>NC_040879.1:12452772-13652772 GCF_003676215.2 Rhopalosiphum maidis
AAAAATAATTTCTTGAACAAATGTGGAGTAATAAACTTATCGGGCTTAACAATTTTGGCGGACATTTTTACTGAGAAAATCTATAAAAATTAACGGTCTGAAATTATGATAAACTCGTAGCTTATCTGTCATGCGCTCATGCCCAGTTTGGTATAGAATTGATTACATTGTTATTATTATAGCAGTAGTTATTTTAAGGATGGTAAAACAAATTTAATTTGATAGTTTGAAAACAAAATATTACTATAACTTATTTCTTACCTACCCTTTAGAAGTATCACGGTACGTAGTCTTTTTCTTCTAAATAAATAAAATCCTCCATCCCTCCCCTTGTTTTATATTGTTGAAAAGTCTATATACTGATATTTTTTTTATTAATTATTAAAACAGGTCGATGGCTATGTTAGTATTTTGTATGCTATTTATTCTACTCGTACAATCGTTTGTACTTATATGCGTAGGGTCTTGATAGTAATAAATGTAGACAGTATTATATATAGTTGCTTCAGTGACGGTCGAATATTGCTTATGTATTATTTAAAATACTACTGACGTTAGCGGTCGTGACATGCAGACATTGACGTTTTTACTTTAACGCAGTGTGATGGTTTAAACTTATAATCTAAACATACACATATTATTATAAATTATTCAATAGTTTACAGTATATTATAAAAGATAGCATCTCGAAAGATTAAAAAAAAATTAACTGTTTATAAATATAATATTATGTACACATAATACGATTATGCCCTATATTATTATAGAAGGGTTATAACATAATAACAGCGGTTCCTAGAATCGATTATCTTATGATTGACTATGATTTATTATAATTGTTTTGGAAGAATTTGATTGTTATTATATATTTTATAGTTTATCGATAAATTCTTATTTTTTAAAATATCATAATTATTTAATAGTTAAATATCAGATCAATTATATTCATAGATACGCCTCAATGTATAATATTATTTATGTAGGTATAGTAAACAATATTTTATTAGTTCGTTTTTATTTTCAATCCCGATAGCCGTATAATATCGCATTGATTTAAATATCTGTGTACAGTAAAACGTTAACCATAAAAATATTATATTAAGATAAATGACGGGTTATTATTTAGATAATTTCACTTGAAAAACCAATTGAAAATTGTACTATAAAAATACGAAAAATAATATCTAGGTATTTGGAATACCTACTTACACAAATAAAATTAATTACAGTAAAATCATTAGCTTATAACGTGAAACACTTATACGCTTATTGATTTAAGAAAATTGTATGTATACATCCGGATTGTTTTATTGGCGACATTATTATATGTATTTTATACGTTCAATAAATTAAAATTATTAAACAGTATTTTCATTGTCCACTTAATGGCTATAATAATACATTTTATTTCCAGTATGTTAGAGCATTTGTAGATTTATTTTTTAAAAAAACAAACCCGTACGAGTTTACGCTTATTATAACCAAAATGTATGCCTTTTACTCGTTTTTATGTTTATTAATTATTCATAAAGAGACCAATTTTAATTCATCTTTCATTAAAACAATTTCCGTACTTTTATTTTCTTATCTATTTATGATATGGCCATTAAATGTATATTTCGAATAACGATTATACCTAGGTACCAAATGAAAACCTTTCAACGTATAGGTAGCTTTAACTAACCTTAATATTTTATATATAATATTTGTTACTTACGTATTCAAAATGGATTTTTGATATAAAAAAAAAAAAAAAAGGTTATAATAGGTTTATGTTATTATTAAATTAAGTTGTAAATTTAATACTTTTCAGTGTCTCAAAATGTTTTCAAATGTCCATTATAAGATTTTACTTAAGCTATAAATTATAAAAAAAAAATGACATCAGAATTGAGAATCACTTGTTATGACTTATGAATTATTTCCAACACGGCAACACAACATTATATAAAACAAACGAAAATATTTTATTTTTCACCCTATGAAGGACAGCCTCATTGCGTATAATGTAATTTAACTGGTTCAGTATGACCTTCTGGTCTAAGCTCCAATTACAATTGTTTAGAGATTATTATAAGATTCTTATTACACTCAACCCAAAATAAAATTAACTAAGATTATATGATTTTAAAAGTTTTAACATCTATAAAATAAACAGCTTATTACTTTATATATTTTGGCATTTTATCTAAATATTAATTATATTACTATATTAGTATTTTCTAGTTTCTAGGTACTATACAATTTTCAAAATATTTTTACAACTTTTTGGATATTAGTGAATATTATAAATTGTTGATGATTTTTATTGATGTTGAATGTTTTTAGGTCAAAAAAGTTGTAAATGTAATACAATTCTTATAGAAACTTAAGCATCAAAAATGTATTGTTTTAATTTTTTTTGTAAGCTTTGAAGTTAACATTTTAACAAAATTGTTTATTCAAACGTAAAATAATAATAACTTTTGTTTCTCTAACAATTTTAGTTATTTTATTATAATTCGAAAAACATTAATTGTAGAATTTTCAAACATTCCATTATTAATTAAATCATCATTTTCAATAAGAAAATGAAATTTTTAAAATACCTATTTAAACTAATTTTGAAGTATATATTATTAGAAATTGCATTAATTTTTTTAAATTTTTTCATTATAAATATTCATAAATACTGTTTATCAAATAGTTTGAAAATGTTTACAAGGTTCTTCAAACTACTGTTTTTATAGCAACATAACACTATAGAGTATAACGACTTGAATGATTTTTTTTTTGTTTCAGCTTTTATTGAAAAAAAAATTACAAATACATTTCATTTAATTGAAAGAAAACTACTTAAAATATCTTTACATTGATATAAATGTAAAAATAAATTAATTTGTACATTTTGTGCCATGCAATGTTTTGTTATTATTTATTTTAATGCAAAATCCATACTCTTATACTTTACCGTTGAACCAGAAATCGTATTACACTTTCTTCGTTTGCGCTGTTTTGAGTTATAGGTCTTGCGCCGATGTCATAGTTCTATACATCTCTTTCATCCCTACTGTCCAATCTTCTATCTGACAACATTGATTGATTGCGTTGGGCTTTTATCGTTTATTAATTCCCTAATCCTGATCACCATACTCGATCATCTGTCCTTATTCACATACAACATAATAATTTTACTAAGTATATTGTTACTGCAAATTCGCCCAACTGCGTATCTAACGAGGATCTTTGATTATGTTTGAAAGGTCAAGATTCCAGACGTTTCCATTCGTGTATGTATGATATATTGTATATTATAATTATAAGCCATTATTGCAGTACTGTATTTAATATTTATGATAATTTTTGAATTACTGTAGAATTATATATTTAATATTTACGTTTTTCCCAGGCTCAGAAGTTATTCATATAGGTGCAAAAATAGATAAAAATGATTACTAAATAGTATCGAATATAACAATAATAGAAAATAGAAAAAATAAATTTAGACAAAAATTAAAAAAATTAATTGATTACCGATACACTGAATGTAACAATATATAATATAGTTGTGTTGCATTGTTATTAAAAACGAACCAAAGGAAATGTAAAATTAAATATTGTAAATTAATAAAAAAAAATCAAAGAATATTACAGCTTATTACAAAGCAGTTTACGATAAATTATTATTTTCAACAAAGTTTTGTCAAATTATTTAAATATTATAAAAGTACATGAATACTTTATATTACCCTTTAATTATTAGACCACCTGTAACTACTGATTTTGTAAAAAAATCTTTGAAGCTCACTAATGACTAATAGCAGTTAGCACACTTATATACGTATGCATATAATATTATTAGGTACCTATAGAATAAAAATATAAAATAATATTATTTTAAATATATAAGTTAGTAATGTTATAATATTATACATAGTCCACGACCCAGATCCATGATGCTCGTGACCCATGTGTTGGGAATCGCTGCTCTAATAAATACTATTTAATGTAACACATTACCTATGCGAAATTAGTATTTTTACTAAGAACAAATATTAAACCTACTGCTAATAATTACTACAACTATCCAGTACTATACTATGCAAAACCGTGTCATGCCATTTGATTGTCAGGTGCATTATATGAATTCCTGTTGAGTGTTGAGTAGTAGTTGGACTAGTGATAGTATTATTTCAATTTTAGTAATAGTTAAAATAGTTTAGTGTTCGAACGAAGCAATGAATGTATTGATTTTACAATAATATACTTGTGCATAATATTTTTTTTATGTCCGAAGAAAGTTTTTAGTAGATCTAGTGGATTTAGATTCTAGTTAATACTTTTTGCTCTTTTCTTTATTTTGGAGGTTGGGGGGGGGGCAATCAAAAGTAAAATATTTTTTCAAAATAAATAAAACAAATTAGAAAAAAATCAATTTTTATGTAGGTAAAACTCAATTTTATTATTTTTATTTTACTCAAAAATGAATAACCGTAGATACTTAAAATTATTACCAAATGTTTTTGTATAAATAATAATATTAAAAATTATTCCAACTATTTTTAAGCTATATATAGACATCAGATTTTTTTTTTTTATAAATTCCGATAAGCAATTTTTTGCTTCAAGAAAACTTGAAAATTTAATACTAGGTTCCTTTTAAGTTATAAATTAACAAATACAAACATTTTACAAAATGTATATTTTTATATGCGTTTAAAGTCAGAATTTTAACGAAATTCGTCAAAATTACAAATATTTTCTAATTATTTTGTAGTTTAAATTTTTAACATTCATACCTAAGATTTGAAAATTAAATATTATGTGCAAGGATAAGTAGTTATTAGTGGAATTAAAGCTAAAAGTTGAGCGAAAGAAATCGACAAATATTTTTTATGAGCATTGAAGTTTAAAATTTAAAGAAATTGGATATTCACGCGTAAAATACCGATTTATCATTTTTATTTTATTGTAATTTATTCAAAACCAAATAACCATAAATACTTGAAATTTTCACCAAATGTTTAAATCATAATTTTCTATACATAGTATAATTTTCAAAATATTTTTATTATTTTTTAGTTATTTTTTTCTTTAAATATTTATAATAATTTTTCGATTAGTTAAAAATCTTGTTAAAAACGTATGAAATTTAAATTTTTATAGCTAAGGCTTGACAATTTAATACAAGCTCTTTCTTTAGAAGTAGTTTTTGAAACTGCTATAAAAAAATTTAAAAATATTTAAATACAGTTTTTTTGTATAGGCATTTTAATTTCTTGTTTAGACATAATTAGATATTTAAATGAAGAATAATGATTTTAGTTATTTATTGTTGTACTTCAAAAAAAAATTAATCGATATTTAAAAATGTATACAAAAATATATTTTATAATTCAATATTAAATTTTGTTAAATAATAAAAATTAATTCATCTTACCGTATGATTAACAGTAATTTGAATTGCTTTAATAACAATATAAAATATAAATATATTATAAAATATATTGAGTAATATTATTTTGTATTCGTACATCTTGTATATTATTATAGATCAGTATTTCTCGAAAGGCATATGGTTATTATGTTAAAGGTGACTGGTGAACCGTGAAGAAAATTTGAACTTTGTATATATTGAATATAATTATAAATATTATTTGAGATGTAACTTTTTTAGGAAAAAAATAATAGCTATAAAAAATAATGCGAATTTTTATTTCAATATTTTTTAGTGAATATTTTAATTTTCGTTTGGTTTGCGGCGTTTGTTTTTCTTGGATCTAAAAACAATTGTTATTGAAAAATAAAAAATGTTCGAAAGTGTGTCACAACTTTTAGTAGGTGCCTAATAATAATAATGTGCCACGAGGAAAATAAGTTTGGGAACCACTGTTAGTATAGGTATAAGGTATAATAATGTGAATAATATTTTTCACTTTATTTCTCTTCATGATTATGCTATTTCTTATAGTAAAGTTATATTTATAAACAATACACATATACATATATAATATATACTTAACAAAATAAAAAATATACGTACTTTTGTTGATATTAATAAACTGTACAGGTGTTTTTGAGTGTATTGTTATTATGTTTTATTATTTATTTGAGAATAATTTAGTGTTTTCTTTTTTTCGGTTTATGGTTGATATAGTTTCATTTTTTCGAAGAAACTTTTAATATATAACAGTTGCCCATCTGGTCAATACAGGTAAATAGTTGTTTTGATTCCGGCTTACCCTGCACTTATCTGTCACTGTAATTCACTTCAGTATGAATTATAAATCTTTAAAACAATATAAAAATCTAATGTAAACATTATTATTATACAATGCTTTATTACCGTCCAATATCCACGGAAGTATAACAGTTCAGACGTATATAATAGGTATTTTATTCTATTACAAATAAACTCTAAAGTATTTACAACTTATTTTACGACAGATATAGGTATTCTTATTAGATATTATTTTCCAAACTGTTTATCAATTTGTCATAGATTTATTTGTGTAAACCAACGGGTTAATTGAGTTAATATTATAATCTTATATATACACATAATTATAAAGTTCAATTGAATTTCACAACATTGATATTTAATTAACTTTGATGGTATCATCGAAATATCTAGGTACCTATGTTTGTATATTATAGAACCGTGAATTTTATAATACTATTAAATCACAATGTTATTCTTCAATATCCGTTTCATGTAGTCGTCCGTATATTTAAAGTAAAGAATAAACAAGAGTTTTGATTTCAGGAAATCGATTTACAAGTTATGTCCATTAGAAATATGGAACTAAAAACGATGTTACTCAAATACAAACAATATAAATAGGAGTGTTTATTTCACCCCGAAATTTTGCGTAAAATGGACAGGTATGAAGAACCCTTTTAGTTTTTACCAGATCCTCGGTAATCTGAAAAAAGGACAGAATTAAGTGGCAGGAAAGTTACATAGATATTACAAGGTCGTTCAGGCTCCATTTTAATGGTTAAAGTTTTTAAATATATATATAATATGTGTTTTACATAAAACTGTGAGTACGTGTTAATGGTTAGTTTAAATAAAAATAATAATGGTGGTTTAAAGGTAGTAGCGATCACACACATATCGGTTCCCAGAAATGTGCACTTAACAAATTAGATGGAGGTGAATTATCTTTGTTATTAAAACGTACACGTGACGAACATCAGTCCAGAAACTTTTTTCCGTATATTTCAATTAAATATATAAATACTTAAAAGAAAAAAAATATTTAAATATTATATTTTCCATTAAGTATTTAAATATAAATTAAATTAAAATATTTAAAAATAGTTAATTTTATTTTTAATCACATATACCTAATTGTCTATATTATTATAAGGCTATTTAGACAGAAATTTGTTTACGTACCTAAGTTTTTATTTTGTGCATAAAGATTTTATATCGGAATAGGAAATATGATTAGCCAAATTAATCCCCCATACAATTTAGCATAAAAATATATAAATATATTTTTTTTTTTTAGTAATTTGTACTCTTAATTATAAAATTGCAAAACATTTAAATATTTAAATTTTCAAATGTATTGTAATATAAAATATTAAAATACGAATTTCATTACGTAACAAGTATGGTATTTAGCCTATTGGCTATTTATGCTATTGCTGATGATATACTAAGCAAAGCAAAACTTTTATAAGAAACTACAATAAGAATAATAATGAATGGCCTAATACGGTTCAATGACTTATACTTACACTTTGCCTAGACGAACAGTGACTAACATTGTACATTTTCATCATGACTTATGTCACGATACGGATGTATGTGTCGAAAGTTACGTACTGGAAATTAGTTTTGAAAAGTAAACAGAGGGTATTTTTGATACCATATTATCTTGTCCAAAAGAGACAGGAGTATAGTTGTATACAAGCATTTCAAATACATGGGTATAATTTATTTTCATCAACATTTTAAGTTCAAATTTGTACGAAATTGCATACTTAAACGATGTTAATAACTTTATGTTTACCATTAATTTTACAATACATATGCAATGACATTTTCAAAGTAGATTTATTTTCAGATATAAGATATCTATTTATTATACCATGAATCCATTCACACATTTTATGTTAAGGTAGAACTAACTTAAAATTAACAACAATCATACATGAAATATGAATAATATTATAATATGTACGTATTAATTAAATATTTAATAACACATTAAATGAAATTTTTTTGGTAAAAACTAAATAAACCTTCTGTAAATTTCCGTATAATAAAAATAAATTATTTTAATAGCAACATCATCGTGAAATAAATATAATTGATGATATGGGCTGATACGGGTTTTTGCTCAGAATCGTTTTACGTATACTCAAATAACACATATATTTCAGTGATCCACTCGACACCTACAACTGTACAGCAAAGCGATACCCACTTGTCCGCATACTTTTACAAATAATATTTAAGTTTGAAGTTTTAGATAAGGGGTGTTTTAGATAATTTCATGAGCACATGTGTATCTAAATAATTTTATCTAACAATAATATTCATAAATTCAAATAATATATGAGTTGTTTTACGGACAATCACACTCAATTTGATAACTGTTATTAATTATAGGCACTATATAAATAATAGTTAGTCATTAATCTAATTAAAATGATGAATATAATAAAATTATTGTATAATACTATAACTATATAATAATTAGTAGTTACAATGCTGCATTAAGCTATAACCGGCCGTTCATGCGCTAAATACATTTTGCCGTTCTATAAACATTATTAGAGAACTAGAAACAGCCTATATGGTTTACCTCATGCTCTAACTCTAATCCTAATTCATCTATCACTTAACATAAAAAAATGTTTATTATATTATATATTTATAAAAATAACAATAAAGAAACAAAATATATTTATGTACGGAAAATTTACTAATTACATGTAAAATAAAAAACAATTATCAACTTTTATTTAAATCATATGCATCATATAATTTATCTAAAACATAAATTTGAAATATTCAATGTTATTCACAACTCATAAGTAAATCGTTTTATATGTTTACAACATTGATGTACCTGCACATAATTTGTATAACACTCTACACTCGTTAACGCAATTGGAGTTGTTACAGAAAACTGAAAAGATTGCATAACACATCACGATGATAGCGGTGTAATGTGCCTAAAAAAATCCGGCAACTTATCTCAGACCATTTTCGTCGAGGAAAAAATTAAACTATTTGTACGAAAATAATATAATCTTAATTTTTATCGTCATACAGCAGCGTTACGGGCATCGCGGTTTGGTCCTGGGATTGATGAAAAAACATCAGGTACAGCATACAATGTGAACAATTATAAATCAAATATTTAGGTAATGCAATTTGGCTGACAGCTGTTCCTTAAAACTCCGAATAATAATATTGGAAGAGGAATATATCAGTAAGTACCTATAACTATATTACATACATAGCACTGTATAGGCACTGTGACAGCCACACGGCATGGTTTCAAATGTTGTTGATCGACCGTTTGTAACGCATTGTCTCGTAAAAGAGTGCATTACACCGATATTGATCACCGACTATTTAAAAGCTTTTTATTTAGTAATTACTCCATTCTCGGTATAAGAAATCCTTCACTTTCATGGCTTACTTCTTATTTCACCGGCCGAAGGCAATTTATTAAGTATAATAAAAAGTATTTATCTACTCCTTATTATATCCCCTCTGTGGCCTGCAGGTGTTTCTTAAGGGCTTCATTTGGCTCTAATTATTTTGCTGTTGTTCATAAACGATACTTCTGGTAACTTTTCAAACGTACTCCTATTTACTAATAATTTAAAGTTTTTTTTCTTTCCATTAAGTCCTATAGATGATTCCAAATCATTACAGTCCAACTTTATTTTGTTTGTGGTTCGTTCGATGATGTCAACATAATTTATTATTATACAACAAACTTTGTAAAATCCAATTAAATATGTACATGACTTATACTCACTTATTACTATCGTGTTGGCATTGTCACGCTTGGAGAATTACCTATCTCAAAGATTTGATTCGATTTTTACTGAATATATGCATATGATAGTTGATTGGTCATACATTTTAATTGTTGTTCTTTAAATCAGACGCCATGCATTTATTTGTACATATAATCACCATTATGCAAATGTGTAAAAAATAATTAGTCTTATTAAATATATAAACGTATCAGAGAACTTATAAATGCTGTGGCCTGTGATGCTTTATTTATGTTTCCGTCGTACGGTATTATAAAAAGTACTAGCGTTAAAATCGACCGGCAATATTACCGGTGATTATAAGTAAAATTCTGATGTTATTATTTATTCAAATATTTTTTATTTCTAAAATGTAGATAATCGAAGTAGTACACGTTGATTTAAAGTTTAAGTCGCATTGTTAGTGTAATCGTACTCCAAAATATTGCCTATTGAATTTTTATTTTTTTACACAATATCATCGAAGAGAATGATTAATACAAAAACTGTAGATATTCAATTAACACAAAGCAAAATGCTACGTGCACAGCAGGACTGTGTTATCAAAATAATATAATTATAATTTGATAGAAAATAATTTTTGTATAATCTATGGTACTAATTATACTGTAGTATATTTTTATATAAAATAATGTTTTCTGTGGTACTTTTATTTCAAGCAAATCAAGATAGATAATATAATAATAGGTACTTTAAGTTAGGTATATACTTTAAGCACCCAATACACAATAATATGTTGCTTTGTATGTTAATTAGGTTATTAGTTAAAAAAAGCCACGAAAATAGCGTTTTTTTTCATTTTAATTTATCTGATTTCTTAATCTGTTGTATAATTTAAATAATGTTTAGTGGTTAAAATATACTATATAATCAATTAAAATTAATAATTTTTAAGCAACGAAAGTTATTCAAACAACGAACTGAAATAACAATAAAACGTTTATATATTTAGTATGTGTACAGAATATAATTAAGGTTAGATATTGAAATTAAAAATAATTAAAATCTATTATTCAAACAAATTATAGTGCTAAAAATAATTATTATAATTCAGATTTAACTATGTTATGCAGATATTTTAATAACGCATAGATCTATACAGTGTGATAATTAAGGCTGTGAATTTAATGCTTTAAGAAACCTTAAATAATGCATTTAAAATGTCAATAAAATCAAATAAAATGTGCACTTAAAGTGGTTTTTAATTTAATTTTTATATTTATATTGATATTAGTATATTTTATGCATAAACATTTATTTATTAAACAAAAAATAAAAAAAAATATATAAAAAAGTTGATTTAATTTTAATTTTGAAGTCGATTGATTCTTTAATAATGCTATTCACTTGAAATATTTTTTAAAAATTTTTTAAAAATGTTTTTTTATTGGTTTTTGAACGATGATATTACCATAATGCTATTTGATGGTATTTAATTAAAAATACCGGAAAATGAAAATATAACCTAAAAAAAGCAAAATAAAAGTTTCATTAATGAATTTTTGTTACATAATTAAAATTATTATTTACTTACATATATAGCTACGTTTCAAAAACACCAAAAAAATGCACTTTTCTACTAATTTACAGTCCTAGTGAAAATTAGTATTTTAATTTTAAATTTTTGTTCTAAATTACTATGAAATCGAGATTTTTCGAAGCTAGGGGCAAATAAATACACATCTATTGAAATATTTAAAATTTTAAACTTTTGGTACCCCACGCATTTGCAAATATATATTTTTTTATTAATAAAAATAACTATTTTTGATCCTAAATGTAATCAATACCTATGACTCTAAGCTTCTAAAAATCAAAATGTATTTAATGAGAACAATTTGAATTTTAAACATTGTTTATTAATATTTTGATTATTGAAAATAGTTTGTAACATCTCTAGCTTAAATAATTATTTTCTCAATAACTTTTATAATTTATACTTCAATAAAATATTTAATACCAGTATTGAATTATTGTGAATTAATCCTTTAGTTTGTAAATTTTATAAAGAAAAATACTAAAAATTTAATTTATATAAAATGTATAAATTAATTTAATAAAATTAAGTTGTAATGAAGTAGTAGTAATTAAATGTAGAAACGTACTAATAATTAAATTTGAAAAGTGACTCAAAAAAGTTTCGGATTTAACCTAACATAATTAAACAAAATAATTTAGAGTTACCATTGAAAAAAAGATCACTGTGTAAAATATATTATGTAACCATAATTATTGGTTATGTATGTAAATTTTTGCTTGGTTACATACACTCAATTCAATTATGTTTTAATATATTTTAATATAATATGTTAAAGTGTGATTCTAGTTATTTTGTCAAAGATTTAGTGATCGAGTTATTTTTAGCCAAAAAATATATGATCAATATATTTTATACTGGAATGGTTTTTTTAGTCAAAGTAAAATCGACAAATGTACCTTATTATAAATGAAAATAGTTGAGTTAGTATACAAGACAATAATACAATTCAAAAATATATACTTAAAAGGAGTGCAACAAAGGTCCGTGAATAATCTAGGTTATGATTTATTGGAACACTTGAGAGAAATAGCTAAAAAATGTAAATACATTTTTTTGGTTAATTACCTAATAGTAGCTTAATTAATTTTTTTTTAAATATTAAATACGAGAAAAAAATGTATACATTAATTATATATTTTTCGACCACAATATATTTTGATTATATAATATTTCAATCACTTGAATTTTTTCAGTATTATGTATTTTGATCAAAAATAAATGTGTTTGACCAGATATGACATTTCGATCACTTTTTTTCGATCGCTATACTTTTGACCAGACCTCCCTCACCCGTTTAAGTGTTATGTGTTGGAGTATAATATAATAGTAAACATTTTGAAATCATTTTAATAGCACGCATGAATGTCAAGCATAAAAAAAACCGAGGAAAACTTTCTGAGCGTGTTAAATGTCCGTGTTTAAATACATTTTTTGTAAAAGTTATTTTATAACTATGTTAATATTAAATCATTATGTATGTATTATGTCATACCTGTTATTTTTTACACTACCTCATCACAATTTTTAACAGCAAAAATGTAAAAAAAAAATAATATGATTTAATATGAAATTATATTATTTTCCAGATATGGATTTTATTTTAAAACTGGTGTTTTTATTAGTTTATCGACAATGCTTTGCAAGCAGTAAATTTATAAAATACAATAATTGAATCGTGGTCGAAAAACTCATTTAGTCTTATCAAAAATGAATCGCTGGACATTTATGATTTATATATTTATAGATTTACAATATTATATAACATTTACATGTATCATACAATATTAAAAAATAAACAATGGAAGTCGCTCTGCTGTACAAAAGGTGTCAAACGTCAGTGTACCACCTAGCAATGGTCGTGTTAAATTTGAAGACAAAAAAGGATTCCGATTGGAGACGGTCTGTAAGCTTACTGAGGACATTTTACTATACATTTGTGTTGCTTGTAGAAATCTACCTATTTGTTTATATTATCTAGTAATACAATAGATTGAATTATTATTTTTCCAAACAAATACACATTAAGTATATCTGTATAATAATAATATATAATATATTATTATACATAAATGTTATTTACTTTATAGTCAATACAGATTTATTGTAAAACGGTATACATAAGTCGTTGTATAAATTGCTTAAAATGAATAACCAGTGATCACATTAAGCGGAACTCACTGTATTATGAAATCTATATTTTGTATACCTAGCAAATTATAATACACTTATGTAGTGTTCAAAACGTAGACGATATGAATAATATTTTTTCAATAACTAAATTCTTTATTTTTCATTAAAATATCCAATTTTATCAAAACAACTTTATATATATAAATAAAAAAAATATTGCATAATTATATGCATTCTTTTGATATTATGTTTCTGCAAGAACAACTTATGAGAAACTTTGTAATAAACTGTCAATCCTTAGTTATTAAAAGGACTTCATGTTACCTGTTTTTCCGATTAAAAACTTACAAGATAAACCGTCGTAGCTATAGAGTGATTGAATTTCGATTGTTTTTTTTAGACTTAAATTTAAAATATCTATTTCTGTACTATAAAATATGATTTTGAATGTGATAATTTTTCATAAATTTTAATTTATTTCTTTTAAGAAACTATCAAAAACCACAATAATTAAGTTCAATTGTTTCCGTAGTAAATTGTTCTATTTAATAAAAAACAAATTTAATGAATTCATACTTCTCTATAAAGTTAAGAGTTTTTCTTATTAGGCGTGTTATGAAAAAAATGTACGCTTTTCATTTTTAGTTTATAACACTGTGTCCATGTACAACTACCGCACTTGCTCTAATTATCAATTACGAGCTTACCGCTAACACAAAAGCTATGGTTAGCGACGAAAAGCTGAACATTTTTTAAATGATGTTCCTTATTAAAAAAAACATATAAGCGGGGTCCTCAAAATTAAAAATTGAATATATTTCTAATTACAAATAATTTATAAATGTTAATATTTTAAAATGTCTATATAGTCTTAATGTTTTGAGAATTTCACTTTTCTTAGTTACTAAATATATAAAATGATAATTTTAGTAATAGTAGAATGTTTCAAGCCCTAAAACAACTATTTTTTAAATTGAACAAAATAATAAAAATAATTTGTGCAGAAATCATTATTTTACTTGAATCGATTATAAATTAAAATTATGATTATGTATATCAATATATTTGTATGTCATTTTACAAACAAAAATTATATTTTAAATAAAACGAAATAAAACTTAAGAAAATCTAAAATTTCAAATTTTATTAAATTATACAAAAAGTGTCAACATAATATTTGTTAAACAATTTAAGTCTCAACAATTATTACATTTTTAAGAAAAATTTAAAAACTAAATGGATTTTTTTATTTCTATTCTGCCGATTATTTATAAAAGCACTGGGAATCTTATTTTTGACCAAGTAAAAACTAGTTTGAATTGTCTACCAACAATCACTTTCACAGAGTTATAGATTGAAGCATTTTTACTGCTCCAAAAAACAGAGATAAAAAAAACTTTATAATTATTCCTCTCAAAATCTGAAAAATAAATGACATATGGACTTAAAACGACATAACGAATCATTTTTGACATCTGACTTTATGAATATGGCATATCCTAAAATAAAAATATAATGTAAAAAAATAACAAAAAAAAAAAAAACTTCTGTATCACTGTAAATTATTGTGGATTTATAAAAGTGAAGTTAAGTGGCGATGTACAGTCAAAACTTGCACAACATTTTTAAAAACAGTAGGTGATGGCGATAGAATCGCTGAACAAAATTTAAACTATAACCACGAATCATTAAGTGACTAAAACCTTCAGGAACAATTCGTGAAACGCAAGGCAACCAAAGATATATACACCATATAGCTTCTATATAGTCCTAAGACTAATTTAAAATTTTGTTGTTTTTGTGAATATTAATTGTAAATGATCAACTAGAAGACAAATTTAATTCAATTTAGTCACACACTGTGTATGCCTTTTTATAATATTAATAATATTTATTTTTATAAGTTAATAACCTTAGTAATTGAAGCTAAATAAAAACAATATAAAATAAACTAGATAAACATTTGAACAATTTTAACATTTGATACAATTGAATAGGTAAGCCTACAATGCTACAATAGCACATAAATATTATTTACAACAGTATGGGCTATAAAATGCCTACAGAAAAAAAAATTATACTTTATGTAAAATATTATAGAAATAAAATATGAAACAACTTTGAAGTAAAATGCATATTTTATTTCTATACGTTATATTACTGCAAAATAATTTACTGAACCATCTCACAGTCCACTTTTGAGTTTTGACTCAATAATAATATATTTTCAGAAACTATGTTACACTTATAGTAAAACGATTGTTTGAAAGTCCTTATTTACTCGTTTTGAGATGAATAACCACTTAGCTGGAATAGACATGTACATTGGAGCTATTACACCGAAACGAAGAAATACGCAACAATGAGAACATTTTACTTTTGGTATTAGATAATGCGCCTACAATAATTTTCAATATACTCCGGAGGAAATAAAATACTAATACGGTAAAATTGGTCGTTTAAAATAACAACAATACAGCACACAGATAATATAATACTGGTTGGATCTGGTTTGTCGTTCTCGACAGCGTCTAATTTGTATCGTTCAAAAAATCGACGAAAGAAATAATATACTCGTATCATTTATAGCTATAAAATATTTTCGGTGTGAGGCGTTTATTTTCTATTCTCATAATAATATAGTATGTAAATGTGCGAGTTTAGTCCTTTCGAGTGATTTTTAGTCTTCCTTTAAATGGTGACCTATAAGCGATGTTTTTTTCTCTGTTAGGTAAATATATGCTTACATTGTGTATATATATATATAAAATGACAGGAACTCTGTAATACTCGTCATGTATATTATTATGTTAATATAATATAATATATAATATGCATATGATAACTATTAAAAGTAGATCGGGTGTAACATAAGAAATGTTACGTGCACCTGTCTGGTATATAATTTAGAGAAATTCTAGTTGGAAATGTAGGATTAAGAGATATGATTTATAGTTTCACAGTAAACTACGTTTTCAGTGAAAAATTTTATGATAAATTGTTTACATCTATGTTATATCGCTATATTAAACAACTCGTGTATTTAAATAAAATAAATGTTGTTTATTTCGTTGTATAGATATTTAAAAAAAAAAAATAAATATATTTTCTTAAACCAGAATCGCTTTTACCAATATCACTAATCAAGATATCAGGCAGTTAGACAGTGCCATTTAAAACAGAAAAATGCTGTCCTTTTTAATTGCATGCCTCTTTATTTATAAATTACGATCTGAATTGATTTTATTCCATTTAACATTTTCAATAATCAGTTCCATTTTAATTAAATTCATTCTTTTTCTTAAGTTTGTATTTGTTGTATTTTATAATTAATTCTAAATAAATATTTGTGATCATGGTTTTGTTAAATGATAAAATAGTAGCGATTGTGTTCGTTTATTTATTTATTTTTTTCATATTACGTTGTACAAACACAATACAGCATTATTTATTATAACAAAGCGATAAAAAGTTTGATGATTTGAAATCGTAAACAACCTAGTAAATACTTATTTAGTAAATTTATTTTTACCAGCCACTGCAGTGTTTTTAAAATTGCCCCATGCATAGTGTTTTTAAATCACCCACTGTAGAAAATAATGTTTATCAAAAAGATAAATCTTTAAGAAAAAAAACATTTTTAATTAATGATAACCAATACAAATAACCTGCCAATGAGTTTTGAGTATTATATATATCAAAACTTTATTAAACAAACTGCTCATCATTTGGGATGCCAAGAGACACAGTATAAAAGACAAATATTAATATACAAGGTTGTTTACAAGATATTAATAATATTTGCTTTGAAGTGAAATCAAATATCTACTTGGTAAAGTCTCGAAAAACAAATTTTGTATAATCAAAACAAAAATTCACATATACGATAGCCAATTAGTGTAAATTTTTTAGAAGATAATGGGCCATACTAAACATGTTCGTGCGACGGTCCACGAATAAACATATTAAAATGAAAATGTAATAAATTAATAGTACAATTAACAATTAAATTACATTTTTCACTTATAACTAAGACATTAATGTAATAAAATATAATATATTTAATTTTTAAGAATTTTTAATAAGTTATCTTCTGTGTTTTATTTCTAATGGTAATTTGTTGTAAATTGTTGGACCAATACATAATAGTATATTATGTGGATTGATGTGTGTTTTAATTGTTACACAAATCGATATAATACTAAAATAAACTCATCTAGCCTAACTTAGGTAATTTATTACCAAGATTTGAAACATTTATGATCATTGAATGTTAAGTGAGTTTTTGCGTTTTTTGCGTATCCGTTGTTTACGATAAGATAAAAAATAATAATCATATAGATAGTTATATTTATATATGATTTGTAAAATTTAAAATGTATAATGAAACATTTTGGTTTTTGGAAAAAATATGAATCTAACAACAAGAAGAATATAAACTTTTATTAGTTATTTTTTTTCTTTTTTACAGAAAAGAAGAAAGATTGAAGAGAAAATAAGTAAAATTTATTTCTGGATTTGAAACCGTATAGACCGTATTTTACTGAATTTTACCGGATATTGTGCGGGTGACTCGAGGAAACTAATGCTTTTACGGCAAAGTTTAATCGTTTTTAAAAGAACTTAGTAATAAAATAATAGCTCAAAAAGTTTTATGTAATATCTAGTTCTATAGATTTAAAATTAATTTCGGGTTTCTGGGTGTGAAGATAGATAGCATTTATATTATGTATACAGTATACAGTACATTTTTGTATTATAATATTCCAATAAATTATTATTACAAAGTTACTCGGGTTACTCTTAATTATTTAACTTTTAATATTAGTTTTATTTTTTTTCATCAATACGTTATAATTATAGGTGCTCATATACATAAAATAGCATGTACCTACATCTATTTTGCTTGATATAATGTTGACATACGCTCAAAAGCCAAACGCCAGTCGTTAAAATAATAATTGTTTTTGGGCTGTAAATAACGCAGAGTATAATAATAATAATAATAATTCATACTCAATGTAATATTTATTTTTAAATAGCAAATCTTTATTCCTCATAAATTACGAATTTGCTTATCGGATATTGCGGCCAATAGCTATATCGCATGTATACTTATAAAAAGTATTCGTTTACAAAATATGTATGATATCGTATAATATTTTTTATTTTAATATAACTTTAAATGTTTTTCAAACCGACTTAATATATACAATGTGAATCATAAACAGAATTTAATAATATTCTGTAAATGTTATTAGTTGGAATGTCTGTCATGTTTTATTAATAGTTATCCGCTTTGCATAATACACAAGTTGATTAATTATTTTACGTTCTAGCAGAAATTAAATTGGTAGTATCTTAATTTTTTTTTCACTCTAAATTCCTGAAGTAATTCACAGAAATATTAATCTGGCTTGGCCGGTTATGTCAAAACTGCAATATGAATTATTGTGGATAATTATTCCACACAATACATCATATTATTATTATTATTATTAACTAGATAGGTACATTTTTTTTCCGGATGGTCACAAAATAATATTTTAATATCCTTAACGAGCAACGGAGGCTTGTGTATTTGTTCATAAGAACTTTACATTAGTAATTACATGTTTGACACTTGGGTTAAGGACACTTCATTAACTGTATGCGGCGAAGACGCTTTTACTTCCATTGAGTTCCGCGAATACACGAACGATGCCTCGTGCCTTGAGTTTATTCTCGGAAACACTGCTTTTAAGTTGTGTATGTCCTATCAACGACTCCGAGTGGAATTTTTCTTTTGTAATTTCAATATGGCATTCAGTGTTACGTAATAGAGGGACAGAATCATCTCCAATAGCACTTTTATTCCGTGAACAGTCGAAAACTCAAGCGAGATGCCGACACCTGATAATATTAGTATTAATTTATCTCTGAGCTTATTATTTAATGGCGGTCTCTGCTTTTCCAAATTTTCGGAAAAATTTCATTCACCTACCTACCATTTATTTAAAATTTGAAACTATTTTTTTGTATCTCAGTGTTTTTATGCTTTACTTATACATATAGTTCACATTCAGGACACCTTTTGTTTTAATCATCACAGTGATACATATATACCTCGTGCATGAATAAGTTCTACATTTTACCATTTACAATAGAAAGTACTTAATAAAAAATAAAGTGAAAAGAAATTATTTTATTTCAAATAACATAATATTAATATTCATTACATAGAAATATTTTGTCCTATCTCATAACATTTTAATGACCAACCCGTTGGTCGTTTTGTTATTATTTACGATAACGGTTATTATCTACCGAACAATTGAATACGGTCCGCGGAATTTGTTGAAAAATAAAACATTATAATTAGTCAATATATGTACATGGTGTTTATTTCGAACGTCAAATTACGCATATTTTAATATTTGTAATAGTTTTATTTTTTATTTCACATTTTTAGTAGCTTTATATCTTCAGAAGGGTTTTATTTAGTATTAGCTGCAATACGATTTATACTTTTGATATATTTTTTTTCTGCAATAGGAAAAACGTTTTTTTATTTAATTTTCCATAAAAAAACATAATTATAATCGTTATAGATCAGGTTATGGACTAGTTTTTTACGGGTTTAAAGGTATTTTAAATCCAGGCCTTATATGATTTAATTTAAAATATTAAATAGCAGTCGCGGGTAAATGATGACTCTACTACAATACTATGAAATATAAATGCAGCAGTAGGCAGAATAGAACGAATAGAAAGAGAATAGGAAATGACGAAGAGAGTTGATATAAAAGGAACAAAAAATATTTCTATTGCTTACAGAAAAATTCCTGAACATTTTTATACATAGGTACAATAGGAATGTGGAAAAAATTTGAATATCCGAATTCAGATTTCAATCAAATGATTGAATCCGAATTTTTCATTTTATCTATATCCGAATTTTCGGATTAGAATTTTTTTCTGAATGATCATATTAAATTTATATTATTTAAGTCTAATAAGATGTACGCCTTTCTGCTGACTAACAAATTATTTGTATATCTAATAGTTGGTTTAAACATCGAAGCATTTCAACTACCTATCTGTTTTCTTTGTTTTACTGTGTATTGCTGTATTGCAATATTAATGAAGCCTTTTTCTCCACCACTGATAGAAGGATGGATTGTTTGCGGATTGCTTCCCCTATAATATTATTTATAGTAGCCTGATTTTGTATTTTTAGATAATATACATAATATAATATATATATATATATTATTAAATATAATACAACACGTGTACGAGATAGCTTGTTGATCAATACCGTCAATTTTTCTTTGACTTACAAAATTACAAAATCATAACAATAAAATGAAAACTTTTGAATAAATAATAAAGACTTATTGGGTACAATATTAATATTAACCATTATTCCATTCGTTTAATTTTCTTTTCGTGAATTTTTGGAGCGGAAAATACTTTTTTTCTTCTTTTCGAATAAGGTTTTATTACAATGGTTATTAGCTTACTTTTTTTTTCTAACTAAGTATTTTATTTTTGTTTACATTATTAATAGTATCGATTATATTCATATTTTTAATTTACCATAATATTAATGAATTTAAGAAAATGAGGTTTAATTTACTTAGAATTCGTGTTGTTAAAATGCCGTTCGAATATCATAATAACTATAATCATAGCTATATTTCAACAATATTATTTTATTATATAAAATACATCGCAATATAATATAATATCTAATTATCATGTTTTGTTTTTTAACCATCCGTAACAAATTTTTTATACCTGTCAGTTTTGTAAAATAACCGAAAATAATAGTATGATGTTTTGCTGGGTATATAATATATTTATTTTAATTGAAAATTTTAAATTGTTTTTAAATATTGATTTTTATGTACTTTGTATACCAACCGTGGTATCGGGTGGGAACTGTAGTTCTTCTGTCATATTTTTATCGGACTACCTATGCAATGCGTATACTATATTCATAATAATATTTAATAATATCATTACAGGAGCTATATATTTTTTGAATATACATTTTTCATAAGAAGTCTTTGTGAAAATATACTCTTACTGATTGGTAGTGTTTATAGTATATTAGTATGTATTTCATGAAAATCAGGTGGTGGTGCACTAAGTTTGACACTACGATTGCAGTTATTTTAAGTTAAACTCATACTGATAAAAGTTCGCCTAAATATCTTAGATTTAAATGAATTAAACTTACTTAATATTAAATAATAATATTCTTATTCTCAATTTAAAAAAAATATATTTTATATTATCATTAAATAATAATAATAATAATAATAAAAATGTATAAAAACATTATCAAAGGGATGAAAAACTTATCGTCGATCAGTATAATATGCTTTAAATAACTACTTGACCTAAATAAATTAAAATATTAAATAGGTACTTATATAGGTAAAATACACTACAAAGATGAAAAAAATCGTATGTTATAATTCATATTAGTGTATTTCATTTGACCAAATCGAGTACCTATAATGCGTACCTATACGGTTTTCAATGTTAAGCCATGTGTACTGTACAGAAAAGAAATAGAAATTTGACCCAATCAAATTAACGACGTTGATTGGTTAATGTATATACTATATCATTATAATGCATAGAAAGCGACAAATTATTGTAGAATAATTGTATTTATTATAGTTCGGAATAACTCGACTGAATGCCAACTATATATATATAGTCGCTATAGCTAGTAGGTGATTCAATCAGTGTAGTGAACCGAAAACAGTCTACATAGGTACTACAGTTCAATCTTCAATATTTGGAAAACGTATTTAAATTTATCAAAGAAGCTAAAAAACATTAAATATTCAGACAACTGCGGTAAGTATGTAATTAAAATTAATGTTTGTACTATAAAATTCGTATGATTTTAATTTAATTACATATTATTTGTATAATTAACACAACTAAAGAATAATAATTATGAATTTATATTATATTCTTACAGCGACAAAAATTACCTAATATAAATATATTATATACAATGCAAATAATTGAAAAATTATACCATTTTGTAATCAAATTTAAATACAAAAAATCTTTTTAATTAAAATAATATTAAAGGTTATTTTGCTAAATCGTCTTTATAATAAAAATACACTTGCAGCCAAAGTGGATAATAATTTTTAACTGGATCTAAAATCATAAAAAAGAAAAGAAAACTCATAAAATATACATTATATACTTTGTTCTATAACAAAAAAAAAAATTGTACTTCTATAACGTATATTAATGCATTTTTTCACGTTTTATAGAACCATGCACCAAAGTCGTTATGGACAAATATAAAAATTGAGTTTAACAGGTATTTAAACCCGCTGTGAAATGACATCAGACTCTTATTTTTTTCAGTCATCTATATAATTCATAAGATTCTTCTATTAAAGTTGCGAATTTTTAATTAAAATATATTCGGCGTAAAATATACTCAAACGCCGTGTAAATCATTCGATGGTGGACGACTCGGATTCCGTGGAAATCCTGTCGACGTTTCTGAGAAATAACTATCACAGTACTATCTTGCAGGTTACGGTTCACCACCAGAATAAAATTTCAACCAGTGACATCTGTAATTGCTTGATCAATTACAACTAATTTTATGCATTTGTTATAATCGTTTATTAAAAAAAAAAAATGAAAAAAATAAAAAAAATACCAAGAACGAAAACAACAAATTATTATTACGGCGAGGCACTTATTTTTCACACATAAATTTATGCGTATCTGCCATAATCTTATGGTACGAAAAAACCGGACAGCTATCATAGTACAGAAACTCGCGACATCGTTAATTTTAGCCCGGGACACTGCGCGTATGATAAATTATTTTATTAATACTCTTGTGGATTTGAATCCAATCATGATAAACCGTGTGTTATATAGTATTCGAAAAACTTATCTAAGTGTCTAACGATCGGTTTACTATATTTATAGAGTGTATATTATAGGAGGTTTTTGAGCGACGTACACGTATACAGTTCCAAGAACATGCAAATTATGATTAGACATTTTAAATGTTTAATATAGTGAAGTAATAATATATGAGTATCCTTGTATTGAAATGTGAATTTTTGATAACCTACAAAGGAATTATATTATGTTAAAAAAAAATAAAAAAAAAAAAAAACATTATCAACATAAACTTTAAGTAATTCGTCATAATTAAAATGCTAAGCCCCTTAAAAAACTTTACATAACATGTTGAATATATATATATATATATTTTTTATTAAATTTGCAGGTCTTTGTTATATTAATATTACAGTATAATATATTATGTCATAAAATTTTACAATAATACTGAAAGTAGTAGTATTTCGTTGGAAAATAGCTTTTATAGTTTTTATACTCGTTTCCTTAAATAATAAATAATTGGTAAACATTTTATTTTAAGTAATATTCGGATGATTTACCTTAAATTCAATAAAATGTCGTATTTTATAACATTATCAAATACATAAAAATATAGGATGACAAAAAGTTCTGGTTGCTTATTATTTAAGAACAAACTATACAATAATAAATAAATCAATAATGATTTGTAACACATTAATTGCTTCGCTTAAGTTATATTATATTATAAGCTTGAAATTGGCATAATTATAAGATTTATTTTTAAGGGGGGGGGGGGTCAAATGAGAAAAAACTTTATCCACAGAAAACTGTTCTAAAAATAATATTACGTTAAATATGGTATTATCAGAACATTTTTGATATTATAATATAATACTGCCTTGGAGCAATATTATAATATGTTGGATAGTATGCCGGCCCAACTGCCTGAAGTCACGGCTTTTAGAAATTTAATAATCTACTGGTGTTTTAGGAAGCATACATTTTGTAATTGAAAAAGAAATTAAATAATAAATAATAAAAAATCAAACATTATTTTTATGATTTTAAATATAAATCTAATTTTTTTAACACTATGAATAATGAATACGCTACATCCACATTTGATGTCAAGTACATTACGCTGCTTCCGCCATCATTGAACTTGTAAAAAACTATGACATTAATTAGCATATCATTAGCATGAATTTGCACGACTATTTTTAAAATGTTCACTATTTTTTATTTACAAGTTATTTATTAAAAAAATGAGTGTATCTGGTGTAACGTTACCCAAGTCTCTCACAAGTGATTTTTTTTATCAGAGATCAGTGGCGTGAATTTGACTGTCGTCAAAGTCAAAATATTATAATTTTCCTAGAAAATGAGGTTTTTTGTTTTCCTCATTACCTTCCACCCTCGTAAACTATTAATAGTAAAAAAAAAAAATAAACAACAACAACAACAATATTAGTACACAGTTGGTTTAAATTTACGTTGTATTTTTTGTATACCGATCAACAATTCTGTACATTTCTAACTAGGGAATGCTTTGGATATAATTGAATTAAATTCAGATCTTAAAATTTATATCCGAAACGGTTTCGGACATATTGGTTTAAAGGATTCATAGGTACTATTTAGTTATTTCTCACAGTTTTCTTAAACAAATAATTTAATTTCATGATGTTTTTTTTATTTTTACTTTTTTTTTAATCGTAATTGTAAAAGCGGTTCTGAGATTTTTTTAAACTATGGGATATTATTTTATTAAAAGTTTTGTATCTCTAATTGTCGAAAGTATAGTTATAAACAAATAAACACCAAAAGTAAGATAGTGCCAAAAGCGCTAGACTCGAATTCAATACTCTATGTATAGATTGATTGACTTAAGTCTTAAACGCCTCTAATTTCCAAAATACAGTCTTGGAAAAAAAGAGGTAAACATATTATTATGTTCTTTGATGATGTTTACTCCATACGTTAGATTCTGAACGCAACGATTTAAATATTATATTACATTGTATATAATACAAATTTAGAAAATTTATTGATGTTTCATATTTGTTGTCAAATTTAAAAATTTAGTAAGTTCAATGAGTGTAATGTAAGTCGAATATTATGTTTTGTTATTTTTTCCGTCTTACAAGCGCATAATATTATAGCAAATATACGTTCAATAGTTTACGTTTAATTTTAATATTTTTAAAATTAGAATAAATTAATTTTATTTATTATACAATTTAAAAGTAATAACATTTTCTATGTTTTCTCGAAGGTTTTATTTCGATACTTCTATTTGAATATGTATAAAATATTATGATTTATTATGATTTTTATAAAAATATCATATGTCGCTTTAAAATTTAAATTTTGAATAACGTATTTAAGCCTAAGATATTGTTGTTATTTTTATATTTTATTTTTAAATCTACATAAAACTGTATACAAATGTAAGTCCGACGTCTTCTTGATTTTTACGTATTCATTTTCAATTAGTTTATCATTATCATTTATAACTTATCATGGAACTGCCATTAACTGACAGTCATATTCACGGCTGAAGATATATTTTTCGATAATCAAAATGTAGATGTGACAATGACATATTTTGCAATTGTATAGAATAATAATATCTGTATGATTGTCATTTTTTGTTCAGACACCATAACATTGCGGTGGTGTAGATACATCTCAAAATTTGATGAATATGAATTAAAAAAAAATATATATTTCTGTTCATGGGATGGAGATTGCAATCCCCCAATGACCAAATCCCCATGTTTGTGCCACTTGCACAACAAATTGTGTTGTATACAAATTATTTTTTTGTTGTTTTTTTATTTGTTTTCTTTTTTTTACTTATTATCATATCATGTGAATTGTAATGTAATCACCGATTATTACAACGAAGATTTACAGTAGAACATTTAAAACAAACAATAATTATTCAATGCAACTCTTTTTAAAATATATATTTTATTTTATTTTATTTTATTTCTAATAGTAAATAAGAAAATTCAAAAATGTAATAGACAATATAGTTAATATAACGAGAACATAAAAATAGTACCGATCCAATTTGTTTATGTCTTATTAATATGTAATTTGATTTGTCTCTATGTATTTATTGCATTTTTTTTGTCCACATTTCTTTATTTTTCAAGGCATAAGTGAATACATTTTTTAGTGCATAAACATCCTAACCCTAATAATCAGTATCACTAATTTTTCTATTAAAAATGTCATTTGATCATAATGATATCCTTGCCGGTGTCCGCACAATATCATAATATCATAGTATAAATAAGTATTTTTGTGGACGCTGTCGGTCGTACCTTGTTATTATCTATGCTCAGTATTACCGCGGGTTCATTTGTAAATGTAGATATTTATTTTTTCGTGGTGTTAGACTAATAATTATGAATAATTTTTTATGGCGCAGAAAAGAACACTCCGGAATATTACTAGTCTAAAATGGATTATATTTATACACTTAAAAATGTTTGCAATAAAAAAACTAAAACTATCTATAACACTTGAAAATTGCTAAACAATGCAAAATAAAAATTTCACACTTGAGGTATGTATCTGTTACACGGATCGAATTATGTACTTGGAATGTATTGTTTTAGAGCACAAAAAAAAAAAATCACTTTGCATCCAGGCTCTGTATATTATGGATTTATGAACAATATAATAATAATATCTACCTATAATATTCGGCTTTTTTTTTTTAAATAGTGATTATTATTTATCAGATATATCAAATTATGTAATATGTTTGCTTATTTAAATATTTATAATTAAATTATGCGTATAAATTATGTATGGTATTACAAAAATGTTGTTCTATGATATTACATTATTATTTTAATAGACAACAGTATATTATATACCTTATACGCTACATATTATACATAATAAGTTAAAAATATCATAATTTTATTTCATATAACATATATCATATTTTATATTAAACTATTATTATTTAATAATTATTATACCGTTAATATTTTTTATTTACGCATTGATAAATTAATACAAATTATGCATTTATAAGTAGTTATACGTTATAATGCCAGCCATATTAATATAGCACATGCCCGTCATATTTATAGGTATATTAAAATATAACCGGTGCGGCTGTGTGATTCATCTTGGCTGTCAGGTAACGCCTCGTATTTTAAAATGTCCACAAAATATTTTCCATCATCAATTAAAATATTTTTTCTCGTAAATCTTAAATCAAAAACTAAATCGTTTATCATTTAATAACGTTTGTAATGTATTATTTTCCACCAAATTCAGTCGTTCGTTAACTCTTTTAATGTTTTTATTTTCAAGCGTTTTATATCAAATATATTATAATAATATTCTTTGACAAGACAACATAAACTAACATTTAAAAACTAAAAATTACTTGAAATTACTTAATATACTTAAATAATAATATTTGCGTATTACTTTTTAGTTAATAATAAATATAAATAAATTCAATCCAATAGCTATACGATACCGATCAAAAGAATATAATAAAAATTAAAAAAAAGTTGGCTTGTGGGTATCGCTCTGCTGTATAGTAGAGATGGAGAGTAGGTCACTGGTCACTATAATGGATGTGTTAAATTTGAATGCAATGACGGGTATCATTTAATACGAAAAACGATTCTGAATAGAGATGATTTGTCAGTCAATGATAATTAGTTGGATTATTATATTATTACCTATATTTAAATTGTAATATATCGTTATTTTACGCGATTTCGTAAAAAATTTAATTTCATACGCTCATAAAATGCTTTCTATATTGACTTCTGGAAAACTTATGGATAACCTTGTATTGGATTTTTGAACCTTAAGTATAGATCACAAAAATTTTATGAATTTTCCACTTCAAAATTCCTTGCAAATTTTCGCGATTTTGATATATTTCGTAAATATTTGAACTTCAAATGCGTATAAACAAAAATTGTGATAAACAATTTTTTTTTTTTTTTTACTACGATAAATACAACTTATAATAAACCTTGTATTAAATTTTAAAGATTTTTTGGATAGCCAAATTTTTTTTATTGGCAATTTACGAAAAAAAACTTAGAAATGTCGAAAATTTCAATTGTCTATAAGTAGCTTAAAAATAATTAAAATATTTTTAAAAATTAATCTAAAATAGATAACCATAATATAAACATTTTGTGAAAATTTCAAGTATTTACAATGATTCGTTTTTGAGTTACAGCAAAATCAAAAAATCGATTTTGTCGAAAAGTGGTTATGCGTAAAAATTCCCGTTTTCCCGTTATTTTTTCAGGATTTTTCCCGACGCTTTTGAAAACTACTGGAAATTTTTTACTTTTTATCTCCCCCAAAGTACCAACTAAATGAATTTTCCTATTCAAAGAGGGGCTGAAGTCAAAAATCGAAGCATTATTA
Organism: Rhopalosiphum maidis; assembly: GCF_003676215.2. Classification (NCBI taxonomy): domain Eukaryota; kingdom Metazoa; phylum Arthropoda; class Insecta; order Hemiptera; family Aphididae; genus Rhopalosiphum; species Rhopalosiphum maidis. The sequence goes on from NC_040879.1 coordinate 12,481,766, forward strand.
CTATTCCAAAATGTGATGACAGACATAAAAAAATAAAAATTAAAAAAAAAACACACATCATTGTAAAATCAATACATTCATCACTCCGTTCAGAATCTAAAAGATAACTTATTAAAATCCGTAACGTTAAATTGGTTTTTGTTTTTGTATTTTAATGACTTATTTTTACTTTTTATAACAATATTATTATATTGGTTATAGTAATTTATTACCTCCAATCTTATACCGGACATATATGGCTACGATACGAATTTATTTGGCCTGTGCTGTGTAATAAATCGTACCAATATTATGGTTTTACCGTTCACATAGAGTTACGATATTTAACTGATAAGTATTTAAATGCAATTTAAAATAAAGAAATCGAATAAATTAATATTTTTATAAGATAGCCATTGCTTAAAAAATAATCCGGTTCGGTACAAAAGTAAAAAGCATAAAAAAAAAAAAGTTTTCATCATTAAATCAAGAGTATCGGAACGAAATAAAGAGTTCGACGTAAATGATATGTATTGCGTTAAGTTATTCGAAAGAACCCTGACAGAACTTACGTGCAAAGTTCATGTATAAACTCAATATATATATAATCATCGACGTGTAGCAACTACTAATTTTAAAGGGTATACAGTTAAATGGTTTATATGTTTTTGGGTCTAGTATGTTTAATGTTCTATTGACTCAAATTCACGGTGAAGTACCTGCATTAAATTTATCTTCAAATCTGCTACACCTGCGTACAATGCACGTATTATATTATGTACACATGTAATTGCAGGGATCATGATGTTAGACACTGTGCTCAGCATAAAACTTAAACATTTATTACCACATATTTTGTTCACTATATTCGAATAACGAACTACGAAAGTAGACTACGCGGTAAAAGTAAAAACACTAAGCATATTACCGGTTTTTCAAACTTTTGTTTTAAAAATATTTCAAATAGTTTATCAAAATTAGCGGGAAGTGATAAGTGAAAACCTTGTTCGAGACCATACGTGAAACACATTACACGATATAAGTTGAGAGTTACTGAGTTTTATCGAAATACTTGTTCTTATATTTTATAAAACATAATATTTGGTTATATTATGTTTCGCGGATTTGTTGAAAATAAACGTATGTAACACAAACAACAGTGTTTCATCGCTAACCACCGTTGGAGCACTCACATTTCACGTTATTTGCACAACATGTTTATAGAAATGTGTCTATCCGTATTATACATCATTATAACGCATAAAAATCATTTAATTTTAGAGCCGTCAGAATTTACCTCTTGCGGGCCGCTCCCTGTGTGCTTAATACAGCTCTGAGTGTACATGAAATTCAACTACTATAATAGACATCGCCTTTAATGCAAACTACTGTACCTGTATAGGAATTAAGATATAATAATTACAAAAATAACGAATCAAAATTGCAATGATAATTTTAAATACAGTTGTTTTGGTTTGATGGTTTTAATTATTGTAAATGCAGTAGTCAGTAGGTAGGCACGTCCAGGGATATTTATGTTCGGTTTGATAAATCTATACTTATACTTATATATATTATATATGCGATACTACATTGTACAATAAAAAAACAAAAAACAAAAAACGTGATTTCGAGTCATTGTATACTTTTACATCATTGTATTACTAAACAAACAAATGCAGTATTTGATTAACATAAAAAAAATGTGGACATTGGCATTCAACGCTGAACGCATCATTGGTTACTGTTTTGAGGGTGATTTTTTTTTTATTAGAGTTTTATTTATTTCATTTGAGATTTTATGCCACTTTAAAACAACAATCAATTCTCTTAAAGATATGCAAATATATGCACCTAAATGGCTAAATATGATCAGAAAAATATTAATATATGCGTTTATTTTATAAAAGATTTTGAAATATGCATTTTAAAATCAAAATATTAACATATAAACAAAATTAATTATTATACGCATTAAAATACAAACGTTATTATTGAAAAATAAACATGTCATATGAATAGCAATGCTTTAATATTATGCATTATTTAACAATGTTTTCGAAACTCCAAACATACTTACAAAAAGTTTTAACATCATCTTGATCGATTTACTCATCGACTGAAATGATGAAATACATACAATATATTAGTATTGTTTTTACTAGCAAATTCATAAGATTGATTAATGTGTAGACTAATCTAATACTTTTATATTGTGGATTAGATCACAGTTAAAAAAAAAAAAATTTAAATAAAACATAAAATTATCGTGTTTTGTAAATTTAACATCTATCATAATATAGAATACATAAGTACATGTATTAGTTAAAAATCAGTAAGTATTAGGCTCCTAACTATATTATTAGACTTTTAATATATAGTTACCTTCAATTATATAAATTTGATTGTCTGTATTGATATAGTTAATTTTATAATTTCTTTGAAGTACATATCATGATAATTTTTAATGTATTTTAATTTATTTTTAGTTTTTTAAGATGTTTTCACTCCTTTAATTTTATCAATGATTTCGTTTTTTTTTTTTTTTAAATCTAAATATACAGTTATAGTAACTGAATACACGAAAACAGTGTTTTCGTTTGGTTCCGATTGAATTGAGAAAATCACAATTAAAATACGACCGCGACGTGCTGTGAAATTATAATATACACAATTTTTTTCGCGTTCACACTAATGCACATTGTAATTAAAGTGTGTACAGAGTACAAAAGCATGCCAATAATATAAGTATAACTATAACCTCAGAAATATAACGAGCCACAATTCTAGAATTTATATGTTGTGAGCTTCATAAAATGCTTTAAAAAGTACTTAAAATAAAGTAAAAAGTAATAAAAATGTTAAGAAAATTTTCAAAAAACTTATTATTTAACCTAAGTTGGTACTTACACTAATTTTGATATACTAGTTTAATATACCGTGGTATATGTAACTATTATTACTATTTCAGGATAATTAATAAAAATAATTTAAATATTTGAGAAATGAAAAGGTGAATAATTAAAATTGACTATGCATTTTTATGTACTCCATGTGGTTGGTATTAATCAAATTTTCAGATAATATAGATTCATCATATTATTATTGGACTGATAGAAAATAATTTATAAATATTGTTCTATGTTAAAATAATCATTAAAAATCTACATTATTCGGATACAGTGTACACATGAACTTTAAACACAATACTATAGTCGATAAAATAATGATGATATCTTATTTTATGACTATTTGAATGACAAGGAAATATAATCAATATTGGTAGATACACTAAGAAGACTGGTAGGGTAGGCTGGTAGACTGAAGGGTAAGTGAAATAAAAAAGCAATATTTTTAGGCATTTTATATTTTTTTTTAGAAATTTACTATTTTCACAGAAAAAATATAAAGAGAAAATAGAGAAATTATAGTTTTTGTAAAAAAAACAAAACAATATTTGAAATCCTTTAAATGTTTTCAAAAAATGTCCATGTTTATTTAACATATTTTCACATCTAAATTCTGTCAAAACGTATGGAATGTACCTATTAATAGAAAGAAATGATATTTTTTTTGATGGAGTAATTATTAAATAAGTATTTATAGTTGGTATTTATCGATTCAAAGTGCACTAATACCATTAGATTTCTATTAGCGTTTTTCAAATTATTTACTAAATTGAAATTTGATGGTTTATCATGAATATATTATGTGGCTGTAAAACCCTAAATTCGTTAAAAATTAGTACCTATAACAATTAGTAACTAGGGGTGTTAGTAAGAACCCAAATTTACTAGTCATAGATATTACTCAATTTTACTAAATTATGGTCTTTACACTAAGACTTATAATATAACATGATATAACTCCAACACCTGTACACACGCCATTATAAAATATTACTATACATACATTAAAAATATGTTTTGCTAGTGAAAGCATTCTCTTTGATGCTTTTAACCCAAATAGAGAAAAGATATTGGGATATTGTACAAATTATTGTTATGTTACTTTGACCAATGTTTTATTATTTAATTTAGTTAATTAAAAACATAAATATAGGTACTAATTATAAAGATATGACTGGCAATAGTAAGTCATTGTAAATTTTCATTTTCATTAAGCTAAAATATGTACCGCACTTAGGAGCTAATTGTATATGCATTCGTTGGTGTTTCGCTTGTCGTTGTAAAACTTAAAGTTAGGTAGAATCTTATTATAATGATACATCTATTCAGGTATTATATTATTCATACTAATGTACTATATTTTAAAAATCCTTTTTTGTATAATATACAAATATGCTTCACATATATTTTTTTATTTTTTTATATAGTTACCTACCTATGTAATAAATACAAACTAACAACGATGCACACTATGTGTTTCGAATTTTAATATCATGTGTCTTAAAATAATAAAAAACAAACGATTGATTTTATATTTTTTGCCAACTATACTATACAATTTTATAACTGGAAATTTATCTTATTTTTATGTTTTGACGTTGCTTAAAATTAATGGGCAATGTGCCCGAGAAATTCGCTTTGTTCTTACCTTACCTTACTTATTATGTATATAATATTATTTCAAAATACTGTGACTTGCCGACACGCGTGTTATAATGGCATGTAATACTAAACCCAAACAGCGTAGGATTATTTTCGTTCGTTTAGTACTGCAGTTTAAGTATTGCCTAAATATGGACTCTATCATAATTTTACAGCGTAAACGCGATTATGACGAGAAAAAAAATATAAGTTTCTGGTATACCTATCTACCTAAATAAATTAACTGTGAATGTATACGTACAATTCAATAGTAATGAAGGCGATTATAAAGTGAAGTATTAATATTGAATATATCACTTGATGTTTATTTTAGGCGTAATCGGTGGATTTTATATATTGCAGGTTTTGAAGTTTACTGGGAATTTGACATTGATTGAAGTGGACTCGACTAGTTAAAAATCATTCATTGTGACATATTGACGTATGCTATTTGGAAAATGAGTTTATTGAGTGGATCGCTTTACTGCGGAATTTGTATATCCATCCACAAAACTATCATTTATAATTCCAAATGAATATCCATAAAATTGGTTTTTAATCTTTAGATGAAACGAATACATTTTATCGAAATAAACGGAGAGGATATAACGATAAATGTTATATTTCGATAGCTGCGATACCGTCGTGTTGAATTTTTTCACACAAATCATTATTGTTTAACAATCAATGAGCGAAATAAAAAAATAAATAAATGTATTACGAATGTGAAAGGTGCAATTGTTGAGCTTATATTTTTTCAAATTAGCGAACTACCGTCTCGACGGCCAGACATTAGAAGAGTAATTTACTTTCATATTTATAATGGGTATTTTTCATCTGAGACCGAACGTGAAGGATATTTCTTGAAAATGTAGTTTTTAAATGTAATACGTAGTATAAACAAAGGTAGTAAATGGGGTGGTAACGGCGGGAGGAAAAGAGGGAGTGAAGGCGAAACCGCTACACTTCGGTCCACTGCACGTTACTGCAAGTTCTGCGGGAATTGAAGATGAATGTGTTTTTTTTTAACGTTTACGTCAAGATCCTGGTGATTTTTTCTTGACATGTTTCCATAAAGCTGTATTTGAATCTAAAAATATATATTTTTTTAAAGTTTAAAGACAGCGTGCTAAACGATATATCACTATTACTGTGTTGATATTCAGCGGTCAAACGATTGACGGAAAACCATGACATGATGGTCAAAGGCCGTGGTGATGGTATTATAATAACAAATATAATAACAAAGCGCGGATGGTTACCAAATTTATTTTAAACGACATTGTAGATTTTGACTTCTGAGTTATACCGATATAACTGTTTGAATTAAATTATACACAACTCTTTTGGTATTTCGAATTTAATGTTATGTCGATAATATTGTGATACATAATTAATTTGATTTTATCGTTAATATTTTGCTGTTAGATATAACTAGGTATTGTACGACTGAAACTGATTATCTACTAGTTCCATAAGTCCAGAGCTGGTTTAAGGTATTTATCATATGATAATTCTTACGATATTACCGTATAACGTATTCTAATAAATAATATTTCATTGCTCAAAGGTCGATAGTTCGAGACGATCAAACTTTGTTCTATTATACAACCTGGCTAAATGATGAATATTAGTTGACCGCCCGTGTCATATGTAAAGTCAATATTGGTTTCAGTATCTATAACTATACCTACGAACAATATTAGTTTATTGGCTTTTATAATTTAGTTTACAAGCTGAATTTTCCTGTCAGTTTAATATGAACATTAGGCATAGTAAGAGTAAAAAAATATTTAGGAGAGCACAAATATCCACAAGTTTTAGCTCAATAAAAATGTGGCTTTTTTATATTATTCCAAACGCGATAAAAAATAAATTTATACACATCATATTTTTATTATTTTTATCATATTTAATGTAAGCGTGACAAGTTTTTTTTATTAAAATAGCGTGTGACGTTATTAAGTCAATTTTTTTTATTTAGAAAACGGTTGAGTACAATATATTAAATTAAAATTTATGATTTATAAATTTGATGCTTTATAAATTGATTTTAGGTTGATAAAATATAATGAAAAATTATATTTTTTAAAATTTAAAAACTCGAACTGCAAATAAAAGTTCTACTTAATATTCCGCTCTGAATATATGGATAATAAAATACGTGGCGACTCGTGTTGTGTTTTGCGTTATAGGTAGGTATGACATCCAGTTTTCACCTGTGGTAACGGGACATAACTTATAAGTTATAATTTATAAGTATGACTAATAAAATAACTTAATTAAAATCTCTATCAATTATATAATTAAATGTGGAACAAGCCATGGTTGTTCGACATTAGTGGATGTGTTAAAAACAAAAAAGATTACAAAGAAAATTAAATAATTAAAAACATAATGAAATATAATTTAAAAAAATGATACTAATAGTGTAGTACCATAATATTATATTTATACTGTAACGTCATAATCATGTAAATGAGAAATGTTAATAAATACAATTCAAATGTTACATTATGAATTAAAATTATAATAGGTACTTGTCTATCGATGAAAATATCATCATTTTAAATGAAAAATGTTTTGTTAATTTTTGAAATGATATTTGAACAGCCACTAATGGCCGATACAGAGCAAATATTAATTGCATATATATATATATATATATATATTTATATATTAAAAACAAGGGCGAATAAAGATTGCCACCAATAAAATATAGGTCAGTAGGCTACCGAAGTTTGATAATAGTGGTATTTTTGTCATAGCCATAGTGCACAATACAAATGTTTTCATGGTAACATCAAATAAAACTTGTGAAAATTATAAGCCACGGTTGTCGTGTCTATAACTGTAATATTATTATTATTATCGTAACCAACGGTCGACCGTAAGATTGCTACGAAATGAAAAATGAAGATATTATACAATATGGAGCTTTTACGGGTGAAAATTATAAATTATTCATCATAGGTTCGTCTTGATTTAAATTATTAACAACGGATTATAGTGTAGTTCTGCACTGATACAACAAAAATAAAAATATTTCAGGAGGCGCGTGCACTTAATGCTTAATGCCGCCACAGTTGCACTGCTTATGTTATATTTTGTGATTACGAGTATAATGTAGTCAGAAAGACCATTAGCCAATTCGATTAATCACCATCACCCGTAGCCCAATCATCGGGAACATTAACAGAATTTGAATTTTAGTAAAAATAATTATCATGTAGTTTATTAATTTTAGTATTTAAACAAATATAAATTATCTGTTTTATTTACTTTACTCTAGTCCCTATTATATAAATATTGAATAGAATGAGTGGTTTTGTTGAATTTATTAGTTTACGTGTTTCCCATCTACATACTGTTGCAAAACAAAATGTTTTTTGTGATAAACAGTATAGATACTTATATCAACATATAGTATAATACCCTCCCCCTTGCACCACCCACTTTAATTTAAAATTTTATACAAACATTGTGAACAATTATTTACCAATATTCATGAAAATAACTTTTTTTTTGATCATCACTGATTAGTTTTGAATGTTTGGAATAAGCTCTAAAGATCTGATTTTAATTGATAATTACACACTAAGTAAACATGATTGCAATGGGTTACCTATATTCTATGGTCTATACTAGGATTTGTAATTAATTAAATATTTTAATGTATTGAAAACATCAGTTTATAACTACTTTGAACAGTATACTGGGTAATTATTTTATCAAACAACATTCATTATTTCAAAATCTATTAGTGCTTTTAAAAATATTTGTTTTAATTACTTTCCAGTCGAAATAAAACAATATTTTTAAAAATGTTTTTTATTTTTTTGAACAACAATATACATTTTTAATTTTATATTCTGAAGCAGAATATTTTTTAGAGGATTTCGATACATATAAATCAAAATTTGGACTAGTAGTTTTTGAGTTATAAGTATTTAAAATATAAATATATTTTAAATATGATGAGCGAAGCAGTAGATAGACATTTCGCTATCTCACACTCCACTCACCCAAACATTAAATATTTATACCTTACTCATAAGATATTCGTCTAAATTTTGATTTGTGTGTATCGAAATACTAAGATATGTAAATAAGATATTCTGCTCTAAAAATGAAATTAAAAATGTATGATGTCATTCCAAAAAGTAAAATATTTAAAAAAATGTTATTTTATTTCGACTAGAAAATCAGTGAAACAATATTTTCAAAAACGTTAATAGATTTTAAAATAATGAGTGTTGTTTGATAAAAGAATTATCTTGTATAATTTATACGTGACTACTGCCCAAAAGCGTTTATGTTTTATGATTCGAAAACTAATACTGATATTATTGAATCAATAACAAAATAAAAAAAAATATTTAAATGAAATCAGGATGTTAACACGCAGGGTGCCAGGGTCAAAGGTTGACGTCAAACACGTCGAGACATTCGGAAAGATACATAATATATGTATAAGTATTTTAAGGACTATCCGGTCTGAAGTAACATTAAACATAAAATACACGTTTCGCTGAATTATCTCATACGTGTTCACTGTTCATACGTGAAAATAGGACTCTTGAGTCCTTCGAAAAATCTTCTATGTCCTTTCAAAAATATTTTATAAATAAATAAAAATAAACAAACTAAAATAGTAAGAACAATATTATTATTGAGCAGTACGTTACAGTGAAAAAAAATCGACAAGATTGTATGCCATTAATATTGTTTATCTATGATATTATATGTTTACCGTAATAGTAAACGGCGAACAGCAACCTTACAATTTATGTCATTATACACCATAGAATAACATTTAAATTTTAATATTATTATATAATATATATTTATTTATTATTATATATCTATAAACAAGCAAAGCCAACTGCTAGTTTATATTTGGAAATCATCCAGCAATAGTGTTGAATCATTTTATAAAATTAATTTCCAGATATTTTTTGCCAAGTTCACGCCCACTGACAAAAGATCAACTTTTGAAATAAAAATAAAAAAAACATCTGAAATCATCAACAATATTAACACCGACATAGGTCATCCATTAGAGCACTCTGCCACTTTAAGAATACCATATGATAATCTTTTATGAATATATATTATATTAGATTTAGGTGTGGTTGTACAACATGTATAATAATTATTAAAAAAAAAAAAAAATTATGTGTATACAATTATTGATATTTTAAATTATTACTATAAGAACAACACTTATGATGAATATTGTACTAGATTTAATTTTTTTCTTAGCGAGAAACAAAAAAGTTGAAATTACACGTGTATAAAAATAACTAAAAAAAGAGCCAAAACATTTTAAAACTTATACCTTGTCTACTGTTTAGAAAATACAAGGTTATTTAATTATTTAAAGTTTTTTACAGCTATTCCTCGCGAATTGAAATAAAATCGTTTTTGTCAAAAACTATAACTGTTGCGTAAATATTTCCGTTTTCCCGTAGTTTTTTTATTTTTCTCTAGCTACTTCAATGGTACATCGGACTGAATCTAAGCCCTATTTACTCCTACATTCTATACGTTGTTTGCGAGTATGATGTTATTGAATGATTTTTTATTTTTTACGGTTATTGTGATGTAGTAGTCCAGTGGTGTATTAACAATTTTTTGTAGGGAAAAGTCAACAGATAACAAATTATTTTTACTGAAAGCCAATACGACCAAAATTAGAACTTAAAAATAAATAAAAAGTCACGGCAGACGGATCTCTATAATATGCGAGTTATCTGCTTCCGTAAACATGTCTCAGATTTTATCTGCAAAAGTTTAATTTCAATTAAAATATGATGTGTGTTATGTGCGTTGAATGTATTTATAATGTACATTTAGTTTTTTGATTTTTTTTTTTAACAAATAATATAAAAATTTACAAAATTTGATAAGTTATTAAAAATAGTAAACTTGAGTTAAGTCAATCGAGCACAAGACAGTTAAGTTAGAAATTAATAGTCAATAAATAATAAACTAGCCAAGCTTAAAGTTAAATGTTTTTTAAATGTTTGGTTTTAATGGGTTTTTGTAAATTATAATTACTGCATATTATGGAGTTTTTAATAAAAGTTGTCAAATACTATGACAACAGTGATAATGCTATATTTTTCTTGTTTTTTGTAAAGTAATACAACGTATTTTTTCAAACACATTTTATGTGACCCGCCTACTTATTTCCGTATTAAAATCAAAATTGTTCGAATTATTTTCAAATCAATTGAAAAAAAAGCCAAATTATTTCAACAGTGAATTAAACCAGTCGAGTCCTTGAGTTAATATTAGAAAATCGACTGAATTTATAGGACGTATAGTCAAATTAACTTTTTTACCAGTGCGGGCGGCGCTTTATATCTCATATACTACCATAATCGTATGTGCCCGACAGTCGTTTGTATTATTATGACGTTTCGTTTTAACGTATTACAATGATAATATATGACGTATACGCGATACCTGTCCGTGCCTACCTACTTACGTGTATCGGCTGTATCTATACATCTCGAGACGGCACCGGCGTACAGCGGACCATATATGATATTATCATACACGTGTAAATCGCACGCACTGCAGTTGAATAAAATACAATAATATTATAATACGGCACCGAGTGCAATATTATACATAACGACGGTGATACTATCTGCGCGGCGAGTTCCATTAGTGCATTGTATAATAATACATAGTTTTTCTTTTCGTACGTTGACTCTATCCATAAAATATCATGTCCACACACAAAAATAATATAAGTGCACTTAGCTGCCTCCGCGCGTAGTATAATATTATAACGTCTTGTGTTCGGCATCGACATTTTTTTTTTACGGATTGTAAACGTCAATAATATCATATTAAAATATTTATATATATATATATATATATGTATATATAAATATGTACGTAATAACATAATACTATGTATATATATATTATTAAATATCCGCGTTTGTAGTTTGTACTATATATATATACATGCCTATCCGGCATACACGTACATTACACACGGAATTATATTTCTGGTCACGCAGATTTGCTGTAATTATTGATCATTACACGCCAAGTGTATATACTATTACAGTGGTAAGCGTACAGTTCCACTGGAGTACGCGAAACGGCCGTCCCCGTTTGTATATGATATTATGTTGTATACGATTTTCACGTTAAACGGAGGCGGTGTCCCCGTCGTGCCGCTGCAGAGACCGCATACAGACGAAATAATAATTTGTAAAACACGGCACAAAGGCATGCGAGCAGGTTCGAGCAGTTTTGTGAAACGGATCGCAATAGACGTTATACACCGGAAAGCATGAGATTTTACGTACGCGTTGAGGATTTTTTTTCCGGTCGTATTGTTATTTGTTACACCCAATTTCATAAACAGAATATTGGTTATTATAAAATTTTTTTATTTTATTTTTTTTACAACACTGCGATAATGGCACGACTAATCTCTATCTCGTGATTTATCGGACGACGATGCCTACTTGTATTATATTATATTGTATTAAATCTTTCTTCTTTGCACGTTTTTATTATTTTTAGTGTTAAAATGAAAAAAAAAATTCTCGAAATTTACGAAAAATCAGATGAATATTGCAATGCGAACAAAAATGGTAATAACGATTTATTTTTTATACCGTTCTATAATATATCATTTTATATATATATAGGTGTGTGTGTGTGTGTGTATGTGTTCAATGTTGGTAGGTATTTTACGATATAATTGAGTAAAAATGGTCAATATGGATGAATCCGAATCTGACGACTGTGATTTAACGATAATAATGTTTAAATCTATTATAAGCAAGTAATTTATTTCACTATTTTATTATTTAAAGAAGTAGACAATGAGAATGACAGGAATATTATTTATTATTTATTTACCTGAAAAACCTTTGACTTTTCGAATCATGCCAATCAAAGCTAATCGATATTAAACTACTAAATATGCAGTAGGTATAATACTATATAGTATATTTATTTATATACATAATACATTATATATACTATATATAAGTTTACAATAATAACACACTAACGTAACAATTTGTATTAATATTGTAATGATACTTAGGGAAATCCGACAAAAATATATAAAATTATATATCCCATGATTAGGGGCGGATTTCCGGGGGACCACTGTTCGCATTTGAATACATAATGCGCTATTGTAATGGAAGTTTCACACAGGTATAATAACTATAGCTTGATAACTTAAACATTTTTTTTATGATAATTGTAATAATAATATTATATAGTCTTTGGGCCTGCTACATATCCACGTGATTTGCAGTGTTAGTCTTGTTTCATCGCTTATTGCTGTGTAGCTATTGCTACTAGGTCATCGATAAAGTAAAATATATTATATTATTAATATCTCGATAAACGTTAAATTTTACTCGGTACAGCTGAGTGTCTTGTCTAATATTATTAAAATCTAAATCGTCTCATATTATTCCCCCTTTTGGTATTAATCCGTCATTGATACGCCATATCAGAGATAGACAACGTTTTAATTGTTACTCATCATATGTACTTAACACCATTATATTATACAAAAATAATTGAGAGCGGATTTCCAAAGTGTTTGTAAAAATTGGACTACACTAAAACAATCATATTACCAGAAACAATAAGAATTCAAAAAGAAGAAAGCGATATCGAGTATGATCAAAAAGCAATGGTGAAACTGACGAAAGTACTATAAATAATTTTGAGTGAAAATCCTGTAAAAATGTGTAGTATTCTGTTAACAATATTCTCGTAAAAAATAATTTTTATAGTGATGCATAATAATATTGTTTTTCCAAAGTCGATCAATACTTATTAATATTGCCATGCCCTCAAGTATGAATATATGATTTGTTTAATTCAATGTTATTTTATTGAATTATATTCAGAATAATAAAAACTTCAATATTAATAATTGTTTCGAGTATCGTCATGTGAAAGATACTTTTCATTATTAAATATAATCAAAAATCGACTAAGAAATTCATTGGGGAAGGAAAAGTTGGACGCATTCATGACGATGACAATCGAGAAAGAGTTATTATTATATAGTATTGATCGTGACGATATAATAAAGTTATTAAAATCTAAAAGTAATTCATTAAAAGACAAACTTTCATATTGAAAACCCAGTTTATATTATAAATGTATATATTTTTTTAATTGTTTAATGTTTATATATACAAATGAATCTATTTTCATACCATGTTATTTCCACTTATTTTATATTGTTTACGGGTTGGTATTTTTATTCAATTGATTTTAAATTAGTTTTTATAAAAAATCAATTATATTATATAAATATCTTTGTTTTAGTTATAATTTTATCACTACAATGATTTAAGAATTATTAGAATATCTACCTAGTTTAGAATAAGAAATAAAAACGAAGTATAATAATATGACGGAGAATTTTGGGTAAAAATTTTTTATATTAAATTAAGACTATCAGTTTATACGACTATAATTATATCTGGGTCGCTTGAGCTGAGATTTTCCCGGGCCGACTTTTTCTTCCAGTCTACCACTGTCCATAATGTAATTTTATTGAAAGTCGAATGTACCCCATTGACGTTGACGAAGAATCAGTTAAATTAAATCTCAACATAGATCCAGTTACCGAACAATTCTAGTTATTGTACAACGATTATTTGTCTTTAACATTTATGAAGTAATTTAGTTCGATTTTTACTCTTTCAAATATAAAAAATTTATGGAAACTAACTTTATCACTATTCATTAGGCGTAATCGTTTTCATGTAAGGCAAGTTTTTGTACTGTATAAAAATGTACCGGCTCCGACACCCTTAACCATAAAGCGGTGCATTTAGGTTACCGCCTTAAAGGAAAATATGAATTTATCCAGTGCCCCAGTGATTATATTAAGTACTAATCATCACCCACTAAGTTGCTTTAAATTATAATAACTTATTAATATCATAAAATATAAAACGCATTACCAAAATTACAGTAAATAACATTTTATGTACGAACCACAACAAACTATCAAAAATCATTTATTATTGATATTTTAGTTTTTGAGATTTCATGAATTTCATCAAAGTTTTAAACTTGAACGCTCATAAAAAAATTATTCTAATATAGTCACAACAATTTTTTGAATATTTTTATTTGGTAAATGAACAACTTAAAATTAATATTGTATTAAATTTTTATTTGGTCAAAATTTCAAGCATTTTGACCAATTGAATAGTATTTTATTGACATTTATAAAAAAATTGAAAATTGAAAATATCTATAAATACCTAAAAAAGTCAAAATATTAAAAAAAATTATACATAAGTGTAGAAAATACTAACATTACCATAAAAAAAAAAAAAATTAAAAATTCTAAATAATGGTTACTCGTTTTTAAGTTACATAAAAAAAAAAATAGAACCGATTTAGTTAAATACTGATTTTGTGTTTAAGTTACTATTTTTCCTTTAATTCTTTTTAACAATTTATTTTTTTTCAATACTAGGAATTTATAATTTTGATTTCTCTAAAGAATAAATTAGAAACAATTTTCTATCAGAAACCAACCTCAAAGTTGAAAATCGAAATCTATTTTTGACTTCTTATCGTGTATCCACACATCATTAAAATCAATATATTCACCGCTACACCCAGAATCGCGAAGGCAAAAAAAAAAACAAAATTCTTATTAGAAAAACTTGGTTTTGTGTTTTTGTTTTGTATAAAAACGAATAACTGTAAAAAATTTTACAAAATATTAATGTTATTAGATATGATAATATAATAGAGTTTTACTTTTTGTATATTCGAATATTGTATTATGTGATTTTTGTTTTGAAGTTTATTACAAACATTTAATTGATAGTTCCTCATAAGTTGTTCATAAAGCAACCTAACTGTTTTTGCATTACAATTTTTTTTCTTGAATATACGATTTTTAGTCGTAAATTAAAAAAATAATTTTTCTAGGGACTTGAAACTTTTCACCTATAGGTATATTGTTATTTAAAATACATAATGAAAATGGAATTTTTTGATTATTGTTAAACTATTTTCTTAATCATTTATCTACGGTACGTTGGTATTGATTTATAAGTTATTTACAAGTAGTTGTATTATAAGAATTATTATTATTTATAATATATTTTGTGATTTTTTTTTTCGCAAACAATTAGTTAGTTCACTTACTGTATTTAATAGAAAAAATAATTAAGTATAAAAATATAAATTTATAATAAAATAGCATATTTTTTTATATAAGGTATAATATATTATATTCGATGAATATATGAATATTATTCATATTATAATGGTTAAGTAATGTAATATATTTCAAATAAATTTAAAAAAAAAAAAAAATAGGAAGTCGATCTGTTACTTAGTAGGTATTGAATTTCCTTTGTCTTTAAGTACTTAGGTCACTGTAACTTAGAATTTTATTACAAAGCGATTTTCAATTACTTTCATGTACCAATGAAAGGTTAAATTATTTTTTATCAAAAAAAATATATACATAATATACATATACCCTACCCTTAAGTCAGAACCCACCGTTATTTAGCTAATAATTATCTGCGATATTTTATTAATATTTTTATTGATAATATGTAAAATCAAGTTATTAAAATTTAATGTTTTTTTTTAAACGATTGACATGATTGACTTATTGCTAAACATTCAATCAATCCCGTAAAGGTACCCGTTGAATGGTAAATATAACTATATAAACCATTTTCGATATAATGACCGTTTTATAATGAGTTTTTCCCTACTTGACCCCGTTTAAGCTATAATATATTATATAAAGACAACAAAGGTATTTTTTAATATTAATATTTCAATACCGTTATTGGTTTATTTACATTTTAAATTATATTTAATGTCACGAAGCGAAAAAAAAATTTCCTTTCTATACTTCTATAGCAGGGGTGGCCAACATGACTAAGTACGCGAGCCACATATATTAATGCAATTATATCAAGAGCCAAATTATCTAATCTGTACTTTTATACCACAAAATTAATAAAGATAGCTAACATCCGATAAACATCAAATTACGAAATATGAAATTATAAAATAATAATAATAAAAACATTTTTATAAATGTATGCAAAAAAAATTAAAATTTTGGTTTTTGTAAATAAGACCGTGAGCCGCATACGTCGACGAATAGAGTCGCAATTTGACTACCCCTGTTCTATAGCCTCGTAGATAAACATTTACTACGGAAATAATAATTGCGGTCTCGTTAAAACTTTTTTGTTGATAACATTTGTTGATTTTCTTTTATTTCTAACCTTTTTAAATGATGAATTTAACTTCTCAAATAGTACCTATATTTTAAATTTTAAGTGTTTTCAGTACACATTCAAAATCTTCTTCTTTCTAAAGTTAAGTACTCAAAAAAGCTATATTATATAATTTTGAAAAGATAGCCGTAGAACTGCGTAATACTCATCACTGATTCCGGAAAACCTTCGGAAACCTAATATTAGTTAATTTAATTTATTTAGACGTCCAACCGTCAAAGTATGTTAAAAAATAGTGTTGTGAAATATAAACTTAAGGGACATATTAAACGTCAATTTGAACTACAGTTCATCAAAATTACATTATAAAACTTTATGACATTTTTTTTTTTTAACTGGGAAACGACAGAACTTTACACTTTTGGCTATGACAGCTGCTTCTACTATTAGGACGTTAAAATCGTATCTTTTTAAATTCTCTTGCAGATTTTTTTTTTATCTGTCGATTTGGGCTGAAGTGTGCATTTGATGTGACATTTATAATTTTCATAATTAAATAACGACAAAGTGCGATTAATCTTTTAAAAGTAATATAACGTTAATAGTTTTACCGAAGTGTAGTATTTAAAACTGATATAAAATAAAGAATGGCCAAATGGTTATTAATCGTAAATGAATGTCGATAAAGAATGCGCATAAAAATAAAATACAATATTATAAACAAATACTACAATGAAAATAATTATTAAATTAATTTTGTACAGTGCATTTACATTGTAAATTTTCAACCGTATAACAATTAAACAGAAGTGCATTCGCCCATAATTAAATATCATACTTTACTTGAGTAATTTATTAGGGTTTAGCTACTTTTAAGTATTTTTAAATTATTAAAAAAGGTTAATTATGATTTTTAAATTAAAAAATTGTAATTTATTTTTATTATCAAAAAACACACGTAATGTATGTCTTAGCTTATTTACATCATTGACATATAAACTAATAACTATTCTGCCACCTAAACTAAATTGTTTTAGTTTGAATAATAGTCTTTCGTATTAAATTCTAAAAAATGCTTGTGACATGTCCACAAAAGAAAAAGTTCAATATACTTTATTTTCATGGAAAAAAAGATATCATATCGACAAATTTGTGACTTCGATGCATTTTAAGGTGCAAGAAGCTAAAACCGAATTGATAATTTGGTAGAATAAACCTACCAAAGTTCAAAATAAGATAAAAAACTAATTTTTTTTGGTCTATATTAAAACGGCAAGAGACTTTTATGGTTATACAAGAATAGTATCAGAATTTAGTGATTAGTTATGTGCTAAGGAACTAAAATTTACGATAATAGCGAATTTGCAAGTGAGTAAAAAACTCGCAATTGATTTTAGGCTATTGCCTCTATCTATGTAATATAATATATTACTAGGAGTAAAATAAATTACATTTATTATAGGTAGGTACATTAGATACCTGACCTACATCCACCCTGCTTTATCAATATAAATAATGATGAGCACACCCGCGATACAAATATTTACGGTCGGGATCACAGCTGATGCACCTACCTATACACAGATATTGATAAATCATTTATAAATAAATAAAAACAAATACACATTCGAGTAAACAAGACATTTGTGTTTCAACTAAAAAAAAGATAATAATAAGTCAATAAATAAATCATTGAAATAAATAACAGTAGGCAAATACAATAATTAAAATGGCGCTCATCGTTTTAGTAATACGTCTTACAAAATAAAAAATACAATTTCTGAAAAAGCAAAATATTTCTTATACGTATTATAAGTTATCTACTAAATTTCATGATATCTATATCATACCATCATGGACATGTATCACATACAACGGATTTATGCAGGTCCGAGTCGCACGTCGGTCACATTCAAATGGTATGATATTAATTTTAGATTTGATCACTTGCTGCATTGCCCAAACCCTTCGCGGATTTGTTTGTAAAACACGATTTCACAAAATTTATATTTATAGTATCAGCTTCAGTAATTCCACTTTAAATATCAAATTTAGAATTACAAACAGCCAGCATGACGTAAAACGTCATAGTTAAATATCATGACAATATTCAAAGGCGATAATGGTCAGATATTTGGATGCGTAATACCTTTGTAAGCCACTCTGCTTTGAAACAATATAGGGGACGCCAATATTATGGATATCAAAGTGTATTATAAATGGCATGAATATAATAGCATATGGGCGTATCGCGTGATAATTAAAATACCATGTTAGAATTAATATAATATTATACGGATTATTTTGGACAGCATAAGATTATTTATTATTTTGAAAAAATTTTTCCCGATGAAAATTTTTTTTTCCTGTACAAATAAGTAAAAAATAGGTAATGTTGTTTTTTTAAGTGACACCGTGGTTCAAGATCCAAATCGTGTAACGGCGCGTATATATGCTTGCAGTTGCAGCATATACATAAATCACGGATGGCGAACCATTTTTGGGTCAAGTGCCAAATTTTTCTCAAAATCAAGATTTTGAAAATGTTCACGTGCCCAAAGAAAATTATATTTTTTAAGGACAAAAATAAAGTTACAGATTTATTATACAATTTTATTAATTAGGTATAATTTTTTTTCTAATTATGATTTTTAAAATGTATATAATTTGTTTCTTATAACCACAATTTAATAAACAGCTTAATATTTGATCATTTCAATTTGAAATTGAAATGACATTGAAATTTGACCAGCGCGCCATATAAGTTCGCCATTCCTGATAAATATTATATATGGTATCAAAAATGACGAATAACGAGTCATATAATTACTTATGAAAGAAATGCATGTTAGTATAATTTAAAAACTTCAATACAGTAACTACGTAAATTATAATGATTGTAAATAGTTATAATAGTTTATAATTTGTTTTTTTTTTTTATATTAATATTACGCATTTGGTGTTATCAGCCTTTATTTTAAATTTGTTGTTCTGCATAGTTTACTGTACGTAAAGTACAGTCAGCTACTACTTATTAATATAATATGTGTATTATATTAAAAATATCATACACATTTAAAATGTTATGTAATCAAATATAACTGATAATTTTTTATACTATATAAGACGAGCTAGGGTTGAGATTTTGATGCAAAGGAATCTTTTTTCTGGTGTTTTTAAACGTTTGTCCGTAAGTATAAAAAGTGTTTTGAGTGATACTTGTTATTTTAAAGTAATTTTGTTTTTGCCTTTTTTGACAAAATGAACACCTTAAATGCATTTTTTGATGATTTAAGTGGATTTTATTACTTTTTAGAGCATTTTTCACAATTTGTTCAGAAATTAACAAAAATTGTCGCGATTAATAAGAGATTTTCGACAAACTGCCGACGATACAAATAATAAATTATATAGCACGACAAGTAATAAAGTTATTGTCGATAATAATTTTATCATAGCTAGGCTTCAATAAGTATTACTAAATTAGTTACCGATTAGTACATCCGTCGTCGTAGTAGCCTAGGCTTTTAAACTATAATGTATACATTTAAATGCATTAAATTTGTATAGTGGTTTTTTTGAGTCGTTTAAGTCATTTTTGCATTTTTTTAAGGGAATTTTTCGAGATTTTTTAGGGCATTAAAATCCCAGACCTACGTGATGAGCACACTGAATTAATTCAGTTAATGAATATATAATATATATTAATGCATAATCATCAAATAATTGTTAATACGTACAATAATTTGTATTGTATTAAAACTACAGTGGAACTTCTATTAACTCTCTCTCTCTGTGTATAACCAAACGGAATTAAACAATTTTCATACAAAAACTTTTTATTTAACGAATTCATATTATGTTATTTTCCTACAGAAAATTTAAAAATAATTATATTGTTACATATTTATAAAGTATACACACTCGTAAATCAGACTTTTATTTAAATAAGTGCGAGCATTATAGTCGGAATAGAACAAAAGTTATTCAACAGGTTATAAGAAAGTTTTTCGAAAACAATAAATAAAAAAAAATTTATAATTTATACATACTTAATATAGTTTGAATGTATTTTTTTTCTTTACAACAAAATGTCTATTTAACGAATTTTTTTCAAATAACCTTCTGGTTCGTTAAATAGAGGTTCCACTGTATGTATAGTGTATTTTACCGACTGTGGGTGAGTTGCGGCCTGATGTGTCGTTTACGGTGTTATAGAGACCGGTGACTTCCGGCCCGAATAATTATCGTTAACAACATTAATTATGTACCTAAATAATATAATATAGTATACCTATGCATAGGCGTAACTATCGGGGTGGCTTGGGTGAGCTTCAGCACCTTCAGAATTTTTGGGTTAATGTATGTACTTATAAACATATTAGTATTAAATTTTATTTTTGACTACAATATAAAAAAGTATGTTTACGATAAATCATTCAAGTCAGTTGTAAACACCATTAGAAGTAATAAATAATAATCTAATTAAGAAAAAATTTGCTATAAAACATTTTAATCTAGTCCCCCCTAACTTAAAGGACTAGTTACAGTTACGCCTATGTACCTATATGTACATAGCAGATGCAGTGGTGGCTACATATAACAATGAACGATCTGCGAATACTTTTAGTTTTTAACATTATTTTTATTTAAAAAACCGACAAAACAATATTATTTAAACCGAAATTTTAAATGTGAAATACTATATGTTATTATATTATATTATTATTATTATTTATTATTAATTTTATTTGAATATTTATTAAATACTTGGAAAACATATAATATTAATTATTAATTTAGTAAATTACTTTAAATACTTTTTTCAATATATATAGTGATGTGCATGTACTATATTATATTATGTAATATATTCATTGTTGTATGGCTACAACTTGTACGTACTTCTCATAAACTTAGACCTCAATTTAGTACCTCTAAAAAGCCCGGGCCGCAACTATAGTACTTTATTAAAGGGATTGGACCGCAATTCACCAACGCCAATTTAATTATACCTATTATATATTTTTATAACTTATTTTTTTATAATATTCCTAAAAATCTTTACATTATAAATATAGATTTACTGACCTATAAAAAGCTTAAAAATAATTTTAGAAATTTTAAATCGACTGTAACATATGTTGTTGAATTTTCTGCACAGTTTTTTTTTTATAAATTGTCAAAAAAACATTGATAAATTAGCATTTAAAAGATACTAGGTTCTTTGTTAAGAAAAAAAAACAAGAATTAAAAATTCGCGTGAACAACAGTCATAAATATCAAGAAATCAATTTTAAAATCAATCAAAAATTTATACTTTATTTTGAATTTATGCAATTATTAGATATTTTTTTTTTATTAAATACCCCTAATTATCATCATGAATGATTTATAAAAAATGATGTATTTTTTAATTGACGTCTTGATGATGAACTGTGTATCTGTGTAACTAGATAACGTATAAATAAATAAACTAATTATGCTCACTAGTATAGCACACTTTTATGATTATTACAATTATTTTTAACAGTTACAAACTTGGATTACCTCAAATTACGTACCTATGCAATATTATTAAACTAGAATTCTGAATTGAGTCGGGGTTTACTATTTTTTCTACATAATATGTACTAACGGTACTAAAAATGTCTTATGTTTACCGTTTTGCGATGTAGAATAACATTAAGTTATTATAATTTACCTTTTATATTAAATTTTCCGTTTTTAAATCTAAAATTATCTAAAGTCTTTAAACAAAACAAAAATGTAGGTATACCTATCCCGTCATTGTTATTTATTGGCACCTGTATCATGTGGTAAATTTAACTTTACTTTAAATGATTTTAAAACGAATTGTTTAAATAGATTTAAAAACAAACAAATTAGATTGAATAAAAAAAACAAATATTTATAAATTCGTATAACTCAAAGTTGAGGAATAATGAAAAATTTTAAAATAAATAATCAATAAAAATATAAGGTCTTTTAAATAACATAATTTAATATTCTTATAAACAAAATCAGTTAGTCTCTTTGTTGAATAATTCTTGAATTAATTTAATTCTTCCGATGTTCTCAAAAACTGCGGAAAAAATAATAATAAGCACTTTCGTGTATAGAGCTGCACGCTATCAAATTTTTAATCTGTAGATATAGAATTAAAGTGGGAAAAAATCGCTGAGGGGATTATATAGAATATACAGATAATAAAAATTATAAGCGTCCCAGACCATAATTTTTTTTTGACGTAGGTATATTATATCATATATTATGAATCATAAATACCTTATTCTTTTTTTAAATAAATATGCATTTTAAAATAAACGGGATATTTACAATCTGTGCTTTGTACAATAACTAATAAGTCAAAGGGATAATTATTTACAAGTAAAAGATATTAAACTGACTCAAATTGCTTTTCATCAAAATAACCTACGTAGTTATTCTACCAAAAACATTCTTTTGAAATATTAATCAATTTTTATAATTTGGAAGTAATTGTGTTTAATTAATAACCAAAAAAAAAAAAAAAAATTAAATATCAATAATTGATTTGTTATGAAAATTTTAAATTTCCATAAATAGTACAAAGTTACTAATATTCATGTTATAAATTAAAAAAAAATTATTATAAAATCCGATCTATATGCTTTAGTTATATATTTCCATATGATAACAAATACAAATTTATAAATTATGAACAATGATAGCTGATGAGATTTATTAACCATATCGGTCATAATAAACGATTGATTAATTTCATGATATTTTAAGACGTTTCTCTTAAACTGATAATTCGTAGCACTATCTCATTAAAAAAATATAATATATATATATATATATCACATCGTTTAAACGGAACTGATTATAATATCATTATAGTATAAAATATAGTTTCATATAAACTGAAATAATATTACTATTATAATTTATATATATAAAAAAAAAAAAAAGGTGGGAAAGTGGATATCACTCTATAGTAGAGGTGGAGAGTATAGGTCACTATAATAGTTGTGTTAAATTTGAATACAATGACAGGTATTATTGTATACGAAAAACGATTCTGAATGGAGATGATTAGTCAGTCTAGGATAATTAGTAGGATATATTATATTATTATTTATATTTAAATTGTAATCTATCGTTATTTTACTCGATTTCGTAAAAAAATAAATTTCATACGCTCATAAAATTTGTTTTACAGGGTGATTCTTTTATCATAAAACACTCATTATTTCAAAAAGTATTATATATGTATAATTTTTAATAAAAACGTTGTTTTTTTAATAACTTGAAACTATGTAAAAAAATATTTTCAAAAACATGAATACTTTTTGAAATAATGAGTATTTTATGATAAAAGAATCACCCCATATATGATGCTGGAGTTTTTTTTTTTACAGATATTTGAAGAAAAAGTTATGGAAAATCTTGTGTTGGGTTTTTTAACATCAGATATAAATTAAAAAATATTTATGAATTTTCAATTTCAAAATTTCTTGCAAATTTTCGCGATTTTGACTTAAATATTTGAACTTTTAATGCTTATAAACAAAAATTGTGACTAATGATTTTTGATTTTTTTTCTAACTACGTCCTCCAATTTACCCACAAGAGATTCATTGTAAAATTATATCAATAGAATATGACGCGAGTAAAAAGTAAAAATTATTTCTGGTTTTAATATAAATTTTAACTTCTAATAATTGATCATTTTCAATGTGTAGGTGCTATATACTAATATGTTATATATATTTCTATAAATCGTTACAGTCACTATAGATTATAAGAAGATACCATAATAATAAAATATAGTTAATATCAGCAGTATTTTACTAGATAAATAATAATAATTGAAGTAAAAATAAAATTTAAAAACTGCATGGCATTAACCTGCACTGGTCCAAATTCTAAAACTTACGCCTTGATAATAATAATAAAAAATTCCAGAGAAGTTACATTGCTATATAGTAAATTTTAGGTGTACATATCGTCATTCAGCAATATAGGTCACAGTTATAATGTATGCGTTAAATTTGAATTCAATGATACCCCATTGAATAATATGAAATACGATCTAATAAGCTTGTCCGTCAGTTGTCAACCTATATTTCTAAAGATATTTTACTTTAATATTATATTTAAATTGGTATTAGGATTTTTTGAACTAACTTTACCAAGAAAAAATCGTATACGAGTATGTCATATACCCACGTCGTACAATATTATTACTGTCTGTAATTTATTAGTTTTTAAATCAATATCAAAGATACGTAAAACGGAGTGAATAGGTTCATAGTATAGTATTAGATTAAAATTAATCTAAATATTTTAATATTTCGCTATGTATAGTAAATAGGTGATAATATAGACGTATAGTATTACAGTAATTACATGAAAAGTTTCAAATTTCTGTAAATATTCAAAATTTTGTTAAAAATTGAACTTTAATGGTACATAAAAAACAATTGTGCCAATTATGTATTCATAGATTTTTTGGTTTCTGTAAAAAATTCTTACAAGGAACTAACTTGTATTTTACTATAAAGCCTTAGCTATAAAAATTAGAAATGTTATAATTTTTTTTTAATATTCGTTATTGTTTAAACGAATATTGTCAAAATACAATATACACCTACTTTATGAGATTCAACCGCTTAAATATTTTTAAATTTGTTTAAGAACAATTTAAAGATCGTAAAAATTTTTTTAACTTTTAAATTTTTTATCAACACTTAGAAAAATTGAAAAAATTGAAATATTTCATTGTTTATAATAAACTATTATTGAAGTTAGATATTTAAGTATCTTAAATTCCCAAGACTAATATTTTTTAAATAATAACCAAATAACAAAAATCATTACATGATAAATCGCTATTATACAATATAATATTATAACACCCAATTTCGTCAAAATTTTCACTTCAGTCGCTCATAATAAATGTATGCTAGAGTTTTGTTTAAATTTTATGAAAAAATTGTAAGTACAATATATATACATACCATTTTGTATTACATATTTAAATCTTAAGTGTTTTATGAATCTTTAACTATAAAATAGTTAATATATTTCTGCGATTTTGACGGATTTCGTAAAAGTAAGTTTGAGCATTATTATTTATAGAATTTAAAATAATACGTCGGAATTAAATATAAAAACAATACAATTTGAATTAAGTTCATATTGAAGTAGTATTGTCTTTTAATAAATTATCAAATAATGGTTTTTCAAATAAAATAAATATTTTAAAACTATTCACCATATTTATAGTCAAACAGACAATACTGTTTTTATAAGTATAATTAACAGAATACATAAACTTATTTTTTTTCTATGATCACAAACAATGGTACAATATCAGAAAATTCTTCATGCAAACCTAAATAGTAGATACTTTTTTTTACATCATTGATTTCCGATTACATTTTTAGTACAAAGATTTGTTTATAAGATTTTTTATTATACACTGTATAAGATGTTTTGTATTGTTATTTTTTTCATAATTAATTACTATTTTCTTATAAAAATATAAACAAATGTATTTTCTTTTATACTGTTTAACATTTACAATGAAAGTATTGGTTTTAATATAATAACTTTTTGAACTTTTTTTTTTTTTTAGTTGCCTTCGTTTATCAACATGTTTTCATGCGAAAAAAGTGCTCTAAAAGTTTGACGTAAAATATCTATATTACATTATTATACCTGTATATAGATATCCAAACTGCACGGATGGTTGGTAGGTATATTATTATTTATTATTATGATTTAACAAGGCAATTTTGACATTTTCTAAGTTTTCCAGAAAAATTCCGGAAAACCCGAAGAAATTTTCGTCACTCTGCTTTCTACTTACAATAACGTACACAATATACACTACAGAGTACAGACACACGCCGAGTCTTATTTCTACGTCAGCTAACATTGTAAGACGACATCGGTTTTGACGTTATTCCGGCTTTTACCGTCGCATAATATGAATTTATTATTATATATCATATTTACCAGCACATTATATCGAATTATAAACATACCTACGGAAATATTATAATATAATGATATTGTGCATCGTCGGTTGGAAATTTACGAGTCTCCTTCCCTACCGGGGCCCGCGCCGCCACTTCTCGCTCGTTTTCGATACGAAAAACTAATCCACAAAGACGCGACGAGTAGCGTACCGCCTACAACACGATAATATTATAAGGTAGCTTATTATCAATCGACGGAGGTGCACGCCGAAAAAATAACGAGAACTCGATGTGCACACGAGCACAGTTCCGGTAAAAAAAGCAATAAATCATCGCGCGCGTATATAATCCGAATAATTTTTCGATATTTTTCGTGTTATGCATTTCGGAAATTCTGTATTAAACAATAGCCTGCAACGGGTAATCGAATAATTTCATGGCCGAAATGATGTACGTCCGTCGGCTTGCATGATGATGTATTTATAAACTTACCGGGGCAGAGTTACAAATCAATACGAAAGCAGCCGTGGCCCAGCGCTGAATTCGTTACCTACGGCACCCATTGACACACCGCCGCCGCCGTTGTATTATATTTTCGGCGTTGTCGTTGGTTTGGAAAATTCGAACTCGTCCACACATAACACTACACTCGTATAATACGTGCAGTGTATATCGTTGTTAAAAAATCATCATCCAACTTCGAAAATCGATATCGCGACTAGAAGTGTATGATATTATTATATTATATTATTTATATTATAGTGATTTAACAAAAAATCGTCGGTATAATATTATATCGGATGACTGGCAGCTCGTCAGGCTCAAAGCATTCTCTATCGGTTTTTTTATTTATTTTTTTTTTTTTTAAGCCACTGCAAACAGGAAACGTTCATATCTCTAAAGTAGCCAGTTAGTAGGTATTTAAAATCAATTTTCAGAAATAAAACGCATGTGCTTACAGTAATAATAATTATTACGATTTTATGACTAAATATAATTACGCTGCTGCTACCGAAAGTGTTGCACAACACGACAAGATTTTATCACTGAAAGAGTAAACCGTAAATAAATAAATAATCGTTGAACTATATAGTAATATTATTATGTACCATATAGGAATAATATTATTTAATGATCACTACACAATAAAAGCTAATATCACGGCCGTCCCGTTTGCATATGCGACTCACGGCGTGTCTTCTAAAATTATACGTTATTATGATTACCAGATTGTTAACATATAATGATAATAATTTGCTAACTTATCTAAAATTATTATCGTTACTCTTTAAGTTGTATCGGTTTTTTTTTTTTTTTTTACATTCATTTTGTTGTTTATCCTTCGAGTGTGATTATTGAATTCTCAGTATTTGCGTAGTACAAATATAATTTACATAATTCGTTTCCTAAAATAACGTCTAAGTAGACATACGCCTAATACATGGCGTATAATAATTATTTATAAATTTATAAGGTTCGGCGCGCAAAGAAAATCGTATTTCTCGTCAAAAGATTTGGCACCGATGACGATATTAATCATCATATATAATATATTATATTGCATCTTCGAATTCTAATTAGTTAGTTCTAATATTTATAGATACCTATGGACTATATGCGTCTGTGGACATTTATCATTTGTTCACTATTATAATATAAAGTGCAGGTCGTACCACGCGGTGATAATATCAGTGCGCTTACACACATTTAAAAGATCCACAAATTATATTTAATTAAAAAATAAATAAATTTAATTGTATTCAAATTTACCTATTTTATAGTATTTCAGTATTGCTATAACGAATATACATGTAATAATATATTTACCTACACGATAAAAAAAAAATACTGCTATCAGTTAATTAGTATTACGATACAATTACCATATTTACAAATTATACACATGTACCGTTTAAGTGAAATCGTAAACAGTTAATAATATAAAGCTATAAAAAGTTAGCATTTATTAGGGGAGAGATGTGCACTTGAGGAACGACAAAGATCAAAATAATATGATGTATGTATATACATGTATATAAATATAATATAACTATCAAATAGGATCGATGCCATATTATGATATACGTGCCATATTTCGTGAATCAATACGACTTATTATTTACCGGTTATTTAGAAAAGTCGTTAATTGAAATGGACAATTTTTATTTAAGTCACTAAAAGCTAACATTATAAACAGTAAATTACGTAATTACCCGTTAAACGTAATATTGAATCATAATTAAAAATACGAGTTGAAATAGGTAAATATATATACTTATTATTAACGAATACAAATTTAATTAAAAACATCATTAGTCGATAATGTAGACCGGTGTACTGAAATACAAAAAGAAAAAGAAGAAAAATCTAATTTTTATACCAAAATGTTGTACCTATTATACTCATTACTCATCAGCTGTTCAGTTGCTACAATGCACTTTCTATTCAAACGAATTCCGCTTCGTCAGTATTTGTGAAAACAAATCATTTAGTATTACAGAGTTATAAACAGCGAAATATTAGCAGAAAAATGCATTTTAAATATTATCATCACAGTAAATAACATAGTTTTTATCGCTGTCTGACACAAATGAAATAATACCTATTTATTTGGTTATTTGATAATATTTTGTATTAGATTGAACATCGGTATAGAATAGCTGATACTGTGTTAAGTAGGTACTTACTTGTTAACGTGTTGAAATTAAATAATAATAATACATAAAATAAAACTATTATTAATTATTTGTACACACCCACCTGCCTAAATTATTTCATTTATTTTTTTTTTCGGAGCGGGGGACATCGCACATGATACTGTCACTGAAGAAATAAGTTTAAAAAAATCAAGTATGCTTCATAACGACGTGTGTTGATAGTTATTAAACACGCATACGGGTAGTAAATAGATATAATTACGAAAATTACCTATTCGTTATCCCATTCATAAATAGAACAACTATTAACGCTTAGTGTGTGTGAAAATTACTAAAAAGTTTTACAGCGAACATCACGAAAACATTATTTTTTTATTTATTATTTTGAATTTTCTAATATACATTTAAAGTTTGTACGGTGTGTTAATAATATAGGTATATATCAATAAATAAATTATATTTAATTTAAAAATGCTCAAGCGAAAATTTCAAAATGAATGCTTCATTTATACACGCGATGAATAATGTATTTGGAATATATTATACTGGAGCAACCCCTAAAAAATATGTTTTGCATTAAGATCCAGTAACAATAAATAATAATATAATATAATGATGATAAATTATAAGTTATAAAACATTAAAAAATTATCAGATTATGGGAACTACACACATATAAAATATAATTATTATATAACATTAAATGATTGAAAAATTGTTTACCATATTTTTGTTTTTTAAAAATACATAAATAAATGTATTATATTTAGTCGATAAAAATTACAAAATGTAAAGAATTGATAAACTTAATACGATTTGTGAACGTGCAAAGTCGTATAATATTATGTTTTTAAAGTTTACTATAAATTATTAGTATTTTCAAGATTTTAATATGACTATAAAATACATTTCATCCAGCTTGGACTCTAAAGACAATAGTGATTTTTAACTTTGTTCAATACATTCGATTTCTAGAGCACTATACATCATTTTAGCTGAACGGTTTTTATTTCCGTTATTATTATTATCTACCCTATCTTGACCATTTATCATTGATCAGTTTATAAAATCAAATTTCTGGTGGAAATATAGCGATGTTGAATGCGAAATTTCCGATTTGTATTTAACCATCCTCAAGTTGGCCAACTGAGGTCATATGGCCAATTAAAATCTAATAATTTTCTTATTCTTCGTATACATCGAGAGATCTGCGAAATCGTCTCTTAAACGTAAATATTTGTTTTAATTTATGTTGACGTGGTCCAAACGTTTCTACGTTCTGCAAATGAAAACGTAAACATTTATACACATAATAAATATCGACGTCAAAACCTCCCCACTTCCAAAAGGCTACGTCCACTTCCGCATCGAATTGTTTCATCCCGAACAATACCGGATGTGTCATGTGTACAATATATCCATGAACGGCGGAAACAATTTCTACCCTATAAAATACATCAAATGAAGTCGATGGCACGCTCGAACAGTGAACAAAGGGGATTTCTTTTATCTGTCTTTTTCAAACATTTAAATAACTCGATGGCACATGTCACATTACGCTTATTGTTGCGATATTAAATATACTGTATGATGATATTTCTAAAAAAAAAAAAACTTCTAATAGAGGTGCCTATGGCTATACAAAATGTATTGTACATAAATTCATCAACGCCATCGAAAAACGTGTAATTTTTTATGCGGTCACTTAGTATGTAAATAGTGAAAATTCGCACGACACATTTCCGATAGGCGGGAATCAAAGTCAAGTAAGAGAGGGTATGTCAGTGACACAACGTGTCTACAACTCCGCCTGTATCACAAATTAAATTTTTGCGATTTATCCAACGCCAATATTTAGCTCGTATTACATAATATTGCGCATGTACCTACTCGCACCGACGACGAGAGTCTAACGTTACCTATTGGTTCGCCAAAACATCTGTCCTAAACCAACCCGAAACATCCTCAACCAGCCACGATGCGAAATATTTGGATTTTCAACTATTTTCCTAGTAACAATTTCACCGTGTTTCGTACGATCGATTCGCCATTGGCGTTTCAACCGTTAAAATGCTTCTCCTAGAACATAAGAATTTGTGTTCTATATCGATGGGATTAGGTTTATGCGCACAATATAACATTCTATATGCATCACCTTTTCTTGCTGAAACTGAATACACATTCCGTTGCGTTGCAAAACTTTGCTCCGTTCTTGTTTTAAAAATAAAAATAATATATTGTAAAGCTATAAGTATAGTTTTTCGTGGATGAGTACTGACAGTCACTATTTATACTATATAGTATAGTGTATACCGCTCAGTATTTCGTGCGATATATACAATAATAATTATCAATATCTTCTAAATGGTTTACACTGATTGTAATAATTACATAATATTACAACGTAAGAAAAATCAATACTTTCTAACTCAAACTACCAATATTTAAATAATATGTATCATTTATTGTGTATTTGCAGTGCACGAGAACAAATAATTATGGAGAAAATGTTAAGAAAGACCGAAATAACTAAAAAATATATATCCAATATTTTCGGTTATATTCTACTGTATCGTATTTAACCACTGTAATAACCAGTCTATCATCGCAATGTCTATATTATATTAATATGCCGTTCTTATTTTATTATTCAGTTTTATTATTATATTATTAATATGTTCGGTTATTGTAAAATCTGAGGCATGACATTTATAAGGATTCGACGAGTCTTTTCGTACATTGGGATAAGACGATCAGTGAAGTCAGTGTAAGTCCTACGCGTTGTTTGGTATAAAACGTATAGTTTAATACTATATTGTTTCAACGTATTGTTTATTGATGTGTAATAATTATTCGTGTCTTCTTCAGATAAAAAAGGTTTGGAGGGTAATAAAGTGTAATAATAAACATACCATTCTCATAATCATGCGTATTACATTGGATATAATATCTTCTGTCTACAGTCGATTGTTATCCTGTGTTATGAACATAGTGTTATCTTGGTAATAATTTAATTTTCATGTGACTGATTATAAAAGTGCATATAGTAATGTTAACTAAGATAAACCCATCACGTAATTATGTAATATTATCGTAGTCTCCGACTTTGACATGACAAATTTCTAAAACAAGACTGCCATAGCTAAGGGGAAAAAAATCATACATTTTGAGCTATGACTACTTTGAAATAGTAATAGCTTAGCTCAATAACCAAAAATATTGTACCACTATATCTTTATTCTTTAAATATGGCAGTCTCGAATTCACTTTCATCATTGTAAAAGGCCATAAGTCTAAGTTTTGGGTTTAAGAAAATATTTCATAATATTTGAAGAAGTTGTATTGGAAGCTATAGGTTATAAGGATTTACGTTTTTACTTTCAAATGCATATAAGTAAAGAACTGTTTAAAATATATTAGTTTTAAACTTCGAATTGATTTTCCTAAAATTTATGCATTTTGAATTATGGCAGACTTGTTCTAGATATGCATTAAATGTATTGCAAAACATATAATAAAAAAGAAACAGCGCACACAGATGTGACACAATTCACAAATATGGTGGCATCCGAATTTCAAGCCTATAAAGAAGAGTTAATTTATATACCACCTCTAAAAACTTATTAATTCCAAAATGTATGTTGTTTCATGAAAGTCTCTATCAATAATTTAATTTAATATATGTAATTGTGTAAGTAGTTAAATAAAAAAATAAAAAATAAGGTAAGTACAGCATTTTGAAATAGTGAATTTGTAGGTTAAATTTTTCTAAAATATTTTAAAGTTGTAAACTTCTTATTTTTCAGCAACTGTTATGCAATATATATATATATATATATATATATGTATATGTATCAGAAACAATTTTTAATATTTTTTATATTATGTTTATAATATATTGTATTTTAAATATCATTGTATTCACATGAAGATATTTTTATGAAATTTTATGTTTCCCGGTAAAAATAATAAGCTTACCATTTTAACATAAGGGACTTCATTAGTTTTCCTTGCAGTAATTTAAATATTAATCTTAAATAAATAATCACAATATTATTAAATTACAAATAAAAAAAAATTATGATATGGCCTTATATTTATTATTAGCTATATGCTAATACTATCTAATAAATAGGCCAATTATTAAGCTAGGGCAGTAGGATTACCTACTTTACTCATACCCTACTAGGTATGAATGAAATGTATCAAACATTGAATTATATAATAATGTAAAGGAGATAATAGAGAAAAAAATACCGTTATAAAAACCGTTCATTAAAGTGTGTCCGTTGTTCCACCGTCTAATGTATTTGTGTTCAGTGCCGCGAATAAAATATGTATAGGCTGCCAATATAAATCGCCTTACTGTCGGATCTGTTAAAGTAGGATTTATGGTACGTTTTAATTATAGCATGATTGGCTGGAATACTGTCACAATTTTTCGATAAAGACGGTAAAAATTGCGGGAATTGGAAAATAATGTATGTCGTACATTAAAATAATACGTAATACTAAATTAATAAGTATAAATACTATAAATATTATGTATACTTTCCTAGTGATTTTTTTTGTAAAAAGTTTTTTTTTCTTCAATTTATTAATTATAAAATATTTGTTTTAGAGTGAAATCTTATAAATGTGATTTGTAAGGTTTTTTTAATAAATTATTCTACAAATTTTATATTTTTAAAATACATAATTTTTACAAAATTCATCAAAATCATTTTTACAAATTATTTTATCGTTTAATATTATAATTATAAAAATATAATTCGTAGTGAATTGAAACTTTGTACTACTGCGTATACTATTATTTACTAATCAAAATTACATTTTTAATGTATTTAAATTAAATTTAAGCTATTTATACCATGAACTTCATACGTACATCGTTATACTTAATAGCTTCTATACGATATTGGTAGTCGGTATTGACTTAAAAGTCTAGAATAGCTTGTAATAATATGATATGCGATTTATTTCGAAAAACATTGTTCAACCTACCGACCGTATTACTATTAGAGAAATAAATTATTTTATTGAATAGAAATTTAAATACATAATAATTTATTCTTTATGAATTAAGCTGATCGTTTTTTACCTTATACAATAGTTTTTTCATTGATTACCAATTACATTTAACATAACTAGTACAGTGACTTACCCAATGACGAGGTACAATCGACACATACCTATACTAAAGCACATAGTGATATCTACGGTTATTATATTGATTATAATTTATAAATAACATCATTACAAATAATTAGCACATTTTGGTTATTATAATAACATTTAGAATATTACAAGAATTCTAAGCTGCAACTGGCGCGTATATGAATAATATAACACCATATGAATAATATTTATTGTACAGTTTCTTTATATCCATAGCAACCACGTAAACTAATAAGATTTTAATTGATATTATTAGCCAAAGCAAGGAATTTAATGCTTAAAAAAAAAATCATCAAATTTAATGCCCTTATGATGCATAAAACTAAAAATAATATGCAGATATGGGCTAAAAAAATAAATAAATATAAATATATAATTATTACAATTTTTCTTATGACATATTGTTAATACAAAAATTAAACACGTGCTCATTGACAGACGGATGTATGCTAAGTGATATTAATACTTATTGTACCGTGTAGCAGTGTAGGTATTATCCGTAGTATTAAACAAAAATACTCTCATCAATTGACAATAACAAATGATTTTATAAACATATCGTGCTTAGTTATTATATGTTCAATATTGTACTATAATCCACTGTTGACCATTAAATAAACATTTTTCATCATCGCCAAATTCACAGTTAAATTAAATAATTTATTGTTGACCTCGATTTGCGAAAAATATTTACCAAAGTGCTTGATTTTCGATTAACTTTCATAATATGATGCACTAAAAGCTTAAAATATGGCATTTCGATGAATATAATAGTATGATACATTTATCAATAGTCTGATCGCGACAAAAATGTACTCTGCACAGTTTCAGTGAATAAAGTCGTCCAATACGTGTACAATACGTGTCTAATGAAGGTGTCTGCAGCAGTAGCACATATAGGCTTTCGTTGTTTATAATTTTGCGCGCAAATTGGTCGCAATGGAATTGGTAAAAATATTATTACACATTCTCAAAGAGTTTCCACCAGGTAGGCACTATAAATCATTTAATATATCCTATATTTCAGCGGCATATATATATATATATATATATCGATATACACAAAGCTTATTAGAGTTTATTGCTTTTTGGTTTCACGAACAATTCGCACATAACGAATGATGCTTTATTATATTGTGGTACACTATCGGATAGTGCAGACGTATGTAGTTCGATATATCAATTTAACTGTGCGTTTAGTCCGGTATCCACGTATACAGGACATGTCAATCGGATGATTTGTCAGCGATCTAAACGAGTAATAAATTGTCAAATCCACTATGAGGGGCACATAAATACACACCTAGGTGTTATGATAGGTATTATAGGTATGTTGATAGGTTTTGAATAGGTTTGTTAGACAGACAGTAAATATATATAATTATCTCCGAAAAAAATGAACGTTCTTGGAAATATCATTATTTTCGATAATTTCAAGTCTTTAAATACCAGATACTCTCAGTGACACATACCCAATTGAATTTATTGTTATGTATTTTTAAAAATGCGAAGGTAAAAAGATAAAAAAATTGATAATATAAAAATTAAAACTAACATATATTAAAAAAAAATCAGTTACTTTAGATTGTTTCGTATTTTGACATGAAGTCATTTTATATGTTAATGCATTTTGTAATTCAAAAAATCTACGATAGAAATTATTAAATTCAAAATTTAAAATATCATAAAAGTGTCCGGTATTTAGAGGTGTCCGTTATTTAGAGGTGTCTGTTAAGGGACGTTCCACTGTATTTAATTTTAGATTCTGAATAGAGCGAGAAAGTAATTATTTTAGAATGATGTGTGTTTTTCTGCTCACTTTTATCACCTTTTGGGCTTTAAAAAAATTTAAATTTTCTTCTACTTGGAGATGGTTTTTGCTACGAAAATGGATCTAGTTGATAAATCAGGGAGTAAAAGTTCCCAGTACTTTTATATATTATAACCCAGGAAAACAAAAAATAACTAATAGAAAAAGAAATTTTTTAAACAAGATTAGTGATTTTCACTTAATATTTATGATAAAATTTCCTACACACACCGTAATTTTTCAAATATTTCACATTTTTAAGCTATTTCAAATTTTCAATTTTTTTTTTATAAATGTCAATGAAAATTGTTTGTATTCATAAAAAAAGACTTAAAAATGAAATAAAAAGGCTCCACAAAGATTATAAATATGATCATTTTTTTTTGTTGCTATAATTGTTTAAAAAATGTACTGTTTAAAGTTATAATTTTGTCAATTTAGACGAAATTCGTAAAACCTTTTAAATTATACTGTAATTTATTAGAAATTCAAAGAAATTTTTTTTTATATTCTAGATTTGAAAATGTAATAATATTATAATACATACATTTTTCTTAATATTTATTCTTGTTAGTAAAAAAAAAAGTTTATCTCAGTCTCATTAATTTGTGTTTTGTGTTGAGTGTTTTAAGTTCAAATTTTTATTTCATTGGATATTCAATCATAAAGTTATTAACATTATTAGATTTTTAATATTTTCTTGTTAATAAAATATAAATTGTCGTTAATACTTGAAATTTTCATAAAACATTTCTATTGTATTTTTTTTATGCATGGTAAAATTTAAAAATATTTTGACTTGTTTGAGTAATTCATATTTTTGAGAAATCTTAGATTTATTTACAATTATGATTGATAAAATATTATTTATTGGGTTAAAAAGCATGCAATTTGAATAAAAGGTTCCTCGTTTTTATTTAAGTTATTTAAAAATATTAATAATACCTTGCATTTTTTCTTTGGTTTTTTAGACACATGGAGTTAATTTGAACTAAATGTCTTATTTAAATGATAAATAACGATATATTGTAAGAATTCCAAAACATTGTTCATAGGACTTAAGACTTTTATTGCCATTTTTAAAATATTTGAAGATTAATTTGAATGTATTACATATTTATACCATACACCTATTAATTCACAATGACGAGGCGGAATCGACTCAAAGCTTAAACAATAGTTATATATCGTTTAAATATATACTATTATAATAATTAAATATTAATAATATAATAAATCCAATGTTTGGAGTAAAAATTAAATCAAACTACCGCAATACTAATAGTTAAATAAATTTCTTTAATGATTGATATGTCTAAAAACATCATGAAGTGTACTCTGCCTAAATGTAAAATTTAGGTGTGGATTGTGATAGAAAGTATGTTTTATATAAAAACGGACAATACGTAATGATTATATTAACTATGACAACATTTCATAATATAATCTAATTTAACATAATACTATTTATGTGTTTAAGAATATTATCAAGTTGACCTCATATAACGACTGCAAACGGTCATTATTTTGAAAATGATTCCTTTTTTTCTTCGAAATTTTCATTTTATAATTCATAACGATAATAATATATATAATAATATTCATACGAACATTCTTCGATTGCATACATATTTTTACTGCTTTATTTATTATTTACAGCGTATAACTGCAATATTAATGTACTACAGTCAGAAGATATAATAATAAATAATCATCACCGCCGTGTACTTTCAGGAAGACTATATCGTGTCTCCATCATCCGCTTCCGATCTCTCCATCCATTCGGGTCTCAGTCAAAACAACCCCCCTGTATATTATACACACGAAGTTTACGTAGACTAAATATTACGGTGGCCATAATACCATAGGTATTCCCTGCAGACGTGGTTCTCAAACACATAGTTTGCAGTCTTTATAATGTTCTGGGTTTATTTCGCCTGAACACACGTCTACAACGGTGTATTGTGGCCCGGAGCGATCGTTTCCGCCCCGCCAGAATACGTTTCCTTTTACCAATCGTGTGCGCATTCGGGTGAACGTCGATCAGCGTTTTATATTTTTGACGTCGTGTAATTCGATCGGATAAGGTAAATGCGAACGGTATTTTTTACCTTTTAATATCCGCGACACGAGCGAGCTGGCGTAAATATAATAATAAATTACTTACGTACAATATAATATACAGGGCGGCCCACTGTATGTTTTTTTTTTTTTTTATTGTTTCTTCGTTTGACTCGTAACGCAGAAAAATAGCAAATCAAGATGACCCCAATACGCGATTTGCACTTGACCGTACCCCCCCCCCCCCAGACCATTTCATAAAATAACTCTTTTTAGTGTGTGCGTTTTACCAAATAAAAGCTGTGGAGTCCCGCTAGGATCGGCCCTTGGATCCAAACTTTTCAATTTATTCTATTGTATACTTATGTGATATCGCCAAATCATAATAATATCAATTAGCAATGTACACAGACGAAACTCATATAATATTGCACAGAACAAAGAACATGGCAGCTCAATTACAGGCTTACAAAAATCACTTGATCAAAATATGTCGGGATAATGGTTTACACGATGGAAACTCGAATTGAACTTTGCTAAAAGCGAGGCAAAGATTTTCATCCTAAGAAGATACACAAACCCAACTCGAGTAAAAATTAACGACCGACCAATGGTTTAACAATATGATCAAGCTATTAAAAACCTGGGAGTTTTTCTAGACGAAAAATTAACTTGGAAAATATATGTAAATAACAAACAAAACCCTAAAATAAATATAATATTCCATCCTTTAAAATACCCACGCATTTGTTATATTAAATACCTTTTTTTATTATATGATAGAAAAAACACGGAGTGTGGACTTTTTCCATGCTTTATATTTTAACTCTGTTCGATTTTTAAGGCACTTGTCTATTTTTATTTCTGTGCATTATTATCACACATTATACAAAACATAAAATATAAAATATAAAATAAAAATGTATTTGCTATTATTGATATTATTTGATATATACTGCGGCACTGCGTTAAGCTTAAATCCAACTCATCGTAGCAATATTTTTAGATTTCGATAATTACACGTGTTATTCAAACTGAATTTCAAAGAAAATATTTCATTGGTTTGTTATTATATAATCGTATAAGTGTTTGACTAATGTTTATAATAATTTATCAAGTCACTATAACATAAAAATAAGCATGAATAATAAATGTATTTATTATATTATTCAGATAGATAGATAGTTACTATTACCTAGTATTTTATTTTTTTTGATTAATGGAGTAATAGTTGTCCAACTATTATTATCAAGTATCATTTGGTTTTTTAACTGTAAAAATTCAACAATGTATTTATATTATATTTAGCAGTTGTATACTTATATATTGTTATTTAAATTTGAACTTTCAGATTTTAAAAAATGTACGAGTTCTATTGAGGTATCTGGTATACTATAAATAGTAAATACCTTATCCGACACTTGATACGATGTATTTTTTCGTAACTTGAAATAAATGCAGTTAGCAGTTAGGAGTTTTATTTCAACATCTTTGGTTAAATATGATGTATACAACATATTAAATGACTGGTATTCTAAGAAATTTTTCGGTATTTGTATTTTTTTTTTTTTTTAATGTTATGTAGTTGCAGGCTGTCGAGAACTATGCAAGTATCTACATCCTATACCGGGTGATCCATTTAGAGCAAGATATTTATTATTTAAAAACCAATTAACATATTTATGAATATTTTGTTTTAAAATATTTTTAAACGCAACATTCATATGTAGTTTCTTATTCCAAAAAAGAATGTTTTGTTTTGGAATACTTTAATATATACAGGGTGTTCCGAGACGATTTACTCATTGCGATTTCTCCTAAAACAATGAAGATATCATAATTCTATTTTTTTTTTTTATTATACTCACAGGGATAAGGACTACAACTTACAAGTATTTCATGTTTTAATTTAATTTAATATTTTGGCAAAAAAATTAAAAAATTATTTTTTATTTAATTATTTTCGAAAACATCGAAAATAGCCATTTAATAGAGTTTATTTTTCTGAAAATAATGTTGAAACATTAATAAAAAAAATAAATAAATTACAAAATAGCTATCTTCGATGTTTTTGAAAATAATTAAATAAAAAGTTTTTTTTAACTTTTTTACAATTAAATTACATTAAAATATGAAATACTTGTAGTTTTTTTTCTTGTAAGTCTTAAAAAAACATAATTACGATATCTTCATCATTCTAGGAGATATTGCAATGGGTAAATTCTTATTGGACTCTGTATATAAATCAAATTTTGAACGAGTATAGCTTTTGAGATAAGTATTTATAAAGTTTTGTTAAGTTTTGATCGATGTGAAGTGGTGCCCC
Organism: Rhopalosiphum maidis; assembly: GCF_003676215.2. NCBI lineage: Eukaryota > Metazoa > Arthropoda > Insecta > Hemiptera > Aphididae > Rhopalosiphum > Rhopalosiphum maidis. The sequence goes on from NC_040879.1 coordinate 12,522,555, forward strand.
TGTATACCACAAAATGTTTGTCAACTATTCACTATTGGTCCAAAATTTAAATACTCATAAGTTAAAGCTAATAAACTACTTGTCTAGAATTTGACTTTTATCGATAAAATACTTTGAACAATATTCTGTTTCGAAATATGAAATCAAAAATAAATATTGTCAATAGAGTGAAAACTTGAAAAATAGTTAAAGTACCATTTTCAAATATGTTGTGATGTAACTTGTATTGCCTCAATTTCATGTCAAAGTAACATTTTCAAAAACCTCAGTGTATTCTGAAATGATGAGTGTCTTACGCGTTAAATGTACTCTGTGCACTCGGTGTACAGCTCGGCACCGGTGTTAAGACAATGGATACAGTAAAAAAAAAAAAAAAAAACCTTAAAAGTGTTCAATAAATAACGTGTATTTCTTGTGTTTTTACGCATTTACAATTTTCTCGCCGAATCGGCGACAGTTCAAAAATGATCGATTGATTTGATATTTTACTATTTGTTGAATCCAAAACAATGCTTATATTTCAAGGAAAGTAAGATCTTATCGGCCATCGTGGATATTCGAACTAAGGTTATTTCGTACAGTAGGTATTATAGTACATGCATAAACGACGTATTCATTTAAATGTGCGACCTATACACAGCAATTATTATTATTATTATTGCATCGTCCAAATTTTTTATTCCCGCAGTTAATGTCGACTGTCCTCCCAACCGACGCCGCCGTTCGAAAATCACGTCTATACAAAACAATATTATGACAGACACGTGCACGGCGTATTTTCGTGTGCGGGTCTGTGGGTTGATATAATGCCCGTCTAAGACGCGCAAGAGTTGTCGGTGTCGGGGGGGGGGGGGGGGTGTGTGTGTGTGGGAGAGGAGAGCTTCTAGAACACTATAGTATAATGCGGCTACTGCAGATCATTATCGGCAGTTTTTTAAAAAAAAAAACATTTCCCATTGTCATTTGTCCCCGGTACATAATGTTATTGTTATCACGTTAAAAGTCATAACAATAATATTATAGTCTTAGAATCTGGTCATATATATATACGTATGTATAATATTGCAATAATAATATAACTACAACGACCGCGTTATGTAATAGAAATACCTACGATAATACTTGTAGGTAATACATGTATACGTTACGTTATAACGCCGTGCTGCTGCGGCAGCAGGTTTTAGACGCGAATTAACATCGACGAAGAATTCGTTGAAATGATATATCATTATGTATCGGTAAGAAACACGCGCGACGGTCGTCATTTTGAATTATTCAATAATATAAGTATACATCGCGCTTACCCGTATACTACGTACACACAATACAAAATCACGACAAATTGTTATCGTCGTTTTGTTTTGTTTGGTTTTTTTTTTTTTTTTTCTGTTCGTTTTCATTTTTTATGTACCGCAGTCCTCGGGTACCGTACACGCCCGTACACACGATGGTATAATGCCAGTACCAGTGCGCGTTCGCAGTGGTTATATTATTATTATTATTATCGTTCAAGCGTATGCGCATATGTATTAGTCGGTCGTCGTCGAGTGGACAACGCTGTCGCAGACACACATACCTATCATATACATACGGATACCGTCTAAGTATGGGTATATACACTACGGGATTCCACGCGCGACAGATTTTCGAAAACGTCTCCGGCGCAGTTCTAAAAGTGCGTACATTTGATCGTCGCCGTAAGAACCCGTGTTTTCTGATGAATATTTTATGAGCGTTTATTTTACTCTCGTAAAAAACAAAACAAAACAAAAAATAAAAATAAAATAAACGTATTTGAAAGTACGGACGTGCTGCAGTGTTGTTTTCCGACGGTTATCCCGCGCAGTCGCGGCGTAGGTATATTACGTACGAGTACGACTACACTGCGGCGGGTATATGTGTGCACGACATGATAATATATTATTAACGACTGTAAAAGAGCAGCCGAATGGAATTGCTTTTAACCGCGTAATTACTTTATTTATAAACCATCATTTCTGTGTTTTATAAATAAAAATATACGTTTAGACAATTATTATTGATCTAAAACGTTGTTTGCTTTGTGAACGTTATTTGATTTTCGCAAACCAAAGTTTAAACTGTACGCAGTTACGCTATACGTAATGTGTCTAAAAATGATATTACATTTTGTCGTCTTCACTATTAGTATAGTTTAAACAACGCATTTATTCGTCGCATAATTTATTATTGTTATTCTTCAACGCGTTATAGTATATCCTATACATGTGAGATTTTTATGCTCTTTTTTTTTTTTACTAAGAACAGAAATATCTATACTCTGTAGATAATCTGTATGCGCTTAATACGTTGAGTAATACGTATAAAAAAATATACATTGACGGCGATGTCCTTTGGCTTCAAATAGTATTTTCTATTTATGATTTATTTGTTTTCCTAAGATTATATAGCTATAATGAAGAGGTAAGATCGATGGGGGAACAGGTGCGTTACGATCGGTGTTGGTGAATTATTGCAGTCCTATCCTTAATTAATATAGTGCGATTCGCGGCCTGGGTTTATCAAAGATACGTGCGAGCATCACAAAACAATGTTTATATTAGGGGTACACACATAGTGTACATCACAATATATTTATATATATCGTAAAAAGTATTTAACGTACCTAAATTAATGATTAATATTACGTATTTTCCAAATATTCAAATTTCAAATCAAATTTGTTAGGTACAAATTAATAATAATTAAAATAATATTGCTAATTCTCTATTTCTTTTAGTTCGGGCACCTCATTTACTTTAGCATCTTATGTATGTTTCAGATTGAACTTCCACTAACACATCAACGAAGTTATATTATATTATGCTAGGATGGCTGGTGCGTACGGCATGTTTAGTTTTGAGTGGAAACTTTCATAGCTGTTAGTGGGACGGTTGCAGTTGGGGGGGGGCATATAAGGTCCGATAAAATAATGTTTTCAAAAATATAGTCTGTACATTTTGCAATCCGATCATTTTCAGTTGGCTGTATTGCCAATAAGTCGCTGTAACTGCCCACAAGTGTCGAACATTTCGTTTATCGTCATGTAGCCACCACCGTGCATCTGCCACGTACATATAGGTGATGGTAACTACTCGGGCCACAACTTACCTACAGCTAAATTATTATCGGGCTGATATTTACCGGTCTCCAACATCGTAAACGACACGACGGGCCGCAACTCACCCGGTTGCACACGATTGCATATGAACCTTTTTTCAATACGACGATTGCAGACGTTCTACCTACCAACAATTAGTACAATGTTGCCGTTGTTTACAACTGCGGAAATTTTTTATGCAATTTATTTTGCGGAGTCTTAGCTTATATTTGAAAGTTTCACAAACGTTACTGTGACTATTATTTCTTGGCCAATACTTTTCGATAATCTATAAAATAAGATTAAATGTCGATTATTATATCGGATTTGCTGACGTGTCGCGTTTTAGCATCGTTATATTAATATAACTTACTATCATTCGATAAATTACTGGTATTAGTAATAGTGAATAATTTAGTGCGGTATTATACTTATTATAGTGGTATTAACTAATATCTCATTTAATCACGGGGAATTCATAAGCAATTATAATATAAAAACTTGGGAAAGAATCAGCTGTGGTATTTTCACATAAATATCGTTTCATAAGACAACGGAACGACAAAATAGTAAAATGGTTATGTTTTGACAAAAGCTGTGGTGCCTGAATTTTAACTGATGACATCAGTCTGATGTCGATAAATCCCAAGTTAATACGGTAATCGGCGAGCACAATCATGAAGCAATAGCAGTTCAAAACATTGAGCATTAAGTTTTCAGAGAAAATTGCAATAAATGAAAAGCCAGAGATTCAATATCAACTTGAGCAATCAAAATTATACGAAAAGAATTACTGACAAATTTAAGTACAGATGATATTGTACACAATGATATTTTTTTATTGTCCAAAAAACCACGTTTTGATAAAGTCATAGATACAATTTGTGAAATGCAAAACAACGGTATTTTAAAATTTAATAATAAAAAAAATATTCACATTCTGATAAATAAATCGTTTATTTATATCACAACTGAAGACAATTTAAATTTTATGAGTTCTTGGACAGAATATTTTTCCGATGGCACATTTCAGTTTGTACCTCATTTTTTTATGCAAATGTATACTTGTTGTATACTATTTTTATTGTTTTTAAAATAGCTGTTATTTACCAGTTATTTTTATTTATTTTTTTTTTTAAGATATAAATTTAAACAAACATATATCAAAATGTGAAAATGTATAAAAGAATTATGTTTACACAACCCATATAAAATACTTAATCTATATAAATTATGCATCGACTTTGAAATAGGAGCAAACGAAACCGTGAGGGAAGTGTTTCCCAATGTAAGGAAGTTATAAATAATACATACGTGATCATATATCACCGAAAGGAGCTGTTTGAAATCAAGCAAGTGAAGTTGTGTAGAAACCTATATACAAAAGCTGATTATTAAATATCAAAAATGGATCGAACGATACAGCGACTACTACATACTTACTTTCGTACAATATGAAAACTTCTGGACTATTTACGCTATATAGTTGACGAGTTGTATTGTGAGGAAGAGTGATGGGAGTCTGCGGGTTAGATATAAGTAGATTATGATAATGGCTAATTTGCTTAATTTTTTTTAATTCTCTAAAAACTGAATTAATTTTTTAGCTTTTATAGATGTGTCTGAAGTGACTTGTAGACTCAAATTCGATCAAAATATTCAATTGAAGATACCGGAGATTGTAGATAATCATTATTGAAGGTAACCAAAATTGTGTTATCTGAACCGAGAGATTAATAGGTCATATAAAGTTCGAGCTAAAATGAAATCCTATATGACACTTGAATTTAAAAAATGACAATCGTATGGTTATAATATACAATATTGTATTGTTTTTGATAAAATGAATAAACATGAAATAAAAATATTAAATGATCCTTAAAATAAAATCAAGAATATTATTCTGTTATCGTTATTTATATGAACCTGCGGAACAATAATAAATTGGTTCAAAATAACAGAAAATAAAAATATATGATTAAGTGAACATTCAAATAAAATAGATAAATTTAAAAAAATATAAATTTAATCTGACTCTAGCTGATTCTACATCTATACATCGAGTTGTATCGTCCGAAAAAAAATAATTTAAAATTTTTTTATAACATTATTCTTATTAGTTATTACCCATTGATATACCTAATAAGACATATTAAATCCACATATCTATCGCTTATAAGTATCTCATCATACTGCGGTTGCGTACACACAAAGTTCCCACAGGGGATCGGGAAATCAATCTAATTGTATAAGAAATGCAAAAAGTTAAAATACATACCTAATTATTACTTTATATTTATACAAAATAAAAACTTAAGACATTGTAGTCTAACTCTTATTTACTAATATCCTTGTGTACGTACGCGTCATTTTTTTTCATTGCGTTTTTAATTGTACACATTTATCATAACTCATTGTAACCGAAAAATTGTGTAAAACATATTATTTTTTTAAGCAAGTAAAAAACTATTTGATAGTCTCATTAATTCTTTCATATAATATCTAGTATGTATATATTTTAAATCTTAAACGTTTAAACGTATTGATAATTTAGTGTTGAATGTTGATAATAGGATAACAATAATCAATATTTTTTTCCAATTTAACATGATATATTTACAATCTCAAATTATGTTAGTGTTTACAATCGGAGAAATGTAAGTGTTGTACGATAGATTTTATAAGTTAAAATTAATTTTTAACTCGTTCACTATAATAAAATTCAATACAATTGGATATTCGCGATAATAAATAGTTTTATTCTGCACATTACTGCAGCTTACCTATTCGTGTATTATAAAATAAGTGACCATCGCCGTGCACATTGATTTCAAATGAATAATATTATCCGTTTTAAATTTATTTTAGTTTATTTGAGAAACATTGCGGATTTGTGTAGTGAAATAAAATAAATAACTTTGTTTTCAATTACGAATGAAAATTTTCCATTTCTATTTTATTATTATCATTTCGTAGTCGGCTAGAAATTATAATGAATCATACATTTTCCACTATTCCGGTGGAATGTTAACGATAGAGGTAGATATATTGAAGATGGATAGCTAGGTATATTGCTTAAAATGCAATAATGGCCTTGATAATCGAATAACTCTCGGAGATCATTCATAATGACTTAAATATGAGAAAAAAAAATGTATTATTTTGCGTGAAAATATTTTAACAGTTAGGTATGCACTACTGTGCTATATTATTTACAAGCCAATATAAATATTACACTGATTATTTTAAGTGGTAGAACGTTAGTGGAGGAGAGGATGTGATATCTCTTGGAAAATAAAATAAAAATTGGATATTTCTATTTTTCTTTTTGATATTCATTATAATATAATAAGAATCAATTTGAACTGGTTACAAAAACTCCGATGAACGTACATATTTGGATGATCAGATCAGTCCAGAAACATTAATGGACAAACAATATGTCATTTATTCTGAAATTGAAATTATCAATACATCACTTTAGAGCCGTAATGAACTTATTTGACGCCTGAGGCAAGTTTGAGTATATGCGCCCCCCTTCCGTCAAAAAAAATCTCTTTTTGAAAATGCTGAACTATTATATATTTATTTATTAGAGAAGTAGTCAACTAGTATTTATTTTAAAATTCATTTTAATTGACACATAAAAAATAAATCTCATAATAATTTATACTCTTTTTGTGCAAACGTCGTTTGAAATTTATTTTTTTACTTATCTAGTATGCCTCTTCAGCAGTCTTGTAAAAAAGTATTGAATACTGCTGTAATACTAGTGTATTCGCATGAAAAAGTATTAAAAATACTTTTAAAATACTTATAAAATAATGTATTTTACGAATACTCACAATGTACGTTTTTTTTAATTTTTACAAATCTACATACCTAAACCGTACCTACCTAATACTATACATTTTAAACATTTTACAATCAATTATCTGAAGATTTTTAATGATAATAGCATGTTGGCCCAAAACAGTTAAAATATTTTTTTTTATAAAGTCATTTTTTTCGAAATTTTTATCTGAACTTTTTTTTTAATATTTAACATTTTACTATTTATTTTTATAATAAATTGATAAAACTGATTTATTTATAATATTTAATACAAGTATTAAGTATGAAAATATTTCTAAAATGTATTCAGAATACTTAAAAATATTTAAAAAAAATTGTATTTGGAATACCATAAAAATACTTCAAAATGTATTTAAATACTAGTTTCAAAATACCTGTATTTGAATACTTTACAAGTTTGTTCTTAAAGTCTTAAGTGTTCTGTGCCTGGATATAACTCTGGGTTACCCAAACAAAATAAATAGCAGGAATAAAACTGACGGGAAGACGTGAGCTTAAAGTAAGAATAAATGCTAAAATGCGTTTTGTGCCATACAAACTTTAGTATGTTATTTTAGCCCTCATCGGGAGTAAGTTAGCACTCTCGGTAACAGTTACAAGTAGTGTAATTGAATAGTTAACATTTTTGTTTTAAGTAAGACATTTTTAAATGCTCAATTGGTAGAATAATATTTTAATTTAAACAATTTATCAAAGTTTAGTGCCCCCATTTCATTGGCGCCCGAAGCAAATGCCTCAGTCGCCTCACCCTTGCTACGGCCCTGCATCACTTTTCGTTCGGCACCATCAGATTTTACGATGTGCAAAATACGTGAGTTGATGGCCAAAAAGAACAAATTACAATAATTTGTCGTTCAACAAATTCTCAATATTGTATTCTTATATTATGATGAAATATAAAACATACGAGTATACTATTACGTATATACTCGTGTTCATTATGGCGTTTAATTGAAATAATAAAAAAATTAAAAAAAAAATAGATATTAAAATTTAGACAGAAAGTTTCAATGATTTATTTTCCATATATTTTAATATTTCGAAATTGGTATTACCTATGTATAACGTAAAATATAAGCACCAGATGGCCCATAACCGTATTAGTTACTTTATCTCACGAACCTTAATCCTATCACTTTATTCCGGTCCGGGGATACGTACTTACTTCAATAACCCTAATGACTATTTTGAATGTACATAATGTTAATATAATTATGTAAATATTAATATTTTTGTAGTGTAACAAATTTACATATTTTGCATTACAAATTAAATCGAGCATTTTGTGTACAGTGCATATGATTTCGCAAATATAATATATAATTAGTACTATGGATTTAAATATTAACCCTTTATATGCGTTTTGTAAAAAAAAAAAAATTAGAAATTTAATTAATTTGCTATTTTTTTTTCTTGCTTTTGGCGATATATTGAATATATTGAATTAAATTACAAATATGTTGTTGTTACCCGTGGCCGGTATTATACGTTACATTAGTTTTCAATGCGATTAACTGTTTTAGCATTGGCGGTGGGCATATTATAATATGACCGGCCCTGGTCAATAAATTGAATTATTGTACCTATTTCGTTTTATTTTTCGTTTCAGACGGCGGCGCGTACACAACGATATTGCGCGTACTGTTTGTATGCGCTTATATAGCTACTGAGGACGGCTCTCCAGAGTGAAGATCTTTGAGGGACCATTAATTTAAAACGTATAATAACACAAATATTATTCTCGTACGGTTTTTTTCCCCATAAACGTGTCACATTCTATTACACGGCTTATCCTTTTTTTATATATATAGATACCCATAGAATGTATTTATTAACAATTTGAATAATAAAAAAAAAAAAATAATAATAATAAAACCATCATATTACACCGATGTACCTATAATATGTACCTACTGTTCAATTGAATTATTAATTTCTCTGAAAAAAAAAAAAGGGATTTGTCTGTATGTTTACTCCCCCGTCTCCCCCCCCCCACTCGCTCGCAGGATGCGTCGCTGATGTATGGTACACACTGTTTTATTTTACTTTATTTTCTCCTCGGCCTATTAACAACGGTCGATATATGAATAATATACCGATATAAAGTAGTAATAATTACGGTCGGTCGGATTTTTCAGGGATTTGTTGTTGTTATCTGCAGTTATAATATCATACGATAATAATTGTTTTTTTGTTGTTATTACACACGATATTGTTTGATTATTGTTGTCCGCGCGCAAATTATTGTATTCTGCAATAACGTACGGAATACTATAGAATTTAGCAATAGAGGTATACGTATGTATCATATAATACATTATCATACAAAATCCAATGTGCGACGAAGAAAATTCATATATTTACTAACAAATATCGAGCGGAGTTGTTATTTTATATTTCACCCCGCCGACGAGCATATACCGTCCCGGCACAACGCTATACACGAAATGCCCTATATAATATGTAAGTAAAAGTGGTGCGGAAATCGCGCCGCATAAACTTGCGGTTTACCTTTCCTGCTCTCCTTACTACCCGCGCGTCTCGTAACGTTTATAATCGACACGCCCACGAACCGCCTCGGGTTGCCCAGCACCGTTTATAACACCCGAGTTTTGATTTCTTATTTCCCTTTGCGTTTCACGAAATATAATAAGTATATAATATAATACGACGGCGTAAAGCCGAGAATAGACTTTAGACCGTATCAGAATATGTTTTATTACCAATCCGTTATAGAACCGTTAGATTCGCGTCTGGTGCGAGTCGCAACCCGTCAACGAAGTGAAAAACACACAATATATATATAGTTATAATATTATACTGATGAATGATGTCACCGAGATATAATATTATCGTGGGCTGACACCCAAATGCGCGTTGAGCGAATTGATTCTCCAATCGGGTTCGACATTTTTAAATACAATTGTGTTTTCCGTTTATATTATTTTATTTTTTTTTTTTTTTACAAGAGCTGGAAAATGGCTTACCCAGCGCGATTCCCAGACATTTTTAGTTCACGCCACTCTAAAAATTAAAAACAATAATTGCGCCTCCCACCATAACAAATTAAATTACAAATGTATAGTATTATTTAAATATACAAACATTTTTATTTTTATGACAATATAAGTTAACAGTAAATTTTACCACATGGTTCGCGCCTCCCCTGCCAAAAGCTCGCGCCTCACAGTTTGGGAACCGCTGGCTTACCCGATCACCTACACGATAGCCTCGGACTACATAATAATTATAATATAATCATACGTACTACAGCCCGTAATTTGAACGAAATCATTTAAATGTATCCGAGTAAAAAAAAATTCCTTTGAAATTATATAATTTATGAGTTCTCGTTTAAATATTGTACTAATTCATTTTAAATAAAGCTAATGTTGTCAAAGCTTAAGATCAAATAAAAATAAAATCAACCCGTCTACCGCTCTGGCGCATTTGAATCATAAACGACGATATTATAATTTATAATAATGTCCAACAGGTATTAACGTTGTAATATAGGGTGATTATATTTTATCACGAAACATTTATTCATGTATGTTGTTATTCTTTTTACATAATTACAAATTCAAAACACAAAAATTGTTGTTTTTTTATAACGTTAAAATCATTATGATTTCTAGGTTTTAACATTTAAAACGAAAACATAATTTTTTTTTTTATTTCATATTCCAAAGCAGATTATATTTCTTAAAAATTTGATGTACAATATACAAATTAAATATCGAACCAGTACCTAATTGAATTCATCAGATGCTTATAAGAATTTTGTATTTAGATGGACGGAATGTGCACAAAATGTTTGAGTGCTCCTTCACTCCACATTGCTCATATAAAATGTGAAAATATTACTAAAATGTATGAAGAAAGATAATACAAAAAAAAATGTTTTACACAATAGACAGGAGTTCGTTAATAAAGCCAAATTTTACTCATACATCAATAAATCAAAAAATATGATTTAAAAAATATTATTGCTATAAAGTTTAGATAAAAAAAATTTGTGGTTTCGAGCGATTGAGCGATTTTTACTAAAGGCTATTCACCATTTATATTATTTGTATTATGAATGGTTTCGACCGTCAAAACGAATTCAAACAGTTTAAACCAATGCAAAATACTTTTATCTGGAAGTTTAGCTTTACTTGAAGCCATAATTTAAATCTTCAAAGGAACTTAATAAAATATTGAATATTGGCCCATGAAATTAATAAACACAGTAAACGTCGGATTTTTCATTATTTTTTTTTTTTTACACATTCCAAATCGGGTAAGTGTTTTGAACATTGCCATATAAACGGAAAACTATTACTCTGTAAAATAACTTAATTTTAACGTCTTGATCCATAAAATGGTCCAAAACAACCAAATTCTTAAAAATCTAAAATAAATTTACAAAAGCCGTAGCACTTTCGAAGAATATTTATTATTTTTTACTTTGAGGTAAACGGATAATTCAATTATTAATTTTAGTTGATCTGACAAGTATAATAAAGTACTAGAACTACATGATTTAAGTTATTTAACATAACAACATAAAACATGTATTCACATTTTAAAACATTTAATTTAACTTTGGACTTGAGAATTATTGTTTTAAAATTAAAACTAGGTGTATAACACTAAAATATTTTTTTTAAAGCTTTCATTATTTTTTATAACATTTTAAAATAAAGCATTGCTTATTTTCGTGAACGCAGAACTTATTAATAACTACGTCAAAGTTTGGTACACGTTTATAGGCGTTGAAGAATTTCCGCTCTCAGTTATAATAATATGTTATAAAGGTCGTATCCAGTCATCCAGGGAAACAACTCGTCAACAGTATAATAATAAAAACAAAATATTCATAACTACTGTGGACTTTCTTGAGCGTATCACACAGTTGAAAACATATTTGGTATGCTATCATTAAAACGGGGAAAGAATATGCTGAACAAGTCGATCGAGAATAAAACATTTTCAATGTTTTTAGAATAATTTTTAAAAGGGCTATGCGAAAATATCACGCACAACGGCTATAATTATATATTTGTCAGCTTAACTATAAGATAACAACAACATATGAAATGACGTGAAGAGGAAGGCCGCTCAGTATGGAAACCTGACTTTAGCGGAAAAGTGTGTCTAAAATTGGATAATGTGTTTAAACGAACGAATATTACCTATTATAATTGTATTACAATGTATAGTATTTTGTAATCAGCACTGTTCGTATAATAAGATCAATTATGTGACATTTTAGATATTATACTATAAACGTGTTATTTTTATAATCAAATGAAACGAGTAGTGTATTAGAACGATTCGTTTAAATGAATTCAGAACATTTAAAATCACTTGAAATTTTGTGTTTAAATTTGTTAATATTTTGAACAGTTCAAGATGAATATTTAGATAAGTTTTTTAATTTTAGAAAAAAAAACGTTTTCTTTTATACTTATAATAGGTCAAAGGTTAAGTATGATTAGTGCAAGAGCACTCCTTACTCTTGTGAAATAGGAAATTTGACACTTGTGGTACGTACTACGTACATATTATTATAATAATATGTTGAAATAAGTTATTTCACTTAATTCGACATTTAAACGAACAAAAACAAAAATTGTTTTAATAATATTATATTAAGTAACATTATACACTTATTACATCGTTTTAGCATATTAATATAAATTAACATAAATTTCATGATAAATACACTCAATAATAAAACTTTTCAATGGAAAACAAAGTATTTCCCTTAGAGATCTCCATACTTTTTTCAACAAAGAAATTATTTCGTTTTTCTCCACCCTTTATAATATTTTATTTTACCAATAAATTTGATTTGATAAAAATACATATCCATCAGAATTAGAAAAAAAGTGATCATATTAATTTTAGTAAAATATGTATTAATATCACAGTCAACTTATATTTATTATGATTTCATAACTTTATACAGGTGATATAATATTTTTTTGATAATTAAATATATTAATGCACATGTATACATAGTATGCGAAAATGACCAAAAATACAATATATTTATTTACATTTTTTTTATACATTAAAGTTTGACAAACTATAATATTTAAACGAAAAATAACATTTTTTGTTATTTTATTGTAATTCTAAAAGTATTATTCATAAGTTGGTACTTGTAACATTATATTATAAAATATATACTGCACTGGTAATATTCAGAATAATCCATCAATAATCGTACAATTAAAATATTTATAAATACATTTTGGTGTATATTTTAATCAATCGATTTAATATAGTAAAAACATCAATATGCCCTCCAAAATCAACACATATATTACTGTAAAACTAATACATTTATCGTTCTGCTCAGAATCTAATATAAAATATTGTTAATAAAATTATAAATAAATAAATTGTGTGTGATTGTAAAATATAGTTTTGTTTTATTTACATTAACGTTGTGGACTGTACCGATTACTGATTAGTATATATTTTATATTTCATAATATGATATTTTTAATTCTATATGTTGATTGATATCATAATAATTTTTTACATTATTGTATCTGATTCAGAGTGAAACTAGCAATGAAAGTATTCATACTTTAGTTGTATAATGTGTACGTGTGAATTTGTTTTTAATTTCTGATATATTTTCTAGGAACAGTATAATACTTTGAATTCAGCTTAGAGAGTACTTTCTGGCAGAAAATTGGATTTAGTCGTTACTTCAACGAGGTCAAATATTCAAAATTCCTAGAACTTTCCGAAAGTGTCTGAAAAAACAAAAAAAGTTAAGGAAAAGCGAGAATTTTATGTAAAATCTGTTTAAAGTAAAATCAATTTTGTTTTTTTTTATTATAATTAAAAAATTAAACGAGGACATGACATTTTCGACGATTTTAGTTGTGTTTAATTAATAATTTACTATGATAATATTTTCGTATGTTAGTAAAAAAAGATTAAAAAGTTTATACAAAGTTTCTTCTAAATAAGGTCGTTCTTACTAATACAATAATATTAAAAAAACACCTAAAGTATAATATAACTACATTTTTTCTTATAGCCGTTTAATATTCAACTAGACAAAGTTCGTCAAAATCACAAAAATATACGAATTATATTGTCGTTAAAAAATTGTAAAATTTTCAATTTTAATAACCATACATTAAATATAAGGTTTTTCGTAAATTGTATTTACAGAAATCTAAAATATCAAAAATACATATGCACAATTTTTTTTTTTCATATAAACTTATTCCTAAAAACGTTTCCCGTATATTGTTATTTACTACTATACGCGATATTATTTTCAAAATATTTAGATTGATTTAAGCGATTTATGTACACTAAACCTATTTCACACTGTTCTATAATACGTCGATTAATTTACAAAGAATAGTAGCTACTGCCTACCAATATTTTAATTATGATTATTTAATATATTATACGATTTGATTTTGTTTAAAATTAGTTCAACTTACCGTATTATTAATAAAATAAATTTTTATGTAATATATGAAAAAATGTCCTTAGAAATATAGGCTGACAGATGGTCTACGCTCAAATGGTTTTACATTTAACTATACATTGATTTCTATTCAAATTGAATACATTCACAATGGTAGCCTACTCTTTTCTCAAAGATGAACTACAATCAACGTCTACTATTCAGCATGTACTTGCGTACATTATTAGTAAATTTTATATTACCGAATAGACAAAAAATATATGAAATACAGAATTACCCGTAAAATCAAAGGGACTTTCTAATTTGCAAAATAAAAATATGTAATTTACACTACTGAAGGTAGTCGAAAATAGTGTTTGTAATATTATCACCAAAATGGGTATATATCTATGTATTTAATTATTTCATCGATACCCTTGTTTACGTCAAGACTCAGCGTAGTCGGATGATAATAATAATTTTCCGGAATTCTTAATATTATTACTATCTATAGCCTTATAAGTTATTACATGCTAATTATTACGAAATTAGACATCCGTCGAAGTTATGCTAATATTACATGGTATTATATTTATTAGATTTCGACGAGAATAATTAATTTATTGTGTTATTAATTATTATAAAATTATTTAATATTATGTCTTCCGTTTATAATAATATTAATACCGCATTACCGCTATTAGGTAAATTTAAATTTCAAAGTCAATACTGAATCAGTTATTCAGTATTACTGAAGAACGGTGTGAATATAGATGTAGTGAAATAACCGCTCAGATCCTTAAATGAAATATTCTGTTTCTAGTTACTCATTTCTCAATCTCAATATATCTTATATTTATTATATCGAAACGTATACGAACTATCGAAATAATCGATTTTTGATGCAAATTACAACTCATATTTTTCACAAATACCTATGTTATAATGTGTTTATAAAAAAATAGGTCAAAAGATGAATTGTAAAAATCGTTTTCCTACAAAAAAAAAGTTTTATAGACATTTTCAAAACAAATATTTATTTTTTTTTAAATCGGAGTATATCAATCTTTGACGCTCTTGTGATACAGGTTAATTATTTTTAATTATTCCCAAACTTCACAAAACTTTTTATAATCACTAGTCAAACCACTTGGGTGAGGGAAGGGGGTGTAATTTGAATAATTCAGAGATCGAAATATAAGGACCACCTTAAAATACACGTCATAATATAATCTATATAGAATGATTAATATTTAACATTGATTATAAAATGATTTAATAGATATAAATGTACCTATAAGTTATGTGAGGCAAATAAAATATAAGGAAATTTGTAACCTGACATGATTCCTAGTGACTATAAAACTTACGAAAAATAGCTAAATAAAATATATTAAATTTTAAAATGAATATGAAAATTATTATAAAGTGCTTGTTGAACAAGCAAATACATATATTCCTAATGTAATGAAATATTTTAATACAAATTATAGTTGTGTTTTCCAGTCTATTTGCATAAATCTAAGTTGAATATATTTTAATTTTGGAATACCAAACCTAGTTTGAATCGATATTATTAAAATGTATATTAAAGAATAATTAATAATAGTTTAGAAAACAATAAATACTATTAAAAAAAATTATATAAATACTTGCTACATTATTAATACTTGGCCAATTATTTTACTGTACAGTTAAACTCTTTAAATTATAGAATATAGATAAACCTACAATTATGCAATATACCTTTATACCATATGTTTTTATATAATACTAGAGATGTTAACGATGATTCTAAGAACCGAAAGTGGCCTCGTGGCTATTGAGTGTTTTATGAAAACTCTCAGTTTTGTAAATAATTTTGCGACCGATGAAAAACAAATGTAGGTACTGACATTAAAACAGAATACGGCATACGCTTTTGATCTCGATATGTCAACGTTTAAATTTATAAATTATGTACGAATTGAATTCACAATCAAAGAAACACAACAAAAAAACTTCAATCGGGCGAAGGTATTTTAGTTATAATATTCCATACGTTTTTGATATTGTTTTGTCAAAATTGTAGTTTATATATTTTTACAAATTGTATATTTGTGTATCTATTTACAAACAGGGAAACAAAATCAGCATAAGTTCAATCGACTGAAAGAGTTATTTACCACTTACCTAAGTCGTTTATTTGTCACAAGCGTGTGTTTACCATAACTTACCTAAATTGTGTGTACTAAGCTTTTCATTCTACCCATTGTTTTAACTCCTGAACTATGCGTAGAAGCATTTGACTAGGCCGGGATTGGCAAAAATTGGGTCCCGGGAAAAAATATATAAATTAAAATAGGTATATGTGGTTTTTATAATATCATGTTCTTAATAAAAAATGTATGATATAAATAATTAAAAATTGAGTCCTGGAAAAAAATATTAGTACGTATATATTTATCATATTTTAGGTATAACTTAAATTATAAACATTTAAAAAATTCTAATCTAACAGTATTATTAGTATGCGAGTATTTGTTCACTAAAGTGGTTTTCTTTAGCGAGCGTAATTTTCTTTTTTTTGTATTGCACTTCGTAATTTAATATGTATGTCAGTCTATACTTGTAATAGTTTGTCACAAAACAGAATTATTCAAAAGTAAATTGTATTCATAGAAAATATTAAAGTTTTAAGTTTTTAATATTTTAGACTTAGTTGCGCAATGGTTTATAGCTGGGACCCAACTTACTAGCTATACTACCTTTTTATACCCGGGAATCAACTTACTACTTTCAAAATGAACACAAATTATCGCGGACCCAATTTACCTAGCCTGCCAGCCCCTAGGCAATATTGTACTAAATTACACCAAGTAGGTACCTTAACATCCTATTATCTTTACCCGTATAGTCATATTATAATTTTTAGATCATCAAAAATCCGGAGGTTTTTTGTAATCACCAACTTTTTTTATTAGGAATAAACTCGAAATCATAACAGTAAAAGTAATTGAATAACAGAGTAAATAATTATTATGCTGTGGCATATTAGCACCTAATCTATCTCAAAACAGGTATGCATTTATTATTTATGTTATTTATTTCAAAAAACACACCTCAAAATTCTTTTTAACTAGGTCCAGGGCTGTATTTTGAATTAAGTAGGACTATTTATTATTTTTATTTAGAAATAAGTATTTTCTTGAAAGGTAACTCCAAAATTATTTTCAATAAGATCATGAGAAATAAATTTAAATTTAAATAAAACTTTTTTAGTGGTCTTTTCAATAGACAATAACTGATGTACCTATTTAGTTATATTTATACCTATGCTGCAACAGCTAGTGCTTGATTTTCTTAATCGACAAATTCTGTATTGATACATTTTACCATTGATATTATAAATACTAGTATTTATAATCAATGATTTTACCCTACATATTATTATCTAACTAACTTCCAATAAGTCTCGGTACATTTTTAATTTACATATTAAATAAAATTATAAGAACAAATTAATGTCTTCAAACACATAATGTTTAATATCTATATAACTACCAACATGGAACGAGCATTTAATACACGAAAAAAATAATAATTATTATTAATTAACGATATACGAGTAAAAGCTTCGTTAATTAAATTTTATTAGCCAATTTAAATTTTTAACGTAAATTTATTGTCTGTCGCCTAATTATTAATCGTAACCCAAACTCTTAACTTTAAATAAACTTTAACGTTATTCCTCCACTTCCTTTCATATTTATGATATTTTACTTATATAATATACATTTTACCTGTACTCACTATATAAAATATTTTTTTTTTTTATAATTTGTTTATGTTATTTGAAAAGCTACAGTTCGGGCGTAAAAACATGCATAAATATATAATAATAATAAAACATAAGTAACGTTTACAAATCGTTATGTGTAAATTAATACGTTATGTTAATTGTGTTAGTAAGACATTTTTTTTCGATTTTTCTATGTACCTATATAATACAAACATATAATTTTTTTTTTACTCTATTAATACAGTTTAATTTTACAATTCAATTCGTTTATTATCATGTGATTTTATGTGTACCTACTTGTGCGTACCGTGTAAATATTGCATTATTGCATGCGCAAACTAACGGAAAACAAAACGTTGTAATATTATCAAATCAATTAGTATATTATTATTTATTTCGTATCCCATTTAAATAGAACGTATTAAAAGTTGTGGTAAAGTTATATATTGTACTCGTAACTTTTTGAATGTTGCTTTGAAACTGCAGAAAACTAATAACTATGTACTGAATTATTAGGACTGTCTGTTAATAATTTAAGCAAGTACCTATATGTTATGTATTATTAAAATCATGAAAATGACCGTTTCACAAAAAAACTTTGTTGGTTAGGGGAGTTCAAGTTAAACTTAAAAGTCAAGTGGAAGTGTGTGAACGTTTTGACCAATAATATGATTGGTTTTGTGTGTGCATATTATTATATCGATTGTGGTAGTTGCTCTTAAATTACGTTGTCATATTTTATTCATATTGTCTGTTATTTCTATTTATTGTTTTATACCAGTTGACTAACCTGGATAAGGATAGGCTCTATCGTTATACTTTATGATAAAACAAATATATTATTAATGTGTGTCACATATATTAAATATTATTCTCCGTCTTACACACGTACAGATGAAAAACAGAAAATTCTCTCTCCGTGTTTAACTATTTGAAATTACATTATTGAAATAATATAAATTATAATTTCCTGCTATTAAAACTCTAAAGAATAGTGTGATCGGTGTTTTGTATGAAGTTTTTTTTTTATATTTTTATTTTTAAGAATACTATTAACATATAGGACATAGTTAAGTACATAATATTTTATTTTTTTTTATTTTTAGTTATAAATTATCTATAAAAATGTAAAAATTATAAAAAGAAGACACTATTTCTTTTAGTATAATTATTAAAATGATCGCAGATTGTAATATGAAAACTGTTCTAAGTAAACACTTTAAAAAAAAAAAAAAACATAATTATTCAAATTTCAAAACAAGTTTATTCAAAACTATTTTTTTGTTTTGATGTTTTTAGGTAATGCCTTTTAGATTTAATATCACACAAATTACATGACTTAAATCTAAAATTAATGAATTTACATTTAACATAAAATAATGAAAAATTAAATGGTCAATTGTATATACATTATATTATATTTTATTAAAAAAAACATTCATTATATTGTTAAATATTAAATTCAATGCTTATGGAAAATTTGTTCCAAAAGCGGTTTTTATGTTGCAAGAATTAAATTAAATTTATGTAAAGAATTAAATCCATATCTGAGCTCAAAACGTAGTGTTTACATAATAAAAAAAAAAATTATTTTTGAAAAAATAACTCATCAGCATTAGTGTTTTATAATGTTCTTATATTTATATTATTTTATTATTGAGCTTAATATATATATATATGTGTGTGTTTAAATTTGAAATGATATTTGCTCATATAATTGGTATAGACTCTATGCTATAGAATTATATTTTCGTGTATTTAAAGTGTTATATTTAAAAACCACAAAACTAATATTGAGAAAAATGCAATTCTGTTGAATTCAATTTTCAACCAGAAACCACCCCAAACTTGAAAATTAAAGTATTTTACTGTCACAAGAGGTAATGGCTGAGAAATCAAGAGACGTTGTCAAATTCTTTCATTTTACTAGGCATCGTGTGGGCTAGAAGATTTAAAAATGGGTCCTCTACCAGTTTCCGTTGCGATATGAGACGTTTATATTTTCGTTTAATTTTATTTTTAAGTTATCGTCCACAGAAAACTCGTTAATCGTTATCGTGCAGGTTAGATTTTAATTTACGGTTTGTTTATTTCTGGTGTGATTATCTAAATATAAATATCAATAACATTAATACATTATGTGACATGATTTATTCATTTGTATTCAATGTCTTACGTTTTCTCGGCTCGCGTATCTCTCAACTGTGTATAATAAATTTATATTCCAAGTTAAACCAAATGACCAGTAAAAATGTCCCTCCATAATATTTTGATTACGTCATTGAATTTAATTTGTTTTATTATTATAAAGAAAACATAGTTGCTTGGTTTATGTTCACCAGTGTTTATATTTCAAATGATCATGATGGGACGTGGCTAATATTTGTTAGCTGATGTAGGCTGTTTTTGAGACTGTAAAAGAAGTGCATTATTTGACTGAAAATAATCGAAACGTTTTAAGTGAAAATACTAATAATAAGTAATGTGGTTTTTAGTCAACAAACCCATCCGATTTTTTACGTATGGATTGATCGTAATCATTTTCCTCGTATTTGTGTGTACCATCATCAAGAACAATTTATATTAAACTGAAAAAAGTTTGTTCATATCGTAATTTATTGTAGAGTTTAAAACCAAAAACACTAATTGCAATTTTGATTCAGTCTTCAAATATCAATATTTATTTTTTCAGATTTCGGTCATGTTCTGCAAATGTTTGCTGTATTTATGTAAATGGTTTTACGAGTATTCTCGTGTTTTCATTACTTGAGATTTATCATATAATTAACTTGTTTGTTTTTAATTCTTCAAGTTATGTGTTAATATTAAATATAAGGGGGTTAGGTAAAGGATTAAATAGGTATTAAATAGAATATTTAAAAAAATAAAATAAAAGTATTCTAGTCATAAAAAATTTATTGTTAAATAAATTCTATATTAAATTAGTATTTTAGTTGTTTCTATTGTAAATATTTATATTATACGTCTAAAAAAAAAATAGTCTCGAAAAAAAAACAATTAATAGATTTCTATCATATTATTTCTATTATTTTGTGATGTTGTTAATCCGGTGCAGTATAATTTTGAAATGATTCCTATTATAATATGTTCATTGTTTAGATGTGATATATATTATATTTCACCAAATTTAAATACGTATAAATGGATTTCGTTCAATTTATTTATAATTTGTCCACATAAATTAAATTATATTATAAACTGTATAATATATATATATATATAATATATTCCTAAACAAATTATTATTTTGCAGAAGAGGTATATATGTTTTTCCGATTTCAATTTCAGTTGTGAATACCAGCTTTATTCCCAGTTTAGATTTTAGTTTGGTTATCGATTTTGGCTTTTATAGGTTTTACCGGTTTCGAGCCCTGCGGCTTATTGCAACTGGAGGCTGGTCCCGCGCAACATCGTTATAAAGCTCCGACGTGTATGGCGGGCGGGGGTGTATAGCTCTAGTTTCCAATAATCAGACTTCGAGTGGTATATTTTATATTGATTAATTCCATATGGTTGGTCATAATTTATCATCAATATTGTTGTATTTTCGAATCACCAAGTCATAATTCTTTATTATATTAAAAAATAAGTCTGTTACAACAGAAGTTAATCACAGTGAAAACAAAAACAAATATCAACTTTAAAACAATAAGTTTTATACACGGAGTAAAAATATTAATATTTTTATTCAAATTAAAAAAGAAAAAAACTAAAAATTAAAATTAATTTAGTTTTCGTATTATCTAATGTTTTATTACAACTATTATAAGCAATAATTGTTTATATAAAAAAATATTAAATGAATATTCATTTCTTTATTAAGCTCCAGGAAAATAATTTTGTATAATATAATATTCGTTTAAAGTTAAACAAACTATTTTATTTATTATTATTATTTTTTTTTTGTTTATAAAGAAAATAATATTTTTATAATTTATACAGTATCGGCTTCATTAAAAAAAAAGGTACATAATATAGTTACCTACATAAATTTAATTTTTAATTTTTATATAATTTATCATACTTAGATCGTAATTTAAATAGATATGTCTGTGTTTATGTTCTTTGAAATTGTTGATATTGAAATACCTACCTATATCTTAAAATGAAAAAGAATGGTACGGACCAAGTAAATAATTTTCATACATAAAACATTAAAAACACTCACAGATAGATGATAAAAAAAATATGTACTCATACTATAATATATGCAAATGATATAATTAATTTACATATATTTAGCATACGCGCATATAAGAAGGCGATGGACTTGTAATGGATCCTTTGTCACTGATGTTTGGGGTTTTTTCTTCTTTTGATCTCGGACGGCGACAAGGTAATGAAAAGAGTACGTACCAACTTTTACTGTTAAGGTATTAGGTACCTACGGCAAGCAAAGCACAATACACGAACAGACTAAATAATATCTCTCTATAATAATAATAGTTCTATCATAAAATGTAGATACATATCATTGCATTATGTATATTCGCAATAATTATTTCCCACAGGACGAGGTTATATTATACACATGTGGCATCCTTATTACTTCATAATTAATGATTTCGAAGATGATAAAACGGAAGTGCGGGACGCAACTCGTTTATAGTCACACACTACACATGATTATTATTTATTTGTAATTTCGTTCGGATGAAAAATAATCGTTATTTTCAATTTTGTAACACATATTTTTTCAATTCAGAAACATGTTTTATACGAAAAAAATAAAAATAAACATATTTATATTTAAAGCCATTTGAAATAGATTCCGTAATCATAATGCTACACTGGTGGTCGGGGGTAGTTCCCTTGTCGTCGTCGGTTCAAATTCAAAACGAGAAAAAATATTAGAGGTCGGAGAAACTATGCAGTATTCATATAATATAATATAATATATATATATATTATACACGAATCCTGCTTATCCCCACTATACCGTTAAATTGTTTTTTTTTTCTGACGATTTGAAAATGTTGTTCATTTATTATAATAATAACAAATGTAAATAATGTAATTTTGAAATTTGTAAGCCAACAAAAAATATATAAAGAAATATATTATACATTAATATATGATATATAATATATACATGCACTTATATCGGTTATATATAATCTTAGGACTAGATCGCGTATCCCTACAATGTTATCCGATTGATTAGGTCCACTTGGATATAAAAATGTCATAGCAGTTTATTCTCTACTTCATTCTTTTTCCTGATAGCTTATTGTGGACGACTACAAGTTAGTTCCCAATTGTCGAATTGGATTGTCTACAGAATAGATCACATACGATTTGGTTACCGGGTTGTCTACAGGTAACATATAAATGAATTGGTTCCCGCAAGCTTTCGTGATAATACAATCTTGTTAAATTGACTTTTCAAATTATTATCATATATTTAATAAGCAACAATTTCCTTCCCATCCTATACAGACTTAGGACTGTATAGAATTATTACAGATATACAAAATATTTCATACTTCAAACAGTACAGACACTATCTAGAATACCTATAGGTAGGGGTAGGCAACTGGCGGTCCACGAACCTTTTTTATCTGGCTCGTGCTACATTTTAAAATTACATCATACAATTCAATCATTGAATCGTCTATACCAGGGGTGGTCAAACCATGGCTCGCGGTTCTTATCATAGCATTTTTACAAAAAAAATTTTCTAATATGAATTTATGTATATTTATATTTATGTATGACCTTTTTTTTTTGCTCTCTATACTCTGGCCCGCTAAATTTTAATTTTCTAAAAATTGGTACTCTAATAACTTTCAGTTGCCTGTCTCTGCCTATTATAGGTATGGTCAAAAATATTGCTCAATATAATATATTCATACTATATGCTACATATTACGTATTGGTCAATAATAATTTTTTTTTCTTATATCAATAATAATAAATAATAATTAAGTGAAACCAAACAATTACTACTAGATACAACTAGGTATAAATTATATTCATAAACTTTCCCAGACATCGTAAAACCTAATAAAATATTATAAGATTATCGGTTTGTTCGTGATATGTTACAGTCGTGTACCGGAAAGTAATTTTTTTCGGGAACAAATTCGTACACTTTTACTGGGACACCGCCACACCGGGAACCTATTCCCCATTATCCCTATTATTACAAAAATCTAAAAATTGCATTTACAATAAATTATATTTGCTATTTTTGAAGTTAATATAGAAAATTAGAACGAAGCGTGAGGTCACGGGGCTACAAGCTCAGACGCATCCATCAACTTACAGTGTTTGCACTTTTATTGTATAAGAATGGTCATATTCTCTGAATAAATTTAATGATGGCTTGTCAAATCAATGAACGTACAATAAAAGTCGTTGTCGTAGTCGTCAACTCGTTTTGACGTAGAATACATTGATACCGACGCAATAAAATGTATAAAGGTACCTGCCTACGACTTACCTATTCGCATAATATTGATCAAAATTCTAACGGAACCGTGTGATTGTATAAACCGTTAGTCGTTATTCAAGAATGTGCGTTACGCACGATAAAAAAATGAAAAAAAAAATAGTTAAATCGAACCCACGTGCTTATAATGGATTGCGGTAAAAACTTTATAGGTATAGTAAAACCTATACGGTCGAAATTCGGACATCATAATGTATTATAAAACTTCGAGTGTCTGCCGCGTGTATATAGGAACAAAGCTTAAAAAAACGAATAAAGTAAATATTCGTTCAAAAATACAAAAAAAAAAATAAATTATTTTTATCGGATTTGCGTGCTGTTAACATAAATATTGAAATGTATAATGGGTTCGTTATAAATTCAATTATATATTTCAATATTTTTAATCACACAACATGTTAATAAGGTTCTATCCCACTCCAGTTGGTTTACACACTGAGATGTGTTTAGCCGCGGCGGATACCCGCCTACAATGGGACATAATAATAATAATATAATAATACGAGCTATTCAAATGGTATATTCAGACTACACGGATGACGGTGCAAAACCGTGTCATGAGCGCGGCGGCAGGGACGACCGCCTCGAACCGCACTCGTTTTAATTTTCAGGCGGACGTCCAAGTGTATAATATTATTAAATTGTGCTTTTCCCATAGACATGTTCCGACGTGCGGTTCGATTGCGATGATCCGCTAACGAATGCTGAATTACCATTTATAAAATTACACTTGAAGTGTAAGGACGTACCTAACTGTGTATATTATTACATCATGATTTAGTTTTTGTAAAATATTTTTTTTTCATATAGGTTATTTTATTGATTATTATTCAACATAAAATTATTTATTAATTTATAAATAATTTAATTAAAAAGTGCTTGACATTAAATCACATGATTTGTTTGAAATTCTTTATTTTTATGAATGTTACATAAAATATTATAACTCAAAAATAATAAAACTTAACAAACGCGTTAGAAATAATATGGAAAACAATAAATAGCATTTATCTATGATTCAATCGAAAAAAAAATGTAATAAAGAAAAAATAAAGATTTGTTTACCACTACATAATATTGTTTGCTAAAGACAAAATAATATAATCTATCATCAACTGTGTTGTATTTAATTATGATTACTTTACATTCTGGAAAAAAAAACATTGTTGCTTATTCAGAGACATCTTCGATGGTAGAGGAGGTGGGAAGTTAGTCACCTTTCATCCATATCTTGTAGCTTATAAAAAATGTTCATAGTTTTTATACATACATATAGTTAATCCTTCTGTAACTGAACTGTTTCTGATCACATTAATAATATAATACATAAGATATAAACACTAATATAATAGAATTCGAAATAATAATAATGATTATGATATTATTTTATTATTATTACTTTTGTTTGTTTATTTTTATTATTTTATGATTTGATATATACATTATCCATAATACATACCAATTAATATTAAGTAAAATGGTTACATTTTAATAAATTGAAATTATGTATTTTACATAATATGTTTTTAAAATAATTTATCTATAATTTTAAATTTGATAATAGATCAATGATTCACTAATATATTTAATTTAACATGGCAAATTGGATTATGATAAACGAAAAATTGTTTAGTTATTAAGCGCTAGTTAGATGGAAATACGTACAGGTAAAACTTTTCTTGAAATGTACTTATTAATATAAATATATATTTTATAATATACAATTTAAAAATATATACAAAGTGAATTTCAGCCTTTGATTTTGCAACCCCTCCCCCTACAAAAAGCTCTGAGGACGCCCTTGAAAAGATTTATAGATTTTTATTTTTTTTGTTTTAATTTATATTTTAAGTTTTTAAATGATAACTTTTTGATTTTTAGAAAATGTTTAAATTAAAAATTATTTCTCATTAGATTGTATATATTCTATGATGACAATATGTTTTAGTTACTCTTGAAAAAATTAATTTGTTTAATTGTTTAGTGATTTTTTTATACGTTTATTTTTATATGATCTCAAGAATATTATAATTTTGCAAATAGATTATATAATTTGAAAACAAATAAGAGTTAATTTTTATTAAATCAAAGTATTTTTTTCATTTTTCAATTGCCATTTGAAAAATATAAAATAATATAAAAATTGTATTTATTATTTTAAATGTTTAACAGTATTATACATGTATAATCATTGGCAAACATTTTTGTCGTATTGGTTTCAAATACCTCTTTGAACTAAATATTTATTAAAATGTACTAACTGTGAAATTAATTTAATCTTGAATTTTAATACAATTTTGCAAAAAAACATATATATAGTTTTTAGATATTTTCAAAATCAATTATTATTGGATACTTATGAATGTCATCATTTTGTGCTATTTATAGGTAAATACATTTTTTTGAAGCATTAAAATCCTGCAATACGTTTAGATATTTCTCATATTTCAATCAACATATCATGTTATAAGCTCTTTGTAATTTATATATTGCTAACACATTTGATTTAAAAAAAAAAAAACTGAAATTAAATGGAAAAATTAAATTAAATCATTTTATTGAAAAATATACAAAATACCTAAACAGAAAGACATTTTTAAAAATTTTATTCTCTTATTCACATCGTAGACCTTACAAATATTGACTCAGGATAAGCAAAACCAGATTTTTATTGAATTGTTGCGGACCTCACTTCTATAAATTCTTACAAAAACTGAAAAACGTATACAATACGTCAATCTTCCACTAATAAATAATATTAATTTGTGGCACACGTTGTTTCACCTTTCTATGACTGTTATTATATTACATATCCGATCGTAATAAATCATCATCCTATATTGTAATCATATCAACATAATCCCGGGGCTTCGTCCAATGCATTAACTCCTACAGGACCAATGTTTCTTTAAAATCGATGATTGATCGAGACATTACCAATACTAAAATCCCCACACAAAAGCGTCTCAAACACAACAACTTTTCTTCTATTAGACACTATCCAATTGTTTAAGATGGTTTGACACATCTACAAACGTGTTAAAAAATCAATTGAATTAGATACGTAGCATTATATTATAATATAAAATAAATACGTGATTCTTAGTATAATAGAATATTGTTGATCGTGTGAGTTTATAGCAAAAAAAAAATGGTTACAAGCTTGAGATTTCGAATAACTGTTTTTTTCCTTTTTTTATTTAATTTACTAAGTTTTCATTTTGTGTAATAATAAATATTATTATAAAAAGTGGTATTAATCAACAAAATATACAATTTTATAAAATCACACTGCAAATCACATAATAAGGAAATATAAAGCTGTTATAAAAAAGAATAAGTATATAATACATACTTTAAAAACTTTTGATATTTTATTCAATTAATTTGCAAAAACTAATAAGATAACAAAGAAACATGCAAATTCGATAAAGTTTGAGATTTAATATTATAAGTATTTTAATAGTTTTTTTTAAGTTTTTAATAAGTTATTTTCTTAAAAATAAAATTGTTAAAAAAAAGCTTCTAGTTATATTTATTCGAAATAACTTAAATATACCTTAATGGCTAAATATAATTATATTGTTAAATTAAGTGAAATACGGATATTTCACAGCCTTATTATTATTCTAAATTACAATATGGTTGTATATTCCAAAGAATAAAAGTCTCGTAATTCTCTAAGTATATTCGCGAAAAATCGTTATAATATTTCAATGGGACTTTTCTTCAAAACTTCTGTAATTGATAGGAAAATTTCAATTTAATGGCATACATTTAAAATTTAAAATCGTACAGTTTTAATGCTTAAAAAAAATATTATGACTTTAAATTGAGCAGCAAATAAAAAATAGTTTAAGTGAGTTACATTTTTGATATAATAAGAATAGCTAAAACTAAAACGCATCTCATTTGTCCAAATGACTAAATTAGCCTTCTGCCCTTGTAAAGCAGATTTGTTTATATAATAATTCGTAAAAATAGATCTAACTATTACCAGACAGTAAAAAATTATTTCATTTTTTGTATATCTATTGTTCGTTCATCATAATTTCAAAGCAGTTAAATTTTCTACGTCTCGTTAATTAAGTAAGTATATTATTTCTATTTACAGTATAACTTTTTGTTGTTTTGTCAATGTTCTCTGTCGATTTTAATAATTTGTTTTTAATAGATTGAAATACTATAAACCGGAAAATAGCTGTTTTAATAATTAAAAACTTAAATAGGATAAATATTTAAAATATATATATATACATACACATTTGATGTTATCGAATCGGAATTTTATAAGCAATGATCTATTGTAAAAAAAAAAAAAAAAAAAAAACCATATTAAAATATTATAAATTGATTTGCCCCAGAGATGTTTTTTATTATTAAATTCAAAAAATACGAATTCCACATTTCCTCGCAAAGCCAACGATAAATACCGTTTGGTAGGTCATGGTTTATTTTTATTTGTACGAGAATGTGTGTGTGCGTTTATCGAATGTAGTCGGCGGCGGCGCCGCGTTACCCTGAGCAGACGCCATAAAATAATATTGTAATTTGTAACACGGGTACATTATATAATAAACACCTACCTACGCCCTCGTCTCGCAACGGTTGCAATACTATGGCTGCCCGCCGTACTCGTTCGGTATTATTATTACTATTATTATTATACTGTTTGCTTGCGCTTGCCTCGTGTCATTGTAACTATTATTACTATTATATAATACATACAAATTATATACATATATATATATATATATATTATAATGTACTATAATATGAGCGTATTGTCAGGTTATTGTCGGTGCACAATATAATAACATCATATATACCTACTTGCTTTAAAGTGAACAGACGGCATCAGTCAGTAGACGTTTTCTGACCACGTGAACGGGTACTCGGACCCATGTGATTGTATATAATTGCAAAATTTAATCGACAATAAAAAATAAAAACAAACAAACAAACACTTTGATTATTATTTATATTGTTTGTTATTTTTTTCACGAATAATCGCGTGTTATGTATTTCAATTCCGTAGGTAATTAATTGATAAATGAAAATTATAATCGCATCAAAAGTATTTACGTTTTTGCGGGGTCGTACTTTTTAAATAAGTCAGATTCTAACTCTGTTCGATTTAAAGAACGATTGACCAACCCAAATGACTAAGTACGATAGTGTACGATTTTATTAAACGACGTGCGGGGACGGTAGTTTTGTATTTGAATATGCTTTTAAAATCCTGTGTTTGAATTGGACTCAAATCTCAATAAAAGAGTTAATGAAATCGGAAAATTTGTACAAAAATAATATAATATAATGTGTAGGGCTAGATATTTTTCTGGTTAACATAATCGTATGCTAAGTAAATACAAAATACATTTCACAAGGTTTGTGATCAAACAATCAAAGTTTTTAGTGCATACTTTTACATATTATTTTGTCATTTTTGGATTTAAAGGGCATATTTCAAGTTTTTAGTGTATATTTTGATGGTTTATCGAAAATCAAGTATTTTGGTAAATTTGTATGAATCAGTGCAGTTCTGATGTAGGTAAGATAAACATTTGAGAATTGTTTAACAATTTTTTTCAATTTTTTTTTTTTGTTTTATTTGGTGATACAGCATATATAATAAGAATGAGATCCTGCATTGGCTGTATAATAAAATATAATAATATATATATAAAATAATAAAAATTAATTTTAATTAATTAATTACTTAAAGAATAAAAATAATTTTTAGTGTTATAGAACTTTTTTAGGGGCATATTTAACTGCATATTTTTAATTTTTTAATACATAAGTGCATATTTGATGATTTTTTTAGTGCATGAAAGTATTTTCCTTAGTAATGTATTACATATTATTTAAGTCATTACGACTCTTGAATAATGATATTTGCTTCTAATTAAATGCTATTCCAGTTAAATTAAACACAGTACGTTTCAAAATATAATTCAAAACATGGTCAAAATGAACATTGTATTTTTTATTAGCTATTTAATGAGCAAATCATAATAATGACGATCGTTATGTTAATTTATTACTTTTCATGTTATTTTCATGACTTAGGTAAAGGTTTTAGATCATAATATACTAATAAACTACCATAGTATTATTATTAGACTGAAATAATTATATAATCGGTGGTGTAATAGTCGTGGTACATAATTTTAACTAAAAATAAAAATTATATTCCATTCGATTTATGTATGATGTACAATTTTTGTTTTTGAATAAAAAAAAGCTCGAAAATGTAGTATACGATTTTTTCCTAAGTTATTCATACATCAATTAAAAAATATTGAAAGTTCATCGTTATAGTTAAGAGGACGCCATACTCGCATGAGTTGTCTCTGTCTTACTAACGTACATCATAATAAATTTTCGTTCAGTAGAATACATTTTGTGATGTTAGCTTCAATATTAAAGTAAATTTACCTATTATCAAATTTATAGTTAAGAATATTATCTAGGAAATGAGAAATATGATTTCATTGACATTATCATTTTAAAGTGAGTTATGGACATTTTAAAGTTGTAATATTTTGCATAGCTGTAACTGACATTAAAACAATAATATCATTAAAAGCATATGTCATTGCTGAGATAATATTCTTACCTTTAAATTTGATAATAGGTAAATTTACTCTAATATTAAAGCTAACATCACAAAATGTATTCTGCTGAACGAAAATTGTTATGATGTACGTTAGTAAGACAGAGACAACACATGCGGGTATGGCGTCCTCTTAATCGTTTAGTTATAATTTTATCATCTATATTTTGAAAACTAAGTACAAGATTCTCATATTTGTTTTATTACCGGTATATATATAATAATTAATAATGACTTATCCTCAAAAGGCTCCAACCATTGTTATTATTTGTTGAATGATCAAAAAATATTAACTGTAGAAACTTTAAATATTCTACTGTAACTTAAAATACCACTTTACATACAAAAGTAAAATTTTATATTTTTACTAATTTCAAGCTATTTATAGGTGTTTTTCATTTTTGAATATATATTTTTTGAATGTTAGTAAAAAAATTTAGACTTGGTCAAAAAGTTTGAAAATATAATATATTAGTTGTTCTTTTTATTATTATACCTCTGTATATAATAATATATAGGCCATACAAATAATATTTGATCAGTCTCCGCGGAGTTTTTGCTAGCAGTTTTCATAATTATTTATTTAACATAAACTTAATTTAAATATAATGCAAAATACAAATAACTGTTATTTATTGGTTTTCTAAACTATTTCGATATTTTGCATTTAAATGGTTTTCAATTACATAATAATATTATATGAATACAATTAGTATTGATTTTATCCGATACATGGCGGTTTTGCAAATATGAACATTTATTGATATGTAGCGGTGAATTCAACTGTCATTTAATCGTCAAATGCCTTTTCACGGTTTCATTTATAAGAGCGACTGCCCTTTTTTAATATATATATATATATAATAAACATAATTACAACCACGAATTCGCCGAATGACAATACCTGAAAATTTTAAGCCACCACTGCGGGCAACACGTCTCGGCATCATTTAATAATTTTATTTGTACAGTTATTACTTACTGTAATGGAATACCTAGGTACAACACGCATACACGCCGAACACAAACCCACATTAAATCTTCTAGACGCCCAGAGGCTAATAATAGAGGTTTGGGGCTGTAGACGCCCGACCACTGGCACACACATACACACACACACACAGAAACAAAATACGGTCTTGTTTTCGTAAAAAAAGATATGAACAAAACTATAACAATGTGGTGACCACGTATTTTTATAATTTATTATTATAATTATTGTGATTCATAATACTATATGGCGTCACAGAATTTAAAATGAAATTCTAAAACGACTAAAATGTTAATATACTCATACCGATATTTAGAGAGTATAGAGTGATAAAAACGATTTGAATATGCAATTTTTATGCTTTTGTGTTATTTATTCAGCGAGTATAATATTATGACGTATTAAAATGTTATTAAAATATACAGATATAAACATGCTCTTTAAGACATTTCTATGATATATAATGCGAAATCGATATTAAAGTCTGGTTAAAATTGGATGGACAGATTTTATCTTTAAAAAATGATAGGCAACGCGTAAATTTTGAAAACTGATGCACTGTGCGCATCAAAACCGTTTAATAAAGAATGGTCGAATTTTTTAGGGAAAATTGGGTGGTCCAATTTAACACTGTAGAGCAGGGGTGGCGAACCTTTTTGGGGTCAAGTGCCAAATTTTCCCAATCAAGGTTTTGAAAATTGTTCACGTGCCCAAAGAAAATTCATTTTTCTAACGATAAAATAAAGTTACCGATTTATTATACATTATTTTAATAAATAAGAACACATTTTGTTGGTAATTATAATTTTTTAAATGTATATAATTTGTTTCTTTGAATTTTTTTTAACAGTTAAAATCAAAACTTTACAAACAGCAAAATTTTTAATTATTTTAATTATTTCACGTGCCATTGAAATTTAATCAACGTGCCACCTCTGGCACGCGTGCCGTAGGTTCGCCATGCCTGCTGTAGAGACATGCATAGGTCGACTAACAAATTCCACAATTACGTTAGGATAAGCTGCAGTACTATACTATATAGTTAGTAGGACTCATGGATATAGTCTAAGTACACTCGACTTAAATATTTTTGTAGACTCAACTTAACAAACTTACGAGTTCCAAAAGCGGACTTAATAACTCGTAAAAAGTCGGCTATGGTTCGATCGCAATCGCGTTATCGCCGCGGTCATAAAAATAATATAACTATAGTGTGCAACGATTTTTATCGCGCGTTATTTTTTTTTTTTTTTATTTATTATCATAATGTAGGGTTTCGTTAGTGAAAAATTTTAAAAATATATCGTCTCGCACACGATACAGCCGGGATTATCCTGGTTCGACACGCGATATCCAGACGAATATTATTATAATACTGCGGGAATATCGTCGTCATATCATAGGTATCGATGATTTTGAATATTACCTATGCGTATTACAATAATATTTTTACCTCCCCGGCGATGCCGCCGAACAATGTTATATTTAGCTACAGGAGTGATGTTATATTATAATACAACAATATTATTGTGCTTAAAATCTACACGCACTAGAGCAACATTATTATGTATAATATATACAGTGCCAGAGTGAAATATCGCGTACGTATATTGTAATATACCTACCCTCGTCACGACAACGATGACACGATATTATATATACAGTATTTGCGTTTCACCTATTTATCGATTACTAATAAACCTACACGATATGTGCATCCAGGTCCGCGCTGGCCAATGATTACTACAGAGCTTTCTCAAAATATGCGTCCGGTGTCCCACTAATGGCTATCCGGTGACTTTCCCCTGACACCATAATATTATATTATTTTATCATTATACCTATCATATTCTTAATGTCGTTCAGTTCTCTGTAGTATTTTACATTTATAAATTTAATCCTACAACGAGTAGGTATATAATAACATAATAATAAATGATGGCCTTTGAAGTGTGTTATTTTTTTCCATTTATATTATACGTATATGTATATGATTGTGACGTTAATGTGACTTATTTTGTTTTATTTTCGTGAAGCCGTTCTCGCCGATCAAACTTTAAACTATCCTTTTCAAACAATCTCCAATAAGTCATAATATTATTAAAGTAGTGAAATATAATTTAAAATTTTTCTGGCTTCGTAAATAAGTCCTAATTAAGTAAGTATATATGAAAATATACTCATTTCAACAAACTGTTGTTCTGCCGTGCTTTGAAATAAAAAAAAGTTATTACAAGCTCTT
This sequence comes from Rhopalosiphum maidis, assembly GCF_003676215.2. Taxonomy (NCBI): domain Eukaryota; kingdom Metazoa; phylum Arthropoda; class Insecta; order Hemiptera; family Aphididae; genus Rhopalosiphum; species Rhopalosiphum maidis. The sequence goes on from NC_040879.1 coordinate 12,557,074, forward strand.
GTGCTAAAGCTGTGAAGATAGCAAAAAAGTGCAAAAGTTTAATGTGTTCTAGCATCGAAGATGAAGTATAACAATCTGTAAAAGTTGACTAACAATATTTAACAACCCGAAATGCGTGGTTTGAGTCAAATAAAAAAGTTCTAGTAAACTTTTGTGCTGCTACCGCGAAGATAGCAGTGCAAAAATAAAGTTTTCTAGTGTCGAAAATAAAGTCTAATTAACTTTGAAAGTTTTCTAACAATCTATAACAACTCTCTAATAAATTTGTTAGACTGTTTTAAAAGTTGACTATTATTCTTGCGGTACTAATTTCTCGCAGGTTAATTTAGATTAAACTTGACCTACGTTAACTACTTAGCACCGTAAAATTGTCTAAAAATAAAGTTGACTTTTAAAACAGCCTAACAAATTTGTTAGAGAGTCGTTAGAGATTGTTTGAATGCATTTAAAGTTTATTAGACTTTATTTTTTGAAAAAAATCATCATCGCGTACAATATAATATTTTTAAATAATTATATCAGCTCGGACGTTACTATGGGTTTTTTTTACTGCTGGGTGCCACTGTCACAGACGCATGCGTTCGTGTAATACCCTAAAGTTGTATTCTACCACAAAATACGTGCATTGGACATTCCACCCATATTATGGCCGCATCGCCGAAAGGCCGACGACCTTTAGCAGCTTCTTGCAGCGCTTTTACCGCAACCATTGATCGTAGCTAGTAAAGTTCTGCCGAGTCTGCCTTTTCGGGTCCGATAACCACGTTGTTGTCTAAGAACCGTCGGATTTTGTTTATCACTCTGCGGTCAACAACCCAAAAATATGATCAAGTCATCGGCAGACGTCATTACGCTGAAGCAAAAACTATTACTATTTTAATCCCGACATCGGCCACCAAACAACTTAACTTTGTAATGTGTACATTTTCTCAAAACCCCACTGTTGTGCAAACCAAATCGTCAATCGGTTACACACTGTGTTTCCAGTATAAAATGTCTCCACTTCCGTTTATCCTGATTTAAAATACAGTGTCTCATAAAATAAATTTCAATAATGTTTTTCGATGCCTTTCTCGCTATTTTTTGATAAAAAAAAAATAATAACGTTCCTGTTGGCCCGTGATTCAAGCAGCATTCAACTCAACTGAAGTACGAATATACTACAAAATCAATATATATATAATATGTTACATATCTCAAACAATTGAAAGTTCCACCACTGGTCTCTAGACATGAACAACTAGAAATTGGGTTTATTTTAAATTAATTTATGGTAAAAACGACAACCATTGAGTTCTTGAAAGGACTCATTTTAAAATAATACTTGTTCCTGATCGGCTGTTTTGTTTTATATCCCTTCGAGATCTAAAAACTTTTTTACAAATGACCCTTTGTTTGGATTTAGAGTTCTAAAGGCCCTGAATAAATACCAGTAATATTATTTTACTATTTTATATGTAATTATTGTTACATTGTAATATCAATTCGGTATTTGTTAACTATATTATTAATTATTATTAATAATTCTAAAACTCGTTAGGCGTACTCATATGTTACATAATGTTAAATAATAAATAAATAAATACACTTTTTAAAAGAAAAATAAATATTAAGAAGTATAAAATAAAGACAAAATAAATGTCGTTATTAATATGTCTGTTTAAAAAACAAATTGAAAATCATAGTCTTTTCTACCCGTATTTATCTATCCGATTTTCCCCTACATGTACTTAACACAGGAAAACCATTTTTTTTTTTTTTTTACATTATCCTTATATGGTTATTTTCATGTATCTTACATGTACCTATCCATCATTCTAGCTTGAAAAAAAAATATTATATCCTGATTACTATAATCGTAATATTTTAATGTGTTTTATATATATTATTATGTAATGTAAACTATTACCTAACCTTTTTCCCGTATATTTTATTAGTATTAGATATTTGTTATGATATATAAATTGACTCGATTACCCTTAATTGTTTAAATTTTATTGTCATTACTTAAAACGTCACTTTTATCTTATATATTTTAACACTTAAATTTTTTGTTATTGTGTAAAAAATCCAATGATATTTTGATCTGATTTCAGTGACATTATTTTACTTGGATCATAAATCATCGGTTAAGTTTTCATTTGACAATACAAAATGGATTTCATCGAACTTAAATCTCCTATTTGTTGTACCCGCGTTTGTATGGTGGAGACAACACGCGTACGCTTCATATCCAATTTAGGCCAAGTTGACGTAAATCATTTTTGTGATTATAAATAAAAAAAACATTTGATCTGCACCCTAATATTATGTTATATAAAATGCTAATAATTGTGTAAATAAATATAATCGATACCAATAACCACAATATCAAAAATAATTATTGTAAATAATATTATTAGTTTTCAGTTTTATTAATTTATACAATATTTATGTTATTAGAATAGCGTATTTAAAATATACATTTTTATTATTAATTATTTTATATTTATTTTATTATCGATTGGATTTTTTTTTCATATTTATATAAATATTATTGTGTACAGGTATTAGGTACATCAAAACGGTCTAATACCAACATGACCACTTCAAAATATCCTCTTAACATATTGAGTTGTTGTCTTGTCGAGTAGTCTGTTGCACACAGGTCGTGGAAGATCACTTTCAAAGAAGTTGAAACGTATCGAAAGGGTTGTTATGCATAATAATACACGCATAGGTACTACGTATACAAAGTATAGGTACTTATTATATCTAAACTATTTTCAAGGTCTACGATTTTTGTTTGCATTTCCTGTTATTATAGTTATGCTATGCATATTGCATACTAATGATGAGTGCGTGAGATAATAGTATATACTTATATAAGGGAGAGTCAATACCTCTCCAAGTAGTAACTCTATTTTTATTATTATTACTGTTGTATGTTTATCGTTTATGCGTGAAAAAAACTAAAAAGACATCAAAACGACGTATCTACTATGGCAATAAAAAAAAAATAATACTTTTCGAATAAAATTCATATTATTATCTTAATGGTTATTTTTTTTTTTACATTTTTCAAAAGATTTTCGTGCAGGATTTAATTGTTCGAATTCAAATATCGCTAAGTTACGATATGATTGATTGAATTTTAAATTTACTTGTATCATTTGTTTCGTACGCTTGACATGAGACTGCATAGTTTTGGTTAATTTATTTACTATTCCTAAAAGCCGAATGGTATCAAAACAAACGATAAAGCTGAAATGTATAACTTTTTTACTATAATAATAACTTTGGATAATGTATTTTTTTCAATAATAATGGGCAATAGCTTGAACCAACAGGATTATTTTTATAACGGTCTTTGATGTAAATAAATTCCCAAATATTATAGTGAATAATTAATTAAATTTTGACATTTACCATGCACAATAATATACATATACATTATACAGTGATCAATTATGTAGTAGACGGTAATGTTTTGTATGAAATCGTGTGGCACAGGAACTATTTTTCATGTGGAGTGCGAAACACATAAGGAGTATATTAGTATAACCCCGATTACAGCAACTACGTTATTTTGTGTTGAATAATGAAAAATGAAATATCACTACGAAAATATTATTATTATTTTTTTTAATGTTGATATAACAACAATTATATTTTATGTACTTATTTAAGTATAATATATAGACGTAGGTAGAACGTATTGTTCATAATAAATTAGGTGTTTTATTATTAAAATCATTTTTTTTTCGAGCGTACCTAAGGTTAGGTATTATTAAACGTGCCATCTCATCCATGTGTCTGGAATTTTATTAAAGCTTCGAAATATGAAGAACAATTTATTTAAATGAACGGAAATTCATTATCGTAATTTAAGACTAATGAATGAGCCAATGAAAATACTTCAACTATAAAAACCCAGTGATGGTCCATTAACCGGCAATCAAAAATGTCATCGTTTTTTATTTTAGGTAGAAGTTACGATAATAATGTACATTAATCGTAGTGTTATATAGCGACATATTAGAAAATGATTCTTTTGTTTACGATATGCTTTCGCGTTTCAACAGGCATCATGATGGCGTGATGATAGGAATGGTTTTTCGAACAGCTCGAATTCTCGAACATCTCGGACTTTAAGGAATTCGAACAGTTCGAAGTTCGTTGCGCATTAAACATCATTTGAATTCAATCATACTTGAACATTTTGAACTTACAGTTATAACTTTATGAACGACAGCAGAATATATATATATATATATATAAATTTGTTTAGTGTAAGTTTTAAATACATCTGTTTATTTTCACTATACTAAGATTATTTTGTTACTATTATAATATTTTAAAACGTGTGATGGTTACATTTTTAAAAGTTCGAAGTTAAAAAAAAAAAATTAAGCTTATCGAGTTCATGAATATTTAAGTTCGACCCTATTATAGTTATTTAATACGACGTATTTTGTTATCGCCATCGTACTCAACTCAACTGGCTGGTATTTTCCACTATTGTTAAATAAATACGACGTTATAATAGTGTAATATAAATGATTATTTTTGAATTAAAATTTTTTTTTTCTTTTCATTCATAGTTCTATCATTTAGATTACTGTTGAGCTCTTGCTGTTATTCATTAGTAATCAATACGGTTAACTATTAATACATTATTAATTAGTAAATGAATTCAATAAAACGCGACTATTTTTTTTTTTTATACATAATTTATTTATTTAACGCATGACATACACCATGCAATGTACATGCAATGTTCTATGTACTATAGAGTTGACATTTTATATATATTTTAAATTAATAAAGTAACGAGTAGTATATTATAATATATTTTGTAAAGTTGTCAACACTATTAAAAGTTAAACGAATAAACTAAATGTTACTTTTTTGGGTGATTGTAAATTTTACTGATTATTCTTTTTTGTATGCAAATTCCACTAATACGATTTTTTTTTATCCAAAATACATATAAAACCTATACTGGTGCTAATTTTTGAACTGTAAAGATAAATTTAAACTCTACCGGTATTATTTTTTGAGCAATTTAGTTATTTTTTTTTAAATTTAAAATTAAAATCAAATTAGTCAATAAAAACGCATTTTTCTTCCCAATTTATGACCAAAATTAATTATTACGTGACAGCCCATATCATAATATTCCTAACCTATTTCTTAAATGTTTGAATTGTTCTTTACTTATCATATTACAGAACTTACACTGTTGGTAGGTAATTTATTTATCAAGTTTACGTTTCAATTCGATAAATCGTTTGAAGCGTAGTACTAATTTTTTCTGGCTATAATATAATACGTATATAGTATACATACCTACCTATCACAATTACAATTGGCAAATTTAGTTTTAATTAATTTGATCTTTACTATAGCAGTATCGTACAATTGATTGTAAAATATATTATAATTATTCTACGTGCCTATATTTATACAATTTACCAGTGGGATTTAAATGGTATAAATAATTCGACTGTCTGAAAATCGGTGGAACTTATATGTATTCCATATTTTTTATTACGACCATGCATGATAGGTAGCGGTGACAAATTATTTTAGCCTTGGGTCTCAAGATTTCTGAACGCGACACTGATACCGTATAGGAATGGGTGTAAATTATAGTTATTCGACTTCTAACAGCGTTAACAGCGCAGTATAGACAGTATTGTAAACCGTTGTCTGTTATTTGATTTTGTTCAACAATTATATTGAATATTAATATACTATTTATAGGTACAAATCAACTACAACAATTTTCATAAAATGAAAATTATAAACCCAACAAGTGAAATGTACCTATATGAAATTACTATGGCTGTTAATTAAGAACATAACTCTAATCTGTATAATAATACATCATAATATGAATGAAATCGTATTATTATGACGTAACGTATATAGTTGCTTGAATGGTGACAATTATTTCGTATTGACAAAGAGAGACTGACAACGTTATTAGATATTGTCCATATCGACCACAGAGTAATTTATCTATTTTATTTTTTAATATCTCTAAAATGTACACGAAATAAAAAATAATCTTAATTAATGTTTTATTTCACCGTTCTCGTTTATCATCACTATTTTCTTCAACTCTATAGTCTATATAATAGTATTTTTACAAATTTCCGCTGTTACTAAGAATTATCATAAACCATCTATCATTTATGACTTTAAGAGTTACGACCGCTGATAAATTATGACCCGTGGCCTATCCATACATCATTATCTCTCGATAAGTGATAACTATATATAATTGTATATATTATAATTTCGTGCAATCAGGATGACTTCCATGTGTGGGTAATATAAAAAGTATGTATCATACTAGCTATATTTTGAAGGTCGAATATAAAATCGCAGAAATGTAGAACTTTATAATATTATAAACGACACTGGCCAACATCCGAAACGAGTAAAATAAAGTACACCTACCTATTTGTATTTACCACTAATTAGTACCTAAACATTATTTAGTATTTTATTAAAGCCATTATGTAATATGGCCCTAAATACGATTAATAAATTTGACTGTAGACGACGAATAAAATTATAAAAATTTAAATTAAACAAAAAACCAGAGAACTTACTTCTGCTATAGAGTAAGCTGTATTATGCAATATTTCAAGTATACCTGCTTCATCATATTTTGATATGAATAATAAATATATGCCATTGGAGTGCTTGAAATCAATGACAGGAAAGTGGACAATTCATTAATGTATACGAAAAACGTTTTTGAGTCTAGTAGATCATAATTCGTTTTTAATAGGTAATGGTAGTTAATGTTATATATTACAAGTAAATCATTTATACAATTATTATACTTATTGATTAATTTCACCAAACACATATTGCTTAGGTAATATAACTTATAAATTAATACGAAGTACCTACCATATACTATGTTGAGAGTAAGTTCATGGTATAAATAGTTTAAAATAAGAAAATGATAAAATACAGTATAATATATATGTGATGGCGAAATGTTTTACAACTCAATGGTTAGATTAAAGCATATTGTTATTTATTGTTTAAATATCTAATTTTCTAATCACCGCAAGAACGACTTATGATTAACCTAATATATTGTCGACGTGTGGAGCTTTTTTTTTTTAAGAAACAATAATCTTATCAACCAAAGTTAAAAAGAAAATTAAATAAATTTCAATTTTCAAATGTTTAAAAACAATACACAAAGGGTAAAAATATTTTAAAAGTTATATCTTATAAAAAAAAATGGGTATAAGTATTAAGTACTGATATATGTGTATAAAACAATAAGACCCTTTGATAACTATAATTTTCTGACTTATAATAAAATTGATTTTATCGATGGCTGATGTTGTTTATCAATGTATAATACCAATACATATTGTCACATTTTCTCTCCAATTTTGTTGATATTTCAAAATTATTAACATGTAAACCATCAAGTTATTTTTTGCATATCACGTCTACAGCTACATGTATCAACTTTGCCATACAGTTTTTGCTAAAAAGCGTCATATTATGTATCTATTGGGTAAATGTAAATGTGATTTAAATACTTTAACACAAATATAAAATAAAATATTTCAAACAAATTTTTAATCTACCATTTGATATTTTAGAAACTCAATTTCATTTCGTGTTACAAAAAACAACTATTATTTTTCCTTATATTTATGCACTATATTATTGCTTTGTAGGAAAAATAATATATTTGTTTTTTTTTTTAATCTGAATAAAAAATTAATTGACAATTGGCTGATTAGTACAATATTTAATATCAGTATTAAATTTTATAAATTGAAAATAGAACTTGTGACCAATAATTTTTATACACATTTGTGTGATGTATGCCCGCATTTCTTTCATTGCATTATGTATTTATAATTCATATAATAAAAAAAAATAACCGACATTTTAAATAGATCTATTATTAATATATATTTTAGTTAATTATCAATGTAAAAATTTGCTAATCCAACAGTAATAAGTGCTATTTTTCTGTTTTTAATTGCATATTTTTGCGTTGTTAAGTGTGCATTATTATATTCATATTTATTAAATGTTTAAAGCGTTAAAGTTCAAGTCTTACTTATGAGAATTTAGTTTTTTTGGTTAAATAATGATTATTAATTGGGTTACTGACTTAATAAAAGGTCATTGTATTTTTTATCGATATATAATTAAAATGCTATTCATATGAAATTGGCTTTTTTACAAAAATATTTTGTACACCGATTAGAGGGATCAAATTTGCGTAAAACAATATTCAGTTTAAATATTTTAATAAATGAAATTTAATAATTGTGCAGATATTTTAATTTAAAGGTGACGTTGATCATTGCCATGCCGAACTTATACATTTATTTGGGATTTAAAAATTTTAATTTGTATGGGTGAAAATATAATTGATTATCATAGTATTTTTTTATATTAAACTGTTTATGACCGATATCGTATAATACAAATTGTTAATTAGCCAACAATTTTAAGTTATATGTGGGTGGTTAATTGTTCAAATACTTTGGTTAGGGTTGATATATGCTTGCTACGCCACTGGTGTTGATAGTGAAGGTGGCTTAAACACCTAATAAATGTCGGTAAACAGCATTTTTAATCAGTAATTTTTAAAAATTATCGTTTTAAATGTTTAATATTAAAGCCTATGATAGGTGATCATCATTTTCTGCAAAATCTTATTTCATCATTTCTGTATTACAAGTGTTTCCGTTTAAGGAACTTTTTCACTAGGACAGATGGTACATTACAATTTACAATACATATTATTATACACGAACAAAAATATTCCATTGTGATGTAGGCTAATAGACCGTCTCCGGTCAGAATCATTTTTCGTATACAGTAATATATCATTAAATTAAAATTTATTACATTCATAACTACTGTGACCCACTCGACACCTAAATGTATACCAAAGCGGTACGTGCCCACTAGCCCACATTTTTTTCTTTTATAACTACGATGTTTTTTTTATCATTAATAAAGATGAAGGTTTAAGTCTGTTAATAGTTTTGTATATAAATTATTAGTGTGATTCAGTGAGCCCTTTGAAAGAGCTATCCAATACCACATGCATTAATTGATATCTGTGTTTTAATAAAAATACTTAATGTTATTACACATTGTGACATTATTTGTCATACGTTTGTGAAAATCGTACCATTGTTATTACTTGTTCCCAACAAAGTAAAATATGTTATTAACAGACAACTATCTGTCCTACCAGGAATGAGAAAAATTCTTAAAAATCTATAAGGATATATAAGATACCTTTTTTTATTAATAATAAAATAAGACTTTTATAGAACATATAACTTACCTACACTTACGGATATATACACTATACAGAGTCTGTACTCTGTACCTTACAGGCTACATATAATATCAAAATACTAGGTACATAAATTTTTTTTTTTAGGTATTCCATTTTTTTACCCACAGTTACAATAGACGACCAATAGATATTAGACAAGTACGTTTTTATAAATAATTATTCTCTAACAAAAATTGCCAACATTTAAAATGTACTTCGTTGCTATAATATTTATTTAGTTATAATATATATATATATATATATGTGTGTGTGTGTGTGTGTGTATTGCAAATATTGCTTACTTGTATAGATAAATCTATAAAGTTTAAGCAACTTCTGATTAACCAGTACAATAAGGTAAAATATGAATTTAATTTTTGTTTTATCTCGTTATTAATTTGTGCTAATATCTTATAGATTAAAGATAAACCGTGTTATCGATAATAAATATTTTATTTTATGACTACATTTTATGTGCATATTTCGTAAAATATTACAGTTTTTTATAAGCGTATTTTAAGGATTTTTTGTGCATATAAATCCGTTCATTGATTATAACAATATACAACGTTATATAGAGAGAGAGACAAATCATAATAATATGCTATATTTATTTTTAACAATGAACGATGGAATAAATGCAATGTAATAATATTACCTAATATGTACCTACATATCATAAACGGCTTATACGTCGTATTGTATATAAGTGTATCCCATTATATCTGCGTTGGCCGTTTAAAAATAATATGTTTTTATTTTTACTGATTCAAAAATAATTTGTGCAATGCACTACAAAGTGCAGACCCTTTTAAACTGGCTTTCACGAATATACATGATTCATTTTGCGATTCCGCCGATCGGCGGCAGTGGGAATAACACGGGAAAAAAAAATACACTTCTATGAAAAGACCCGCGTCTTTCGGTCGTCGAATCGGCGGGGCTGCTGCTGTTCGGTGCTCGTATTATACCGCTTCGTTAACTGTTGCAGACATAAAATATAATGTATGTATACGTATTGCAATGTATATACATACACACGTAACATACCATTAATTAATTATTAAAGTTACCATTCGGACGCGGACCGTCCGTACTGCCGCGGTGCACACTGCACTACACAGCACACACATAATATGTGCGGACCTATGTCTGCACAGCGGTGTACCGGCCCTTTGATCGCGTGTGTGTGTGTGTGTGTGTGTGTGTGTGTGTCTGTGTGTATAGGTACGCGCGCGGCGGTAAAGGCGATTAATTGATTTTCCGCCGTATCCCGCGTGTGCCCGTCCTGCGTAGTATATAATATTATATGTCAACTAGACGGTCAATCTAATTAATCGTTTAATGTTTATTACATTTTATTTACTACAATATATTATAGATAATCATATTATTACAAATTGAATTTATAACCGTTCCAATATAATAAAACCGGTTGATTGATGCATACACTGCGCAGGATTATGTGCACAGACGTGCGCAGACATTTGTGGCAGAGTGCGGGCTAAGTCAGTGAAGTTTAAGAAACCTGAACTCTGACGGAAGAAACAATTAAAATGTTACATATTTTAATTTACCTACTCATAATCATCGTCCACTATTTAAAGCATACATTATTCATATGATAAAAAACAGATACATATTTTTTAAAAATTAAATAAGAAATATTTTAATTGCCAACACAGTTTTAAATCTTAAATAAATACAATTTCGCAACCTTTAATGGTAAAATATTATCAATGTTATTTTTCACCTACCTATAATGTTTTTATGATTTAAAAAAAATCGTGTATTTAAATCATGTATTTACTCTGTATAGAAATTTCGGTACGACTCGCAGGCTGGGCCATGGCCCACCCGGCCCACCCTGTGCGCACGCTTATGATTATGTGGCGCGACGGAAGTTTAAACACCGCTAGTCTTAAAACGTTAAACTAAAAAAAAATAAAATATATTTATAGATAATATTATATAATACACAGCACGATATATATATATATATGTACACACGTCATAATAGTTACCCGATGGTTAATCCGTTAAATGTGTGTGTGTGTGTGTGTGTTTAAATCGGCAACTATACGCGTTGTGTGCGACGTTTAATGTTTAAGTATTAAGTAGAACGTTTTCGTTTTTCTCACTTAATGTTTACCGAAAGTATAAACTAATTGCCACTGTATATATAAGAACGTTCGCGTTCTGTACGCGGCAAAAAGCTTTGGCATTTTCATCCTTCCGCGTACAACGCCGCCGCCCCTGCAGCAGACTTACTCAGCCCACTCAAAACACAACATGTTATTATGTGGGTAAGTAAATTTGTCTACTCACACAACCGTTTACACACGAGATTGAATGTTGCTATAATATTAAACGTTCGGCGTACGCTCATGTCTTTTGATCATATACATATATAGTTTAGTGGCTCTTAGTGTGTACACGTTTGTTGTGTAAATAACCGAATATGAAAATTACGTTATTAGCTTTACGAACATTAAGACGTTTTTTTTTTTTTTTTTTTCGAAACGATCTGAATACAATAGTAATCTTATCGTTTCTTCTCTCTACACGGAGTCGGCGCAATCAGTCATCGCCGTGTTTTGTGCGCGCGGATGATGCAGAGCTGCCGTGCGGGCGTGAGCTCCGATGTCGTAAATAATTAAATCATAATATTATACACTATAACCGTATAGTTGTATAATATTATCCTGCGACTTGTAATTGAATTAGCGTTGGTCTATCGAAAATAGAAATAATTATTCGCTATAAACCTAGGTTATATTATTCTTACTTAGTCGCCCCGAGTTTAATACGATATTATATTATACTGTGTAATAATATAATTTATGCCATCACCGCGTACGATGTTATACAGTTAACCGACTGAACGTCAGAACTTTTAATTGTATTTATGAAGGACAAATCGTATTGTGCGTACACATTATACTGTATATTATTGTTTAACTGCGTTATAGTATACGTTCCATTGTACTACCATCGTTTATTAACCGACTGTACGCAATGGCGACGTCGGACGCGATTATTGTTTATCCGACGAAACGGGTTTGATTTTTTTTTTTTTTTAAAAACGATTATATTTGGTATAGTCGGGCAGGGCAAACATCGTTATATTATACTGCAATATTACCTATTCCGGTGCGGTTTATTTATTTAATTTTTTTATTTTTTACATTGGTAACCGTTTACCTGTATAGACATAATATGTGTATAGTGTACGTAAACGTATATACCTAAATAGAGGCAGAGGTATACTTACTCTCGAGTTGAGCATACAAATTCGAAACGAAACCGCTTTTGTCCTCCGGTAAAAGAAAGGACTACACATACTCGCGTATATATATATGTATATATATATATATTATGTATAAATACCTACAGCTAATAAAACGGCTCGTGTCCCTTTGTCGTTGGTACAATAGACTGGGCTCACTCGCGGCTGCCGTATACGCGGGTAATAAGGTATAATATATTATATTATGTGTATACATAATGTATTTTATACGATTGAGTGCACATTCTTCTTCGTACGAACTAGTGCACATAGTAAGCCTACCTTCGCAGTTGTACACGTACAACACACACGAGAGTTATTAGAGAGTAAAATTATAGTCGCACATAACTATATGTATGTACCGAGGTATATAATATATACATGACATAAGATTAGTAACAATACGTATACACCAATATGTCCTGTACAATTATCGTGTATACAGTATATTGTATTGTATACACCGACATCATCATACATTACGCGTGTGCAATGCGTGCAATTCGCATAATATACACGTATAATTATTGTGCGTATGGCAGACATGCGTAAGTGTACAATATAATATTATAATATGGTTTTTATATGTTTACAGTGCGATTTGTCGGTGTTTACTCCACTCCATATACGACCCACATATTATTATGCACGACAGCCCCGATGATCACGTCATAATATTACAGTCGAGTCGCGATAATAAGTGTCGATGTCGAAGGGAGATAGAAATTCGTTTCGAGATACGTATTATTCGAGATATCTAACGTTCCAACTTGAATTTATATTTCCAGGGGAATAAAAGAAAAAAAAAATCGAGTAGTCAAGTAGTCGAGTTATCGTGACTGTACATGTCACTGCGGCTGGTCGCGACGACTATTATTTAAATACGACTATGTCATAATAATATAATCATATTATCATCATATACACGCAGTGTAAGGTTATACGTATACGGTCTCGGGTGAGATTAAGTCGACTACCACTCCGCCATCGCGATTCACAACACCGTTGTAAAGGACTTGTACGTCTCGCGCACGTCGTCGGGCTGTACATAACAATACGGAGAGCCGCTCACCTCTCGAGTCCACTCCCGTCAGTTCGTAGTGCTAATAATTACAGTGTTCTCAGATAGGCGTAAAGTGTTCTTCAGATTTCCAGTTTTACGTTCAAAAACCGCGCTATTGTCTTAAACGGTATGCCGTGCGTGTAAACTAATTCGTTAACAACTTAAGTGTGTACACACACACACACACACACACACACACACACACACACACACACACACACATGCATATCACCCGTCGACTATCGAAAATCCGAACGAGGCGAGACGCGTACATTGTACGTCGTAAAATAACCGAACGTGTAGATAAATATCATTACGCTGGAAGGTCGCGCTGCTAAGATTGTTTTGTCGTGAGCCAATCGTTAGGGCGCGTCGGAAGTATAAATTAATAATATATGTCATTATCGCAGTACACACATTAAACGGTTTACTGTCAATACATTTTGAAAGTGATAATAATATTATTACCATTTTATAGTTATTTTCTTTTGGTCACTGCGAGACGAGAACACCACGTGTTGTTTCATATATTTTTGTGCGATATAATACTCTAACCGTATAATATTGTGATGAAAATTTTGATACATAATTTATAATCCATAGACGTGCGCAGACTTTAATTTCCGATCGGGCCTGGAAGGATTAGTGCTCCAATACTTGAACAGTGCCCCTAATTTTTTTTTTGACACATTAACATACTAGGTACATACGTTCTAATTGTAATAATTGTAAATTTAAAATTGTATACTATGTATACACCTATGCAAATAGAATCAATAGTTGTATGTGCAATGTGCATACGACATTAATATGCTAGACGTAAGTACTTGTGTATTTTTAAGTTAAAAATAGAATTACATATTATATGAGTACATACCTGATGCATGTTTTTATATCCAACTATACGTACGAACTTAGTAGGTAATATATAAATGTGTAATTATGTAATAATTGATAAATGAATTTTCTTATTTTCCATAGGCGATAGGCTATTGTCTGTACTATAGACTATAGTATAGACTTTTTAGTACTTCTTTAGTCATACTAGGTATATATATTTTGACATTTAGTGCACAATGCTTTAATCAGATAAATAAATCAATAAAAATTATGTGGTGGTGTACACAAATATTTTTATTTTATTTCACTATTACGACAAATACGATTTTCATGATCTCCACGAATATAATGATAGAGTTAACCCTTCGTTGGTACATATATAGTTCGTAACATGATTGCTACACTGTGAGCGAGGCGCTCACACTTAACTTTTTATATTATTATTAATTGATTATTTAACTTAAAAAATCAAACCATACCTAAAAATATGTATATTTTTATCCTTTACAAAAAACTAAATAAACACTTTTTATGTACAGTTCATAATTTGTAAAATAAAAATAAAAAACTACAATCTTATTTCAAAAAATCATTTTTACTTTATATACGCTCAACGTATGCGCCTTACATATTGACACGGTCAATTAATTGGTATTGTCGACTTTATCTAACGATAACTGATAGGAAACGGCAAATAGCACAATAATTTATTTTTATAAATATTTATAGACATGTTATTTGAAGGTATTTATAGTATCAGATTAATTCGATAATACGTGTACGAATAATACTCAAAATACTATCTGTGTGAGCGGCGCGCTCACATGTGCACCAACGACGGGTTAAGTATAATATACACAAATTTGGAATTCTACTACGCCCCTAAAAAGATTCCGGTCGAGCCGGTGCTCGTATATAGGTTATATTATAATCTACTCGTAAACCTTACTGATATAATATTATATAACTGTAAATTAAATATTGTATACATGACGACGTGTATACGCGAATTACGATTATAGAATTATTTTTAACAAATCTAAAACCCTATCGTAGTTATAGTAATGAATGACAATCGTGACTCATAATAATATACTGCTATCCGATGTGGTAATAATTTTAGAAATAGAGTAATATACTAATATTATATACCTATTATTCAATTATTATAATAGGTAATAAAACAATATGAATAAAAAATATAAAAAATATAAAAAGATTAATTTAATATAATATATTTATTATTATTTGTGGCAATAACATATTGTATTATAATATAGCTAATTTATCTTAAGAATACATGTTTAAACATTTTATTTGAAAATTTTAAGCTTGGAGTCGATTGGGTTTCAAGATGGTGTACCTACTTTTTTTTTCTAATAAAACATAGTATCATTTTACAGGTAAAAGGCACGCTTCAATAATGTTTCATATATCAATCCATTAGAAATTTAACACAAACAGTACTTCAGACAGGTCATTTTCAAAACTTTCTAATATTTTTTGAGAGATAAAAAACTTTGATATATTATAACATTTACAGTGCAATGTGCATGGCTTTTTAACAAAGTCAAACTTTTTTTGATATTTTAAAAATATTATACTACTACCGATAGTGATGTGACATTTTCATTGATTATTTATTTGAGTACTGTCCAAACGTAAAATAATGTTCAATTTCGTTTTTTTTTTTTTTTTGTTTTACTGCGTTGGGTAGAAGTATAGAGTTGTATTTATTCTTTATATGTATTGTTTTCGTGTTCATTTTATACTTGATATTTCAATAATAAAATAATAATATGTCAATCATTCATGTCTATGATCTATGACAAACAAAATATTATCAGTTCATTCAGCTCATTCACAATAAATAATACAATATATCTAATATATTATGTATTACGATGTAATTACATGTACCTAACTAATCAATGCGACAATGCGTGTATCATTGCATAATGCGTCTTATTATTATTATTAGGTATGTGTAATATTCAAACTAATTAAAACAGCTTGAAAAATCGTAATTTAAAATCATTTAATTTTATACTAAAACTAATCACGTCTTATTTCACTGTGCACAAACATAAATGTATAATAATTGTTTTACATACATTCTCTATTATAGTGAAACTTCCTCCAACTGAAACCTTCTAAAGCGGAAACCTCTAAATAACAATAACGGATAGGGATTTTTACTATTATTCAATGGAGAAACCTCCGAGTAGCGGACACATAAATAAATCTTAATTTAAAAATAATGAAAAAACGACGTTATTAAAACGTCCTTATACTTTAGTTATAAGTAGTTATAAACCACAAGTATAACGATAAATGAAATAGTTACAGACGTCTACAGTATGACAATTATGTCAATGAAACTGAACAGGCTCGAGGGTATAAAAACTTCAAAATTTTATATTACAAATCACGGAACGCATTGGCTACTGTATAAGGCGACGTAGGTCATTTGATTTGGTCAATAGAAGTGGAAAACAGTTCTATTTTATCTTATAAGTCCTGTGACCTTAGCAAATAAACTTGGACACGATATGCTGTACAAGGACGAAAAAATCATAAACGGACTAAGCTGACTGTTTTTTTTCCACACGGAATTAAGTGTATGCACCGGTGTTTATTTATTTACCTATTTACGTATGTATTAAATTAGACACTAATATAATAATATTATCAATATCTTTGAATACGATTAATTCTTCATAGTTTGCAATTACATTTAAAAATAAAATTATGTAAATTAAATTTATAACCCTGTGCATAATATTATTATGTCCTCATTTTACACATTTAATCTTAATGGTTTCATTTCCTCCATTTATTCACCCCACCCCATTCAAACAGTGCAAAACACCTCCGAATAGCGGAAAAAGTTTTGTAGAGTACCGCTATTCAGAGGTTTCACCTCTGCGCGTTATATATATAGCTAATTTTGCTAATAGCAATTATTCCGGAATACGTATTATGCACAATTACACGTCATAATATATTATGCGTATTTTAGTTCTCTGTCTGTTAATATAAATTGAATATGCGTTGTCAAATAATATTATATTATGAATATACCTACTATACAATACGACTGTATATACATATTATAGGCTTCGGAATTATACCGGCATACTGTGTATGAATGTCGATAATAATTTCCGTCAACTGATTTGAATAGCGCGGCTGCATTGCGAATAATATACTGTGTAACACAAAATCATAATATTATATTACAGTCACTGTCGATTGTCGTCGGTTTCGACAGATTGCATAAACCATAAACGTCGTTGAATGAAGAAGTTCTAAAAGTTTTTTCCCTCGAAAATCGTTTTTTTTTTTTTTTTTTACTCAGATTTTACCCTGCTTTTGTTGGTCCTGTGATGTTGTTAGCTGGACGAATATTCGATGAGAACCTAAAAAGATCGAAAAAATGCCAACTCAATAAAATCTATTCATACAAAAAGACTTGATTTGCACATTTTTGTAAAAAAAAAAATAAACAGCTAAACAACACACAATGCAACGTGTTTGGGCTGAAAATGTCTACTTCGGTTTTCGGTAATAACCGTGACCGCACAATAATATTGTTAAGATTGAAAAAAAAATAATGATTTTTATGAAATATTTTTTATTTAATTTTGATACAGTTTTTTTTTCTGTTATTGTTGCTGTTATTTTAGGCATCTGTATTACAACAGCTACAATACAATAATTTAGGTTTAAATTTGTTACAATGAAAAAATTTACTATTTTTGTAACCTACTATTTTTTTTGTAAATTGTATATTTTTATTTATAAGTTTTAGATATTTTGGGTTTGTTACATGAATGGCTGTATGACATTTGTTCAAACATTTTTTTAATTGTTATATAATTTAATTCACGATGAACTAGATAATTAGTAAGAATTGTTATTTCTGTTATTTTTAATTCAACTTGGAAATTGGCTTTCATAAAATGTTGAATAATATAATATACCACTGTGCATCTAGTTAGCATATTTTGTTTTCGTCTGCACTGTTAGCTATTAAAAATAAAATAATAGGCTTTACATGTACAGAGTGTCCGGCGAGGATTTACTCATTGCAATATCTCCTGAAATAATGGAGATATCATGATTTTGGTTTTTTAGTAAGATTCACAGGGACAAGAACTACTACTATGTTTTGGTAAAAAAATTAAAAAATGTATTTTTTTTATTTAATTATCTAAAAAATATTGAAGATAACCATTTTGTAGAGTTTTTTTTTCTGAAAATATTGACGTTTTAACATTTTAATTTCATCAATTTCCTGATTTTTAATATTTTTTCTAGTTTCGAAAAACTGCGAATTATTTTATACGATAGTGCCATAGTGGTATCATTATATCAAACATGTGGCCCGCGTGCTCGTACGGCTGGCGAACGGGTTTCAGTGTGGCTCGCAATAAACGCCATATTTTATTTCTTCAACATTGTTATATTTTTAAATAAAGTTTATAACTATTGTACAAAATATCAATATGTACATTTTTGTTATACCAAGTATTAAATACGATTATATTATAATAATTATAATAAATAGATAAAACAAATGTATTTTGTTTACTTTGAATTTAGTAAAAAAGGTGTTTTGTCCGCCAACGTATAAATACGTAATAGTTAATATTTTATGGCTTGTTGGTAATTTGAGTATGGCATAGTCCGCAATTTAAATACCTAATTTAATGTTTTGATATTATTATCTTGTCCCATTTTTTGGCAAGATATAAACATAATGATAATTTCGCAGTTTTTTCGAAACTAAAAAAAATATTAAAAATCAGGAAATTGATGAAATTAAAACGTTGTTAAAACGTCAATATTTACAGAAAAAAAACTCTAAAAAATGGCTATCTTCAATATTTTTTAAATAATTAAATAAAAAAATACATTTTTTAACTTTTTTACCAAAACATAAAATATTTGTAGTTCTTGTCCCTGTGAATCTTATTAAAAAACCAGAATTATGATATCTCCATTATTTCAGGAGATATCGCAATGGGTAAATCCTCGCGGGACACCCTGTATACAACATAGATTTAATGACTAAAATGTATTAACATGTTGCAACTAAAAGGGGAAAACGTAAAATAACAATGTATAATCATCACCGCGGCTGTTGAGTAATATTCGTTTCGCAATCCGTCAAAGTCTTTAAAATTTATTATTATCAAAACCATTCGAAAATAATATTATATTAAACCATTGCGCGAAAAAATAGTCTGAATACTTACTTGTCACCAGATGTTTTAAAATTTGTATTCACTCAAATAATTTATTACCATTTGTAAGCTCTATTTCAGCCTTTTATAACAAAAATACTATCAATTATTTATAATGAAAAAAGTGTAGACAATTGTATTATTGATTAGCCTTATAACTGCAATTATATGTGTCATCGAAATAAAATTTAGAAATTTTATAAGCGAGAACTAGGGGAAAGTTTTTGACGTATTATTCAAAACAGCAAAACCAAACAAACTAAGAAATTGTATAAAAACGATATTGGTGTGCATATTAAAGTCTTTAAAAGCATAAAAAACAGCGCAATAAAACATGGATTATTTATGACTATAAAAAATAAAAATAAAAAATATAGAAGGGCATGTACCCTAACCGTATGTATAAAACATAAATAATGGTAAACTACAAACGCATTCGAACAATTAACTTTCAACTTACAACTAAACTGCATAGAGTCAATGTCAATCACAGCAATACAAAATATTATGATGATTTTTTTTTTCATATGGGCATCATCGTTATTATACTTTTTATAAATTTCCATTTGCGTACAAGAAGAATAATACATATTTAATATTCCATGTGGTACGTAGTATCTATGTGATAGGTGTAATAAGTGTTAAAAAAATTTAAAATTTCTTACATTTATAATACTAAACAATTTTATAATATTTACTTTTTTACGTGGAATATGATGTATTTCAATTTACTAGAAACGCAATTATGGAGAAAATATGACAAAAATGCAAAATAAAAATTTAAATGACAGATCTTTATTTCCTGAAACACATTTTTATTTATTTTTTTCATTTTCTATGGAGCAAAGTGCATTGTGTATTGCAGGCATTAAGAAAAAAAATATTAGCCATAGCACTCTGATCAACGCGGCACTAGTGGTCGCTACTTTTTGGTGTCGAGTACATAATATTATATATTATTATATAAATTTGAGCTTGCTAACCCTTTTTGAACATGATATTTTAAATACAATTTTCTACAGTGTACGTCATAATATCGCAAAACGTAAAGTATTTTAAGCTGTATAATATATGCACATCATGATTAAGTAGAGTGTTCTAGCACTTATGCACAATCAATTAATTTACGCTTTTATCAAGTTAATGTCGACACAAGAGTGATATGTAATGGCTATATTTTTAAATTCATTAATTTTATACATGCACGTTTAATCATATACGTACTGTCTACGGTATTGTCATTAAAAGTAGGGAACGTTGTAGACGTGCATGAGTAAAAGCATTGTTCAACTGCAATATCTTTGCTGGTTCGAAAGTGAATCCAGTTGATACGCCAGAAGGTCAAAAGTAACAAAAAATTTCCCCATACTTTTCTTAACAAGAAAACCCCAAAAATATAATCAGAAAAAAAGGGGTAAATTTTCACGAAAAACTAGTTTTCGAGAAAAATGATTTTCTTATTCTGTTTCAAATTAAAAACGAATAACCGTAATAGATAATTTTAATTCACAAATACCATATTCATATGGTATACATTTTCAAATCATCTCGTTTCGTTTGTGCCATTTGTATGCATGTTAAATTTTTGATTTTTTTTTTTTTTCTAGTTTTTGTCTCTATAATTTCGAAAAAAATCATCTGTTTGTTCAACAAATTATTATAGTGACTCGCTTAATAATAAAGTACCCTCGAAACCCATAACTATAGCAGTTTTTAGTTCTTTTGTTTCCTTAAGCATCAAATAGATAAGATCAACTAGATATAATTCAAAGTCACTCTCACAGTTTAAAATTTATGTGCTTTTACTGTGTAAAAGACTAACAGACATAAAATAAGAAAATCTAAATATACTTTCCTTGCATCTGAATGCTACTCGTAAATGTACGTATTCCTTTTTCCCATATAAATTGTCACTTGAAATATCTGTGACGAGATTATATCTTTATTAAATTATATTATGCTACAATTATTATAATATGTACTTGAAATGCATTGTTCTAGAACAGTAAAAAAAGAAAGAAAAAATACATTATATCGAAATCCGGCCCCATGTCATAAACGTAATAATATTAAATAAAATATAATATCTTGTGAATATTTAATATGGACTTTAATTCGTATATATTGTCACTTCCTACCATACATTACTATACATATAGCATCATATTATAGTATACTGTAATGTGTGAGTATTAATATATTATGTATCACCTGTACTTATAGGTAGTGAAAAAAAACTATTTTTTTTACTTAATACTTATTCTATTTTAGTTTTATTATAAAATTAACTTAAAAAAAAGATAATTTTTATACTATACTATTTATCTTTATTTTTACGTTATTGCACTATTTTGTAAAAATATTAAGTCCAAATGTAGCCAAAAAATATTTTATCGAGATCGACATTAATAGAGAAAAAAATGACACATATTGTAGAATCATTGCTTCGAAAAAGTGTGGGCTTATAGAAAAAAAACTTTACATCAAACCATTGATTCACTTTATTTTCTGCTATAAGAATTAAAAAATAGCAATTGATAATTTTTTAATTTGTTAATTAAAAGTTTGGAAAACCTTTCTCGATGCCAATTAAAAAACGTATATATACCTATATAAATAAACGGGTTTTGATTGAGTTGAGTGTGTAATATGGTTGCGATTGAACACGCAGTAGGTATACCCTTCCACGAACTATTAAACTTTAGTTGTATAAGTAACCGATATTTACATAATACATATTTTACATATTACCTATATTGAATGTACACGATATATAAACATCAGTCGGACATTGGTTTATACTATTATTATTAAATACACTATGTTCAGTAAAAGCACTGTTAAACTAAATTAATAATATTATATAAACCTCAATCATAGTGCTTTTTCATTCCATGCTTTTACGCCGCGTTTTATAGTATACACTTCTGTAGATACGTACAAATAGCATAGTATACACTGTGTAGTGTATAAATTATCATACGCTGGTTTTTGGAATTTTGTATCTATGTACTCAAACTATTTGGTTATACGGTGTACTCTCGATTATCCGCGGAATAGTGTGACGGGGCATCCACGGATAAGCATATTCTGCCGATAATCCGAAAAATTATAATTACGAATTAAACGTATCGACAATTACCAACAATTATTAATACGTATTAAACAAGCGTATTGTATTTTATGTCGCTATCGAGCAATCGGCTATCACAACCCAATTAAACCGATAATTGTGTATAATGTAAAGATACATATTGTTTTTGTATACATATAACTATATAAGTGTGTAGATGATTCCGCGCAAAACAACGGATAGCCCGCTCGCGGATAATCGAGAGTACAGTGTATGATACTAATTAATAACGTAGAATTTGGTACTTGCTAACTTAATTTTCGTACACTTTGAATGGCTACAATTCCGGAAATACATAAACAAAATTCGACTTCACCGATTTATCCTTATAAATCAGCGATAAATATATCATATAAATTTGATGTAGGGTACTATACAACCCTATCGTAATAAAACTAAGAAACAAAGTAGATTTTGGTAACCAATAAAAGATGATGTGAAAGACCTTGCCAAGTCGGGATACCCAATATTTAAGCTGAGTTTAACTAAACGATGTTAAACTTATCATACTGGAAGTTCTACAATACTACATGGTTTGATTTTATGGTTGTTATATTTTGATGACTCATAATATCGCGAAAATCCTTCGGTATATGAAATACTGAAATACCAAACACGCAATATTTATTGGAGTCCTGAATACTAGACATTCAGAAGGTCCTTTAAAAGCGCGTATATTATATCAACTCTTTCAAAAAATATATATATATATTTATATAAATTAATTACTGATTGTTTACGATAATAATATGTTATTTTATAATAATTGATACCATTAAATAAATATAATTAACCTACCTATACATAACCACCGCAGTAACAAATTATATTCAAAGCGATAGACATTGATATAAAATAATATTACCTCAAACGGTTCAAACCAATAAATCAATAAAATGCAGACAATATTATAGTGTACCTATAAATTGTAATTGAATACGTTAAGTACATTAATTATTAATATAATAATATTACACATCTAGTAATACCACGTAACTACATCAACCTCTATTTTCATTAATTCACTAATTTACAAAGTTAATTGTATCAAATATATTTCACGATATGAACATTTTGATTTTAGTTCTTGAAATTTATTTTTAAAGTGTGTATTAAAAAAAAATATTTTGTAGATGATTGAATTTCAATAACTAAATTCATTACTAATTTCTATAATATGAACCTTAATAATTATTCTTTAAGTAGATATTTCATTTCAACTGTCGACGTTTTGATACAATGTAATAATTATTTAAATAAATTTAAACTAGTTCTTTTTATTAAAATGTAAAAATACCATATATTTTCGGTTACATTATTTAAAGCTCTAACATATTTAGATATTCTTTTTGTGTAGGTAGGACTTAAATTAACTAGTTACCAATAACAGAAATGACAGTATAAATCTATTAAATTTTAATTTAATGTCTGCATATTGTATTTATTTAGCCCCCACCCTTTACATATTATAACTGTTGAATACGTAGGTACAAATAACTTATAATATTTAACTTGTATCCGGACAGCATAAACTTCGACGGATACTGTAATTTCCGAGTAAAGAATATTTCAATAATTAAAAATATATATGTTGTTATATATTGATGTTTTTTCTTTTTTTTTTAAATGGCATGTATAGAAAAAAAAATATTTAACTGAATTTTATGAAATCGTGACTCAAATAAACTGTTTTTAAACAACTCTTACAAATCTTATTTCCTTAGTATAAAATCGTATAGGTGCACTTCAATTCCTTGAGTACATAAAATTTGATCACCCGCTCAAATCATTTGTATTTTATGTATTGTATAATTTATATTGTATACACTAATAGAAAAAATTACCGATACTTCCTTTTCTACGACTTTTTATTTTTCTAAAAATGTCTAATACTGATGAGACTAGATTTTTATAAATAAATCATATTGGTCTGGACTCGCAGTATACTGCACTGAATCACTTATTTTTTTTTACTAGAAAAGTAAAATAATACAAGACTGTTTATAATACTTTTCTAAATAATATTTCAATATTATTGTTGTGTTAATTTGTTCACACGGGTGCTATATTGTTCAATACGCTTTCACTATAACATATTTTACGATACGCTCTGAGAATAATTCTGAACATAATAATATAATCCGACAAACCGAACGAATTACAATATGCAATAGTTGAACCACTATATTTTCAACTATAAACTATACAGTGTTCACTTTTAATTCCATGCTTAAAAGTACAGTATTACTGCACTCGCTGTATTAATTATTTCTCTATTACCTAAACCACAAGTTTTTAATTGTAATAAACTCGGTTCATCCTTTGTTTTCTCAATGAGTTACAAACAAATTTACCGACAAAGTAGATATATACCAATATATGCCGGAGTGGCGGAGTCTACTCAATATTAATCTGGTTTAGTTGAAAAAGTTTAATTTTTACATTACCGGAGTAGTGAAGTTACGGTTTAATAATTTTTATAATAAACATAACAGTGTGTATAGTTTTACAGAATCCACTATTCCAATAATATCATCGGGAATGTTCAGAAAATATTGCGGTTTATCCGCACAAATACACAGTGTCCAACAACATTACAGTGTTGCTAGTATTCTTTTTACTATTTTTACTATAAAAAGTTTAAGTCACTAAACGTACCTGACATAAACTATATAAATAACAATTTTTTCGACTAGTTACTTTGTATTGTTCGAAAAACGCTTTTGGTATTGAATTTTATTCCAAATGCATTCTTTCAAATGCTTCATTTTTCAAAATAATCATATTTATATTTATATGAATCTCAATAATTTTATTTTTGTTTATTTACGCTCTTACGCATGCGTCACAATACAATAGTCACAATATAAATACAATATACGTAATTATAACGTACGTATATACATAGGTATGTCGTTTTAAATAATACTCGTTTTCTGAAACTAATTTAGTATAACAAAACAGTATATCTTATACAGTTATACCTCATGCAGCATGTGTTAAATATCTTCATGATTATGATTGTTTTAAATAAATCATTTAATAAGTATTTTAATTGAAAAATGTTGAATAAAGGCGTTGTTTTGCATAAAATATTTAATTAAATTTTACGCAAATTGTGGGAAGTGCAGGAACCACGAAACCAAATCGATGAAATACAAACTTAATAATGGTAGAAAAATTATCCAATTTCTTTATGTGCTTATTTTAATATAAGCATTACACACGTACACACACACATATATATAATTATAATATATCATATATTAATGTGTGTATAATAATTTAAGTAAGTTTGTAGAAATGTGCGCTTTGTATAGTGTGATGACATACACAACAACATAAAAATCTTGTACATTGCAGGTATTATCGGTGACAATTTAATAAAATAAACATTATTATGCAGCACACAAGTGTAAAATTAATTATTTAATAAACTCGCTCTTTTATAGTTTATGAACGACTAATGAAATTCAGTTCGTTTACGAAATTAATAGTGTCAAACAACTAGGTACGTCTTATCGTAATTCGTTTGCGCCAAACCAATTATTAATAATCGGATATCAAATAAACTAATTATCACCACACTGAATAATAATAATAATAATAGGTAGGTACCGCCTGTATAATAAATTAATAGTCGAACCGTCTTATTTATCGGCTACCTACTTCAATCCTTTTATTATTCTACGATGGAACGTGGGCAACACTATGAACACGTCATATTTCATAATATAATCGTTCAATACTGGTCGGCATTTGAAATGAAGACGTATTAATATGTCTTCATATATTTTATGATATATCACAGTGAATAATTATATATTTCCAATAAACGAATATCAATAAATAAAAAGTTTTCGTTTAAGTTACTTATTATTATTATATATTCATATAGGTTATCAACCGTTAGTCATCGCCCGATCTCTTACCAGGGATATACTTCTCTACCCACTTCCTAGTAAAACTTTAAAACGTAAATTACCTATTTGAATGTCAATCGAAAATCAGTAAAAAGATATTACAACTTTAAAAATCAGTCTGTTTGCTGAATATTAGGTGGCAAGAGTACATCATAATATTGAGTAGGACGTGATAATGATAATACGAGTATACATATAAGTACGAAATACTATTTCAATAAGAAACGGTTCTATTCAAATTTCTTTACTATATATTTTTTATTTAAATTGATAATTATTAGTAATATATTTTCCATTGATAATAAGACGGTTGGTTCAACTAATTTTTATCAAAAATAAATCATTATAAGCCAATACCGATATAGCATAGAACGGTGTGAATAGGTTAAAATAAGAATATTTGTAAAATATTATTGTGTATAGTGAATAAAATAAGTAAATAAAGTGGCAAAAAATCTCAAACCCCTATGAATAATATTATTGAATTATAAAAATTAACTAAAATTAATATTATACGTTTTAATACTCAATTTTTTAAAATTTGAACTTTATAATCGCTCGTAAGACATTATGTGGCTTTATGCTAATTTTTTTTTTTAATTTCCTAAAATAAACTTTGGGAGAAAAATTGTATTAAATTTCTTACAATTTTTAAAACTGTTTTATTTTTTTACTACAAAATAATTTAAAAATGTTTACTATTTTGATGAATTTTCTAAAAAATTGAATTATATAATCACTAAAATAATTATTGTGATCATATATTTTCAATATACTTTAAAATCTCATACAATTTCATATTTTAAAAATATCGAATAAAAATAAAGTAAAATAAAAACAAATACGATTTTGAATGAAACTCATTTAACATTAATAAATGTGAGAATAATGACATTTTTTTTTTATACTATATGTTTATAATAATGACAACGTATTATACATGATATTTTGTTATATTTTAGGTAAATACTAAAATATTATTGGCTGTTAGATTATTGACTACATTATACCTAAAATCTTGATTTCAAATTATAATCTCACCCTAACACATTAGTTTAAAATCCTTCAATAGTACCGACGGTGTCGTGGTCTTTTAAATAATTATCTAATCAAAAATTATCCTAAATAATGAATATAACTTCTGTTAGTAACTATAAGGTTCTATAATTGGATACGGCCTCTCTGTTTCCGCTATTTTAACTTAAACTAAATTTTTCTAATTCAACTTAACGAGTTAAAAAAAAAATTAGTTTACTTGCCCAGTCACTATATAGTATATATATATATATATCACTATATTGTATATATTGCATTAACGCTCATACGTGCATTAACGAAATGTTACTTTCGGGTTTTGAACGGAAAAGTTTTCGAACACAGTGATGGGCATGTAACGCAATTTACAAACACACATACGCGCACAACTATGTTCTCACGTGACGTACGTATACATATTATTATTATTATATCTTATAATGCATACCGACACATGTCGAGTGTTTTCGACTATTATAGTCTTCAAGTTGCTTGTACGCCATTTCTACGTCAAAATCGTCAACATTCAACAGCAAATGATATTATAAATTATACGATTAACTACGTATTATGAAAGTACAAATTCGATGGTATATATCTATAGTTGCTATGACGTTCGTTCTCCCATACATATTCTTCGTTTTCCTGACGTATGATAATACCTAAATTTGAATATAAAGGACGATGTACTCAGATATAAACGATGTGGATTTATGTTTTTCGATAGTTGAATATTTAAATTTATATTATTAGGTATTTTGTACACTGACACACACAGTGCGTTTTTACGGAAAAGTATCGAAATATTAGTATACTAATAATATCCATAAGGTTATACGGATAAATAAAAATTTAAAAAAATTCAACGTTGTTCAAATTCATCATCACAGATGATAAAGAATATTCTATTACTCATCTGTAACGTATGCCACAAAATTGCGTACCTAAATATTTTTTTATTATAAGAAGACTAAAAAACTTATCTAAGAATAACTTTAGTCGCTTAATCAACAGATTGAACGATATGGTTCTAGAAAATATAATACACAATTTAATGATATTTAGAAAATGAAAATTACGTTAAAAATAAAATAAAAAATGACAGATTTTATAAGAAAATTTCTAAGAAGATTTATACTTGAATCGGACACAATGATATTACATAAATGCTTTAGTTACACATTAAGTTGATATTTCTTCATTACGTTAAATTTTAATAAAAATTTGTTAAATTCAAATTTTAAGTTGCCATTTCAAGTACTTTATTATGATGGTCGTCTATAAAGTATAAAAAATAAGGTCGTTGCATAAAATTTAATGAATATTGTATTTCAATAAAGTTTTATTATTGTACATTCGTGTTAAAGATTATATTTCCAAAGATTTAACGGTGTTTTGAATACACTGTTCTAATTAGGTAGTACTTATATAATTTTAAAAATATTAAAAATCAGTTCATGGCATGATGGTGTATACGTATTTTTCACCATAAACTGACTACTGTGAAATTAATTAACTTTACCAAGACAAATATATTTTTTTAATTAATTAGGTATTCAAAAATAAACCCATTAGCATATCAACATAATAATGCGGTACTTTTAATTAAAATATACATTATAGAAATACAATCATAATTCGTATATTCGTACAATACTATTATTAAAATAAACGTGATTAATAAAAAAAAAAAAAAAATCAATTAAATTTAAAAAAATATATAAATTCCATCCTAATAGCACATAATAATACATTTATTTATTATTATGAGGGAATGTAAATTTTTTTTTTTTATTCACGTTTAAATTAGGTTAAATAAACTATCAACATTCCTGGTAAACAATATAGTATTGTGTTCTTGAGCGATAGCGTTATTTGATTATAATAAGTAATGACGTCTATTATATGCAGGACTTGAAACCGATATTCAATACCGGTCTGAAATACCCCAATAGTTTTTTAAAAGCTGAAATCGAAATCGGAAAAATCATAAAAATCTCTCAAAAATATAAATGTGTATAAGTCAATATTTTGTATAAACTTTAAATAGTATATCACTACGGTTTTTCAGTTTTCAATAACAATTTTACTTGTATAGGCAAATAGTGAACAAAATAAATAATAAAACC
This sequence comes from Rhopalosiphum maidis, assembly GCF_003676215.2. NCBI lineage: Eukaryota > Metazoa > Arthropoda > Insecta > Hemiptera > Aphididae > Rhopalosiphum > Rhopalosiphum maidis. The sequence continues at coordinate 12,587,078 of NC_040879.1, forward strand.
CACGTTACATTTTACATGCGTTGGGAAATATCGTATCTATTATTAAATTGTTTACCTATTAACGAAAATAAGATAAAATATACCTATACAATAATGAACGTAAGCGTAACACATTATACTATTACACGCACGGGGTAGGTACAATATTAATTTTACTAAAATTAATTCTGTGACTTAAAAAATTATGCTCTAACAATAGTCAACAATGTCCTAAAATATTACGAAAACGAAGGAATAGTACGTACTTATCGTTAACGTTTTTTTCGAGGCTGTTTAAATGTAGCGGAATTTAAATCTGTTATTAAATTTATACGAATACGATGTTGTTATTAGTTATATTCTTTTAAAAATTTACAACAGAATATTTCTTGCTAATATTTTACCGACCTTCTCAAACGGTCCACCAACAGTTGGAATTTCATTGTTCTTGTATATCATAGACTGCAAGTCTGCAACAATACAAAATACAATACAGTATATTATTTAACAGATTAGTGTTATTTTGAAGCAAATTAAACTTATTTTTTTCGCAGATCTCAACTAAAAAAAAAAAAAAAAATTAATGATATTCGTACATTTTTAAATCATAATAATTTCATTCCTCATTCACAATTAAAAATAACAATAAATTATCCGTTGTTCATTATGAATTAAACCAAATGGCTTTTCCTGTTTTTTGTAAAACCGTGTATATAAACTAAGCGTATAACTATACTTACATTTTCTTAGTCTTATACTTCTTCAACTTTCCCTCCGAACTATACAGTGCAAGCTTTGTCTCCACGTCTTCTCCCGCACCATCATCATGTAATTTTATTTGTTCCGTCTACCCGTCGCTTTTTTTGTTTACGCCCTCTCTTTCTTTCAACGTGTATTTCCTTATTCATTCGCGCTGACTCTGAGTCGTCTGCAAGATGGAAGTGATTGAACGGTTATTAGCGTTGGGCATTATATCGAATGTCTTAACGATTTGAAAGAGTAGTACAAGGTGGATGAGCATCTCTTTGCGCGTTCCACGTGTCGGCGGTGGTACCTGAAAATTGAATCGGGAAAAACGTCTGTTGTTAATCGGTGTGGACGAACATATATGAGTTGGAATATTGCACATTACGTGACGAATGATTAGCTTTGTGAGCTAATTATACTCAGCGTCACGTGACAGGGCTCACTAAATTTTCGGATGCTAAATTAGTAATATGGCTCATGTTAGTGAGTTCACTCAAGGATATGTCGATTCCCGTGTCGGCGAGTTGATGCGTCGCAAAGAAGTGATTTTTCTGTATGGCTTGATGACGGCTCACTATGGTCTATGAGAACCGATCTGACCACGAAGTACACGCACAGAGTCGTAATGAAAATTCATATTTACATTTTATATTGAGATAATAACAATTTTAAGTTGATTGTTTTCGTTCTTTTTTGTTTTTCAAAACAATAACTTAAATTTTCCTAAAGCATACTGCGACGACCGCGTGCTATTCTTATGATCTGTGACATTATACTTTTGACTTAATACTGAACATACTAAGGTTAAATTAATTTTTAACTTTTTAATTCTACAAAATTAAATAAGAATACATTAACATGATATTTTATTAACCTAAATTTACAATATCGTTGAAGAATTAAAAATCTGATCCCACGCGGGAAGCATTAACCTTTTTATTGATAATTGGTTTGTTCCATCTTTTTATTCAACATTACAATCGTTAAGCAATTCAATTACTATAGATCTTAGTTTAATTTAATAATATTTCGTTTCTGTTGTTTAATGCTCATTAATTGTCACGATTATAACACTAATTATTATTACAGATTACAATTTTTTTTTAATTTTTTTAATTACGTTATCTTAATTATTTTTTTTCTTATTTAGCTTATATTATATTTCAGACATATAATGTTAAAATATTATTCACATGCAATGTTTAGATTTGTTTATATGTTAAGTCACACCAAAAATAAAAACGCATTACAAAGAAAATAGTGTGAAGGTAATCTCTTTCAATTACTTATTAGTAAACTTACTCTAACAATGAACTTTACATTAATGACCTACCTATTATAATATTAAGAGCAATTTAACATGATAATTGGATAATTGGATACCAGGATATTCGAAGTAATAATTTTATCATATCCCGAGAATACGAGAATATACCACTTACCCACAAAGATTTAAAATCTACTGTAGATGGTACTTGGCTGAAGAGGTTATTTTTCGTTTTCTCGATAGTTTTTTTAAAGAGTGAAATTAAAAATAAAAACTACCTACCTGGATGTTTGGATAAAAATGGATGCAACTGGATAATATATTGTTATTAGTTTAATAGTTATTCGTCGTCCACAACCTTTATTTAGATATATAATATTGGAAAAAAAAACGGAAAAATTACTTTCCCCTATAATTGTACCAGTTACAGATTTTAAGCACGGAACCTATGAATATAATTTTTGGAGCAGTCCTACGCAAAAAAGGATTCATTGGAAACCGTTTAAAAAAAGAATCATTGTAAAATCAATATACATACTCCACGTGCTTTGTTTGGAATCTAAAAAATTATTTTCATAATATGATATTCCATTTAACAAGCATTATTTATTTAACCTCATGTAGTTGTCAGTCGGTAAATAACATGTTTTTAGTTTTCATATTAAAGTCAAAGTTGTTGCAAAACTAAACTTTAAGACAATTACTGCGTTACTGTATTTTTTCGAAGGAAAGTAGTTTTTAGTGGTAAGTTAATATAATAGAATTGTGTGATATTCCATGTATCTAATCAATTTAATAAATGTTTTATTAAACGGTGAACTTGTTTAAATGGCATTTACTGTATACAATACACATAATTTGACGATTGACTTACTATATGATGTGTATATTAATACAAAAATATGAATTGAATATTATAACTATTGTATAAAATCCATGATATATGCATTGTTTAGGTTATGTATTAAATCGTGATTTATAGTATTATACATACGATACAATGACTACGATATGCTTACTATATAAATTATAATACGTGTCATGCAATCAAATAATTATTAAAATATTTGAACACGTATGATTTATTATTTAATTGAAAACACTTAAAATTGAAATACAATACAAATAATACTACAACCTTGAACCTAGTAAACATTTTTTGTGTTCATTCGATTAACTTGGCGCACAGTTGAAATAAAAGTTGAACAAATTGCTAAATTATAACAATTATTGTATAATCGGTACTACACTGTTATAAAATAAGCTATTATCGACGGAACTCATCGGTAAAATAAACATACATTTTATTGTTGGTACAATACAAGGAATATAATTTACTTAGGCAAATTACTATTTTTAAATTTAAATTTTATTACAATATTATCATGTCATGTTTACATTCTTCAAACTTTGTATTTAATGTAATGTATTCATACATAATAAATAATATTATATACGTATGAATGTTCCTTTTCGACCTTTTCCCATTTTTCCTAAAATATTGTAAAATAATTGTTCATAAGAAATATGTAAATATACAGTTTGTACAGTAGTATAATAATAATACATTAGTAAAAGGTTGTCGTATGTCTCGGTTTTGAATATTATTATGATGGCGTCCCGTTGTCCCGACAAAGTGTTTCGGGACGGCCAATTTATCCAGAATCAAACTTCAATAATTAATGTCAACGTCTTGTCTTTTACTGGACATTGCTGTAGTAGAAAAACATTATTGTTTCGACAAATGACAAAATAATAAATGTTATTATTTGATCGATGACCGACGAAATCCGTTTTCAAATAATTCTCCCGATTCGGTGGCGGCAATTATATTAACTGACGATGGATAAGATGAATAAGTTCATTGTTTCCTGTTTCCCCCCGGACAATGTTTGTTATCACTTATCCTTAAAAATTTATGATTTCGTCGATTATTTTTAACAATGAGTTAGTTTTTTCTTTAGAAATGCGCATGTCGTAGAGTGCTGTTCATTGTGTGCATTGCATTCTATAGTTACGATGAAATACTGGTGATTGGACGTGGATGAATGGTGCACGACTTTTCCAATAAAATGTAAACAAATATTTGTCCCCGTCTAAGTAAAATACAATTTGGCGATTTCTACATTATATTATTAGTACCGACCAAATAGCAGAAACATATTTAAAACAAACGGGTCGTTTTAGGTAAAACGATGTATATCGATTTACGTTTACCCGATTTAAATTTTTTAAACTCGCGTCTCTAGTGTTATAATCTAATAAATCGCCGACAGATAATAGCCGCGAAATTAGAAGACACGGCGCGTATAAATCTTTAAAATTAATGTTATTTCACAATCTCGATTTCCACTTTGCCGTGTTATTATCTACACAGATAATAATATCAAACAGAGAACACATAATAGGTATACAACACGTTGTGTATTACACAAAAAACTTATTAAAAAATGAATAATACTGAATATTCATAATACTGCATTATTATTAATTGAACACATTTCATCGAGTGTGTGAAAATAACATATTATTATTATTATTATCATACTAAACAATAAATTATACGAGATCCACTACACTATGCGGTAATCGATGCGTATAATATTAGGCACGGTCCCCGACCTCTCGGGTTCAAAATTCTTTGTATAAAACGTTCTTTGCTTAAGTCCTACCATTTTTTTATTTTTTGTTTTTTTGAGGATATGGTTTGAATGTTTTGTAATCTAACAGTATAAACGATACTAATAACCATGATTATTCGCGTTTGTCAACAGCGAACTAATTATTCAAATCGACCATAGTCAACCGTTCAATCGAAAGAGAGTTCATGAAATCGGAATCCATTATTGTTTGTTATTTTTTATTATGTTTATGTATTAACAATTAATAAAAATTATTATTTTTTAATTTTTTTCGTCGAATCGATTTTCGATACAATAGTATCATAGCTAATAATAGATATTATATTAAGTACCTATATATTATAATATAAATATCATATCGACATTATATTATAATAATGTGGCGACAAGAACTTATCCATACTTATATTTAAGACACTAATATAATTCATAGACTCATGGTGATTTTAAAATAATACTACCTAATAGATCATTGATAAGATTATTAATTATTATTAATATAAATTACTCATTAATAATTCAATTTTTTCATCAACAGTATTTTTTTTTTATAAATAATTTAAAGCTTAAAAAAAACTAATTTTAATATTCAATATAACATATACTTTACATTGCCAAATTAATATTAAATTATATAATTTTTATAATCAATGCCAGCATTAAAATGGTTTCGTTTTTCGAATTATGTTCTACATATTTTAAGAATCAATTATACATTGGTATTTCAGTAACAGTGTAATGTTTCGAGTTTTTACGATTAATATTTATTGAATAACAAAAAAAAAAAAATATACTTAAATCATAAAACGCCTCATCAAACTCAAATACTATACGGTTATAGACTGCGCGATATCTAAAAATTTCATTCTCATAGTTTTATGTGAGAATATAATATTATTACAAAGTGATTTGGACTTATAAATCAATAATATTATAATCTATTTAGTTTTGTTTATAATCTGTTATTTTTTATTGAAGATTAGAATCAATATAGTAATAATATATTAACACAAATTTCACACCTACAACTAGAAATTACTTATCTCAGTAAAAATTATCCAAATTATTACTAAGTATACTAATATTAATGTGTGAGTAGACAGTTTTTTCTATTATATTATACATCACAATCGTTATTATAAACCTTAAAAATGTGATTTATAGTATGATCATTAAAGTCACGTAAAATACGTCTGCTTGACAGTAAATAAAATTGAGAAAAAAAATTTAGTGTCGATAGATTATTATCAAACATTCGAACCATCATTGTTACACGATTACCACGTAGTGTTATAATAGATTTATTTAACACCAGAGCAGGATAATATTATGTTGTCCGGTTTGACGATTCTTTCAGTCTTCTGCGTCGCTCCAAGCACCTATTACGGGTACAGCGTCGAGTTTTTGAGCAATTGGGTTGGAATTATATTATGTATTACAAAATAATTATCGTAACATCGTGTTTAATGGCAACGAGGAGAACAGTATGATTTCTGTGTCGGCTACTTGTCTTGTTTCGCTTCATTCGACTTCAAGTCGTTTTTTTATGGGTCACCTGGACAATTGTGTTAAAACATGAAAATGTATTTATATTTTTTTATTATTTTTTTTTTTTTTTGAAAGCGACTAATCATTGTATTCCAGGAAAACGATTCTACGCGGAATACAGTTCGTTATGGGTTTTGATTTTTGATCGTAAATTCTAACGGGTTTTTTTCTGTTTTAGTTTTCATCATTTACTCATAAAATAATGAGGATTTCCCACTTATTGCGAATCCAACAACTGTGTTCTAAATTATATGTCTACCTTATTTATTCGACCATGTTATACACAATTATTTCCATCGGTTTAAAGTTTAATTTTGTATTTCATAAATGGTAATAATAATATGTTGTGCCCATAATATTATACTTACAATTTTATATATTACGACTGAATTGGTCGGTCTATGGGGGGTCGATGCCGTTCAATAAAAAGTATATTAGGTACGTTGTTCTGTTTGAATTAAAAACTGAATGTTTGAATATTATAAAAAATTCATCGGCGAAAAACGTACGACTAAACCTATTATTCGTTTCGAATGTTTTTAATTGCCATCACGACAATGGACGACGGTACACAATATAGAACGAGTATTCTTATATATGTCTGCATAATATGTACTTATAATGAATTATACTTATAAGGCCAAAACTGCTGTTAATCGTTTGATAAAAAAATAAATTAAAAAAACCCAAAAATCAAAATATTGTCCTGCAGTGTATATCGCAGTATTATATTGCTATACCTATGACCGAGAAACATTTTCCATTCGTATATTATAACGTTGTCAATGTGTATACGATATTATTTAGCTTACCTACTTTCTGAAAAAAAAAAACCCACTGATTTGAGTTTCACGGGATCTCGACCAAAACGGTGCCACTTTATATATATCAATTATGAATGCACAAATACTACGAATCCACGACCCGATCGGAATATCGAATACGATCACAGCTACATAATATTATGAACATCGTGTACTTACCTACCTATACACTATTACAGTACACACGAGTATGTGCGCATTTAATTTCTTTTTTCGTCTGAACTTTTGAGCTCTATGATATTGAAATTAAATTGAAATAATGTTTATTTTATTACAACACACTAAAAACGATAAGTTTAATAATAATAAACTATTTAAACATAATATTTTCATTCCAATAAGAATTCTAATAACTGTAGTGATGTGCGTTGACCTAAATGCTACACACACACACACACACACACACACACACACAGATTTACTATAAACATTCATTGGCCACTGATAATGTTATACAAACGGCGAAGTATAATAAATTGATCATATCGTCGAGCGATCCCATTTTCTTAAAGAGACTTAATTTTGTAAAAGAGCGCATCTATCTATCTTATCCTAACCGTTACGAAATAGCACACTAACAGACTGCTAATATATTATATTGATATGTATAAAACTAGATTTAAGCTTTTCAAATAATTGCACAAAAGTCCCATACATTTTAATATTTTATATTATAATAATGGGTTTTTAATGATAAATACTTTTCGTGTTCCAATTATTTTTTTTTACTTCTCCACAGAATAATATTGCCGAGAGCTAACGATTTTTTATTTAGCTATGGGTTGTAGAAAAATTTAATTTATTCACTTCTCATTAGTTATTATTAATAATACATTTTCAATCTACTTCAACGATTAATAATTTAGTTAATTTACTTTGAATCCAATTTAAAGTACAACTCTTTAACTACAAGTAATGAATTCTTTTTGTGATTATTTCCGGCTTCGGTTGGCTGATTCGTGTAGGTAACCAATTTCAGCAAGAAGCCAAAAAATAAAATATACCATGCAGCTCTATATATATATAGCAATAACTACATTATGTTAATTTAATTTTAAAATAATTCCTCACAAATATTAAAACGTAATACATTTTTTTTTTGTATCTTTAATTCGATTATCGCCGTAAATGTGAATTTGTTTATATATGTATGAATAATTATTACAGTAAGTATTCAGCTACTATAGGTTGTAAAAAGAAAATAAGTCGGTTAGCATACAGCCGAGACACAGTGTATATTATTATAATATGTAACCAGACTTCACTTTGTTCATCGTGATAATGGTTAAATTATAAAATATAAATATTCTAATGAAATTATTTTTAACAGAGTATAATGGTATTTATCATTATTAATAGTAAGAATAAGAAATATAATAGAATAAAAGACACCTACTATAATAATGAAAATAATTTGTAACTAAACACTAATAATGAACACACTATTATTATTATTATTATTATTATTTAATGTGTTACGGTGAATAATAACTAATAACAGAAAATAATGATATTATTACTGATTATTAATTCTATAATTGATGTTTTTATTAATGTTTAATAAAAATGTTCATTTATGAACCTACCTATGATGTTTAATTAAGATTAACGATTTATATATTTGTAATAATTAATAATTCTAAATTCTCAATCACGAACTAATAAGCTTCAATATTTAATGAATAACACGAAATGAAACCAAAGGATTCACAGACATTTAATTAAAACAAAAAATAATTGTAATATTAAATGGTATACAGACGATCAGCCTAATATTTAATTCTACTATTCTTATATAACAAAACTTACACTGTAAAGCTGATACATTCCTCGTTTCGCCCTGGATTTATTAAACAAACGACTGTAACGATATTTTACCAATAAACTTGACCCGTCATCTAAACAAAAAATACCCCTTTAAAATATTAAATAGGCCAAAAACATAATAATACAAGAAAAAACCGTAACACACACTTAATAATAATTGTACAGTTTATCGCCTAAGTGGATAAATAGTAGAGTTATAGCATTATTGCTAATTCATATATAACTATGCCCAAGTTCAATAATTATTATTTATACTCAATGTTTCAATGAAAAAATGTAGCAACGCGGGTTTTTAGACTGCGCATTCTGCAGCCACGTACATTTATGCGATTAACTGGTATGCTATTTCAAAACTGACACGATTTACAACTGTATAAATGTTGTTTCCATGATCATCTGAAAATAATAATTTAGACAATATCACTCTGATCGAGTAAACAATGGTTGAATTTAGACGTTCGTATTTACTTTTTCATTACATGGAAAATGTTTGAATCATACCCGATGCTGATCATAGGTATTTGTTTGAATCAAATCAATTTGTAATTTAATATGGAGTTTTGCATAGTAATCAGTGAGTGCAAATAATAATTTATTATTCTGCGAGATTATTATTTCAATAATTAAATCATTAATTTTGTTAATAAATCAGGACAAATCCGGTGATAGGTTACCAGCTGTTTTTAAAAAATAATAATTTATTTTTATTTAATGTCAAGTCCGTAATTGGAAATTAATTTCGGGAGGATTTTAAGCTCAAAAATAGTGTTCCAGTTCTATTGTAATATTGTATAGGTAATTTAATATAGCCTATTAAACTTTATAATATTGTAGCAGGCGCGGATCCGAGGGGCCCAAGCGGCCCAAGTGGCCATGCCCCTCCCGTAAACTCTGACACACAGGCCAATTCTTGGATGTCTGTTTTTGGCAGCCGATAAAATACGATACGCACATTGAATTGCCCCCCCCCTCCTGTAAATTTATTCTGGATCCACCTCTGTATTGTAGTACTAATCTTTATTAATGCAATTTAAATTTAAAAAATAGTTTTCATTTGAAAAACGATTAATAATTTCTTCTGGATCTACAACAATATTCTCATGTACCAGTGTAGTAATGCTAGGCCAGTCAATCGGTCTTCATTAAATTAATACGTTTTGTTTTTTTTTTTTAGTAGGTTTAAACGCTCAGACGATTCAAAATGTAACCGTTTATAAGGAGTATTGTGTAGGCAATAATACGATTTCTAACGTGCGGTTGACTGGCGGTGATGGGTACATAATAAATGGTCATTAAACTGTCTGCGAAGACATGGATATAAGAAAGGACACGTTCACACGTACACTCGGATGTCAAGAATGTGTTGAGCGTTGAACATAATCACATATTATTTAAATTTTTAACTGTTAAGTTTATACATTTTCATTTCATCACGATATTGTAATATAATACACCGATCGATCCTGTAATACCAATATATTTTATTACTGAAAATAGATGGAAACGTCTTAACGTTTCTTTTGAATCGTGCGAACAACATTTTTTATGTAATGATTTGGAGACGCGTACAACTCACGGCACGTCGAATATACAAAAAAATATCAAAATGTTTGAAAGTAAAATTTTCACAGGTTTATGTCCAAATTAGTTTAATAGCTATTGGTAATATCCGAAGAAGACAATACGAGGAATCCAAATTTCCTTTCAAAACCCAAAGTATCACCCGTTTCAAATCATTATTTAAATGGCACATGATAGTCTAATACGTTTATGTTATATTGGAATCACTAACGCTATACTTAGGAATAAGAATTTAAGATACACTATATATTGGTGGGGTACAGCGATTGCAGAATGTCGATTACTGGTTACTGCAGGATAGGTAAATGGAAAATATATTTAAATTTTCAAAGCTGTCTATTATGGTTGCTAAATTTTTTTCAACTTTTGAATCACCTAAAATTTTTCAATTTATAACCCTATTGTGAATTATAATATGTAAAATCTTTTACTGAAAAGAAAAAATATTTAAGTTGATGCTTAACCTACATTGCATTTGCCATACACTCAAATACTGAATACATTGTACAACATTATTATTCAGATAACACACATCCAATGGATAACACAATAGTTGAGTAGTGTTTATTTTTGAGAATATTATGTTTTTTTTAATTTTATTTCGTAAGTATTACATGCATATGCTCCACTTAATATTTTCATCTTATTAAATATTTTAATATTTAAGGTTAATATTTTATTAGATATTTCAATAAACATAGGTTATAGTTACTTATAACGTATTCTTTTTTAGAAATTCATTTTTTTTACCATTAAATCTATTATAATATAATACATTTATTTTTAGTTAATAAAAATTTATTTATAAAGTGAATTGTAATTTTTGCTGTTTCGTCAGTGAATGCGTACATTTTCACACTCGTTTGATTGACACCGTTAAACTAACCGCGAATAGTTCCTTTACACCTTGGTATATACTGGTTTCTGTCCACTACGATACCACTTATAATCATGTTTTTATAATATTTTAATATTTAATGATATTATAACGTTTTCTCAGATTATAATATACGATTAAACGAATGAAGAAGAAAAAAGTGATTATTACAATATTATAACTGGTGTTATATCTTATATACCCATTAAAACCGCCAGTCGACTGTATAATTACCTTTTTAAATTCTCAATCAAATTATTTATTCATTTATATATATATATATATATTTACATAAATTAGCCCTTCAAATAAATTAGCCATCTTATTTTTAATTATTTTCTTTTCTTTTTAGGAATACGAAAAAATAAATCTGTAACATTTTAATTTGAGTTTAGGTAAACTAAGTAGGTACACTACCAACAAAATATATAAATCATTATAATTTTGGCTCTCTATTGTACAGAAACCCAAGTTAACATTTTACTGAATAATAATGTTTCAAAAATCCTAATTATTAAATAAATAAAGTTCACACGTCCTATTTTTTCTTTTAATGACAAGTTCACGCGGATAAGAATTAGTTCGAACCATGTTTTCAAGAACACAAGTGTTTTCCTTAAAAAGAAATAAAACTTTGACTTCGGTTTTGTTTTTCAATCTGTTAATCGTATATGTACGAAACTCCAATAATCTTTTTGTCAAATTGTTACGGCAAAATAAAAAAAATACTTATCGCTATTTGAAAATTTTTCCATATTTTATGAGAATATGATTTTTTTATATTATATTAGACTATATAAATACACGTTAAACATGCAGTCAATTTGAAGTTTGTACCTGGTGAGCCATTTTTTTATATGTATAATTACGTTGTTATGCAATAACCAAAACAGTGGTACTGACGTAGAATGAATTGTAAGTTTCTTTGAATTAATATTTTTATTTTGTATTTAAATATTTTAAATGTCATTAAAATTGTGTATATCAACCCATTTAAAAAGATGGTGCGTTCTTTGAAATTATTCATCTCGTACCGTAACTGCTTTGTCCAAACATAGTCTTTACCATTATTTCCTGCTTAAATTTTCAAATAACGCAAAAATTGTTTTAATTAAATAAAATGAATCTTTTTTTCTATTAAATAAAATCAAATCGAAACAATAAATTGTTTATTGTTATGAAAACATTTAACAAAATGATCACGATAAAACCTTTTATGGAATTTTAAATTAACAACATTTTATATTAAAAATTTTACGTTCCAATGCTTTCATTATTACATAATTTAAGAACATTCCATATAGCTGTTTACACAATAAGTTTACATTTAAATTTTAAAATATAAAAACTAACCAAATTAATGGTATTAATGTATTAATACAATAAATATTAACGTTAACATTAAATCAAAGTACATCGACGATGAGTTTCAAATATTTAAATATTGAATGAATTAGCTCCACATGGCCAAAATAAAGGTGAGATTTTTAATATTAATCACTACATTATGTAAATACGTATTATATGCACCTACCAAAAAATAGGTAACCACCCGTGTTACATAATGGCATAAAGATCCTTTTTACGTGGATTTTTTTTTTTATATATATATACATACATACTTATAATCAAATCAACGATACTATAATATAATAATAATAATACCAACACACTAATTTCACTAAAATATAACGTGTTGCATGTTTGTGGGCTATAAGGACCAATAAAAATTTGATGATTAACGTGTTGGGCTGGCTCATATAAAAATATATTATGCACCCGTGTCTTATATTTAATATTAAAGAACCTCCACACTACGCATGGCGTTTGTGCATTGCAGATCACGAAACTTTCGCGCAGTGGCGTTGATGTTTTCGGTGCTCGCTCGATATCGATTTATGCACGTAAAAAATATAAACACCCGTTTTCCGTTCGGCGCTTACCTACGTACAGTATAATAATCAGTGGCGAAGCGTCATAGGAGACGACGAGACAACGTCTACCCACTAAGAAATTAGAACACAAGACAAATAATTTCGTTTTATAAAATATTTACAAATTTTAACGTCATTTATATTACAAAAATGATCTATGTTTTAATATTTGTTAAAATTGGTTTTTCGTTGTACAGTCATAGTCTTTGAGAATTATTAAAATAGATTAGATGCGCGCGATACGGCCGTGCGCGCGGGTCATTCCAAATATTATATTATATCAAAGAGACGTAACGATGCAACGTCTCCCAATTACGGGCGCGCGGGTACAGCAGGGAGGATTTTAATGCAAGTGGGGTTTACTATCTTCGCTATTCGGATTTCCTCAATATTGTCGACATCGCCATCGCGTTGTCACGCCATCGTCCCCTGTGAATCGCTATTACTGATAGCCGATCGGTACCCACGTGTTTCTTAATATCGTTGTTTTTATATTATAGTTTTTCCTCGTGGCTGATGATTTAATCTATGTCATTTTGAACGATGAAATTATTAATTACTCCATACGAAAAAAATCTATTATCGAATAGGTAAAATGAAAAGGGAGGAATCCAAGCGTATTAGTGTTATTTTATTCAATGTCTGCCCAACTAAAAACTTGAGCTTCGCCACCGAGTATAATTCGTAACATCACTGTTCCGGGCGGAAAATCGATTGAACCCGCGGTGCTTTTAATGGTTTTAATAACATCTCAAGTATAAATACGAAAATATTTACAAACGTGTTGCATGTCTATGTATGGACCGGTGAAGTATAATAACCATTGTGTTGGGGCCATTATTTACAAAATGCAGTATGCACCCACCTATTATCTATGTATACATGTATATTAGAGGAGCTTTACGTCTCCGATTATTGCACTCTGCAAACCGCGAATACCTTTATTTTCCCGGTCGAATCGATGTTTTCGGTGGGTATACTCGTGCGATCGATTTGTGCTTTCGTAAAAAACGTCACCATAAACACCCATCATGTATTCCGTTCGGCGTGTTTATCTATCTATAATATTATTCGTAACACTGTTTGGGCGGCATATCGATTAAACCCGCGCCCCCGCCGAACACATCACACACACACACACACACTGCACCGCGCGTATTTACGTGCCACGCGGCCTCGCACAACCGTATACCCATTGTCGTCGTCTTTGTTTTTTTTTTTTTTTTTCACATCCAATGACAAAACGTCTCGGCGTTTACGACATCAAAATAATATATCTTTTTAATATCCACTACCGCCGTCGCCGGTCGTAATATTATTATTATTATTATTATTATTATGTCTCGGCATCTCGCCGTCGTTACACTGCTGCTAATCAGTCTGCCGCAACCTGCGCTGCAACGACAGTCGACGACGAGGGTCCGGGGCTACGATCCTGCACATAATAACATAATATTATTGTACAGAGTGGTTATTCTATCACGAACCGGCAAACATCTCAAGAGTTACGAGGCACGTTTAAACTTCTTTTTTCTTTGATTACAATTTTTTTCAAGCGTTGATATAATTCTTTACAATTCCCCATAACGGATAGGTAGGTATCAGCGATATTAATTTCGTTCACTTTTAATCAAAAAACAAGAACTATTTGATTCCTTGTATTTCCTATTAGTCGCCGAAGTCAAAAGGATCGTCCTGTATATCGTACACGCGTACGAATGTACTACACTATACGCCTATACATATATATGTACTTATTATTATACGAGCCCGTCGAATTTTAACGTTCAAATCGTTTCGACGCTGTTGACATTTTATGGTCACAGTTAGGTATAAACCGCCCTCTATGTACGTGATAACATTTTATACATGGTATATATACGAATAATATACATACAGCATCATAATATTATACATACACGAAACGAAACTATTACATGATGGTGTGAAGCACTTTAACTGTAAAAAAAATAATGTGCACCTCTACCATCATCTACGCACTAGGTGCAGTTTTTTTTATTTTTGTATAACCCGACGAATTCGTTATAATTTACTCAGTAAGTTTTTGCGCACCGAAACGACGGAAAAGACGATTTTTTTTTCATATTTTTATCAATTCGGACTATTCGCTTCTTGAACACTCTGCACTACATTTTTAATAGAATGGGTATTTTTAGGTTTTTCCTTTTTTTCAATTAACGGTACCCGTTTTTTTATATTAATTTTGTGAAGCGGATTATCTGTCTGAAAATTTTTACGTATAAATAAATACATAATAAATAATTCATGGAATATTAATGCACGTATAATAGCTCCATTTAAGTTATAAACGTTATTTAGATGACGTGACAGTGTGCTTATAGCAATATAATATTCCTTGTCCACGGTCTATGGTGACAGTATGAATTTTTAAGTTGTGGTGAGATGGCAGAGCGCCAAATTTTTATCATACGTATTTAAACTTTTTAATATTGTGATTTTTTTCTAGATAAACAGATTATTCATATCAATAGACTAATAAAAAAATAATTTTAAACACATTCAGCTCGTTTATTACTTATAAATTATAATCATAGATCATAGTACTTAGGTATGTTCCTTCATTGTATTATGAATTATAATAATAACTAACAATTATATTAAATATTGACTAAAAAAAATTAAAATTTGAGTCTTAACATAATAATATAGGTAATACAGTAAGCTTTTCTTACAAAAAAACAATTTTAGCATTCCAATTTGCTTTTATGAATAAAAATAAAATATTCGTAAATTTAGTATTGATTTAAATTTATACTATAAATATGTTATAAACCGTGATATTGTACTATTATTATTATTATGACCATTGACCTAAATTATTAAACAGTGAAAAATGTACGAAAGGGCAACTGTCAAAACTTCTCCCCTCTCTGCGTGTAGTCATATCCACAACCACACCATTCCTCTTATTTCAACTTTGAAAGACCGCGCGTATATAACATAATATTAAGTACAAATTTTTTTTTATAAATCGCATTTTAACTACGTTGTTTGGTTATATTTACATAAAAATAAAGGATTAATTTAATTTTTTTCATGTACAACGTAATATTATTTCACTAATGTCTAATCAATACGCGATATCTAATAGTAAAAGTAACATTTTACTAAATTGATATACCTTGTACTCATGGAACACCTTACCTTCAATTCTTCATTTGAGTCATATACACGTGACTTTGTTAATTGTATAAAAAAATATATGACCACAACTTAAAACTGCACGTGGAAAACTTAATCATTATGTCAGTGTAAAGAAATTGTCAATAGAACAAAATATAGATATGTATAAGATATTCTAAGGCCATGGATGGTTAATAAATAATCTAAATGAATCGAAAGTATTCGATTTTTTCTAATCAAAAGACAAAAAAAAAAAAAAATTATAATATTTATCCTATAATATTGTTTCATCAATAAGCACAATTTAGACTCACTTTTAGACTCAAGCGTCATTTATAAGAATATTCTCAATACATTAAAGTCAGAAAATGCCACGGGATTGATTAATAATTAATTGACAATTTCATAGGTGAAGATAATAATTTATTTAAAGTTCAAAGGTACAGCTTGAGAATTTACGTGAATTAGTTTTAGATTAAATGTCGATTGTTTTGGGTAAAATATAAACCAGTCGTAAATCAATTACATCGCCGAGCAAAACAAATGAAAACCAATATTATTTTAAAATATTCAATCGCTTAAGTTAGTGCAAAATACAATCAGATGTAACGTTTATTATTAACCAGATTTAAAGGTATAACAGCTGAGTACCCCGAAATATTGTACTTAAATAGTTTAATATGATAAATTATTTCTTATTCGATTTGGTATTGCAATGATAGAAGTATAATAACGAGAAAGACGTGTATAGTATGAAATCTGTTCTCATAGAGACAAGTGTCATAGTAATAATTATCGTTGTCAATATTTTCAGATGGTAACTGAAGGATAAATAGTAAATACACACAATATCATTTGCCTAAGAGGTGCGAATTCGAAAAAATCGATACGTTTAGAGGGCCGTAAGATTTTTAAAAAAATTGTCATACACAAAAAAAAGGTATATTACGCAAACGCATGTGTCATACACTTAAATAATAATAATTAAATGCTATGCGTGTAATAAACGCTGTACAGGAAGATACTTAATAATAATAATAATAATAATAATAATAATAGTGATAAAAAACGTTTTACTGATAAAAATAAAAACGCACACACGCGCAACAATCGGTCGCGATAAAACGTGAGAATGTATGTCTCGCGCGAACAGAAAAAAAAAAAATCACACTATATACAATCGCACGGAGCGGTCGTTAACGCGGTACGAACACATATAACAATATTATAATATAACTCGGTCGGCAGCCGGTTCCGGCCGGATATATAATACATTTTATACATAATAATATTATATACCTATTATATGTGTCTACTATATGCGAGCCAGGCATGTGTGTGTGTGTGTGTGTGTGTGTACATTGTTACACAGCTCCCCGACCATAAAGTCACGATGACGAAATGTTCTTCTCGCACATGATAATATTACATACGTACATAAATAACACGCACACACACATAACACACGGGTGTATACATATTTTTTTTTTTTTTATTACATCCGATGGCTGCGTTTTTATCGTCTCCGTCCCAGACGTTGTTATGCGGTGTGCGTGTGTGTACACACACATATATATATATATATAAATTCTCATTGCGCTGTTGCGATAGAGGTAGGCAATCCACACTGTAATAGGCGATGTGTAGAAGTATAGCACGACGCATATTGCGCGCAAACGGTATATTATATTTGATAATTATAATAAAATATTTTATTTCACACATTGCGTCATGCGCGTACGCCAGTCAGAGGCGGCTGCAGCAGTCATTCATCTGCGCTTATGGGTATGCGTGTGTGTGTGTGTGTGTATGGGGGGGGTGGTGGTGGAGGAGAATGTCTTAAAATGTGTCACATAAAAACGCGATTTTTTCCAACGAGTACACAATTATATAATGTTATACTTAATTTGCATATGCTTAAAATATTATATAAGTTAATAGGTAGTGGGTTTTACGATGTGGGGGGGAATAAGCGATAGGGTGGTAACTACCCCCCTTGGGCCGTGTTTTTACGTAATTCTAATATTCTATTATTGTTTTATACGTTTGCGACATTATTATGAGCTAGACGCGTTTACCGGCAATAGAATTACGTGTAATACAAATCTCCCACAAAAAAAGTAAGATTTAAGCAAACCAATATAAAAATATAAATATAATATTATAAAATACAAATATTTTTTTAGAAATCCATTTCCCCCTCGAACGACCTTATTTTTCAGACATACGTGTTTTGTGTGATTCACCGTAGGTATAAGTTAATGCTAACCGTCATATAAAATATTATTATGACATATCAATTATATATTATCCACTAATATGCTGGAGGCTTGGCCCCTACATAATTCCTCCTACTCTCCTGAAGGCACATCAAATTTCCATAAACGCGATCACTGAACTAAATTTTATCTATTTTTTCTATGTAAGTAATTTTCAAAATATTTTTGATAATATTATAAATAAAATTTTGACATTTACATTGATAAATAAATTACGTATACGGTAATGGTTTTCCAACATCTGTTTTTGATAATGAACCCCAATCACGAGTTAATTTATATTTCAACCTATCTCGAATAACCCTGCAGGAACATACTCCCCGCATAAAATAATATAGTATACTAGCTGTGTAATTGACGAACTTGAGCAAGCCACTGTAATGTAGTGTGTAAAGTGTTTCTTTAAAATTAATTTAAGGGACGTTTTTTCATTTTTGCAAGCACATCATATTATATGAAATCATATGAGGCATAGTAATTTTTTTTCGTGGGGGTAAAAAATATAGCTGGTGATTTTTTTTTTCGTGTAATGATAAATGGAACACCCTTAAAATATATATTTTTATGTTGATACAATAACAATTGTATGGTATGTTTATTTACAGCATGTGATGTTCACGCTAAGAGTCACTGCTAAATATTTCAATTGGATGATCTTGTATTGAAATGGGGTTTTCGGGGAATTAAAGGGAGTACCAAAATACATATTATTTTCTGACAAATTTAAAACTTTTAGCCTTTCTTTGAACTTTTGTAAATTTCAACTTTGTTCAACTTAAATGAAAAAAAAAATGGAAATAATATCAATAATATTGTTAAGCAACTGTTTATAAACAGATATGAAATCAATAAATACTTATTTGTTTTCGTAATTTACTTTGATTTTCACCATTCATACTTTCGAAATAAAGTAAGTAACTAAATTTTGAAGTTAATGAAAATAATAAAAATGTATACAGTACGAATTTAAAATTATGATTTATTTACGATTATTAATTTTAACTACCTGATAAATATATTATCAAGTTTTTGCCTTGATGTTCCAAACACGGTTTCAAAAGTTTTTAAAATTCTATTGATATTAACAACAGTTATTTGTTCTTCTCTCAAATTATGAAAAAAATAAGTGTTTATTTATGTTTTACGTGTTTACAAACAGTTATTTAACAATAATCGGAGATACTATTTCGATTCTCTCTTTTATTTCCCCAAAAACCATATTTTAATACGAGTTTAACCAAATTAAATATTTAGAGGTACCTCTTTGCATGAATACACTGTATAAGTATAGAATATTAGCTATTTAGTACAAAACACTTAAGTAATATTTTTATCATTTTACCTTTTAGCACAGCGTTTCTTAACTTTTTTCATTCACGTACCCCTTGACTACTCACCACTACTATACAGACCCCCAAATTTCAATTTGCCAAATATTTTCACATAATATAGATACGAATTGCCAAACAGTTAACACATTCCAATAATCTACCGAAATTTCAAATTTCGTAAAAAAAATAACAATGGATTTAAAATTGTAAAAGTTCTAATTTTAATAGAGGGGTCAAAATTATACTTTTGCACCACCCGGATAATATTTGGGAATGTGAAATGTTCGCTTTGCGCTTTCATCGACACCACTGGAAACAACCAAAATGCCTGAATAAGTTTGTTTTCCTTTGATTGGGACATATTTTTCATAGCATTTAAAATCGTGAGGTATTATAAATTATTGAGAATATATAAAACATTTTTAACATTCTATCCCCGAAAACAATTTGCAAAATGTGACAAAATGCTCTGGTATCAATGATATCGCATACAGACCGTTCTCTCCTTTGTAACGTGACAATGTGGTTTCTCGACCATATTATAGAATTATTATATCTGTAGCCGTTTTTGACCGCTCAACGAACAATTTATGTGGCGTGAAACGTATCCCACCAAAAGAGCTAGACGATTACAGATTTTTATCTGGCCTTGCTTAATAACGAATGTCGAGAACAATTTTTTTTGAGCTTTTTAATTTAATTAATTAATTGAAAAATTATAACTATTTTCTATTTAATGAATTTAATATTTTTCTCCTTATTATACATTTGAAATATTTAGAGCTAAATATATTGTTTGTTCATTATTAACATGTGCTAAACTATTTTAATATTGATTTTATCTAATTACATAACTCGAGTTAATTTTTTTCAAAAATCTATTCACTTTTATATATGATATAAAGATAATAACAAACTATTTAATATGCACTCATGAATAACATGCATTTATGAATGTAATTTCAATAGAATTATACAGTGATATTTTTGTTTTGGTTATAAATGTAAGTATACGACTGCGCGGCATTCAACCGTACTTTGGGGATAACGATAATAGCAATATTAACTAGTATTTTACTGCGTGTGCTGATGCCGATAAATCGACGGGTTTATCGCCAGGAACGTATCCAGGGGGGTTCATGGGGTCTGAACAACCCTGAAATTTTTAAAAAATAAAAGATTTTGTATACCAATCGTGTAAAAAAAATAAAAATTGTATTCAAAACTAATTATACCCCTCCGCAAAAAAAAAAATCCTGGTTCCACGCCTGACTATCATGTATATATATTTGTACGCCAGTGTACTGATATTACGGTATTTTAAATACTGTCAATATGGTATGATGTGTTGTGTTTTGTCAATAGTTCATTGATTTTTAAAACTGTTCATCGTGACTATTTACATTTTTTTTTCGAGTGCAAACGTTATTAGAATTGCAGCCCTCATAGAAATAGCCCGATTTATTTCGTTTTAAGCACACTAAGTTCTCGTTACACTTACATCGCTGCAGATACCAACTATTTTATTAGCGCAGATAGGCAGGTACATAAGTATATTATTAATTTAATGTGTATAGATCTATAGGCGCGCGCCATAATATCGCGTAATAGTAGTATTATTGACCAGCACGGCGTAGTTTCGACATTTATGAAATTTTGTCTGCTCAAAATTAATAACAACAAATATTTAAATATCTACGACGGGGTACGCTGTGATATTGCAATAGGGTATACAAAATCAATCTAACGCGATAGGAACACCTATATGTCGCCGAATAAACTGCAGTGTATATTTATGTATATATATATAATATGTACATTGTACGCAATGTACGTGTACCTACGGTTTTGTGATCTATACGTATCTATAGTAATAATATTATATACACACATTGTACGTGACGTATACTTGGGAAACACTCAACTCCACTACGTTGTTTACCCGGCACACGCTGCGGTAACCAAACAAAACACTAACAAAATTGCGTTTTAGTGTACGGTCGTTTGCAATTTTACGCGCTGAAAACAATGTTTCGTTGCGGATTTATACATAGAACCGTATACATCTAAACGAAAAAATGACAATTTATTTTATAAACATAAACACGCGTCTCCGTGTACGTACACCGACAACCACCGCATCGGCTGTAATGAATATTCAGAGTGATAAATTCTATAGTCATACGTTCTGGGCACACATAATAACTTGTACCATATACAATATGAGAAGTAGTAGGTAGTTGATTATTTGAACACATTTATGAAATTGGAATGCATATTGTATCCATGCCCTGCACCGCATATAATACGTTTTAATCATTTCTAGAGGTTAGATAAAACATTAATGTTTCGCATGTGTACAGTGTCTACAATGGAAAAATGTAAGTTGAAATAAAAACGTCGTGCATGCGATCCTTAAATATATCGTCGGAGAAGTAGGTACTTTTTCATTAAATGCTTGAAACTTCGAAGACGAGTAAATAATACATTCAAGACGTCGGAAGCGTTTTAAAATATTAAACTGTTGAACTATTTAGTAACTTATGATAACATTTCTTTTATATTGTGTTATTTGAAACAAATAGCCAAGTAAAACAAAACAAAAAAAAAAATAAACACCCCAAAGGAAGTCATTCTACTATGTAGTAGGTGTCGAGTGTATAATAGGGTTGTAGTTTAGTAGGCTACTGTGTAACGGATGTGTGTTGAATTTGAATTCAAAGATAAATTGATAAGCTATTGACGTCAACTGCATACGAAAAACAATTCTAAACAAAAACGGTTTCTATTTCTAAAGTGCTGATTTATATAACTTTTAGTTATTTTTATTTAAATTTTGCAATTTTGCAGAAATTTTATAAACTCAACGTGTACCTATACATTTTTAATATTTTTTTATATTTTTATATAACAACTTATAAGGGTCGTTGTACTAACTTTTCAATCATTTTAATTGCTAAGTACAAATTGTAAGCAGGACAATTCAAAATTACATCAAATATTTAAAAAAAAGCCAAAATATTTTTTAGATGTACATATCTGTAAAAAGCTTGTATAAATACCTATACTTTAAGCATTTAAAATTTTTCGGTTTTTAATTTTGAGTTACAAAGAAAAAAAAATAATTTTTACAAAACTGGCATTGTGCAAATATTTCTATCGTTCATATATCATTACCTTTTTTTTACTCCTTTTCAACTAGATTCCAGTAGCTAATCAACTAATAACAGTTTTTACGTTTTACCTCATACTAACTACATCTCATGTGTCACTAAAAACAACTCTTAATTGTTCAACACTAATTATTATTGTACCTACAACAAATATTTATTCTGAAATCAAAGACAAACCACAAACATATTGATATTACCGATATTATGCCGATATATTTAATCTTATCATTATAAATTATAATACATCTGCTAAATATTTTTATTTTTTTACTCATTCATATTTAATCAGATTATCAGATTGTCCATTATATTATTATGTATTAAAGTATGAAGTTTTAAAAGTTCAATTATGTGTTTATTTTTAATTTTATAAACTTTTTTATTATTCAAATTTATAAAAACATTACATAAAAATTAAGGATTAATTTTTAAGGAATAAAATAAATAAATAATTGAACATTTGAGAAGGAAAACTAATCAATAACTGCATTTCAATTTGATTTGTAATTTGTTAAATGAGTTTCTGTTATATCAACCTAATGCTAATATATTTTATCCTATAGTAAATATTTTAGTAAATGCTTGTTCTTAAGAATCCATTTGTATTCAATAATAATATTTAATAAATAATAAGGGCAGAAGGTATTTCAGTTGGTTGACATTTTTTAAAATTAAGTTGTCAGAAGTGTGATGGGTTTGTTGATTAGGTTTTTTAAAATCGTTTGATAAATAAGTTGATTGAAGAGTTAAGCTTTCTTTTTTGATGTTTACTTTATGTATTAGTCGAGCGTTTGATTTGCTAGCTTGAGAATAAGTTTTCATGGAAAAATGATTATTTCAATTTGATGTACTGTTAAAAATTTGATTGTATATAATATTAGTATCGACATTTAAATGTTTTTTATTAATAATTTTGTTTTACTTTAATAAGATAATGATTGGTTCCGAAGTTGTAAGTTTTTGAACATCGCTTTTTCGATAATTTTTACAGTGGGCACATTCTCCGAGAGCATCATGGATTTTTGCACTGGTTACAAAGCCATGGTTTTCTATTGATTGAGCTCAACAGATATTATTGTTGCTGTAAAATCTAGTGTGACTTTAGCTTAGGTCATTTAAACATTGTACTTGTTTGTCATTTTATTTTAGGAAAACCTAGAGATTTCGGTTCAACAATATATTGTGTTCACTTTATGAAGAAAAAAATAAAAGTTTAGTTATTTTTAAAAGGTTTGTTTCTCATTATGAACTTATTTAATCCATGATTTTTTTTATGGAACCGGTGATACAAGCCCGCGATAACTTCTTGTGGTAGGTATTTCATCTATTAGTTGATACTTTGTAAAGTTGTAAAGTATTCAACTTTTGAATTTTGATACTTTAAAAACAAAGATCCGCATGAATTTAACAATAAAGCATTTAGTTTGAGGCGTTTGAGTGTATTGGTAGAGCATTTACAAGATAATTAGATTTATTTTTTATTTCTTCACAAAATTGTTGATATTTTTAACATTTATTTTCAACAAATATTAGAGGGAGTTGTCTTTTTAATAGTTATATATTAGATTGTGATTGAATTCCAGTATCATTATTTTGTGAAGGATGATTAAAACAGTTTAGTATGATAAACACAAGCCCTTTGTTTTTGTATAATTTCAATATTAACAGTCCAAAAAACGAATTCAATTTTCGTCGAAAATAAAAAAATATCGTTTACATCAGATTCATTCAGAATGTATCTAGAAGTTGATTTTTGTGTGGATTTATAGACCATGTAATATTTATAGACCAGATATTGTTGATATGTTTGTCACTTAGGTATTTAATTAGATAGTAGTCAGTAATCACTATGTTACGTAAAATGAATAATAGGCCATTAGTTCAATAATTTTTAATACGCGTTACCATAGGTTTTTGATCTATGGAGAAGGATTGCCCACAAAATAAAACAAATAGTTTGTTAACAAAATCCATAATGTTATTGATGTTTTATCAATATTACACGAAAAAAATGAGTAAGCTTTATTATTTTCAAAGAACAATACATAGATAAATTTTTAAAGTTTTGACTATGACTGAAACTTGACTTTTAAGTTTCACTGTCATATTTTCATAAATTTTATGTAATTTCAATATATAATATTTCTTATAGGCACTTTAAAAGTGATATAAACATAAATTATGTATTTAGGTATTTTTTTCATACATATTATATTGATTATATGTTACATTTTACCATAAAATCAATAATAAAGAAATTAGGATGTTAAAAACAGAAATTGTCTCAGACATTATTTAATATTATGTTTAAGTACTAAAGAAAATAAATGAGCCACTGTTTAAAATATAAAATTTTATAGTTTTTAAATAAAAATATAAAATAGTTAATTTATTAATTTTAATTTATTCTAAAAGTGAAATAACTATGTATTTCTTAGTTGTAGAATGACAACACTGTAAAGAGAAGTGCTTTAAATATTTAAATATATTCTAAAAATTAATCCATATATACTTATATTTATTAGTTATTTGTATAAATTATTTGAATACGAAATTCAAGTAATTTATAAGCTTATATACAATCATTTTTGATATTTAAATATTTATATATTTTTAAGTCATTTTTTATTTTTAGTATAAATAATGAACTTCATGTCTCCTATGTTAAAACAATCATTTATTTACATTTTAGACTCTTTAACGGTGACTTTAAATTTATGTACCCTTATTTTTCTTCTCTTCATAATACAATAAATTACAATTGGATTAGTAAAAATGGTTCAAAATGTCTGTAAAGCATTTATCAATATAAATGGATTTGTAATCAAACGCATATCATGGTAGTGTACTGCTGTAGACTTAAGAGTGATTTGTTTTCGAAATTCCTATCAATCATAAATGCAAATTGTAAATAAATCTGGTCTTGAAAAAAATTTGGATCACTTTTGTATGAATTAATTAATATTACGCTTAAGTCAGTTAATCAAAATAGCTATATGATCTACCGTCCCAGCTTTTCACATTGGTAGGCGAACCTAATTAGGCGATATTTTATTTGTCACTATGACAAATGCAGTTTGGATTTTTAAAAAAGTTATTGATTTTTAAGTTTTATTCAGTTTAATATACCTATTGCTACTATTTTTTTTTATTTATTCTTTAAGAAGATAATGGGCCTCACTGAACATGTTCGTATGGAGGCCCATGAGTTCACAATTTTAATAAATTCAATAATTACTAAATATAAAATTAAAAGATTACAATTTGCAATAAACATTTTTACATAGTTAAAATATCAGTATTTATATAATAGTTTTATCTATAAGTAAGGAAATGGTTTTATACTTGTGCTATGCAATTTATAAAAAAAATAAAATATTCAAGTCTTAAAATCAATTTAACATGTTTTGAGCATACTATGCTAACCTATTTAATTTTTATGAAATGTAAATATTTTCTATACAATCATATTAATTTGACGCCCAACAGCATTATAGTGTACAGAGAATTACATATGATAACTATAATTATGATTATAATATAATAAATACTAATAAGAAGTAGAGTTTAGAAAAATATAGTTTTTCAATTTTGTAAAATACAAATGTTTAGCGTTTCATTCACATGTTTTTAAAAGCTTAAATTCAGATTGTGAATTGAAATTTATTGTTTATAAAGATTTTTGTTTTGAGTTGATTAGTGATTAAACAGTATAAATTTACAATGAAGTATATAAAATAAATTATTTAATAAGCAGCCATTGGTTCTTTATAAATTTATAATATTTTTAATATGCAATTGACATTATTAAAACTAAATTACCTACGATTAATTTGCAATTTTCATCATTTTCAAGTAAAGAGCATATGCATTTTACATATTTATACGAATACTTATGTCCAATTATCTATAATATTTATAAGTCTGTGTATGAAACTTTTATTCATAAAAAAAGTTTTCCGGAGAACAAAAAAATACATAATTGTAAAACCAATATAGCGTCCGCTCTACTACTCAGAATCCAATAAAACATATTGCAAACAGTTCCCAAACCATCCTACGAATAATAATGTATTTCATTTTTGAAATCAAACACAAACTCCTATACTATACCTAACTCATTTGTTTGTATAAAATATTATGTACGTAAAATTTGTTTTTTTTTTTTTTTTTTTTGAAATCGAATAATTTAATTAAAAATAATTATAACAGTATTTTTTTTCCTTTCTTTAGCAAAATTAAATATATGTTTGTTCGAAACAACACATATTATATTTTCGATGTTTTTTGTTTTTACTATCGAAGGTAGTACAATAAACGTTTTTTTTAAATTTATTTTATTTACTGATTAAAAATAACGTGTGTATTTAAAATTTGATTGGCTGTCGTACACAAACTTAGAATGTTATATTTTTAAATACAATCTCTATCTATTATTTTATATTAATTCTGTACGTCAAAAATAATTTTATTTTTAGTCTAAAAAAAGTAATTTCTTAAAGCGTATTTTTCGATAACAATAATAAAATATAATTTTTAGGTATTTCACTTGTTAATAAGTTTTTTTCGAACAACTTTATTACATTAATTAGTTATATATTATATGATATGTTCTAAATTATTTTTTGTTGCTTAACAAAATAAATATTTCTGTTCTAGTACAACATATTTGTCATTTGTGTAATTTTTGATTGTCATAAAAGTTGCACTTTTAATCACCTTCACCATTAAGTATTTTATTACTTGTGTACGCTTTTAAGTTTAAGCAGAATTTATTGAGAATATGCTTAAACTGCGTATAATAGAAAAAAACATTAAGTCGATCTGTAAATATTTAAAAAATAAATCATTAAGTATTTTAATTAATGTTTCATGATAATAAGTTGATATTTGGAATTATTTATTATTTTATTGAATAAAAAAGTATGAGATACATACATAACTATAATTTACAAGCAGCTCGTGCACACTGTACAGTGTATACAATAATATGTTATATTGTTATAATAATTTTGACTTATGCTATGTTTTATAATATAATAATATTTTGTTTTTGTTTTTGTAGCAGCTGCAGAGGCGGAACAAGCAAAAAAAATGAATTTGTTTGATATTTAATGTTAATTTCAAATTTCTTACGTTATAATTCTAA
The DNA here is from genome assembly GCF_003676215.2 of Rhopalosiphum maidis. Taxonomy (NCBI): domain Eukaryota; kingdom Metazoa; phylum Arthropoda; class Insecta; order Hemiptera; family Aphididae; genus Rhopalosiphum; species Rhopalosiphum maidis. The sequence goes on from NC_040879.1 coordinate 12,615,401, forward strand.
TATTTATCAAATTACTTTATTCTTTCCGAGGTAATAGTTACTACATTGTTATTTGTTTTGAAATACTTTAATAATAAAAAAATAAAGATGCTGGTTCTCTATTTTATTAATCAAAACATTCCAAGACTTTTGGAATTCAATGATTTTAATTAAAATAATTAGAATAACTATATTATTTCTGAGTCAAAATGTTTAAGGTGCAGTGTGATCTTTGTATCTTTTCTTGGCTCGATTATTAAAAATAGTATGGTATTTAATTATTTGAAAAATCAGTTTGTTAAAATTGAGATTTAAGGTTATGACTAACCTCTAGATTCTACTAAAAATTATCTACACATCCAAACTTTTTAATTTTCTCACATTCATCCATATCTCAAATATGCCTCCTAAAATTTTATTCGTTTACTTTAAGTCCCTAAAATTTTAAAATAACAATCACATTGGGTTCCATCACTGGATACCTTCCTTTTCATTTCATTCATGTAAATACTTGTATATATTATCATGTCATCACTTATAATATTTGCTTATTGTGCTTCACTGACACTGATTATAAATTGTTAAAAAAAAAAAAAAAAAATATAAGCTAAGAAATTGGTTTCTTTGCTTGATCGGAAATTGTATTTGTTTTGTGACAGATGAAAATAAAACCAGCTCAAAATAGAGTTATACTAATTATAAAATTGGAAATACACTTAAATTAAATTTTTTTTATTATTAGCAATATTCGTACCTATATACGCACACTAATGAGAGTTAACACAAAAACATGTCCAACAAATAAAAAAATATGGTATACGACCAAATATAATCATTGAATACAATTTAATTTTGTATTTCATATTGAAATGCTATTTACCACTAAAAACAAGTAGCATATTTTCGTGTACGAAATTAAATTTAATACATATTATAATCACTGAATATCGTAGGTCGTAGTAAAAACAACAATCGAATCATAAAATAATAAAAAAAAAACAGTTTTAATCTGCACATTTATTTATAAATTCGATTTCTATATAGGTATCTACTACCTATTATATATTTATGAATGCAAAAATATTATTATATTATGGTTTATATTTTCTTGTTATTTTCCACTATATTCGTACAAAATTGTTTTTTCTAGACACACACATAATATTATGGTAGTTGTATAAATACTCGGGGTCGTTTTAAATTAATTTTAAACTCATGTTCACCGAGGTAAAAATCTCATACATATTTTTATGGGAAATAGTTTACTGCGAAGTAATTTTTAATGATTTACCATTTTTATTAAAAGAAAAGAAGAATGATCAAAAAAAAATATGACAAACAAAAATAAATGAATTCGCGTATATAATTAAATATTTCGACATTGCTGTTTATTGTTTTATACATTTTATGTTGTATACAATATTCTAATGCAGACACCTAGAGTTCCGGCGAGCAGCCAAAAAACAATCAGCTGCTAGGGAGCTGACAGTTTCGTAGTATGATTAATAAAATAAAAACGTGTAGCAATATAAATAGTAATATGTTCACAAGTAAGACATCTATATAATATATTGTAAGACACGGTACGTAGGTATAATACCATGACATTTAGTGGTGGTGATATGATATTTATATGATTAATTTATTTTATATATTGTGTACGTCGTGCAATGATTACGGACGAGTGAAAAAAAATAAAATAATATATTTAAAAACACGTAAGAAACAATAATATAATACGGTTCCGCAAGAAAATTATTACAATTTATGTTATATTATGGCTCGCGCTACATTTTCAAATTACGTCATACAATTTCAAAGTCAATCGTCTCTACTCTATGCTTCGTCTATGCTAAATTAAAAAGGAATATTTTTAATGACCTTTTTTTTTTACTCTCTATACTCTAGCCCGCTAAATTTTCATTTTTTAAAAATTTGGCCCTCTAGTAAATTTCATCCCTGTAATATAGGTATAGAAGTGAATGAATTGTTTCACATCATTAAAATAGGATTGTTTTCTAGGTGCTGATATTCGGGTGATAAATAATTATTGAAAACAAATGGATTAGAAGAGGGGTACGTTTTGTTGTTATTTCGGCGATCCACTGATCCGATACCGCGATGTTCGAGTCGAAGTAATATATTACATAGTAGACAGACTCTAATCTGTCAAGGGAAAGATTCCGATCGCGTCTTCGATCAGTCCGACTTAAGAGCAGATGGCTACTTGACTGAAAAACTAGTGTAATCGTGACTCATTGTATTATTGATAACAATTTGGTCAATGCGGACGATATATGTACAGACAAGCTGACAAATCATCATCGGCCCGTAATGTCACCATTGTTATTAGAAGTCTGTAAGTATTTTAAACTTTATTATGCTCCCGTAAATCGTAATCCACTTAATCGAAACATTATACACCATAGACCACAACCACCGCCCGTAATAGCCCCTAATCTAGTATACGGTTTTTGTCGTACATATTTTGTTACGTTTTTGTCGCGTGTGTATTAATCTGTATAGATATAATATTATGTTAATCTTATTAAAAATAAAACCAATATACTGCACCCGCCCCCTCCCCCCAATTACCCAATACAATAAATTTGTGCGCCCTTTTGTATATTTTTTTCTCGAGTATCTGCAGGCCCATCATACTTGGCCAGTATAATAATATATACGTAATAGGTACATGATATATAGGTCACGAGACGTTCCCATATTTTTTTCCTAGTTTTTATACTTTATCTTATTCTTATAATATAATTATTTTAGATTCCCAGCGAAGCACAATGCATGTATTGATTTTTACGATGGTGTATTTTTTTTCATGTGTCAGGAGATACTTTTGCCAGATGGAAAAAAAAATTATTAGATTTTCAACTTTGAGGTGGGTTTCCGTCGTTTCCGACTGCAAATTAAATCACCAATTTAGTATTTTGGGAAGTCAAAAAACTGTATCTCAAAAAACGAATGACCGCAGATACTTCAAATGTTCATCAAATATTTCGAATAATATTATCTATAGTATGTTAAACGTTTTTCGAAATATTTAAAATCTTTTTGAAATAGCTATAAACGTTTGTTATTTCCAATTTAATTCTCTATAAATGTCTATAAAAATTTTAACATACTTTGATTAAGTACGAGATTCCTCATATTAATTTAATCACACACCAATATTAATAAAATATGTCAAAAATATACACTGTAATAATATTTTTGAATAAGCGTTTGAAGTTATAACTTTGACAAAAATCGTTAAAATCACCACATGTTATAAATTATTTTGTAGTCAACAGCTCTTAAATTTTTTAATATTCCTAGCTAAGGTTTAAAATTGAATTCAAAGTTTCTCATAAATTGTTATTACTGGAATAAAACATAAATTTGAACGTTATTATTTCATAAATATTTTTTATAAACGTTTGAAGCTTAACATTTTACGAAATTGGATATTCAGTCTCGTAGAATAACGATTTTCTTATTTAGTGGTAATTTAAAAATAAATTCTATATACATGACATTTTAATTAAATATTCATAATAGTATTTTAAATGCATAGGTAATAAAATGATCAACATTCTTTTTAAAGTTTTTTGCGCTATTAATTGACATTTTAAAATTTTATTTTTTTTTCTATTTATTTAAATAAAAATATTTTAATATAGTCTAATCGCTTGAACAGTTAATACAATATTTTAAGTAGCTAAATACTCGTATACTAAAACTAAAACATTATACAAACATTTTTTTTTTAATATACGAAAAAACATACATTCGAATTTCAAATTTTGACAGTATAAATAATTAAACAAAGGGCAATTATTTTAATTAGTTTGTTGTGATTTAATAATGTATTGAACCTCTTAACGTACTTCTATATTTTTATATTTTATATACATACTGACATTTAACGGTATTAGTCGTGAATGTAATTACCTGCGAAGGAACTTAGATGAAAAAAATACAAAATATTCGTGTAGCATCTTATGTTGACACGAGCCCTCTTATTATTATTTTTACAATACCGCACTACTGCAAGAATAGTGACACAACTCAAAAAACACAACTGTCGGTAATCAGCTATTTAAGGTTTAAAACAGACACAACAATTCAAATTTGTATTAGATTGTTATTCTGTTTTGATAGAAATATGTTGAATAATATTGTTCCTAATAATACTTGATAAATGATAATTTAAATTTATTATTATTGATGTTATTAACAAATGTTTGAAAACATTTTGACTTGTGTCACTATTCGTGAATGAAATAATCATTTTTTTCTATATGTGTCTTTCTTTCAAGTAGTAGATAAACATGTAAATTAAAATTTTAAACTATATTAATTACAATAATAAGGCAATTTTTAATACTAAACCATGCATTTATTTTAGGTAGTCATTAAAAAATAAATTAACAACAACAATATAATTAACATAATATTATTTTATTTTAGCAGTATCATTAAATAAAATAAAAATAATAACATACATTTATAAAATGGCAACTTGCAATAAAAAAATTTAATTTTCTGGTTAAAAAATGATTATTATGAATTAATATAGTTAAGAGTTAAGACTGTAAACTTTTATAAAAATCATGGTATGTGTTTGGTATGTAGTTATCTTCACACAGTGACATCAGATCCCGTTTCTTATTAACTGAAATTTTGTTTTTTTGTGTATAAGCTTGTTTTAATGTGTAATTAGCAAGTAATGGATTTCTATCACGAGCTCTATCATGGTATATATTAATTTTTTTGAATTCTGTATCTGAAAAACTGGTTTTGTATAAAATTGTATTTAGTTGTGCTTTTTCCACTCTCAAAATTTTGATATTATTCTAAATAACTTTTTCCCCATCATAATTTATAGAAAAATTTTTCTTATTACATTCTGTAATATTTTTTATATCATAAAAATCAGAATACCCTAGTTCTTTAACCTTAAATGGGTGTCCTGTTTTTTTGGCAGTTTGAATTAACGATACATATTGTGTTGGCAAGTAAATAGGGCCAGATTTTAAGGATTTTTTAATTTGTTTCTCTATAACAGAATGTGCTGTGTCTCATTCATTTTGAGTATGTCCAATTACTAAAAATTTTTGAGTTATCGAATCAATATACATATTTGTAGTGGCATACAAGTATAATGATGTTATAAATTTATTTTTGTTTTACCCAGCACAGTTATCTGAGTAAAAAATTGCTTCTGTTTTTCCAATGTTACATTCAGATTGTACAAATTTTATTATAGATCTTCCAATTTTAGTAACTCCTTTTTTTGCTTCACCTTCATTCCAAACATAACAAAATGATTCTTTTCTCACAATATCAGATATAGTAAAATTGAAAGTGGATAATTTAGATTTATAATAAAATACAGATACTTCACCCCTAGGGGTTGGAAGTACAGACTGAAGGTCATAGCATGCTAACAATAGTATGTTACTTCTATTTATATAATTTGAAGCTAACTGTTTATCATTTTCTTTTTCTATTCTGCTTAGATTGTTTTCAATAATGTATGATACAATAGTAGACTTTTTATTTAAATAATATTATCATTTGTCACTTGCGTTTATAGTTTTATACCACAATTGTTAGTCGTTATAAATTGCATGCGAAGTTTAGATCATAGACCACAGTAATAAGTTGTAGAGTAAGTTGTGATTATCAAGATGTTGATAATACAAAATCTATGATAGTATGCCTCATAATATTATTGTAATAATAATAGTATATCTGGTTTTATTTATAGGATTTTAAAATTAAATTCAGGCAATTGAAGATAAGGATTACATAATATACGTCTTATACTACGTCATAATAATATTATGTCTCACTACTGTAAGTCACTACCCACTAACCACTATTAACAAGCTTCGACACTAGTGCTGAATAAAAATTATTGTAAAACTGTAATACAATAATGTGTCGTTTTGCTGTACATAATATTGTGTCAAGTAAATCAGGAATAGTGTCACAACTAAAAAAAAAAAAATAATAATTTTTAATTGTGACACTATTCTTGCAGTAGTGCGATACAATCACTACTAAATAATATCACTTGCTGCGTGCACACTTATACACGACCTGCACGCACATGCTTATACAGTTGCCTAAATTAAACTCCTTAAAAACGGCCGTGATCGAATCATACGCCATAAACTTTCGGACAACCTTCCGGTATTCCGTTGTCTAAATTCAATATCATGCTGTTATCGGGCAACGATTAATAAATAAATAACCAATGAAGTATCGAAACAACGAGACAGAGAACGTGTCCGATGATATTAATTATAATATCTGATCGGAGGGTGACAGAGACGCGGGTGTAAAAATATTATTTTCACAAATTGAAATTTCTAAAAGTTTGATTTGTTTAAATCGTTTGATATGCTAAAATGTATGCCAAAGTAATTGAGTATAAAATGTCCTAAAAACCTTAAAGTGATCTACGTTTATTTTTTTTAAACGTCCTTTAAATTAAAAATTCTCAAGAAATGCAAAACAATTCAAAGTAAAGTATTATATACATATACTCAGTCAACGATTTATGAAAGGGATTTGTAATAAAAGAGCATCACATAGCTAGCTTTTATAAACAATGCAAAGTGTACTTTAATCCCATTCCCAGGTATTATTCATTTTTTTTTCAAATAACTAATAACAGTAGGTATAAACTATATTATATTATTAATTAAGTCTTAAGATGAAGTTATTAAATTTACTTATAAATTATTGTAGATTTAAACTATATTATTATATACTTATTGAGTTATACAATTTTCTCGGTAGTTATTTAAAAATAATTAATACTTGTGTTTATCCAATAAATGTTGAACAGTTATAACGTATATGCCTTTGTTTAAACAGTGTGTTTGTATTTCGATTCAATTTTTCGAAATTGATAAAAAGTTATAACAGTTATTATTATGTTGTTTTTCAATCGATTTAATTTTTACACACTTCTGTCCAACGGCTTAATATGCTCTATATTTGTATGTTGAAATAAAAATATTTTATTGTTATCTGTGTTTAAAAAATAAATAAAATATTATTATTTTTCCACGATAATAATAACGTAACAAAATAATAATATTTTACTTGTAAATATCTTGTATATTTGTCAAATACCATTAACTTGTCTATAAATAATGAAAAATATGTTATAAGCTATACGGATAACATTTGAAAATACATCTTCCACAGTTACATCGGTATTAATAACTAATAACCAGAACCGTATTTCGAACCTTGGCGCTCTCGGGCATATCTACAATTTATGTTGCCCTTATCAACTATCAATGTTACACATTCGGTATTAGTATATCATCGGGAAAATTTATTTATTTATTTTTTTAAATAAGTACCTACGTTTCTGTCAAATTTTATTCGGAAACCATGCAATAGAACAAAAATATATACGATATCATGTGTGTAAAAATGTAAACAACGACAGCAAAATGTTCTAATCATTATTTAATCACACAGGTAGCATACCGAAAAGAAATGTATTATTTTTTCTTTTTTAAACACAATATCACAATAAAATAGGTTTCGAATAAAGCAATTTATTAGTAAACATTAAAAATGGGTAGGAACTAAACAATTGTTACAGTAGCTATGCCTTTGCAGTTCATAAAAATTACAATTAGATTAAAGTATTGTTTTTGAAAATCATATGATTAAAATAACCTATTTGTCAATATATTTTGCCATTATCGACGATTATCTATGTAGATACATTATTAGTGTACAGTCTTCGAAATTATTTATAAATTTAATTACACTAGTTATTTTACATCATATTACTTGGCACATAATACTAAATACATATTTTATATTTTATTGTCTAAAAATTTCACTAATTATGTGATACTTTTAGTCTTTGGTGGAAATAAGTCACACCCATTTTATCTATTATTAGGGTATATCGTGATTCTTTAAAATTTCATATTTAATTTTTTAAATACCTATTTTAATATTAAAAAATCGAATAATTAATAAATTAAAAATGATTGATTAACGTATATTATATCATTTATTTATGATTGTGTTTGTTATCACAAATTACGCAGCATATGTCTTGATTTTACATCCTTAGTGACCATAAAAATAACTTTATTAGCCCTTTTAATATTTTGTAATATTTTGCTTTGGAGTTTAAAAATTTTTTCGTGTTCATTAACATCACATTTTGTTAATGTTTTTTCTTGATACTATAAAAATATTTCATCGTCGTTACGAAAATTAAAAAGAAACCCATACTTGATCATTGTATTATAATTTTCTCAAACAATACAAAATATATCAATATTAACATATTATTGTTTGGTAATAAATAACAATACATTTTTGATTATTGACTATAATAATATACCTAACTGTAATAAAATAGTGAATACCATTTTTCCAAACTAAAAATAATTAAAAAAATATTTACTTATGTTTGTTTATTTTTATTGAATGTAATTTCTTAAACTTGTTTTACCTAAATATTTTGACACCTTTAACATTTAACTTCAGGGAATGTTCACACCCATGCCCCGCTAATAACTTTTAACGAAACTTTACCATCAAAATAATAATTACAATGGTCAAATTTTGTTTTTAAAAATGAGCAAAACTGCGACCGTGATAATATTATTATCCACTGTCAATTACCAAAACGTTAAAAGCTAGAGTGAAATACTTTGAAAGCGTTTGAGAAGTTTATGATTTATTTGCAATAAACGTCTTCAGTTTGAATACAGTATTCGTCAGCATAAAACCAAAATAACGATTCACCGGACCTTAAACTTCCGATGTACCCATTTAAATGAATACGTGACTTTGATCGAGAAAATGCTATAGCTTGACACTTATTATAGAGTTTATACAAGCCAGGTATAAATAATCCAACAACAGAAAATATTAATTAAGAAAATTAACATGGAAAAGTTTATTCGTGTAATTAGTAAATTCAGTATAAATATAAATAGCTATGGCCTGGAAATATAGTTTACAATAAATAAAGGTAAATTTACACAGAAAATATAATAATAAGGAAATAAAAAAAAAAACCCACCCCCATTTGACTACCTATGTTAGGAGTGGTAACAATAAAGAACTCGTGTGTGCGTATGTATAAAAACAATTAATTTATTCTTTCCGGTCTTATAAATACGACCCAAAGAAAACGTGAGCCAAATTCAATAAATCCACAATTTCAATTAAATAATAATATGTTGTAGTGGCTTACAAGATCAAAAACCTTCGAGTAGTCCGTATTAACTTAATTTATGTCGAAGTTACTGAGTAGGAATGCGTCCACGAGCAAAAAACAACGGCGCTGCTGGTTGTAATAAAGTGACGGGGACCTTGATGTTCATTCATTAGTTAGCAAATGCCAAACGGAAGCTAATTAGTAATAACAAAAAAGAGGTACGTTAAACATTACAGAGGCGGATTAGTATTGAAATTTGGTGGAGAGCAAAGACTATACTGTGAGGCACAGTTAGGTTAGATTTAATCTGACATTTACCCACAATATACGCAATACAGCGTATATCATACATATTTGTATTAAAAAATTCATATATTATGTTCGTACTTTATATTACATAAAATATTACATTTGATATAAACTAATAATTAAAGTGAACTCTAGTCCTGATCTTATAAATCTAATAAATGTTAGATATAAAACATTTTATTGAAAATAAAATTAACCATATACACAATGTGTAGTGCATTAAAGGTAATATATAAGTACAAAAAAAAAAAAAACAGGCGAAGTTGCTCTGTTGTATAGTATGTTTTAAGTGTATCTCGTCAATATTGTCACTGTGTAAGACTGTAATGGATATTGATTTCAAATTTGAATTTATAAATATATATATATATATATATACACACACGAAAAACTGTTCTGAGCGGAGACGGCGTGTATTTACTCCAAAGTATATTTTATAATTTATGTAGATCGCTAGCTATGAGTAATCTATTTTTCTAATAGCACTAAAACAGATTAAACCATAATATTTTACAAAAAATATTAAATGTATCCTTCCCTATTTTTATTTACTTACGCGAACGAATTTTTTTACACGTACGAAGAACGGTGTGAATAATAATTTCGGGGTGTAAATACGTAGCTTAAAATGGGATGGTCTAAATATTTTGAAAATTTAATTTGACAAAAAATATCAACGATTAATGTTTTTTTTTTTTTTTTAATTAGTTATAAAAAAACAAGTTGAATAAATAAGAACATTACTTTTCATTGAAATATCCAATTTCATCGACATTTAAGTCCTGTATAAAATAAAAAAGAATTGTTTTCTATTTATAGGTTTTAATATTGCTGTTAAAACAAATTAAGATAAATCTTGTATTTATAAAATATTCAAGCCTTAGGCACTATAATTCAAATATTTACATAATATGCATTTTTAACATTAATATAATTTTGAAAACCTTGTAAAACTTAAAGTTTGAACGTTTATAATAAAAAGGCTTACAATTTATTTACAATATTTTTTGACTTGCGTGTAAGAACAACTATATTGATGAGCTATGTGTTAATTAATATATCATACACACACATTTATATATATATATATATATTATATTGATTTAATTATTCTAATTTCTAATGATTTGAAAAAAATTTTTACTAAAAAACTACATTTCAAAAATTTCAAACGATTATATTTATGCCTTAAAAAAACCAAATAGTTTGAAATTTATATCACATGTCTAGAAAATAAAGATATAAATACATATAATTAATATTAGTATATATGATTATTCATTTTTGAATTGGAACAAAAAATAAAATCGATTTTGCTACCTTAAACTGCGTTGTTGTATGAATGTTTGCGTGTTTCGTATATTTTTCCATAGATTTATCCTAATTTTTATTATAAGTTCTTGGAATTTGTACCAACCTTTCAAAAGTATTGACTAGATCTAATTTATTAGACCAGAAACCACTCTCAAATTAAGAATTGAAGCATTTTTTAACTCAAAAACGTGATGATGCAGGCACTTTCGGACTCAATATTTATTTATTTATAAGTTTATTGTTTAATTTTTTATTGTTAATAAAATTTATATCATACTATTCGTGTCCAACATTAATTATGTAGTCTGTACATATAATCTTATAATATTGTATTCAATTATACTTCAATTACTTTGAAGTAGGTAACACGAAATTTGACGGAACAATTTATTACTCTAAAATTATCCCTTCAAAACACCACAATAGTAATTACGCTGAACTGGAGAGTGATTATGTTATCAGACAACAGCTAAATCACCGACTAGAGATGAATGCCAATAAAGGCTTTCGAAACAATAATCTTCAGTCACTGCTAATAGGATTCGCCAGCAGACCGCTCGCCGTTTTAGATTCACTATGATAATAATAACAATGTAGCAAATAAAAACATTACCTCAGTCCTCAGTATTACACATTTACTCTAATTATTGGCGCTAATAAATTAAGATATTGAAGGAATTATTGTTTTTAAACGATTCACCATTTTTTAGAAAAACATTTTTGCATCAAAAGCTATACTCGATATTTATTAAATATTTGTGTATAAATACATAAATCAGGGAACTTGTGTCAACGCTAGGTTGATTTCGATACTTATAATACATTTAGACATTATAAAATGAAAAAGTCTTAGATTACAACAAATTTTATTGCGTATTTTTTAGTTTTTATATAAACTCTTTGTATACTGTTGACCGTTGTCAATAGTTAATCCAATTTTATTTTTATTTTATTTTTTATGTTCCATTCATAGTATTATTGTAATATTGTAAAATTACTTTAAATAATTTAAATAACTTATATAATATTATAAAATACCCTTATAAATACCCTTGTACACAGGGTATCACGTCAAAACCACGAAACGCCGCTATTTTGACGTTCGCTTTTTTTGTTTCGTGGTTATGACGGTGACATAGTCCTTATGAGTTTATTTACGCTTAAAAATGTTTAAACTCCTACAAATCAAAATTAACCTAAAATATTTTAAGTACCAGGTACTCCATAATATTGATTGGTAAGACGCAATATTTTAGATTCCGTGAACTGATAATTTATGAAAATATACTTTATAATATACATTATAATACTGTATCTGACAGAGAGAAATAAATAAATCTTCGTAAAGTTTAACTATACTTTAATTAATCGCAAATTGCAAATGTATTAATGTATTTACTACGTCATATATAATATAAAATTAATCGGTGTTCTCGTAAGAAAAAAAAAGAAAACACACTATTCAATCAGATTATTAGTTACTAATATAATATGTTTTAGGGTATTTTCGATTACATTAATAACTTTAACAGTGTTCAGTATTATATTATTATAGTGCTGTGCTCGTCTCGCGTTTTTATAATAATTAAATCAAATAATAATAATAATATTATAACTATAGAGTATTGAGGCTAAAATTTATATTACAATGGGATAACGCGAATAACAGAATGGTTACATAAAAACGAGCTGCAGCATAAAATGAAAATGGGAAATGTAAATTCCTGTATGGACGTAAAAATAAAATATACTATATAATGCGTACCTATGTAACAGAAAAAAAAAATGACGTGTAAATTCCTAGTTAGTTATGTCCATACAATAAAATATGTAATGTATTCGTGTATATATAAAAATAATATGTTTACAAGTGCCTATACACTCGTCGAAGAGCCGCACACCAAAAGCTCACATTCGGCATAAATTATATTAATTTGTTTATCGTGTTTTCCTATATTAAATTAACGTCTCGATGTACGAGAGATTTTGCCTTAATCTACGAGGGTGGTAGTTTTATAAGATATAGTAATATGTTCGCGCACATTTTACCTGCGCGTAAAAACTCACGAAATGTAATATTACAGGTCACAGTCATTGTTGCACCGGTGACCTACCCTATCCAAACAATGTTAACACCTTAAGCGCTTACAATAACAGAGTGCCACTCTAACGCAATGTAAATATTTTAAAGCAGGTTTATATTATTATGTAGGGCGTGATAGTTTATGATAATTTTTATCGAGTGATCATATTTAGGTACAAGTGGGACTTTCAAACAATTTTCGAAACGAAAGCATTAAATAATAGCGATTGACCGACGTCGATTGAATTGGCTGTAAATATAGGCTATATACAATAATATCCAGACATCATATGTGTATAGGTATATAAAAATACAGGTAAACAAGACGACTAGACAGTTATAAGCGTAATAAGACAATAATCTCATTAAACCTGAGCGTGTTGAGAGCAGGGAGGCACAGCGTCGTGGTCACGGCAGATAAGAAACTTTTAAGATGACTTTCGTAAAATATCACTTTTTTTTATTAAAGCAGTGGCGGAGTAATCTTAATCGACTTAACTAGACAATAGTTGACATATACATTAAGAAACTCGATAAACCACGAAAAGTTTGAGCAATATAATATATTATGATTCATATGAGCTAGTTTGTGAACCGTAACTTTGCACGGATGAAATTCAACCAAGTTCGTGCGCCAACTGAAGTTTTTTTTTTCTTGTACGAACATGATTTATTCAAATTAAGTAGTATAACTACTAGCTAGTAAGCAACTGTTGTCAGCGATATATGAACATAACACTTATAGTGCTATGAAGTATGAATATATTTATCTCGGCCTTTGAAGGGAGATTTTTGAATTAGTAATTAGCGAGTTATTAATATTTTAATATATTTTTGTGCAATATTTAATTCATCTTATTTTTTTGTTTATTTTTAATAAAATAAATGTTAAACCTTTTTTTATCTCGACAGTTCGGGATAATTTGGCAACCTACTTCATACTTAACTTTTAATTTATTTTTTATTCATCAGATTCACTTCACCTGTCTAATGTATAGTTTATTATTTTTTTATTTTAAATCAAAACATGTTTTTCAATTAAAGTACTAAAAAAGCTTTGAAGCCTACCTTCACCGATCTCTAAAAAAGTTTTCCATAAAGACACTCGTCAGTATAAAAATAACTCTTCGACATTATTCCAATCTAATAAAGACAACAAAATATAAATACATATTTTAACTATAAAATGATTAAATGCAAATTATATATTATTCAATGTTATACTAGATTTGATTATTTGTACTTTGAAGAAAATAATTGGAATTTATAATAAAAAAAGAAATGTGTTCATTATCATACTTGTACATTTTATGTGTTTCACATACATAATTAAATATTAATTTGTAACGAAATAAATTATGTCTTCTATCAACTGATTAAATGAAACCACTAGAACGTGGTTTCATTGTAAATATTTCATTATTGCACCTACATAGATAACTATATTATTGATTAAGAAAGAATAATAATGTTTTTATAGTTTGTAAAATATAAAATATTATTTCTATTTGTTTAACGCTACATTATACCTTTCACATAAACACATTTTCTTTTAATATTTTTGTCAATTCACTGGGCATGTTTATTATTGTTAAGTATATTATTGAATCTAGGAATACTCGATTTTATTACCTCTATATCTGTAGTCAACCATGTCCTTATAACTTAAAAATATTCATTGTCAACTGACATGACTGACTTTCTACCTACGAATTTATGTAGTCGACCAAATATGAGTTCACATCATATTTAGAATATTGACATTTCATTAAATCACGTTTATCTATGTCAACGCCATTTTTGGCCAGACCATTGCATTTTGAAAAGTTTGAGTTCACAGTTATTATATTATAACAGAAGACCGACTTTCACGTTAATTTTGAAATTCTTATATCAAAGAGAAGGATGTTTGCTAAGTTATAAATAATCTCCAACGACTCAACGATAAACTCCGATATACATTCAAACGCCAAATTTATGTATCACGTCAAATTTTTTAATTTTTTGATTTATTAGCATTTTACCAAAGCACAGCGCAGATATAAAGTTTTTTTGATCCATCAAAGGATCTGCTATAGATTCACGTAAAAATATGAGTTTTAATGCCCTAAATGGATGTGAGAGAATTATTATAATATTTATGCGTGGAGAGATTGATTATTAAATTATTGATAATAATATATGGCTATCACGAGTATAATTTGTTGAACATAATACACACAATTTTTATTGCATTACAATATTAATTGGGAATGGACCAATTGCGGTCCTTAAATTTTAGAAATTTAAAATAGAATTATTTTTTTTCGATCTAATTCCATCAACATCCACAATGTACACACTAAAATGCTTGAAAACTAAAAACTTATTTATTGATAAATTGTTTGCTTTGACTGATTATAATATATTTTATAACAGTATCGGAAATTCTATGAAACGTTATTATTATTACGCACATTTGATCACGCAAGTAAATTAACTTGTTAAATGTGAAAAAAAAAACATTAGGTATATTAAGGGTATTAATCTTCAAAAAAAATCGGTTAGTGTATTAATCTATTAAATAATTATAGGTAACCAATTAATACGTTTTCCTTAGGCTTTGTAAAATGTTTTGAGTGCCATTGGTTTATCGATCCTTAAATGTCTAGAGTGCTATTTAATATTTATTGATATATAAAAGAATAATTTCAAACGCAATAACTGGTTTATTGCCTAGTTGATATCCGTTGATTTTAATGACCATTTTAATTCGTATTTGCATTTTCTAGTAAAAATTATACAATGAGATTTTTTTTGGAAGAGAAAGCAAAACCAGATGTTTGAAACTATTTTATCTGTTTATTAATGGCACAAGATGTAATTTAATTTGGATGGTTATTTTTTTTTACAATATCTAATGCCAGATATTATATATTTTATAAGCTTTATGCGAATAACATAAAGTTTCTTACCTACATGTTTACCATAGCTGGTTTACTTTATATTTTCTGTGTACGTAATAATATTATATAAAGTAAACTTAAAACATAAAGAAAAGGTCTTTGTTCAGAATAATTGTTTTCAACTACCTATAATGTTCGAATTTTCAACAACCGCATTTATGAAACAAGAAAAATTGTCAATATTATTATTATAAGAGTATTCTAAATTTATCTTTTTGATTAAAATTTAACCCTTATGCTATATAGCTTATTTTATATGAAAATTGTGTGTAAGATAATATGTTTAAAATATCGACATTTTTATTTTTACGGTATTATTATAAAATATTGCTATTTTACAGTTATTTTTATTTTTAATGTTTGCATATTTTGATAGGGATATGTTGACACTTGAAATTAAAAAAAAAAACCGAGTTTATCGTATAAAATTCTAAAAGTTTTCATTTTTTCATATAGTGAATGACATTTACGACTCTATACAGTCAATAGCTATTATCATAGTACTTTATGCATTTATCTTATAGTTTTAATAGTTTTAACAATAATTATGTACCTAATTTAGAACTATTTGTATTTTTATTGTTTTTATAACACGTTTTTGTACGGCCTCCAAATTTTATTTGATACCCCTTAAAAATGTTGCTTGAGAAGATTTAATTTTCAAGTATTTAATGTAAATAAATATAATTGATATGACTTTATACCTATGATCATGTTAATACTGTAATAATATTACTAATAATATAAAACATGAAACATATTATATAATATAACTTACTGGACCGTATCGAGCACAGTATGACGTTTTGTGAGCGAGTGTGTTTACGTACATCGAAAAACCTTATTTATATACCGCCATTGACGTCATATACTGATACCTACATCCGTGTAACAACCGAAAGTTATATCCTAATAAGTAATATTATATGTGGAAAGTTAATATATAGTGAAATACAATATCGATACGTACACACACACACACACACACACACACACACACGTGCTTGCGATGTTAGAATGCTATTATTAATAAATGTGAATTGCAACAATAATATCTGTCAAATTTGTTATTTTTTTTTGTTTTATCTATTTTGTGAATCGAAAATCATTGTCGAATATCAATGTTCATGATAATACTATATATTTATGTAAAAATCTTAACACATTAAGTAGCAACAAAATTGAAAAATAATTTACAGGACCAGACGAATATCAAAATAGGTAATAAAAATCATTATATTATTGCGATGTCTATAATATTTATTTTATACTATACGTACCTATCAAAGAAATAAAAATATGTTTCAATCACGATTTGGCGAATTTCTGTAAACATTTACTTAAACAAATAACCCGACACATATTCAGAAGACATTTATAATAAAATGTTCGTGGAAAAGCCATTTTTTTTTTACGCCTTTACGAAAAAGGTTACGTGGTCAAAGTTGACAATAATGATAATATGATATGCCATAAACGAAATCAAGATATAGAGAATTGCATTCCATTTGCGAAAAAATGGGTATTTGGGTCAATGTTTATGATACGAGAATCAACGTGTGTATTGAGTACATATTATAATAAATATATACACTCGATAATATACGCATTACACTTTATGCATACGCTGAAGTTAGGTATATAATATATGCACTATACACACATGGCTAATGTTATTAGGAATATTACAATTATATGCGGAAAACAAACTTGAAGAAAACAGACTTTGTAAACACAATTATAGACGTATTATCGAACTGAGGATTATCTTGACATATTCTTAAGATCCCTTTGTGGAATATAAAATATTTTTTATACAAAATTCATTATTTGAAAAGGTATTAATGTTTTTGAAAGTATTTTTTTTTTTTACATAATTTCCAATTTTGAAATAAAACAACTGTTGGAATTATAAATAAAACGCCCCATATCATGTAGTTGTAGTATGTTATGAGTAAACTATTAACATTGTAGTACAGCAGACGCTGAATAGTAATTTCTATAATACTTTATGATATTTGTCCCATGCAATACTCGGTAAGAGTTAATCGTTGTTATTTATATTACGCCTCGTAACACGCTATTTTATATTGTATCATATTAATATTATACTCATTGTTATTTTATTTGATATTCAATTTTTATTATTATTTACATTGAGCTTTTGTATAATATGACATGTGTACATTTTTTAATATTATTTGTCGTTATATGTAAGTTTCTACTTTGAAGCAGAATATTTTTTGGAGTATTTTTATGTACAAAAAACTTAATTCAGATGAGTAGATTATGAGTTATAACAGTTTAAAGTTTTGGTTGACAGAGTGGTGAAGAACGGAGATACACCGCAATATTATGGTCTACTACTTCGCTCACCTAACTTTAAATAGTAGTTAACTCGTAAACTACTCGTATGAATTTAGATTTATATCTATCGAAATTCACTGAAAAATATTCTTTTTCGGAACATAAAATTAAAAATGTATGTTGTCATTCAAAAAAATAAGAAACTTACAAAAAATTATAACGATAATAAAAACTAAAAAAAAATTATTTTAACTTTAAAGTATACGGATAAAAGAAATATTTTCATAAGTGTTAATAATTTTTGGAATAATGAGTAGTTCATGAGTTCGTAATAAAAGAACCGCCTTGTTTAAAAAACAAATGCTTTGCTTAAAACCAAAGTATAGCGACCAAATTTTGAGGACTATCGATTTTGAACTCGGTTTGCTAGCTTATAATAGTGTTTGTTGTTGTTCTGAAATTAATTATGCATAATAGATAATTATGTTTTAATAATGTTTTCATTTTTGGCTCTACTCGGAATCGTATTTACGCTGAAGTCGAAAATAATATAATTTTTATACGTACCTACTACTGACCTACATTATTCTTACGTGTCGACCTTTTGTTAAACAATGCATTTTGATATCGGTAATAAAAATAAAAACCACAAAATTTTTCAAATGTTTCAAATCATTCAGAGCGTTATTTTTTTTATAGGATTCGAATTCAAACATATACTAAAGTATTTTATTGAATGATTTTACTAAAAACGTGAAAAAGGTGATGACAATCATAGCTTTTGTAAATGTAATCTGAAACAAAATTTAATTATAGATTTAAACCTAAATTTGCATTAATAATATTTTGGTTTTAGTGACATTATTAAAAAAAAAATTCTACAACTATCGAAATAAAATGATATTAATACTGCGATTAGAGTGTACGTTAAAACTTAACAGCTTTATTATCATATTATACAATGACTTATATGTATTAAATTATGATTCTTAGTTATATCATGTAATTTTTTTTTTCTAAAACTATGGTCAACTTTTTATAAACATGATCCATACGTTATTAAAAATCAAAATATACTAATAGAAAAAAATAGCTCTATTGAATTTCAACCATTTAAAACCTACCGAAACAATCAAAAATGTCCAATTCCTGCAGTAGACACTGATTGGATTATTTGTAAATTATAATTACAATTGTATTTATGAATACCTCCTACCTATACAGTTGCCATAATATAAATATACGCACTCAGCTAGCTGTCATGACTGAAATTATTTTTTAATTTTAGATAACTTGAATATCAAGTTAATATTGGTTTAAGCATATAAACATGTTTTTAATCCGTTTTAATCTTTTTTTGCAGGTGTCGGATAATATTTTTAATTTTTCCTCTACATTTTCCAGAAATTACTGTCCAAATAATTCCACTCTTAATCGCTTTACAACACAATATTAAATCGCACCACAGTTGATATTATAATCACCCACCCATTCACTGTTGAAACTGTGATCTATAGCGAGCGAAGAATGTTTGCTCTTTTTATACTGTTTCAATTAAACAATGACAACAACGTCCGTTTGTTAACAATATTTAACATCGTTCATAAACATGAATGAGTTTGGAACTAATCTTTAGTTCTGATGTTTATACCCACGCCGTATATTATATTATATACCAAGCAAGTTTAAATTTATATCAAACACGTCCATCGATAAGTCGTTTTCATTTTTAAATCACACATGCGCCTTTAGTCGAAAACTGTTCACTAAAAACGATCAGATCGTTTCACGAGTAGAAAATACAATAATAATATGATATAATATTATACAATTCCGCAATCGCATAGAACGGATTATCAGCTTGTTATACACATATCCGTTTTGTAGCGAGCACGATAAACACGCCATTAAACACATATTTCATTCCTCTATCGTAAACGGTTATACGAGTATTTAGTAGTTCAGGTTCGAAGGGCATTAATATTACCTACTTAAAGTATCAATGTATGTTTTAATCAAATAAATAAATAAATAAATAATAAAAAATATTATTAACCTATACAACGCATGTCGAAAGTAAATAAAATTTATTTTCGGCAACCGAAAACCGTACACCAATTATGTCTAATACATAATAACACGATATTATAAACATAAATATGTGTATTACGTATATAGTTCGCATAACATCTGATATAATATTTATCTACCATTAATTATTATGGCACGGGGCTGAGCCTGCAGATGAAAATACGTATACAATAATACTATTTTACGTATATACTATAACAATATAGCAGTGATTGAATGCCGCGTAACTATACATTTACTATACATTAAATTAAAAATGAAGGGCCATCCATCTCGCGCGCGCGTACATGTTTATTGATAACGTATAGACGACAAGGAATGTGATTAAATAGCAATGGTATCCCGTGCGGCACTTTAAAATTGATCGCCGACTAAAGTTATAGAGTGGGTGACTGGATTGACCCTAATGAACCCTGAATGCATTAAGGACACGGGCTTAAGACCGGCCAGGGATTTCAAAGAGAGATGTGTGCTTCTAATGACTATATTATATGAGTTCAAAATCATTCAATAAAGTCAGCGCCGCGCGTGTACCTCATCGGTAATCATCAAACATTTCTTTAGTTAAAAGAAAAATACGAGTACGTATAATGCATTTTGAAATAATCTCAAAACCTTGAGGTACATTTAATATTTTAATTTAGGAAACCTAACCATACCATAATATGATTATTTGTATTTTTGCAAGTCCATAAATTTAAAAATGTACATAATTATAAATTTAAATTTCGAAATAATTAAAAAAGACGATTTATTTTATTTTGTAAATGTCTCTTATTGACGAGTAATAAATTAATAATTGTAATGCATATTATTTACATATTTTTGTAATAATTATATTAGTTAATAATATACATTTATTTGGTCAGAATTCAGTTTAAACGTTCTTAAAATAATAAAATCATGATCATTTATATAAAAAAAAAATCATAACAAATTATCATGATAATAATCTGCGGTGACAATGGTTTGGTCCAATTCACCACCAAAGTACTTATGTATTTCGTGTGGGTGAAATTGGAGAACTTAATCAATTATTTAAATTTTGTTATTGAATAATATTGATACATTTTATACTATAAATAACTAATATGTAAATCAATGAGAACGACGATAATTATACAAGAATTAAAAAAATAAATATATGATATTATATAAAAATATATTAAAAAATTAATTATATTTCGACATGTATTTTATAACAATTTATAACGTTTAATGCTACACATTTTATGCTGTATTTTTTGTTTGCCAGTGAAATTGTATAAATTGAAAAGTTATATTATTTCATTAAAATTTTAATTGCAATTTTGAAAGAATAATATGTTTCTATACAATATTACATTGTTTTTAATACAATTCAAACCTATTCGTTTTAAGTCCGTAACCATTTCATATTAATTCAAATTTAAAGGAAAACCTACTAAGCTAGATTATTAAAAAAATTGATTCAAATAAGTTTGAAACATTGGTAGTTTTGAATAATAATTATTACTTTATTAGTTCACGTGTAAACTTTCTTGTCTTCAACGAAACTAAGTAGCGGATAATTCTCTAGTACTTCAGCACAAAAATTGTCCACAAAGATTTATTATGGATTACACTGGATAGGACCGGAGTTGCATACCTTGATGACGGATAAACAACCAAAGTATGCAAATTTTAATTTTAATTTTAGCCCGCAAACCTAGTTTCATCGATGTAATTATAGCTACGTCATGTCGACATGTCGTTTAACAAAATATCAGTTCATAATAAAATACACGACCTACGGTTTATCTTACATACAAACTTCGATTTTTTTTCTGTTTTTCATTTGTAATAGGTCCAATATGTATATAAACAATTTCCAATAAATAAACATAATACACAACTACGTATTATGATTCAATATTTTCATAACTATTAATCATATTTTTTGAGTGTTATTACAATTCGATTTGAATAAATAAATGAAAATATAATATTTACGTAATTTTAATTGGAATAGTGATATTTGTATGATGAAAATATATGTACAATATTGATGGTGTTTTCTTTCTTCAACAGCATTAATATTATAAGTTATAACGTTAAATCATCAATCATCTGTAACTATATAATATAATATTATTATGTATATTAATGAAATATATGGTATTTTTATATTTTTATTTGGTGTAATATCTATTTTATATTATTATTTGAGAAAACTCTATGGCTGTTATTATTTATTATATTGATCAATAGAAATCACAAATAATCGGTAACTTATGTTCGGTTAATATCATTATCTAGATAATTCTGGGTTGTTTTTTTTACTAACTATATGGTTAATTTTCCCCTATAAAATTTGTTGCATTGTATGATAAATGATTATAACCTCCCTTATCTCGTATACACTTACATACATTGTGTATGTACACAATTATATAATAATATACCATTTACGTAAAAAAAGCCGTTTATTGTAAAAAGTCATGCATGTTAAAATGTATTTTGTAGGTACGCTTGTTTTTGTATTTGCTGTAAACAAAAACCGAACGCCGTTAATTATTTTACAACCATAACTTAAATATTAAAATGTTCATAATATCTACAAATATTATTATTATAACCATGCATATTACTATACGTTATAAATGTCGGGGAGTTTCAGGTGAGAATTTTCAACCACGGAAAGCTGGGTTCAAGTCAAAGTTTGTTGTTAAAGGGAAGACGCATAAAGGATCTAAAAGTTTATAATAGGTACGTCATATTTACTACACATTTAACCTTTGAAAGGTGAATTGAGTTTTATAAAATCCTTCTTAGAATTCCAAGCAGGAAGTACAAATGACCAACGACTTACAAAACTATCTACACTCAGATCTTCTTTCAATAATATAAAAGTATTGCAATTATTTTTAAATTTTACACGCGTACATTCTACTACTATGAGTATTTCGGCAATAAATTTAGTTGAAATAATATTGAAAGTATCGAGGAATGAAAACTGATTAGATCCAATAGAGATGATTTCGAAAAACAAAACTAAGAATTATAAATTAATACAGAAATGAAAATTTTGTGCTGAGCTTCGTTTCGTATTATTGTCACGACTCTTGACGAATGCTTCTCAACAACTTTTTCATCGCGTCAATACTTTTTATAATTTTATAAACGCCTAATGGACAATGTCACAGTATAATTTTTATATTAAAACACGTGGGTATTTCATACTTGTAAATAGGAACAATAGTGGTAAACTATTTAGAAAATAATCCGAGTATACAGGTACTTGTGTACAAGTCAAACGATTTATATATAAGTACCTATAAAATAATATTTTGAAAAAAACCCAGGAAGTTGCTCTGATGTATATTAAGTGTCGAGTGTAGGTACCTCATCGTCGAGTAGATAGCTGCAGTAGTGGATGTATTACATTTAAACACAACGATAAATCATTTCATATGAAATACCATTCTGATCAGCATATACTTCTAAGAATATATCATGCTTCATGTATATTATTACTTTATAAGTGATTTATTTTTTTTTTTAATAATAATAAACTATTTTTTCCTCACAATAAATCGAAAATATAATAAAATAGTAGTTATCGTAATATTATTACTCACTGTTATTTACAATTTGTTATAAAGACAGTACCGATAAACCGTACACCGGCGTGAATTATAGGCCCGAGATACAAATAGCTTATATTTAATCCAAATATTATTATTATTGTATTATGTTATGTGTATAGTAAATATTAATATAAGTATCTATTATCGAAAAGTTTCAAGGCTTTTCGAATAGTATTTCATACACATTTTGATATGTTTGGATTATTTTTATGAATATTATAAAAATTTGAACTTTAAAAGCTTATGGGTACAATATTTTTTTACTATTTTCAAATCGTTTAAATTTCTTTAAGTACAGCATAATATAAATAATCTATTTTTAAATTTCAAAGGTTTTTGACTCGGCATACAATTTTTGTAAAACTTTAAAGGAAAAAAATCAAAAATTCAAACTACTATTTTATTTAACGTAAGTATTTTTAAAACCTTAATTGTGAATAATTTCAGTAAAAATGGAATGTTTCAA
The DNA here is from genome assembly GCF_003676215.2 of Rhopalosiphum maidis. Classification (NCBI taxonomy): domain Eukaryota; kingdom Metazoa; phylum Arthropoda; class Insecta; order Hemiptera; family Aphididae; genus Rhopalosiphum; species Rhopalosiphum maidis. Next base: position 12,639,720 of record NC_040879.1, read on the forward strand.
AGTGTTTTTCAATTAATATTTTTTGAATTACAACAAAATAACAAAAATTTTTTATGGACAAATTATTTTTTTATATTATTTGTGCTTTAATTATTACGCTTACTTAATTATTAAAAATAGCATTGACATTTAAATTTCAATCTCCTTTTAAAAATGTTTCAAACTTTTATTTTTTTTTTTTAATCTTAATTTTAATTTGAACTTAATACGCATATAAAAACTCTTTTCTTCGATGTATTTTAGATATTTTCAATTGTAGTAAGAATAACTAATGATGATCCTTGTAAACCTTTTTCAAGCTTTTTTACTTACAAACAATAACGTTAATATACATACATCGAAAAAAAATACTAAATAAAAACTTTATATAATATTGAATGAATATTTGATGAACAATTTATATCTATATAGTAAATTATTCAGTTTTGAGTTACAAAAAAAAAACAAAAAAAAAAAAAAATGAGAAAGTGAACAATTTTAGTTTTAGTTAAACATTTCAATTTTTCTTAATTTTTTTTCCCTCGATTATTTTTCTTCTACACAAAACATACGAAGAAACCTATATAGAAACGCGTTACTGTAAAATCAATACAGTCATCGCTCTACAAAGAATCTAAAATAACTATACAGTTGATGAGATATCTTAGTATAAACTCGAAATTCCCGAGCTGGTGATTTTAATAAGTTGACAAGAAATTCACATTTTACACGTTCAGACATTTTTGTTTTTTTATTTTCATGGATTAAATATCAAAACGATTACGCTCCTTGACACGACACACTCCGTGTCCTATATATTCCTTTATGTACATAAAACACACTGATGAGGAATTACTGGCAACTAGATAGACCTATGAAGTTCCGTATAAAAACATTTTTAATTAAATATAAACAACACTTGTTTTTAAACTATATTTTTCGTTCATTATTAATTTACATTTATAAACAAATAATTAGTGGCTTGAGGTAAACTTTTTCAGTTAAAGGCATCAGCGTCAGTTACCTATATATACTTCCCTCTCCTTTCATCCATAAACTACGAAATTAAAAGATTAAAAAAGGTCCGTCTATCCACTTATGCCGACTAATATGAGATATAATATAATATGAGATATGTTTCAATGCCGACCGATAGTCAAAGTATAATAATATTTATTAAAAATCGGGAAATTCGCTCTGCTACTCTGCTACAAACTATAGGTGTCGATTGTACCCCGATCACTGCTGTAATGGATGTGGATAAACTTTAATCCAATGATAAATCATTGTCTGCGAAATATGACAGTCCGTTTGCTAATATCAGTGAGTATGTTGTATTATGCGTTATTTATAATATTACATTTTATATATTATATTTGTAATTTATTTCAGATTTAGTAATACGGCAGGTAAAATTATTTCTTGTTGAAAACATCGTTATGTTTTTAACCATTATAATAGTATACACATCACAATGAATTATTATTATTATTATTGACTTTAGAATCAATATCATTTTTCCGTTGAAAAGTGTGAAGAGGTTCATGGTATTTAGTCAATAGTCAATAGCTTAAAATTAATATAAATACTTTTAAATTGTCACTGTGTTTGGTAAAATATAATACTTATCGTAACAGTTTCAAGTTCCTCTCGAAATATAATACTTATCTGGAAACAATAATCATTATTTTTCACTTAAATATCCAATTTCTTTCAAATTCGAACTTCAAATATCTTTAAAAAATAAATTTCATATAAGTGTTATAAAGAACTTTAAGCTTCTATAAAAAATATTTACGAGAAACCTTTTCAAGCCTGAACAATTAAATAAACTAAAAAATAATAAATACATTTTAAATGTTTGTTTTTTTGACGAATTTTGCCAATTTTTTGACTTCAAACACTTACACAATTGAGATATAGCAATGCAATTGTAATAATTTAAAATGTCTATAGGTACTAAAAAATTATGTGGGATTATTAAACTGTCACTGGGATTTATCATTTTGATAAATTATCATCTTTTATTAATTAATAATTAATTATTAATTTTTTGATCTAATCTAAACATTTTTATAAACATTCAGAAAAACTAATTAGGTTTTTTTTAGTAATTTATTCTAAATACTTTGAAAATTTCACAGCGTTTAGACAATTTTAATTGTATTCAAAGTGGAAAGAATCGTGTTTCTAGGTTTAATATTTTATAAATAATAACGAAATAACAAAAATTAATTGTATTATTTGTATAAAATGTTCAAGCATTTTTATTTAAAAACAAAAATATTATCAATTTCCATACAAAAATTGATAAAAAAAAAAAAAAATAATAATAACGATATCGACTCCATTCAAAATATGTATTATTAAAGCATTTAATAAACATTAAAATTACTCCTGATTGATATCAAATATTATTTGTCAACAACAAAACAAATTATTTTATTTATTCTATACTTATAGTCCACTCAAAGTTAATAGTTCTGTATAACCAGTGTACTTTATCACGATTACAGATAGGTTTAACTAGTTATTTTATTATTAAAATGTAAAACAATTAATGTTTTTAAAATTATTATGACAGGTAGATAAAATACCGGTTTCCAAGAATTGAAACTTTTAAATCTTTTAAATTAAAAGCTTCACTAATAGTTAGATATTTACAGATTGTCATAAAAAAAAAATCAGCGTTCCAATCGAGGTTGATCAAATAATGAAATTCGTGTTTTGCTAGGTAAAATTATTATTCTTAGACATCAAATAACATAATTGGCTCTGTAACTTGGTTATTTGTTCGATTTTAATATATTTTTTTTTTTGAACTGTTTTAAAAAATATGATAAAAAAATGGCTATTTTAAAAATTTATAAAAAAACAAAAAATATTTTTGATAATTTTTGAATTTTTGAAAAAACAAATTGAATTTTATACCATTCGATCATAATTTCCATACTTGTTACTCTAAACAATACAGCATTTAGGGAGATATTAATAAGGGTGATACGAGACTTTTGGGATCCTTTTACTTTTTAGTAAATACTACTAAAATAAATATTAAATTTTCATTTCAAATCTCATTTATTAGTTTTTGTATTATAATGATAAAACAAAATCGATTTAATCGAATACTGGTTTTGCGTAAAAACAACAGTTATGCTATATTATTTATTTAAACCGTATATAATGCCTACCTTATTACTAATAATAAAATTACTATTATATCAGTGTAGACATATTATAATAACAGATAGGTACATACTACTTAGGCTGGCAGACCGCCTCCGCTCAGAGTAGTATTTTGCAAACAATGATTTTTATCATTGAATTCAAATTAATCGCATCCATTACACATACTGTACGATAGAGAAGTTTTAAGCATATTTCACACCAAGTATATACATGTTTTGTACGTATTTTTCACTTATTTGCAACCCTTTGGTCAATTTTTCAGTAGATAATATAAATTTACTTTTACATAACTGTAATAATGATATTGGTTTTTTTCCTCAAAGGAAACTTTATCGAAATCTTTAATTTTATAATAAATAACATGAGATTTTTAATCAAAAATTAGTTTTTAATTTATTGCTACACAGATCGAAAATTCATGATAAATTAACTCAATATTGTTGTTTAAACTTAAAATATTATTATAAACATCATAATAACAAACGTTTGAAAATAATTCATTTTAATTGTTTTTAAGTAAATGCTTCAATCGGTTTAATTTCCATTGTTCTCTGGTATTATTTTATGTTTAAATAATTTTGAGGTAGATGTGCCTACAAATATATAAATATATTCAACAAAATAAATACAAAATCTTAATCAAATAACAATACCTGCTTAAGGCTGATTTTATAATATATTGTTATTTATTAAACAATTAAACACATCTATGGAATGCGTCCATGAGGAATAAATACAATTTATGATCATTATTATGGTTATATAGAAGTGTTTTTTTTTTACTGTATTTTTTCAATGAAAGAATGAATTTGGGAGTTGAAAATTAGTAAAATAAAATACTAGTACAGTAGAAACTATTTATAATGACACCAGTTTAATGACCTAAGATTAAAAGTCACAGCATAACTCTTATGTTTTATATTACGCTATGTCGCTATAATTTGTTTCGGTCGTATTGGCGTTCGTAAAACTATTATACGGATATAATGATGTTTATTTTTTAATGAATTTAGATGAATATCTTATTTAATATTTTATTATTTTGATTTTACAATGATGTGTGGTTTTATTTTTTATATAATAAAAATAATAGATTTTTTTTAATATTCACTAAATATTGAATGGTTTTTGATGAAAATACTATTCAATAATGTACATATTTAAGATTGATATTTTATGATTTAAAGAGAACATTTTTTTAAAAATTTTATTGTCAGGTTTTTACTACTGACATGGTACTCACAAATTTATATAATACTTATTTAAAGTTTAAACAAGCGGAGTAGTGGACAAACATTTTGCGGGGTAACCACATACCACTCCACTCCGCACAAATAAACTTTAAATACGTATAACTCATAAACTACTCGCCCTGAATTCGATTTTTATGTATCAAAATACCCAAAAAATTATTCTGCTTTGGAATATGAAATTAAAAATCTATGTTTTTATTCAAAAAAGTTAAAAACTTAAAAAATTATAAGGATAAAAAATATTTAAAAATATAATTTTTAATAAAAACGTTGTTCTTTTTAAAAATTTGAAACTATGTAAAAAAATATTTTCAAAAACATTAATACTTTTTGAAATAATGAGTGTTGTTTGATAAAAGAATCACTCTGTATAATATTATAATTTAATTTTACTTTTGCTATTTTTAATTATACCTATAGGGTTTATTGGATATTCCCTTTGGGATTTTTTGGATATATTTTGCCAATTCTGAATGTTACTATCAATATGTAGGTATTATAATATAAGAATATATATTTATCTAACTTCATCATAACTTACTGACTATAACCTGTTACACATCTACTTGCAGTTACATTACACGTTTAGCTTATAGGTATAATGAGAATTTAAAGTGCGGTCGAGTGACGTTGTATCCTATCATATCATTGCGTTCATAGATCATGATCGATTTAAATCGTTTCGTTACGCGTGAATCGATGAATCACCGTTTTTTTGTTGTTGTAGATATACCATAGACGTGTACCGTGTGGAGTTAAATTTATTAGTTTATTGTTTCAAAAAATACTAAAGGTATATCCATATCGTATAGTTCATATATATATATAATATAAGTATATTATTATTCTAATTTGTCATAAATACCTACCTATCTGATATTAATATTATTATAAGTAAATGTATATCTAATCTGATTTTTATTTCATCATAAGAAGTACATATTATATTTTTTAATTTTTTGTTAGAAAATAATTTTATGCAAAATAGAAAAATAAAACGTTTATTATGTGAAGTATATCATTTGCACTTTCAAATATCTTATAACTCAAGTGTTTTTTTAGATGAATTTCATATCACATTAGTTTTAGTAATATACTAAACGTTGTTTTTTTAAATACAAAACTGCAGTAGGTTAGTATACTGAAATATCACAAGAAAGCAAGGTAGTATGTTAATTATATTATACGTCATTTTTATTTAAAAAAAAACAATTTTGTTTTATTAACCTATAATTACATTTTGTTTCTTAAATACGCGGTTGCCCGTGACGTGGCGGTGCACTAACCGTTTCCGGTCAAGACTTTTAGCTAATGCACATAATTTAACGGGACAAAATATAATGATATGGGTTTTTTTTTTTCTGTTAACCACGTTTCATTTTGTATTATAAATTGCATTTTAATATTATATTATTGCTAATAAGATCTAAATCAATTATGATTATTGGATTATTAAAATTACAACATGATATTGTATGCTACGCTCTGCGAGATTTTAATATACATGTACAACTGTATACATAATACTAGATCGCTAGGTTTGGTAGGCTCATGCAACAGCGCACTATCTGTTGGATTTTTGTTTTTTTTTTTTGTTTTTTAGATTCCGAACGAAACAACAAACGCGTGATTAGTTTTACATTGATGTGGTTTTTATATTTGTTTCTGTCAATGTTTGTCAATTATTTTTTTTCGGAAATAGTAGGTATAGCTAGTGATCTGATCATCTCGTATCCACATTGTTTCCGGTGCATACTTTAACACGAAAATGATGTTTTATTTGTAAGAAGTCGTTTTTTTTATTTTTTACGTGTTCGTATCATGTGGTGACAAACCGTAGATATGCCGCGAAAACTGCATAAACGACACACTCGTTTTACGTTATAAATCGATCATATAATAAATATAACTTAAAACTAGCGATACACCAAACATTAATTACAACAATTATTTAAAAATAGATTATATTTTAAAAACAAACAAAAATAATTGCGCTCTTTTGTATATTATTCTATGTTTTGACGTTATTATTGTGAACGGCTATGTTTTCGGATTTCATTAAAATCTCATAGCGATTCAATTCTTTGTGCCGCGTCCTCCCATAGTTTATGTATAATTTAATAATATTCACACTGGTTTTTATTTTTGTTTCGACGAGACATCAAACGTTTCTATGCACCGAGAGTGCTGCATTGTATACGTTAAATATCCGGCTCCGGTGATGGCGGCACTCGTAGTTCGTCTGACGAAAGCCCTGCGCACATTATATGTACAACATATAACGATAGGTAAAGCTACCCAAACAGAATGAAATTCTTCGGAAATAATAGTCCCTAATAAAAATACGAACGGTATGTACTATGTACGTTTATTCTAATGTACTTAATATTATGTAACGAATGAATCACCGAACATGTTAAACATTATTTAGTATTTAATTTATTAAAACTGTGATTTTTTTTTAAGTATAGTAAAAAACCATATTTTCAATTTATATTTCTTAACTGCTGGATGGCGATAAAAATATCTATTGTTCGAATAATATTCAACCCTTTTTAATATAAATTGTGGACAATTCTTTTGAAAATACTGATGTATCTAATTGAAATTCAAACGTGTAATATTTTAGTTATTAAGCTGTTTGTATTAAAGCTAATAGTCCTTAAAGATTATTTTATATACTATAATATAAGATAATAAATATAAAATATAATATCAATTACCTGTAATATAACATTTTTTTATACTTGGATCATTTTTATAAATTACAAATGTTGATAGATTTATATAAATGACGTCAACATTTTCCGAAAATTTATCTATTTAAATTTCGGTGAATAATGTGGAATAACAGTAAAAAAGGATGATTGTCATTTGAAAATTGTAATTTTGCTTCTTAAATAGTACAAACATTTTCAAGAATTAGAAAATACAGTCTTTAAATATATTACCTATTTATAAAAATTCCAAAAATCTTATTATTAATAACTGCATTAATGAAAAAGAAAAATTAGGTAAGCATGGTGAATAGAGTGAGCCCTGCTAAATGTGATCAATAGTTTATAGAATCAACTTTTTATTGGAATCAAAAAATAAAATATCAGTATGTTTCTACTTGCTAATGTTAAATTAACCATTTATTAGAAACACTGTGTACAGTGTGTACCAGTTATAAAATACCATTATTAAATCTCATTTATTTACTTTTATAGATTTAATATTTTTACGGCTTTTAAAATTGATTAATTTATATGACCAACAAGCAGGTATACAATTAAATTGTATTTTTTAACTTGCAGCGTATCTTGAACGTCGCTTCGTTCAGTGTAATATAGTTGTGGTAGTTTATGTTGTTTAAATATTTTTTCTAGCATATTATGTCGGCCATATAGAAAGATATATCAATAATAGAAATTAAAAATTACTTATTTGTATTGATAAGTTAGAAAAAATTATTTTTTAAAGACAAATCACATTAATTCTGAAAGTTCCAAAAAATATATTAATGGTATATTATTTTTGTAATGGTGATTTTATTTTAAGTATACTTACTATACAGTATACCTACATATTAATAAAATATCATTACAAAAACTGACGCATGTATAACCAAGATGAATTTTTAATGTTATCATAACACAAAAAATTTGATATTTTCTCCGTTGCACGCAAAAACATTAAATCATGTATAGTAGAAACCATTTATATTATGACGCCGTATTTACATGGTTTAACGACCTAAAATTAAAGTTCCCGGAAAAACGTATATTGTACATACTATTTTGCACTGGGTGTCGTAACACACCGTAGTGTTCTTATAATAATCATACGGATGACATATTTTATTTTTATTTTTTTTTGGAAAATTTAGACAAATAGGTAGCTCATCTATTATACCCACACAATATACAGTTCATATTATTTTATTTTTTATAACAATTATGAATTTTAGCACGAGAAAAAATATTAATCGTTATATTTTTTATCACGGAAAAAATATTCCAATTCACGATATATAATGTAACAGTTCTTAGATATACATAAATGTAAATACGGATAAAATAATTTAAATATTTAGTTTGAAAATGATACAATAATAACGAATAAAAGATAACGTATATTGTATATGTATACATAAATATAAAATTAATAAAACAAAAAGATAAAAGTTACAAACATGACGCATGAGTGAATTAAACAACCAGTGTCAAATTATATGACTATTAATAATAAAAGATCAAAACGGACATTGAAAAAGTAAAAACGAAAATACAGCAAAATTTTTATAATAAAAAAACATGTTACGAACAAAAGTAACAGATTTTTATATATATATATATATATATATAAATATATGTAATGAGTACACTTTATAAATTTTAATAAAAGGTAGTAAACATAGTTAAAATGACTTGTAATTAAAATATACTAAAAATATAATATAATGTTTTGTAATAACTTTTTTTAATTTCGATTATTATGACTATCGGTTATTATGAGCTATTATTCTTAGTTGTATTAACGTCATTATATAAACGATTTATGCTGTATATGTTATTAAAATTATGATTAAATATAGCAGTAATTATAATAAACATTGATTGCTAAAGGCCTAGAGGTAACCTTGCGAAAATTCAGATTAAAAATCAATAATAACAGTGGGGTAGTATAAATGTGAGGAGTACAGATGACGTCACAAACACAGTCAGAAAAATAAATGTATTTATGGCCCAAAAACATATATATATATATAAATGTATGTTATGGCACATTTCAGGTCGCTCGAAAAATGTTCAAATTTTTCCTTGAAAATCCAATACATTTTATTAATTTTTTGGGAAATATTTACTTTTTTTAAAGCATCGTTTCGCATACACAAAAGATACATATTGGTATATTATGTTTTATAAATCCAGTAGAAATCATTAATAATGACGTTCATAGTACCAGGAAAAAAGGTCATAATAACCGATGTCATAACAACTGAAAATTTGAAAAACAAGTTATTACAAAACAGTAAACAATTTGATATTTTGTATATTATTATATATTATTTAAGCCATTATTATGCGAAATAGGTATAGAATTATACTTTGAGAAGTTCTTAGTTTACATAAAAAAAAAAGAAAACAAAACATTAATATTGTACGCTACACGATACGTGATTTTTACAAAATAAATTTGGATTACACGACAATAGAAAATGTAAATTTTTTAGATTGGCCAGACTTCTGTACAAATGTACTTACAATAATTTCACTAAATATAAAAATGAATTAATTGTTATACTTCAATAATTTATTATTTTTTGTATTGCTATAGTATACGTTAACGGAATGGATTTCTAATTGCACTAGTAATACAATTATTTTTATTCGAAGATGATAACACATTACCGAAATCGTGTTTGTCATTGTGTATAATGTCTAGGGGTTATATACATATACAATGCCGCAATACACACTTCGACTAAACGTCACACTAACGTCTTAATAATGTTATACAATATAAAATGCTTGTCATCATAATATATAATCATTACACGTGACAATTTTTTTTTTTATTTTAGCCATTAGGTGTATAACGGACGGTTGCTTGGCCACCACCACACCACCGCACGCACCATATATATATATATAAAAACGTTTAATTATCTCTCCGAGTACTTGTGTCCATGATAGATATATCATTTCCTCTTCGTCCGGCACTCTTTCCGATTTCGTTGTCTCGAACGGTACACCCGGAACGAATCACACAGGCCCGAGAAGAAAATTTGTATTCACGTGCGGCCCGGTACAGAGACTGCACAAGACGAGACCACGATCGACGTATTATAATAGAGTAAACGACCCACATTCCACACGGTCGGCGATATCTGGCTGATTTTCCAAAATACCCGACAAGGTAATAATATTGTGTATTGTGTTCTGCGTATCTGTCCGCGTTCTACATTATATATATATATTCCTTCACTACCTTGCATTGTGATCGTATAGCTATAATTGCCATTATTATTATTATTATTGTTATTACCATCAATGTACCATAATAATAATAATATGAAAACTGGGCATCTACCAGCATCCGAGATCCCCTCTCACGAGATTATTTTCTGTAGAATTGTTATTATTACTTTCGTAATTTGTATCAGTCGTACTTTTGTAATACTATTGTATATATATATATTTTTTTTTTTAGTATTATTAATCATATTATTATATGTTATTATATATTGGCCAGTGTGCAAAATTTGTATTGTGTTAATTTTTCTTTTTTTAGATGGAGATGTGTTACTTGCAGGGCTTTCCTCAATTACCTACCAAAGTAAATAAGCGTATCGAACTCTGATTTTTTTTTATTATTATTAAATATAGTTACCTTCAACATTTCCTCTTAAAATAATAAATAAATAATATGATATGCCACCCGGTCTAATAGTGGACCTCGGTGGTATATATGGTTGGCGACTCACAATTATATTAATTGTCATATTATGACACCTGGTTTGGAACAGCGTTAACTGGACATTACACTATGTCAAATATCAACTTTAAAAATTTGTATGATAGAGTTAATTTGAGTTATATAATATACCTCAAAGTATAAAATACACATCATAGCATTATAATATATAATATTGATTTTTTAAAACATAATACATTTTAATTTTTAATTAAAAGTTTTAATAAAATAGATAAGTTCACAACATATTATACTACTTATATACTTATATAGTTAAACTTAACAAGTATGACATATTTTTAAACTAAAAACAAACATTACATTACATCTTATAACAAATATATTATGACATACCAGACATTGTTTTATCTTGTACAAAAATGTATTCGTTTGTCAATAAAATTAAGTACCTAAATATTTCAAAATTATAGACTCGAAAAATATTAATATTAATAAAAGTCACATAAAAAAATGAATGTTACCTAGTAAAAATTAAATAAATAAAATATAATTTATCTAATTTGCAAACTTACTATTAAATATAAAATAAATTTTAACTAAACAATAAAAACGAAATTGTGCATAAAAAAAAAATAATGGTTGTTTATGATATCTATATGTACTACTGCCTCGTATTGTAATATTAGTTGGGGAATGGATATCTGTTAATAATGATAAATATTCTAATAAAAAGTGTGAGTTAAAAACGGTTTACTATTACTATCAACATTATTTTTAACTGTTTAAATTTAAATTTATTATTTTATTTAGTCCACAATTCACTTATAATACGCATAAAATATAAGATTATATAAAATTCTTTCAACATTCGTATTTGAACAAGATATTTAGAAAAATATATATTTTTTTCGCAGTCTTACAGATTTTAAGATAATCACCTCGTTTTTAAGTCTTAAAGTTTTTTTTATAAGTTAACTATACTAGTGATATCAAACATTTTTATAACAAATCGAAAAAAATGGTACACAAACAGTAGATTTAAAAACGAGAAATTTTGGTGAAACGCGAAAAAAGATGAATTTATTTCATGTCCACAAACGAATTCTCTCAAGTCAAAGGATTTGATCTATTTATGTGTATATATTATAATCACTACACTTTCATTATATTGAGTGCAGCTTATGTACAAATCGGTAAAATAACACAATAGGATAATCCGACTCTACAGTACATCAGCAGCTGCTGCAGCAGCACTGTCGTAGTTATGCGCACACCCGACATAGCCGATGTCACACGCACAAGACGTGTGCGCGCCGCCACTGTTCGTGTGTATAATGTGACTTATTATACAAGTCCAAGTGGCGACATTTAAGTAATTCTTGTGCAGTGTCCAGCAGCTACATCAAATGTGTTTGTGTGTGCGCTATACATAGTATTGTACGACCGTTTCCGGGACGACTGGATATCGTTCACAATGACATCCTTCCGGTCGGGTCGACGTCGTCTGCGGGGCGCTGCCACAATAGCCGCTGTCACACGCACAAGAGTTATTTGCACGCCGTTGCTGAGCGCATGGGTTTTTTTTTTTTTTTTTATTATTATTATTATGACCATGCGCCCGAGCTCGCACTTTTATTATTTAATCTTGAGCAGTGTCCAGCAGCTACGTTAGCAGCCCTCGACGTGGCACTTTACGGATTTGTTTGATAGATTTATTACCGGTAACAGGTGGCTGCAGGTCGACGTCGTCTCTACGGGTTGTGCTGGTACTGTAGTTGAGACAGTGTGTATAGTACAGACATGCAACGTCTGTAAAACGATGACGGATATTATTATGAGAAAAAAAGTAACAAAAAAATGTGCAGTATGTATAATATACATATATTATATTATAGTATATTTATATAGGTATACTACGAGTAGGCCTATGCACAGTGGCGTAATTAAGGATTTAGGAGATATCAATGTTTTATGTAAAGAACACGTCATTCTATTGTTTTTATATAAAATATGTAGAAAAGGGTACTTCATTTAATGAACAAAAATAATTACAAAATAATATTATTGAACAATATCAAAAAAGTATACATACCTATAGCGACGTAAACTAACAGATAATAATTAATATTTTTATTGCATTGAAAACTCGAAATAATATATTAAGTATATAGCTGACTTTAAAAACGTTATATTATAATCAATACAAATTTATTTTGCAATCAGTAAAGAATTTTTGTATTTGCACGTGTCAGAATGAAAGAATATTTTGTTTATTTTATGTATAACATAATATATTTATATTTATTTTATTTTAGTAACTTTTAACCCTTTAATCAAATCGAAAATAAACCCCGAAGAACGCCAACCGAAACTTATATGAGAATAAGACTTCGATAGCTTTTTTGGTTTCAAAAATTAACGAGTACTAACAAAATGTACGATAATTTTTCATATATCTATATATAGATGATGATGATTATTGATTAATAACAGAATCATCAATGAACAAGCACACGAGAAAACTAAAAACTAAACTTTTGAAATAGTTTGGTACATTCGAATTTTTATAGAAATTCAGTACTTAGTTTTATAAAACTTAATAGTAGTACAAAATTGATCGAAAACGTTTTTGTTATAAAGTTCTAAAATAATCTGAAAAAATATAAAGCCAAGAGAGAGAGTCCCCCCCCGCCCTCGCGAATCTCATAGTCACGACACTGCGACCACTACCTGTTGTTTTTTCTACTTGTTTTTATGTCACTAAAGTTGATATCATATACATCATATAACTGCTGACCCATATACGAGTTTGTATTTCAAGATGGAAAAAGTATTAGAAGGGATTAGGAGATACATAAAATAGGATGAATAAGCACACGCCTGTAATGTTATGATACGTTAAACTATAAAATTCAAGGTGGAATCGCAAGGTGGAATATGCCACCGTTTTGATCGGAGTTTTGACCACTTTATTATCGAATCATTACAATGCAATAATCGTTATTAATAATATTATTGACTGTTTCAATTCTTTTTTAGTAGTTTAACAGTAGTTGTAAACTAATATTTATTAATATCATAATAATTTGAATATCTTAATATGTCAAGGGATGGGAGGTATGTAGATATTTATAGTTAAAGTAAATATTCGACTTCACAACGTGAAAAAATGGGATTGTATTTTTTTCACGTTTTACTCGTTTTGCCATTTTAGGTTCCGAGTCAGAGAATAATATAGCTATTGCTCTTAATATTATTAGTTTTTTACTTATGCCTTCGTAAACATATTTTTCCCGTAAAATGAAAGCACACAAAATTTCATCACTTGGCCAAAATAGAATTATGTTATAATATAGCACTAAACATCGATTATCTATGTTGAGTGTCATTTTGAAGAGTTATTTTTCTATTTTCTCAGTAGGGAAGCTTCCTCAAAAATGCGACGTCATTCGTTGAATGGTTTTATTTTATTTGCCTGTTTTCGTTTAATATAACGAAACAAAGCTATTGTTTTGGGCTGAGACGAGTGAAGCGAAACGAGAGCTCAAGATCTGGTGTGACTATTCTATCCAGATTTAAAGAAGCTATTTTAAATTATAAAAAACTACAAAACTATTTTATAATTCAGAATATTTTATTTTGTAATAAACCAGAGAACTTATATTATGTGCTATGTAAATAAAAAATTTGTCATATTATAAATTGAAAATATTGAGTAATAAATATCGTTACTATATCAGTAACAGTATTTTTTTTTTTTGCTTTTAGACAAATAAACAGATACAAAGACACGGAGTTCCTTCAAAGGATGGCCTCTTCGCCTACCCGCACAATCAACTATATACATATCTTACAGCGTTTGCATTTATTACAAATGGTTATTTTATGATTAAGTGATCATAAAAAAAAAATCAAAAAAATTAAAGTTAAAATATTCATAAATCTATTACTTAATCGCTTAATACAATTAACTAATCATAAAATATAAATAATAATATTCTCAACAAATATATTACATAATATATGTGTGTAAATTATTAGATTGCAACTGTGTGTGGCAGTAGTTTAAAGATTCTGAGATTCTTTAAAATATTTTGAAATATAATGTGTTCTAGTGAGAAATAATGAGATTCAATCATTTTGAAATATTTAATTACGAACTTCAACTAACATCAATAAATCACATAACCGCTTTAAACTTTAGATTGATATGTTAAATGTATATTGTGTGTTTAAATTAAATAGTAATATTTTGAATAAATTTTGATAAATAATTAACGAAAATATAATGATGAAATTTAAACGACAAGAATTTCAAAAACTTGCTAGTTTCAATTAATCATGTTTCGGGTGCATTAGATTTAGGTTAAGTGCAAGACCTCTCGTCAACGTCAGCCTTCGCTATTGCAATAATTTCACTGTTTATAAAGGCTGCACAATAAAGCAATGGAACGATTTTTAAACTATTTATTATTTTATTTTTTTGTGCGCTTAGTCAAACAATCGTTTGTAGGTATAATGATAAAAATTAACGTTTATTTATTTATTTTTTGTGAAGAGAGGCTTTGGCTTTGGTTGTAATCTAATCGTTTTACCGTTTGATATTGCAAAACATTTCCCGTGTTGATTCAGATCTAACGTGCACTGTCCTATCTCTCATCGTCTGAATTGTATTATTATATTATTATATGATTTATTTAAATATCATACGAAAATTCTTAAATTTTCAATTCTTCGTTCAACAATCCACAAAGACTTAGACCAGAAATTCTTCAAGTTCCTATTTATTTTTGATGTTTTTATAGAACAGTTATTACCGCTAAAATAATTTAGGATGGTTACTTGTATTATATTTTTAAGTCCTAAAGTCGAAAATTTTTACAAATGTTTTTCTTCTAAAAAGTATACAAGTTTTTGTGATTTTGTTGAAATTTGAACTTTAAACGCTTAAAAAAAAACGTGCTCGCGTTTTTTCGATGATAATTCTCAATTTCTATAAGTAAAACACTGATGAGTAATCGTTTATTAAAATTCCAAGCATTTTAACCGAGAAAAAATGACCAGCCCCATAAATAATTTTGTTTTCACAGGCTGAGCGTTTATTATAATATTAAAAGATGGTATATTTTATGCTGTAAAAAAAAACCGTAAGACTATACATTATTGAATATGATTAAAATCGTTGAAGGACTGTGGACGCAAAAATTTGAAAAACAAAATAAAAAAATAAAACGGCTGCTGTTTTCATTACAGCGAACCTGCACTTCAATTTATACATAGCACTATACCTATTACCCATATCGCCTATCGGAATAATAAAAGTTATAACCTACATTTCGTCTTTCACCAGATTCCAATAAACGTTTACGTCCCATCGGGCTGACCGACGCAGACGATTAATTATTGTTTTCCCCGTACGGTCATTTAGCATGTAATATATATATGTATGTGTACCTACAAAGTACATTTACAATATATGTATATATTGTGCGTAATATGAATATGCAAAATAATAATAATAATAGATATTATGATTTATGAACAACAAATCCGATTAAAATATTATATTCATTAAGAACGCGGCGAACGTTAACGTGCACACATATTATATACCATCTATGTGTATACATTATACACACGTATTATTTAAAAAATTAAATTACGGCGAATACGATATTTATATTATGGCGTATTACTATGTGGTACAACAATAATTATTGGAATTTGGGATTTATTAAGTGAACGTCTAATAATGTAATTCAGTATTTCAGTGTTAGATAAATACGTGATGCGAACAAAGCAGGATTAAAGTTTCAACATAGTAGTCTTAACGGGCCCTTCTTAACTTTCAAACTTGAACCCAACTCCTCACTTCTAAAAAATAATTTTAATTACCGCTTTGTTACGGTTTTTTTCTAGTCGTATACCAATACAATTCAAAAATAAAATAATTTATTCATAAGACTTTAAACATAAGTAGGTACTAATATTATTACGAGGTACGAAATATAATATATTTAAAACCCAATAACAATAGACAACTCGTCGTGGATCGTAATAAAAATAAAACATAAACCTATACAAGTATAGACATTTGTTTAAAATTCCCATTTTCCTAGTTTTCAAACCTTATCATATTATTAGCAAATATAAATGTATTATAATTTTTTTCATTCGATAGTTTTTCTAAGTGTTACAGAGTATTTTTATTTTATTTTTTAAAAATTTAATTTAAAACGTGTGCATTAAAATTAATACCTATCTGTGAAAAAATAACGACTTTCTAAATATAAGTGCTACCATCACGAGATCATGTCTGGGGGGGATCATTTCTTACTACTCTTCTTTAATCCGGGTTAGTACAGCACCAGTCAGATACAATAGATGTACTTTTTCGGACATGGCTTACGATTGACATTATGAGTTATGACATTTAATTTATAATACTTATGTTCCAAAATTATTGATTATTTTTTTTCTCATAAGGTATCGAGTTCTATACAACGTGTTTTATAGCTATAAAAGGAAATCAATTTTCGAGTCTATTGTAATGTCATAGTCTTGCAGATTTAGGATGCTTTTGTCATATCGAGTTAACGTGACAATTGTACTTACTTTGGCGTTTAATAATCTTCAATAAAAATTTTACGAACACAGCTCTAGAAAATATAATAAATAAGCAACATTTAACAATATAACCTAAAGTATGTTATAACAAAGCTAAATCTATGGATGCAGAAAACGTCAGAACATTATTACAAAACAAAACAAACCCCCGACGGTCAACAAAAAACACAAGTGCAGCGAGGAATTATTATTATTATCTTTAGAATGAACTCAATATTAAATACGCGTTATTCGCACCCAGCATATTGATTTTTCAATTTTTAGCATTTAGGCGTGTAATTCATGAGTTCTAAAAGCATATAAAACACATAAATCCACTCCTGTGTATATAATGCATAAAAATCAATTGATTGTGACGGGAGGTGCGCGTCGTAAAACTGGCGAGGAGTATACAGTCGAGAAAAATCCATAAAATCGGCCTGGATGTCGACAATAATATTATGTACATGATGAAATATTATATGTGTTCAACGATTAATATTACACTGTCGTCTATCACAATATGTTTTAATGAAACTTACTATATTTTAATGTCCATTTACTGCTACTGTCAATATACATTGTGTTTGCAATGATTATAGCGTAACGATGGTATAATATTATGGAAAAACGTTAGGTTATTTATTTTTTATAAATACAACTATAAAATATGTGGTTTTAAATATTTGAGAGAACGTGATAGAAGTATTAACCCTGATTTACTCATCGAACGCATAAAACACTTTCGACCAAATTTACACATAACCTTTGACTTCTCATCCGTTTTAATGTAATAAACATATACACGTAGATTACACGGGTGGTCCTTTTATCGAACAACACTCATTATTTAAATATATATATATATTAACTTTTTGAAAATATTTTTCTTACACAATTTCCGGTCAAAATAAAATATGGTTTTTTTTTTTTTTTTAATTCTATTTTTTAACATTTAATAAAAGCCTACTCTCCGACGACTCAAGCATAGTCGTCCACATGATGATTTCGTTCAACAACAATTAAAAAAATAAATAAATATACATAATATTTATTATTATCTATTATATAATCCTATTTTGTGCACTTGACATTTGTTTTATATACCTAAGTAAATCTCTATAAATAATTTTCATAATCAATTGTTAAATTTAAAACTGTTATCAATAAGTTGAATTCGTTTGTCGGGAACACTTTATGAATAATTTTAAAAAAATGTTGTTATTATTTTTAAGTTCTTAGTTTTTTGAATGAGAATATACATTATAATTTAATATTATAAAGTAGAATACTTTTAGAATTATTTCGATACATAAAAATCGAAATTCTGACAGATAGCTTATATTATGCGTTATAACTATTTATGATAATCGGAGAAGTAAACCGATATTTTACAAGGTATCCCATTTCACTCAACTAAATTTTAAATACCTATAATTCATAAATTACCTGTCGGAATTTCGATTTGTACGTATTGAATACTTCAAAAAATATTATGTTTCAGAAGATGAAATTTATTATTTATTTTGTCATTCAAAAAAGTAAAAACTTAAAAAGTTTAGCGTATAAAATATTAAAAAATATTTTTTTTTTTTATTTCGACTAAAAATTATGTAGGAAAAATATTTTTGAAAACTAATAGATTTTTAAATGATTATTGTTTGATAAAGGAATGAATCTGTGTGAATAGATGACGGAAATTATTGCATATAATGTTTATATTTTTCGTTTAACTAAAAAATAATCTGTCCATAACTAAATAAACCCATTTTTACTTTTAAATAATGTGAACTCATTTATGGTTTTTTATTTTCTAGCACAATTTTTGTAATTTTAGGCATATTCTTGCTTATACTGCATTAATTTTTTTTTACATTCGAAATGTTTATATCAGTGTAGTATGTTCAGTAGTACTTATAAAGCGATACTAAAAAAATATAAAAATACAAAAAATATATATATTTATATTTATATTATTCTACCAACAGTAAGACGTATCACCATAATATAATTATAGAACTTTTATGTGTATACTATGATTGTATTTGCCGTGTCAACTCAACTGATTATCTCGTTGTTTTAATCATTATTGAAAAGCCTAAATCCCTTTGTCCTACATTCTAGTCCGTCGGGTCCTCCGAACAGTAGTTATACTGTCCGCACACAGTCAGTTTCATTGCGAGTTCGTTTCGTACTTTTTTATTAAAATATTCAAAGAAGTTTGTTTAAACAATTTTATGGCGCAATTTCGGAAATCAAGTATATCAATATCGAATGAATTTTATAAGTTTTTAATGTAATAACTTTCGAGCCCTATACAACACAAGTAAGTAGGTAGGGGAACACGGGGCAAGATGAGTGTACGAGGTAAGTCGGGACAGCGTTATTCCTCCATAATTATTAATAATAATATGTTTGAAACCTTTTTGGAATATTTTATGGAAGCAAGCTAGATGATTGTTAATCATAAAATTGTATGATAACTGATTGA
Source organism: Rhopalosiphum maidis (assembly GCF_003676215.2). Classification (NCBI taxonomy): domain Eukaryota; kingdom Metazoa; phylum Arthropoda; class Insecta; order Hemiptera; family Aphididae; genus Rhopalosiphum; species Rhopalosiphum maidis. The sequence continues at coordinate 12,659,661 of NC_040879.1, forward strand.
TACGGTGTTGTTTTATTTTCGTCTCATAACGACTTATTTTGTCAAATGTTGTTGTCCATAAAATAAAATATGTTTGTTTAATATTTATGTGTTTATTTTTTTTTAAAGTTTCTATGTATATATATTTAAAAAATTATATCGATTGGGCATTTATCTGTCTCATATCACCATATGGTGTGGGTAAGATAGGACAAATTCTGTTTTTTTTTTTATATATATATATACATAATTTTCTTCAATTTCGATAATATTTTTAAATATTTTAAAGTGGGCAATTTTAAAACTGAGGAACGCCGATTTATAAATGATATATAAATTAAAAATTTTCCTTGAAAATTCAACATATCACAACGAGCTAATAGTAAGTGTCTCATCTTGCCACCCGTGCTCCCCTACTTAAATCTCATTCGTATAAAACCAATATAATTATATACCACGTATAATAAAATATTATATAATTATATTATCTTTTCGAGGCGGAGGAACGTAATCGTTTTTCGCGGCAGAAATACACATCATCGTATCTCAAAAAAAAAAAACAAAACAAAACAAAACAATATATTATTGACACTACTTAGCTTCGTTTCCGTTATTGCGTTGCACTGTCCGACGTTTTGGACGTCACCGGAAGACCGCGGCCACGCGTCGCCGTCGCGTACGTCTAAAACCGCGTTCGCGATTTTCGTGATAATAATATTATCGTGTCCCGCTCTCGGCGCAATATACTCGTGGTAGGCACACGACAGACGCTGTCATGACGCCACGTATATAATACACACGGCACGTCGCACAATCGTATCGTCGTTCACGCGCGACGTGTCGATTTGGAACTTCATCGCGATTTTTAACAGAAAAACTAACAGTATGACATATTATTATGATATTATCATCTCGTGTATTCGCGTATACGATCGCAGTCCATTCGCTCGCCGCCGTCCTCGCCGCACCCGACAACTACTGCTAATCGCAGTCCGCGCGTTATACGTTTGTCGCTGGCCATACTCGGTGCGTACCTATTATATACCCCACACACACACACACACACACACACACATACGCGCGCGCACAAATATGTATAAAAAGTAAAACCTTATCGCGGGGAAGTGTACGTGTGTGTGTGCGTGTGTGCGTGCGCGCTTAACGTCAGCCCCGCGAAACTCCAAAAGGTTTTCCGGCCAGCGAAGACTTAAATATAACACACATCGTCGACTTCGCATATTACATGCGATATATATATACATATATACGTAGGTATTACTATAGTATGTATTGGACGACGACGACGACGACGGGAGAGATATAGGTATACCCTACACGCGCTCGCGTTTGTTATTACGACGACGTGTCGTCGGACGGAAGGAAGCGGCGTGTGTGTGTATGTTTGTGTGTGTAAGCGATACGTCCTCGTACTATATTGTATTATGTATCGTAATACGCGTATTATATATACAATATTTATTGAATTTATAAATATATAACCCCCCGGTGACACCTATTTAAGCACTCGACGCGTGTATAAGTCATAAGTGCGCGTGTAATCCAATTATGTAATAATTTCTTATATAGATAATGTACCACACACACACACACACACACAAATATATATAAATTAAACCCCTTACATAACACATCATCGCCACCACCACCACCACGACCGCCACCGCTACAGTGGGCGTGTGAGTGTGTGCGTATTCACGATGAATACTTACAAGTGGCGTAAATTTGCTGACCACATAATAATGCATGTATATATATATGTAGGTGTGTGTGTATATGTACTTAGGCGAAAATAATATCGTCTATACTAACCCTACCCCGTCGGCCGCGGTCGCCGGCATCGAAACCACCCCTATTACACGCTTATTAAAAATACAGTCACGTCATTATATTATAGTTAGGTATACAGTGGGTATGTAATAGGGGTTAAACTATGGTATCCGGATAATTTATACGGTTTAAAACTAAAGTCACACTTGATGTGATTCGTATATAAGTAAAGCATATTATGTTTATATATTATGTACAATGTACATATGTACTTTGACAAATATATTATTACACCTTATATTGTACATGCATCGCAACACTGCATATTATTATTGTGTGGGCAGGTATTATATAATATATTATTACATTATATTCCAGTGCTATTACGTACACCGATTTCACATTATTGTAATAATTAATATAGTTTGTGCGCATTATACAATGTATGTATATATCGTATAGGAATAGGTACAATAATATTGGTAAAATACTGCTTTCTTACATAAGTACAATTATTGAACAACAACAAATATATACATTATTTTCTGTCGTTATAAATGTCGTGAAAACAATAATATCGTCTTGGATATATATATTATACGTTTCATCGTTTAAATAATAGTAATAACAATAAAACATTTTACCAATTTAATCAATTTTTTTCCCGGTACAAGTATACACAGTTAAAATTGTATTTGGGTATATCTACTATATCGTTTATTAACTTAAATGTCATCCAATTACGTTTCGAGTACGGTCTGAAGGTGTTACATATTGTCGTTGAACATATATTTATGTACTTATAAATTTTTCCTACAGAAAGAACATTTTTATTTCAATTAAATTTAAAAAGAAAATGATGTGCAACTGGATTTCACTAGTGGGTGCAAACAATTGGTGTTAAAATTCCCATTTTTATTTTTATTTTTTATTTCAACTCCGAATATTAAGAAAATTAATGGATCGGGTGCGTTTGATCTAAATTTTTAAGTAATCTAATAGTATATCATCATTTAAAATATATTAGCCATTTATTTTCACCATACAAAGTATTCATTAACCTTCTGCTATGTATTATATATATACATACAAAGCCTCACTTCGAAAATAAACCACTTTTTGTGAGGTGAAGGGGATGGGTGAACGTTAACCCCATACGGTCTTGTATATATCATATATATAATAATTTGCATCAAAAATAAATACAGTTGAATAAACTAATTTACGTTAATTAGTAATACATTTTGACAATAAAACACAAAATTTCCACTTGAAAGAAACTAATACAATGTAATGATTCTAGTCAATCTTGTTATTCATTTTTACTTATAAGATTATTAATTTTACCTTTGTATAGTTATACTTATTATTTCAACAAAGGAATTACGTCAAGAAATACCTGTAGCTTGTAAGCTGTATAGATTATTTTTAATTATATATTGTAATTTATAGCAATCTAATATCATCATGATGATAAACTCGACAAATAACACACAGAAACATTTCAAGAATTATTAGTATACAGTATACATTATAGACTATAGGTACAAAGAACTGCAACCAATAACCATTGCTCCTGTGCAAATATTCCTAAAATTAAATCAATGTATATTATCTTGTGATAATATAAATACGTAATTAATTATTATATATTTAATAAATATTTATTAAAATCTGTTTACGCAAATTAGTACCACTTTGATTTATAAGAAACTAAAGGTAAATAGTTTTAATTTATTTTTAATTGATCTACTTTAATTGAATTTTATAAATATAAATATTTAGTTCCCTTCCTACATCGTGAATATCAGAATATGGGACAAGATATAAACATATACCTTATATCTACGTAATATTAATATGCGATTATCCGATTATAATAACGTATTTGGCCGAGAAAGTATTTTATTCAAAGATTCAATACTATATTAAACATTGAATATTACCCTAAACAGGCTAAACAAATTTTATAATTTGAAATATTTCAAAAGTCATGTTAGGCGTTTTGATTTACTATAGAATTTATAAAAGTAATTTGAAACATTTTACAAGTATTCACAAATACTTGATTTTTGTTTCTTTTTTATTTTAGTATATTAAATTTATAATATTAAAAAAGGTACTATTTTGTAGGTAATCTAATTTTAATTATTATTTCTATATTCTCATTTATATATATGTATAAATTTAATTAATAAGAATTGTTCCCCCGGTATAAAATTATTTTACAGTGAATGCTGCAGTATTTAAATATTTATAAAATGTACTAACTACGTATTATAGATGCAATAAAATTATTATTACTGAAAAAAAAAATATTAATAGAATTTAATAAATGTATTAGAAACTATTAATATATTAAGTACAAAACATATACATTTTTTTTTACAAATAAATCAGACACAGGTGTTTTAATATTAGGTACCTACGCCTATAGGTTATGAATGAAAGTTTCAAAAGGCTTAAAAAATATTATATGTATCTGAACTAGTTATGCTCTTAAAATGTACTGCTGTAATACATGCTTTTAAAATACATACACATTACACGTCTTATAATTTTTATGTTTTTAATATTTGCACAATAATCATTTAAAATTTTAATTTTTTTTTATGTGAATTTAGATTTTAAGTTTGAACGTATATCTTATTTTACGCCATAACTATAAACATATATTTGTTAAGAAAAAAATAAATAATAATAACCGTCAAGACATCAACGTGGTCACGATCAAAGTATCAATAATACATTTTAAAACATTTAATCTGGAAAGCGAGCCTCTACACAAAAGAAAAGACTTAATAATTCATATCCATCAGTCACCAACACGCGTTTATTGATTTTTTTTTTTTTAACTATATATTAGATGTAAAATTATATACTTAGTGATGTAGAAATACAGCACCTGTATATTTATATATTTTTTTTATTATATCATTTTATAGCTTGCATCAAACGTGTATAATATGTACTACATACATACTATGTGTAATACCGAGAATACTGCCATGCGTATTAAACCATACTATAATTAATTTTGTATTATATACGAGTACATTGTACCTATTATACAAATGTTGTACCGCATATTATAATATTAAAATTAAATTTCGTTTATTTTAAAATTCATGCAAATGTATTAAAATTTAACATCATTTAACAATAATTAAAACCGGGGATATCACTCTGCTATATATAAGGCAGCTATATACTGTGTGTACCTCGTTAGTGGTTAATATATACGTATAAAAGACGTGTCAAATTTGAGAAAAATGTTTCATCATGATATTATTATTATATTGCAATAAGCAATTCGATTTTTCTATTAACAAAACGCTATAAAATCAAACAATTTTTTCAAAATAATTATATAATAATAATCAAAATATTGTTTCGTGAAATAATTCCAAATTGAGTCATAAATTATAATATTAATTTAAGTTAAAATACCGACGTTTTGCAAAGAACGATTTTGTATGTATTATATAAGTTTGTGGCATAAATAGTTTGAAATTAATATAAATATTTTGAAAATTGAATTCTGTATAGTAAGTAACGATATACAATATTATAGTAGCCATAAGTTTCAAGTTCCTACGAATAATATTTTTTGAATTACAACAAAATAACTAAAATCATTATTTTTCGTTTAAATATCAAATTTCTTTCTTACTCTCGTGGTGGTATTCGTCTGATACACGTGTATTTTTTGGCTCCGTGTTATACAGCGTTGTTTCATTTTCGGAGTAAAATTGCAAATCATTTCATTCAGAGTGCTCTTTGTTCTAAAATGCGTAAGCGCCAAAATTCGAATAATAATAAAATTAATCTATAAACTCCACACAGCCATAGTTCTGCATAGCGTTCATCAATTTTTTTAAACTCTCACACAGATAATAATTCCAATACAATTCATAATAATTTTTAAATTAGTAGTAATTACAATGCAAAACACAAATCTTGGGAATGTCTAGCTAATAACCTTCGTCATTAAACTATTTAAACTCAATTTAAAATAATAAAAATACTTGCTTAAAATGTTTGCCTCTCCTGGAGTGATGACACTGTCAAACTTTTTCAAAAAAAAAAAAACCTATTCTTGATATCTTGATATCTTGAATATCTAAAATACTCAATAGGATATAAAGCAAAAAAAAACTGAAAAATTTTTGGAGCTGAACTACGATCACTCCTCATAACTCCTTACCTCTTCTCACATCCTAAAGACATCTTTAAAATAGTTTGATTCATTTTAAACTATTTATGCTAATTCTATGCACACATTTTACGTTTATAAGTTAATAACAATGTAGGTAATATTATAATATAATATGGCAAAATATAATTCAACCGACTTACCGTTTTACAAATAGTAAAATAAATTACTATTAGCAATATAAATGTATAATAAATTATTTTAGTAGTATAATCTGACTGATCTAGACTCAGAATCATTTTTCGTGTGTAATAACTTATTATTAAATTCAAATTTAACACCCCCATAACAGTGACCTACTCATTGACGAGTTACACATATTGATATATACGCTTTACAACTTAGCGATTCCTCTAGTAATTAATACATTTGGATCAATGATTTAATCAATCGTTATGACTTGTGTATTTAGTAAAAAAAAAATATAAAATAAATCTATAAAATGTAACTGAAATAATGAAATAAAGAAATTAAATGATTCTATAAAGCGCGTGTAATCCCATTTGATACATAACGTGTATTATACAAATGCACACCATTATACATACTATCAATTGGTATAATATAAAGAGGATTTAGTAGATACTTTGAATATTCTCAACAAATTATACAGTTTTTGAAGGTAGGAACTCTTTAGTAGCAAATAATAATATTTAAATATTTATTTATTTATTTATAAGCACCCAAAAGTCTTAAATGCCGCAAATAAAACAAATTATATATATATTTCAATATACCTAATACAGAAAATAAAAAATAAAACTAAACGAGAAAGAACAAAACAAACATTTGTATACCTCAATGGATTACAGAAATTATAACAATATCATGTTGAATGATATTTAAGATTTATACGGATTACATAAAGACGTACGTTTTTCTGGTAAATAGGTTATCGGTAAAAAAAACCTATGGTACTGGTATTATTCCATGCAAATTGCACAAAGTATTTGTTGGAGAGTCATAATCCGCTTGATGCCGTTTTTTTTTTTTAAAAATAAATAATAGTAGCACTTGATAGATGATAATAGTATGTTGAGATGCAATTGTCGATTAAAGATAGTACATTACTAACATCAATCTTACTATTTAACAGATTATGAATTAACGTCGTGTTTGAAAATTATATTATCTTCTACACTCTAAGAATCTAAGGCTAATGTGTAAACTTAATAGTCGTTCAGAATATTCTAGTTTACTTTATCGGGTGAAAGATTTGATCAAAACTTTGGATAACGTATAGTCATGTAGAAATTTATGTTTGACTTTTTTATTGTACATAATATATGATCGTAGATTTTATCAAAAGAGTTCCAAACTATAGTTTCATACTCCACAAGATAGGGTCGACTAAGGAATTGTAAAGTATAGTAATTAATCACTTTCTGTTTGTAAATAATTCGCATGAATGATGACGTAAAAAATCAAAAGTTCCGGCTCGAAATCAATATTATTGATTAAATATGATCACTAAATTTTAAACAATTATAATAAGATTAACTACCGAAAATAATAGAATTGTTATTACGCGATTAGTAAGCTCCACGATGTTATGAATATAAACATACGAATGGAAAAGATTGCCGTTATTTTTTGTTTTTTATACAAGTTCAAAATAAATGATATATCAATGAATTATAAGAAATAATTGTACAGTACTTTAAGTACTGTACAATTATTAGCAATATATTTGTACTTATTAATTGAACAATTTAATATTTGAGTTTCAAATAGGGATAAATATTGTCCCTCCTTTGTATAGCTGTAGAACATTTAATTTATGATTTTCTTAAAATGTAACTGTACTTTCTTTATTTGTTTTGTTTTATAAAAGGTTTCATCACTCTAAGCTGGGATGAAATGGTTTATTTGTTTAATATTTTAATAGTTGTATTTTGTAAATTCAAACTTTCTTGTGGACAAAGGATGCAGACGAAACATTTTATTTATTTCTGTATTATATGTTTTATAAAATTAAAATAGGTACATATTCCTTGGTACAGGTAGTGAAAATATTTAAACTATTCTTTTTTTATTTTTAAGGCAAGTAGTATAAAATCAAATTTAAAGATTTATAATTGGAACCAATGTATGCATTTTGTAGATATGTTTTTAGATTTAAAAAAGATATTGGTACATAAACAATATCATTGTTTAGTGTACATATGTCAATTAATTTTACAAAAGATTGTATGACAAATAGTTTTAAGAGTGTTTTAAAAACTAAATTTGGTTAAAAACCTATTCCTGAAGTTATTTTGACATATTATTATTAAAGAACATAATAGGCAATGGTTATGAAAAATATAAAATATTATTTATTTGAATTATTGGTTTTTATTTATGTGAGAATTTATTTACATTAATATATATTTTATTTCCCTATTTATAGTTTCATTTACATATCTTTGGAATTTTATTTAAAAAAAATTGAGAACATGTGAGAAAAGCAAGTAAAAACTAAAAAGTAATGTCACGCGTACAACATAAATATAAACTACCTATTTTACAGCGTTCATAATTATAATTTATCTAGTAAAGCGACATATATTATTAAAATAGATTTTATTTAAGTGTGAAGTATACGAGATCGTTAACGTATATTCTCTTCAGACAAATTTTGATATTTAATTGTAATTCAAAAGAAAAATCAGTAAATACTTGATATTCTCATTAAGTATTTAAATCATCATTTTATATACATGATAATATTTTCAAAAAATGTTGATTATTTTTGTGCTGTTTTTGTATATTTGTATTGTTTAAACAGTGTTAGACTAAATGAGAAATTTATTATAAATAGATTATTATTGCTATTTGGGCGCTATTCACTATTTTTAATTATTTATTTATTTAATTATTATATAATATATTGGAATATTACATGCAAGAGCGGTGTACAGTGTACACAATAAGTGGTTGATAAAAAACGCTTCAATTTATACTTTGAGGGTAGTTTTGAATATAAAGTTTATCTAGTTTGTATCTTAAAGTGGTTAAAATTAAAAATTCCCTTTACAATTTTATAATCGGAAATAATAACAAAAAATTAAGGAAATCCAATATTATATTATTAATGAAATAACTGTTTTGTAACCACGGTTACCAAAAGTTAAACAGTCTTCGCTCGGAATCGTTTTTCATCGTATACATAATGGAATATCATTGAATTGAAATTTAACAAAATCCATTATAGTGATTTACTCAATAACGAGTTCCACTCGACACCTAATGTACACACTGTGGTACCCATTCGTCTACCTTTTCATAATAATATTATGTCGAGCTAAAAAAGCTGAAATTATTTTTTTGATAGTTTGACATTAAAGCTCAACCTTCTACTATAAGTTAAATATCATTATCTGTGATTATCAATTGGTAATTAATTATATTTGTCAATCGTATAGATTATTAAGTATAATATACTGTCGTATTTCGTGGTATCACCCGTTGGCGTTTATTTATTTAATTTTTTACTACATACTAATATTCTCTTTAAAAATAAAAATAAATATACATTTATTTATTTTGTCGTCAATAAAATTACGCCCATACAAGTGTATTAAAATATTAGCAAAAAATTATTTTTATGTCACTAATAACTAAAAGGTTAAAGATTAAATTGATTTTTTTTTTCAAAAACGTATTGCATGCATTAAGGATAATCATAGTAATTATTATGGTCGTACACTTCGTCTACTATATAGGCATAATAACTAGCTGTTATTGACTTTTAATCTAAAAGGTTTGAATTGCCGCCACCGCCGTCCGGGTGACGCGACGACGGACAAACAACCACGCGTCGACATGTGGCCGACTGGCGCCGTTTCCCGCGTAGGCACCTCGAAAGTCACGCGACAAGTCCCGGGTCCCGCCGGTCACGGTATCGCCGGCTTCTCCGACGACAACCCAAACCCGCACGAAGCCAACCTAACGGACGGGGGTTCGCTTGCGGAGGCGGAAACCGCCGCGGCTCCTCAGCGTGACACGCGGCCCTGGGCCGAACCTCCGACCCGCGCTGCTATTCTCAGATGCGGCCATTATCGCGGGTCGAACGTGTATAGCTCGCCAGCGAACCCCCGAAAAAGGGCTGCGGGACCCGACGAACCGACCAGAGACCACCAACACACCGAGCGCTGGGTGCCGGAGACGTGCGGGGACGCGGCCGATACTACGGGGGAGGGGACGCCCGCAGTGTCGAATTCGCCATCCCTACCCCCCTACAAGTACTACCCCCGTACAATTGGACAGCGCGTGAAGAGATGACGAGAACGACATCGAGCCATCGCTGACGGGGGGGGGGGGGTGATGCTCCGGGACGGGGGACCTTCTGTCGGGTGCGGAATCAATTTTACGAGACCGCTTATTCATTATTCAAGGCTACCCAGGACGTGCCCTTATCCGCGATCCAAGGACGCGATCTATTCCAGTCGACTCCGGCCACGAAACCACGGTGGGCAATAAGGAGAACACCACCGCAGGATTTATCCGTACCAGTTCTCGTGGCTGTGGTTTCGCTATGAGTTCGTACCGTAAAACGGCGTGAACAGAAATGCGAGACATAATATATTAAATAGCTTGGATTCAGTCTAAATATTATTAACATTTATTCCATAATATTGCGTATCGTAAAAAGTAATAGCAACAAAAGTTTTCATTCCCCGCGCATAATATTTTTTTATAAAAATTATCTTTAGTTTATATGTTTTTATACGAGTTTTATAAATAATTAAACTTGAAAAGCTAATACAGAAAATATCGACTGCTTTCAAAAACTTTAATTTGCTATATATACAACTAATAGAAAATCTGTGTTTAAAACTTTTTGACCGAACAAAACATTTTTTTATTAACATTACAAAATGTTGTTATAGGAAAAAACTAAAAAAAAATTGAAAATTTTAAACTACTATACTTCGCTTACATTAAGGCTCGGGATATTTAAAATCTCATTGTGAATAAATAAAAAAATAATGACTTAAACAATGGTGAAATGGTTTAAGTTTACAATTAATACTTATTGAATAACCACGAAATAATAATAACGATTGAATGATAAAGCGTTATTAAACGTTTTTGATTATCCGATGTCATCAACATTTAAACTTCAATCGCTCAAAAAATAATGAATACAATAAAAACGTAAAATATGCTAAGCTATTTTTTATTTCTAGTAAACAAGTCTCGTATTTAATTTTCAAACCTTGGGTATTAAAATAGAAATGTAATTAATTTTTAACTAAAAATAATTTAAAATGTTCACGATTGATGAATTTAGGCCCGTGCGGACCGGGCCTAGGGCAGCAAATTTTGTAAGAATTAAAAAAAATCATATAAATATTTTGTGCATTTATGCAACTGCGTAAATTAATATTATATAATATTTAATATTATTTATTATTTTTATATTATAATTATTTGTTTTGTTTATAAGGATTAAGACTATTGACTTAATTTCTTTAAAATAAAATAAATTTACTAGAAATAATTACATTTTTTTTTTCTTGGGGTAGGGGCGGCATATTTAGAAGGACCTACGGCGGCACTTGTTCTAAATCCGACCCTGTTTAAATTTCAATATCAATTTTTATATTAATTACATTATCATTAATTAAACAATATAAACATAAATTACGAGTATGTTATTCGTTTAATATAATTATTATTCGTTGTTTTAATATTGTATAAGTCTTAGGGTTATACTTCTAACTTCGTGTGTTATATCAAAATACCTATTGGTAAAACAATATCATTTGTTTACAAAACCGGGAAAAAAAAATATAAAATCTAATAATACATAACAATTTCAAAATTACTTAACCTATTTGGATTCAATCAACAGAATACTACATATCTTATACATATAATATTTATTATAATATAATTGAATATAATTTGATTTTAACAAAATCGTTGAAGACATGCAATCACTAAATCAATTGTACTTCGTTTAATAAAATTCTGTATTCATCGCAAAACTTAAAACACATTTTGGATTTATATAATATTATTATTTCCTGGTTAATTTTTATACTCTATGATATTTAATTATTTACAAATTATTTAGGACCCCAATGACAATAATTTGTCGGCAACATGTGTACTCACTTGCGACAATGCATTGACTGCATAATAAATATACGCAGCACTGCAGAAGACTTTCTAAAGTTTGAAATATTGATGAGATCAAACGTCATTTGATGTACATAAAAGTTTCATGCTTAGAAAAATTTGAAGCTATGTTAAATAATTTAAGAATCAGTAACAAATAATATAAAATATGAAACTGTTATATAACTAATGTATGCGACTTCTCTATCAGCTTTTTATTTTACCTAAATCACCTTAAAAGATTTAAAAAGTATAATATTATAATTACACAATATTTCTATGTCACCAATTTTTTTTTCATATTTATTTATTTATAACTCTGGTATTAGGTAAATCAAGTATTGCAAAGAACTTTTAATTATTTTCTTTCATCTTTGATAGAAATTTAATCAATTATGATCGCTCGTCATTTTAATTTTCAGTAATTGTGTTAACAGCTGTTTTCTTAATTTAGGACAAAATTGCTCACAAAGTCTTGAGTTTTAAATCGTTATTAATATTGACGTGTTCCGCAAATGTATTTCCTAGCTATAAATTAGATTAACATGTCAATTTGTAAATACCTTAATTCTGCTGTCTTTAAAACAATTTGATATATATATATATATATATATATTTAGATTACATTCTGGCTGAATATTAAATCCATTTTTCTGTTCAAAAACAGATAATTAAGTATAAATTACTCAACTACAGGATCATAGTTGAAAACCAAGAAATGTTTATTATTTGTATTGAAGAAGTTGAAATGTCAACGACTGGATTTACTGTGATATAAAATAACTTAATGTATTTTAAAATTAATTATATGTAAGTGCATACCTTTAAAAAATGTATAGTATACCTACAGGGACATTAGTTAATTATTCCAAAGACGAAGAAAACATTTTAGTTTTTTAATTTTTATTTAGGTCAAAGTAAATTTGAAGTTCAGAGTTCAAAAAAGGAAAATAGCTTAAAAAACACAGATACCTAATTATTATTAATTGAAATCTGATCTCTTTTGTTCCATGTATTACATTTAAAATTATTTTAATTAACTGAAAAGTTTTCAATGTTTTCATCTCGCTAATAATTGCGACATTTTAAATCAAATTTCCTGGTATCGAAATAGGTAAAATTAAAAATCTGACTTCCTACCTCTACTACAAGAAAAAAAACAACATCCTTACAAAAATCAATAAGTACATATTTCTCTCTTACTTCACTCAATGAGTACCTAATTGAAAAAAAAAAGTTAAAATCATACTTAACAATAATAATCGATGATACACCAACATGTTATTACGACGATGCAGCATTTATCATTTTTAAGTTTTTAAAGCGGGAAGCGACTGCTGCAATTGTTTGGAATACAATATTGTAAATGATATCGTTATAAAAATGTATTTCTAATGTAAATAATTTATTAGACTTGAAGTGTGTTGCAATCAAATCGTATTCGCAACCCAGTATATATGAATAATGAATGAACATAATTTATTTATCTATCCAAAACAGTACATTTTACAGTATGCGCAGTTAAGGCCGTTATGTTGGGACATCGTATTAGACACATTGTATTCGTTTTTAAATAATAACAGATTTTGTTTTATAAAAACACATTTTGTACATTATCATATTATAGTAGAGTATAGCTGTACCTGCTATGGGTGATATATTTAACTTAAGACACTGCGAAAACACTTACGTTTTGGAAAATATTATTATTTACTATTTCCTAAGTAGAATATTATCAGGAAAAAAATTCATTCTATAAAAATCAAATTTCTTCAAAGTAATTAATTAGTAATAAGTATTCCATTTTATATGTATTTAATGTTTAGATGAGTGGAGTATCATTGTACCACTCCATTATTTTCATCTAAACTTTAAATACTTTTAACTCGAAAACTATTTGTACAAAATTTAATTATTATATACAGAAGTACTCTAAAAAATATTCCGCTTTGGAATAAAGAATTAAAAATGTGAGTTGTAATTATAAATTTAAACATTCAAAATAAACGACAATCGTAAGAATAGTAAAAATATATTTCTTTACAAAAATATTGTTTTTAAGTAATAAGGTAAAAAAAAAAAAAAAAAAATTACTTGAAATAACGACCGTATTGCGTAAAATGAATCACCTAGTATATTATGATGCGCAGCACTATTTCCAATATTATCCTCATTTATAATATTAAGATATAATACTTAAAAAAATATGCGCAAAAGTACCTATAAAAAATAACACACATTCAATATAATATTATTTTTCAATGTACCTCCTATACCAAATTCTGATGTATTAAAACCATTCAATTCAAGTTCTATATTTTTAGATTTCCCATATTATTAATATAATTCAACAAGTAAGATTGACTATGGATCTACATAACGTTTATAATATTTAGCAACATACTGAGTATTTTTCCTGAAACGGTTAAGAAACATAACAAAATACTGAGAGAAAACAGTCGTATCTACGTAATACTGTAGTTGTAATGTTTATTTTTTAAAGTCGATTACGAATCTTGTACTGACAAGATCACAAGGGTAAGAATATTTACGAAAATGAAAACATTAAACACAAATAATACAAATATATAATATATTAAACAATGAGTTGCGTACATTATTATTTAATCATAAATTCATATGAATAGGTAATAAGTATCATGTATATTCACGTATAAGTGTATACTCTTATGACTGCTGTCACGTCGTTTGAAACATATTTTTAGATTTCACCAGAAATCAAACGAAAAAAGCATAAATAGCTTAAAGGCCTTTTACCGACAATATAAAAAATAGACTTAAAATTATATAAATAACACTGTGAGTGGTTTTGCGTCCTAAAATGCTTTCAACCGGGTTCTTTCTTACTTCTTAGGTCTCTGCCTGGGTTCAAGTTTGAAAAGCTATCTCTAAAAAATAAATAAATACTGAATGAAGTTCTTTTAGAATATAAATTTATATGATTTATTGTCTGGAGAAAGCATTCTTTAAGGAATACATCTTCTTTATATATATATATATTTATTTATTTATTTTAATGCTATCAGCGTGAATGTGTAACCACCGAAAAGATTTTACTGAGATAATTTACAAATGCACGGCGTGTTCGAGTGTTGTTATTATATATATTTTTTCATTTTCATTTATATCGACCATCGTTTCTCGGTTTATTTTGGAATATATTTCTTCAGATAGATAACTGATATAATATTATTACACAGTATATAGGTGTGTATTTTTAACTCACATTTTGAAAGGTTAACGGGTGCTTTTAAGATATTTCTTTTTAGGAAGTGGGTGGAATATGTGCACTGATCCAGTGCTCGCTGACTCGAGGGAGCTCTGTCCTCTGTTCTCTTCATACCCCTCCCCACAAGTTTACCGAAAACTAGGATAAATCAATTTATAATTATATAAACACAAAATAAATCTCCAAAATTAACAAAGTGACAGGGTGATTTTTTTATCATTGAACACTCATTATTTCAAATAGTGTTGACTTTTTTTTCTTTCAAAATTGTTAGTTTTATGCTTTTCTAAAACTATGTAACATTTTTTTTCACCCTAATATTTAATAGTCAAATCACTATCAACTTTTGATTTCTAAATAGCAAACCTATATTTAAAATGTCATAAAATGGTAGGCCTATTTTTTTTATGAATTTCAACGTTCAAATTATTATTTTCATTTACTGTTAGTGAGTTATAGCTGCTCAAAGTTAGGTGGTTTGAGGTTTTTAGGTGGTCGTCCTACAGTTTATTACGACTGTGAGGTGTTGGTATTTCCACTCTTCATGGTTTTATACTTTTTCTTCAAAATTTGTTACCTATCTTAATAATTTCTCTAAGTCCTGCTTTATTCCATCTATCCATCGCTTCTTTGGATGTCCTCTTGGTCTTTTAACCTAAGGTCGGTCTTATAATCACCGTCTATAAATGCATTTTCGTTATCTTCTAGAAATTTGAGGTATTTGGTTAAAAATATGTCCTTTCTGATATGATGATTTAGCTGTTTCATACGATTGACCAGGAATTATTACCACTGATAGTAACCCCCTAATGCGTAAATGTATGCACTTTTTAAAATGTATATTCTAGAATTTAAATCTCCGCATTATCGGCATGGTTGTTGTTTGGCAGTAGTACCATTTCTTTGGTTTTATTATCATTCACAGCCAGCCCGATAGATTTTGCCTCATTAATGAGTGTTAATGTGTTTTGTGTTATACTCTGTTTATCGTTACGAATTATATGTAAGTCATCTGCAAAACTTAAAATGTCAATTTTTTTTTGCTTATGTCTACGTCACAATCATCTCTTTGTACACCCTGCACAACTTTTTCTAACACAATATCAAATACAAGTGGTAAAAAAGCGTCTTCTTGCTTAAAGCCTATCATAACTTGGAATTCTTCAAATAGTAAATTGTCGACTCTCACTTGATATTTTGTGCCATTCATACACATTTCTTTTGTCAGAGAAATGAGCTTACTTGGAATTTCTAATTCGCACATTATATTATAAAAGCTTTCCGGATGAATGCTATCGACCTGTTTTGTTCGTATTCAAACTTTTTCAATAACCTGCCCAATTACCGACAGCTGATCTACTATCAATTTCTTATTTTGGAATCCGCATTGGTACTCCCCTATAAATTCATCCGCAAAGGGCTGTGACCTTCCTAGTAGTATACTAGTATATTATTTGAGAACACATTATTCACCTTATTCAACAGTCATATTCCCCTGTAATTATTACAATTAAGTTTGTCATCTTACTTGTGAAGTGGGAAAACGATAACCTTATTGTTCTATTTTCTGATAGTTTTTTATCTTTCCATAGTTTTTGCCATACCTCATGTATTGCTTGGTGTAATGCTTCCCCACCATATTTTATTATTTTTGCCGGGATTCCATCTACTCCAGGTGCCTTTTAAGTCTTGGGGTTGTTGGTAGCTTTTTTGACATCTTACATGGATACATCGTTTATCTCCTGTTCCGTTCTATAATGGCACTAATCTCACTGGTATTTTATTATTAATCAGTCCAACAAAGTAATTTTTTCATCTTATTACTTTCTCATCTGAGATTATTAAATTTTGTCCTCTGTATCTTTGGCAGATTAGGGTAATTTGTTTATACTTTTTAATTTTTACGAAAAAAAAATCCATATTCTTTCTTGAGCGTGGTCATGCAATAGTTCATTCGTGCAGCTCCTTTTCTCTCTCTGTATGATCCGTTTAGATGTTCTGCGTTTTTTTTTTAAATTTCTTTCGCTTAAATGCTCTTCTACAATCACTATTGAAACATTTATTTTCTCTTTTTTTTTTGTTTACCTATTACTATATGCTACTTAGAGGTGGTATTTTTATGATATTCCAGTTCCCTTCGCTCTCAATTGATTAATTTCCAATTAATTGGAAAGTCAGTGGCTGTAGTTCGAAAAACAATTCAGATATTCTAGTGAAATTTTTTCGATGCAATATATGTTTAATATCCTACTTTTTATAATGATCTAAAATCAAAAAAAAGTTAATGACCACTTAAATTTTTTTGAAAATTCGAAAATAACTATTTTTTGGACCTATTTGTTTATTATTTATATATGGAAAAAAATAATATTGGAACCGGTTGAATTTTGAATGAACGAAAGAAATTCTATTCAAAAATATAAAGCATAATATTATGATTTTTATATAATATGACTAGACTATTGTTTATATTTGATTTTTACCACAATGGAGTTCAAATTAACTTGGATATAATTAACAATGTACAGTGAACATATTATTTAAACAATAATATTTTAAAACAAATATTAAATACAATTACAATGAGTAGTGTACCAATTTTTTACTATTTATTTATTTATTTGGATTATCTCGCATTATAGTTACCAAAACTATATGATTTTATCATAATATATTATGTTGTATTTTTTAAATAGAAGTTTCTGTTATTCATTCAAAATTCAACTGATTTTAAAATTGTTTTTTTTCTCTTATTACTCTACAAAATGACGATTTCGGTATTTAAAAAAAAAAAAAAATAAGTGGTTCTTTTATTTTTTTTTTTATTTCACACCATTATAAAAGATAGGCTATTAGTTATAAATCGTATTGATAAAAACTGCACTACAATAAATATTAAATTTTGAATTACAGCTACTGACTTTCAAATTAATTTACATACTGTATAATATTTAATAGTATATAATATATTTCATTCTAAGTATTAATAGTTTTTAAATAAGTTGTCTAAATTGTATTTTTCCTCTATTACTACTATACGCAGAGCAAATAACCTGAAGATTCAAAGGTAATTATAAATATTACCTATAAGGTAATTTTCTTCAAAATTATGATCTTGCATACGTTATAGGTACACGCGTGACGCGTGTTGTAAGGAAATCACCCCATATTAATGATGTTGTTCAAGACGACATATTAATTTCCAATGAATTTGAAAATTACTATTTTATGTTACTATCCTACGCATACTTTGAGCCAAGTTCTAATTATTACATCACTGGTCTGTATTCATGCGTAGTCATGTATAATGCATATTGAAATATTGAAATAACAGAAATAGATTAATGTTTGTTTAGTAGTAGTCAGTGGAGTATACACATAGTCGCCGTGTACCATCGTAATATCTTATGACGAATGAACTGTCAATCATCCATAATAATTATAATAGTACGTATTATTACTGTGTGCGAATTAAAATATTGTTAATATTAATTAAACATGTATACCTAATCAAATAACTAATTTACCAAACTTAAATTCTAGTTTTTATTACGTCATCAATTATAATATAATAATAAATATTGATAGAAAAATATGTGTATCAGGCGTGTTGTAGCCAATAACAAGAAAAAAACATTGATTACCTATATATTCTATATAATATTCTTATTTTAATTATATAAAGAAAAAAACTAGTGAAATCGAAATATTTTGAGCGGGGTCGATTTGTCGTCTCTATTTCTAAGGATTATATTTTATTATTAATTATTTGTATTTTGGTAATTTATGTTTTTAATTTTCTAAATACTATTATAATACTAAAGCAGGCTGAATTTGTATTTGGTAAAAAAATTGCATGTATTAAATAGTACACACCAATAAGTAAAATATTATACATTATTTTATAAGTCCATTCCAACATACCGTTAAACGAAGTAAATAGGTTTGTAGTAAAATGAATAGCTTGGAAAAAGTCAAAATACTTTTAAGTTTTAATATATATATTATTGTATCGGTGTATAAAATAATAATATTTATATTATACATATAAATATTTTATGTAGTATATATTTATATTATTATTTAATAATATTAATTACAAAAAAAAAATTAATTAGTTTAAATATTAAAAATTTAACTTTCGTTGTCTTCAAAATTATTTTGTATATTATTATAATATTAAATACCTATTTTCAATATTTTTGAATTTATATAACACTAACTTACGAGAAAACGTAAATGATGTTTTTAAGCTTTCTAACAGAAAATTATTCGTCAATATTTATAAAAACAAAAATATTAAATATTTCAGTCTGTATATACTATATATAGTATTTAAAAATCAATCATTCATGACATGTTTTCATCACCAATATTTGAATAGAAAATCGTTTAAGTAAAGTAGGTATCTTAAAATAAAAGTAGTAAAAGTTTCTGTAGTTTTTCAATAATATATATATATAGGTATATGTATTATAAATTATTAAATTACGTTATCAAACTTTTGAAAACTTAAAAAGAATCATTAAAACTATAGATCAAAAATAACAGATTTTTAACGGTTTCTATTGTCATAGGGTATTTATGTTGAACTGAAAGTGTCAAGTGTTTTTCGTTATTCAATAAGTCACTTTAATGGATGAGTTAAATTTTGATGATAAATTGTTATAACGAAAACTCGAAAATCAATTTTGAGTGGAGGTCGGTAGGCCGGTATCAGCTTATATTCGGATTGCTAACTATAATACTAATTTATGATACCAATTTATATTGTTACTATTAATTGTAATACAGTTTACAATAATGTTAGTAATACCGTTGATTAAGTTAATTTTAGTTCAAATTAATGAGTAAATTCAAGTTCCTAGGTATAACAACTAATTTTTGAGTTACAACAAAATAACAAAATTCGTTATTTTTTTTTTCTCGTAAATATGAAATAGGTATCCAATTTAGTAAAATTGAACTTGAAATATCTAAAGAATTATGTTTAAATTTAAGAGGTTTTTGTTTAATAAAAAAGCAATAAATTATAAAGAACCTCGTATTATATTCTTTTAAATTTTTTTAATCACAAACAAAAATTTAATCGAATAAAAAAAAAACTAAAAAATTTCAATTAACACAAAAAGAGTCAAAATTATATGTCTAGTAAATGCTTTTTGTATTAATTATATTTGGCATGAATATTTGATGTAAATAGTAAAACTTTACGGTTTTTTATTTTTGAATTACAAAAAAAAAATAATAACAATAATAAAAAAAATCCGATTTTGTTAAAAACTAGTATTGCGTATAAATGTCTGTTTTCTCTCAATTTATATTTTAAATTTCCAAATTTTTAATTATGCCATTAAATTTGGGGATCGAATCATTTTTCTACTATAAAAAAAAAAAAACACAAAAAAAATACTCTTCGTCCACTCAGAATTTAAAATATTTATTTGATTTTATATTATATTATGATATTCGGATTAATGTTTTTCCGCTAATTAATCGCATATATTATATTATGTATATAAATATATTACCATTGATTGATAATAATTTATGCATAATCAATGATATTACACAGTCGTGCGGTTTTCAATCGTATGGATAATTTAATTACTCTTGTATCTTAGGATTTCCATCCACACGGTCTTAGGTTAATATATGTGTATATACTATACCAGACTATATGGATATTATAAGTGTGCGGTAAAGGACTTGTGAAATACACGATATGTATCTCGTGTGGTGCTGTAACCACATACGTCAAGTACTCAAGTATGTGTTTAAAATATTATATTATATATTATCTGTCTATAATTTTGTTGTTTAAGGTTTTCGGATATTGAATATTCCGAACCGTCGGAGAGGTAACGATTTTTTATTATACGGTTTATCACGTAACCGTAACACTATACCGGTACCTAATGTATTATATATTAATATAATATTATAGACATTATTATTAGACATCGAGTTTCCTGCAGGTAGACAGTGTTGTTGAGCCCTTCGAATGGGCCGGCGTGGCGGGGAATGTGATTGTGTTGTATTATTATGTTCTGAGCCCCGCACCAGACTTCCACTACGAGAAGCCCAACAGCTGCTATTTCGATTTTCAGCTTTCATGAACTGCAGAGCCATATTTTACCTACCGTAACGTTTTTGTTGACATCGTTTCACAATTGATGACGAACATCGAAATACTTTATTATTCCCTTTTAGGTACATGGCGGGTGCATTATATATCGTACGATTGGTGTGCATAAATATACATTTTATCATAACCATTCAATTAAAAGGAACTCTATACCGATGGTTATTGGATTTTCCTTTACAATTTTAAAGACAAATGAAAATCCCAGGTCGGAATATTAATATGATTTTCCAACAGAATTTATTTTCACCTATCTACATATCGTTGAAGTTTATTGATATTACAAATACATAATCCAATTGGTTTTACGTTTATAACTATTAACTAGGTAGCGGTTAGAATAGGATGTTCAATAAATGTCGACCTTAGAAAATACTGATCATTTTAGAATCACTTAAAACTTTTAGATAATATAAAAATTAATTATTAACAATGAATTATTTTATCATAGTTATAAATATTATGGTAGGGATATAGCATGCGTATTTTATGATATTATGTGATTGTATGATTATTAAATAATATGATTTAATAATCATAGTTTAGTTTTGTACTCATTTTGATTTTACGCATAATACGCAAAATATGATTCCATCAACTATTTACATTTTATTTCACAAACATTTACTACGATTTAAATGCAATGGTATGTCATTATATAATTTAAAATTGAATACAGTTATCGTTGTTTTGAGCCAAAAAAAAAAAAAAAATAAGAAAACCATCGACGAAGATTTGACAATTTGTATATTTGTGATCACAATATTCACAATGTATGTATGTATTTGTATAATTTAAAAACATATGTATTGATCCGACAGTCTTAAGGAAATCACTAACAATATACGTAGTGATATTATATATTTTTTTTTTCAATCCACCCGAAACGAGCAATTTTTCATTCAATGACACAGCCACCACCCTCGCCATAAACTTCTCAGCGAATTCAGATTACCGCTTCACCGTTATAATAGTACATTGATCGGTTACTTAAATCGTTTGTTTGCAAAAAGCGTATAGTGTCACGCGTTAATGATAATTTTTGTTGCGTTACGGTTAGTTCTATCTGTTCCAGTTGAGATGACAATAACGCAATCAACATTGATATCACATGATATATCAGTCGTATATTGTTATGTCAATTTTTTTTTTTTTTTTATAATATTTATTGAATAAACGATTTATATACCTACTATTTTTAATCATTGTTTACAGTAGGGAATCACATTAGTCCATATACTACGTATAATTTTACAATATTAAGTAAAAATAAAAATACATTCATTACAGAATCTAATATACCAAAAATAATTATTTATAAATTACAATAATATTAATATCATACGACTATACAATATTTATGTTGTATACATTTATTCACAATAATTAAGCTAATTATGTAAATCATCAAGCAGTCATACGTGCATATTGTGTACAGGGTAATTAACCAAAATGTCACGGTAATTTTCTCATTTGATAATGAATCTATTAAAATTCTGATTTTTCAAATTTTTAAATTTACTCAAAGTTAAACCGTATTTAAAAATTCTTGAATGTTTTTTGTACTACACATAAGGAGTGTCTGCGAGGGAACAAATTATGTTTTTCAAATAAGAACCGCCATTTTTTACTATGAATTATTTGATGGATAATTTTTTTGAAAATGTCGATGTAACTAATTCAAAATTCGAACTCGTAGTGTCATATACTCAGTTATTAAAATGTTTATGCTAAGGTTGAACAAAAATGTAAAATAAACGTTATGTTTGATATAGTATTTATTATATACTTTAACTGTTTTTAAAAATTATTGATGTTGATAGATTTAATTTAGTAGTATATCTATAATTGTCAATTAATATAGGTTCCTTTATAATCTTTTTGAATATTGATTTTAAGAAAATTTATCTACTAAATAATTTGCAATAAAAAAGGATGGCGCTCGTTTGACAGAACAAAGTTTGCATTTCTACTGTAGGTATTTAAGAAGCATAAAAAAATTCAAGAATTTGAAAATATGACATTAAAGTAGGTATACTTGTTAATTAAAAAATATTAGTTTTTGAATTACTGTATTATTATTGAAGCAAAATGAGGTGAGCATACTTTGTGAATCACGATATATACTGCATCATTAAAATATATTGGATTTTCGTAAATGATATTATCATATATTATTAATTATTATTATAATGTGCACCATGATATAATATTAGTTCATAAATTCATAAATAATAATTATAATTTTATGTATCTTCAATCTTGTAATTTGTATACATTTTTGGTAATTAATACTATGAATTGAAAGCTCTAGCTATGGCTAATGGTTATCACTAAAAACTAATTAGGTATACTGAAAGCAGTTTTATAGAAAATAAATAGCAAAGTTGGGCATTCGTTTGGTAATTTCGCTTTACATAATATGATTATGCAGGGCGGAGTAATACAATATACTGTATTAAATTTTAAATCAATGGTAAATATTATGATATATACGATTATCATGACTTTTTAATTAAAGCTCAAGTATTAAATTATAGTTTGAATATTAAAATTAGTCGTAAAAACAAAGTACTTATATCAATTTATCTAAAATATTTTACAGATAATCAAAAACACTGTAAAATAATTTTTATTTTTCAATAGAAAAAAATGATATAAAAATTTCATAAACATTAAAAATAAAAACGTAAGACTTCTGGATTCAACTACTTGAGTAGACAAATAACAACAACCTACCTCCAAAACCGTATACTTGAATTTAATTTAATTTAAAAAACAGATGTTAAAATAATGAAAGTAAGTAACTGAACGAAAATTATAACAATGAAATTTAATAAACGTACAATAGGAATTATTAAATCGTCTATTTTAGATAAAAATTCTATGAATGACAACAAAGGTATAGATGATAAGAAAATTAAAACTAAAAAACATATCCCAATTCCCAATTATGGTTTTTCGCTATATGTATTATCGATGCCATAAAAATTATATGTGCAAGTTGTATGAGTGAATGAGTAAACGTTCATTAATTCACATATTTACTGCATATAGACACTAAATATAGTATGCGATTGTTCATGGACTCGTGATTTGTTTAGGTAAAATGACCATATGGTTAACGGCTGGTGCGGCAAATCCCACAAACATTTCTTACTTTTAATTGACAATGTATACAAAATTAAATTGTTTTTATTAAAAACCCCAATAATGGTATAATGGTGCAGGCTACCATTAAAATATTTATATTATCGTGTTATAATATATATATATATATTATATTATATAGACACGTGTGCCATTTAAGTATAAACTATTTTTGATTACTTATAAAATGCACAATAATAATCCTTTAGCTTGCTGAAGTATAGTCTTGTGTCATCAATTGCTCGACGTTTGCTACCTACAGGTCATCAGTAAAGTAAAATGTATTATTGTATGAACATTTTATTTTAATTCATGTTAAATTTCTACTTGTTATAACTAAGTGTCGTGTCCAATATTTTATAAACAAAAAAATCCTCTCATATTTCCCCGTTTGGTATTAATCTGTCGCCGATACGTCGTATTAGAAATTGACATATTGTTTATTGTTATTACCACGTAACAACAATGAAATTAAAAACTTATAATACCTAATATACTGGAGTATAATTGTTGATAGTAAAATTATTTCAAAGATAATATTGTAAGACTCTTGATTTAAAATAAATTTAAAACAAATTGGTGAATTTTATTATTAAATTTATTCATGTTTCTTAATTGAATCTACACTCTTAATATTTTTAAATAACAGTTTATTTCATAACGTTGTGGCGATGAGGATATGAGTTATGTCTTGCGCAGGTATTTCAATATGCAATTATCATGGTATATACATTCAAAAGCTTTGTGATCGAATACCTATAAAAAATAACTATACCATCATTAGCTTTTATTTTAATTTTTTTGTTTTATTTTTTACGGAGCTAAACCTTTGTATCGCATTATTAAATAGTTTATATATTATATACGGTTATAATATGGATACCGGGTAAAATAGCAGCAACTAGGTATCCCACGCGGTAGCCATGCTTAAAGTACCACGGGTTATGGAAAATTATTATAGCTATACGGCCCGCCGGCGGTATCAGACGTATAGTCTGTCACCGGGATTTGTTCGCTGTCATCACACACGCCAATCTTATATTATTATTATTACATATTATATTGTTATACCTGCATGGCTGTAAAATATTATTATCTATCTCGAATTTGATTGTATTATGCACTAACGAGAAATAACTGTTTATATATTTATATTTACGTAGAACAAGTTTTTTTGATATTTAAACACCGAAAGATAAAAAAAAATAATAATGACAGTAATATAATTAAATCATAAAAAAATACGTCCACCCGAATTAAAAACTGTTTTTCCATATTATTACCGTGAAAATATCTCCACTGATGCTAATTCGACTTCTCTGTAACCAATTTTAAACCAGAAACCACTTTTAAAGTTGAAAACCGAACCACTTTTTTTTGCCCCAAAAAATGATGACAGCCATAAAAAGGGGGTGGGTTATAAACGTGAAAGAAAAAATAATAATTTATGGCCGTATTATTGAGTGCACTATTGACTGCAGCTAAACAAATGGAAAGCGTGTAATAAATAATAATGTAGTATATGTAAGCAGTAGTGATACGGTTGGAAATCTTAATTAAAGAGAGCGGGAAAGTTAGTTGGTTAGGTTTTACTAGAAATAACTAGAAATAAACTTTGTTTTTGTAACCATCGCGAGGAGTCGACGGAGAAGCAGCGGCGCAGGTTCTTTTCCAATAAGTATTCCAGCGAATATAGTATTCTGCGAATCTTCGAAGAGAGAGATTTTGCGAGCAGACTATATTAGTAGTGTCTATATTATATTATGAAATTCCAGATTAAAAGGGATTTGGGAACAAGTGAGCAGAAAACCGTAAAAAGGCCATCCAGCAGTCGTTGGTAATAAAGTTGTATCTATGTTTTTGCCCGATTTTTGTAGGTATTACACACCGTTTTGACGGTTGAGTTGGATCAATATTACTGTTCGATTTGTTCGTCATTGATTCAGAACGTTGTCAGAGATAATATAATATTGGTTGTATTACCATCCGTGAGCTATATTTCACTTGTACAATAATTACCATCTTTAAGGATAGAAATTATATTTAGGTTGTACTCTGAAAAGAAGAATTTTTATTTTATTTGTAGTATCCTTTGGAGTACTAAAAAAAACACTGCATTATATTAATCGAATTTCGTAAAATATTTTTAATTGAAAATACTGCAATTTAGTAGTAGCTAATAAATCAACGATGAACTGAGCAAATTAGAATATGATAATATACTTGACAATGACGTAACTTTGAAACAAACTCAACGTTGCAATGACAAATGACAAGACGTCGTAAATGCGTTTGGTATAGATATTGTACATCGCGTTTTGATAAATATCCTTTCTTCCTACTCGCCGTCTGCTATGTTTAATATCATAATATTTTACATTTATTATACAGTTATACTTACAAGTTATAAATTTACGATAAAATATATTTAGTTATTTATCTTACAGCGTTTTAATCGATTTTCAGATAGCGATTTTCTTATTAAGATTTATGCTTACTGAGTTACAACGGATAATAATATAATACACTTGTACACGGCCACTGCGAATTCATCATCAATAATATTATATTGTACATAAAATGTGTAATATATTTTCTTACCTCTCGGATATTTTTTCCTCTGATATTTTTCTCTTGTTATTTCGGGTAGTTGCAGACATATTGCAGTTTCCATTACTCACGACTTCCTGAGTTGTTAATTTTATTTTCATATATTATGACGTTATGTCGGTAACATAACCGATTAACCAATATATGTACAATAATATGGTTTAGATTTCTATTCTAGAAAACTGAACACTGTTTCTCGCTTACACTAATCAGTCTAAAAATTAATCTATTTCATCAAAAAAAAAAAAAAAGAAAATAAATATTTATTACCAAATTTTAAAAACCTATATAACGGTATATTGTTATTATGATATAAATATAATATTATAAAATATGTGAGGTACCTAAGTAATTAAACAGAACGTAAAATATAATGCAACGAATAGTTGTTTATCTTAATTTAAAAATGTAGTTTTTAATCGTGATAAATACATTTAAAATAATAAATTGTATTTCATCTGACTACATGTATAAAATGTCGGATGCATATTTACATAATGCCGTAATAACAATACTTTTCGTGTCTATATTCTATCAGAAGCTATTTTTCATAGTGCCTACCTGTTCTAAGTAATGGACAGTACTACAGTATTTTTAAAACTATTTCATTTAATCGAACATTAATGGTCTGAAATGTGTATGTATTTGTCTGTGTGTGTATGTATATTAGATGTCTTAGCTTAATGTTTGAACTCTAAATTTCCGTTCTAAGCAATAGTTGCCAATCGTCAACAATATATTTTTAATGAAGTTTTTGCATGACTGCATGGATATGCAACTATCAACTATGACATAGCTTGCAGGTTACTTCCGGTAAAACGTTTTGAATCGGTGTGAAAATACATTTTAATTTTTCTCAATATCTCGTTAAAATTTTCTCCGATAAACCCTTTACAAATCGATAATGAAATTTCTCAATATTAAACTTATTATTACATTTATAAAGAAAAACATTATGTAATTTGCGTGATACCCAATTATGTCTCTGCGATCCCACACTCCGTAAACATTGTAATTGTTCTACTCAAATGGACATATGTTATAACGTTACGAAAACGTAGTTAAAAATCATTTTTCTTCTGTGCGACGTATTAAATAATACCTATATGGTGTGTTTATTATTTTTTTTAAGAAAACAAAAATTTCTAGACAAAAAATAACGTTTTTATTTTTATAGAAATAAATGTGATCTGAACCGGGATGCTATTATAGCATTAGATATA
Organism: Rhopalosiphum maidis; assembly: GCF_003676215.2. NCBI lineage: Eukaryota > Metazoa > Arthropoda > Insecta > Hemiptera > Aphididae > Rhopalosiphum > Rhopalosiphum maidis. The sequence goes on from NC_040879.1 coordinate 12,688,133, forward strand.
ATATTTTTTTTTTTAAGATATGTGATAAAAAATGTTTTTTGCTTTTTCCCATAGTAGATGGATAATATTATATCTTTTATAAATGTGTTTCACTTTCATGTTCTCGGCACCAGTGGACCGGTCATGCATGGAAAATGGAAGGAGCTTGATCCAATATTATAGTATAACATTAAGGGAAAAATATAATCCCACGAAAAATATGGTAAGATCGGGTAAAGAGCGATGTAGAATAAGTTAAGCCTGCGAAGGATTGGCGAGATTTGGCAATGGACGGAGGGAAGTAGCCTGAAATATGTTTGATAGTTGGATATACTGAAGGAGAAAGATATGATATAACGTAATATTCGTATTTTTCACCTTTGTCGAGCATGTTGTTCTCATAAGTCATAATAGTTATGACTCATAACGTGAGGTATAATTAATATTAATTAAAAAATGTCAGATAAATAAAGAAACAATAACACGGGAGTTCATATTATTAATTGTACAACTCGTGTAGCTGTACGCTGTATACCAGCGGGCTAGGACAGCTAGTGCTCGAAATAATTATTGTAGTTGTGTTTTTTTTTTTACAAAAATGTACACGTAGACCGCTAAGAGCTAATGGTACAACTAAAAACAATAATAAGCCATTATACTTGAGAAACAGCTCCGAACTGAGTTTGGTTTATAAAAAAAATATAACATTTCTGAGACTCTTTAATTGTATATAACAACATTCTACTTCATTTTGCTGTTTTAATAATTTTTTTCAATGCGATAAAAGTTATATTTATAAACATTACGTATTATAATGTTATATTCATCCGTATTATTATTATTTTAATATAGTTGATCTCATTGACTTATAAATATTAATAATATGTATCATCATAGTTTGTTATTTGTTAATACTTTAATCAGTGTTAATCATACACAACTTTTGTTTGTTAGCAATAAAAATATAAACCTACATAAAATACTATCGTTAATTTGGGCGGGTACATTTTCCTTCAAAAACGAGATACCGTTATTCTCCATTGTCTATTTTCCTCCAAAAAAAAAAAAAAAATAAAAAATAATTCTCGACCATTTTCCTCCGCTTTCCATTTTTCTCCAATAAATAAAATAATACAACCGTCATTCGTTGTCAGAAAGTTAAATAAAAAATAAAAGAACAAATTAAATATTTCAAGTATATTTATTATACCGTATACGCTGAACTTGGCGGGTGGCTAAAAAAAGAATGAATATAATAAAAAAGTACGTACGTCGATAAAGATGCATTAATCAATAAATAAAATAATAATAAAAAAATTAGATAATAATTAATGATAAGTATTAAGCGGTTGATGATAACGCAAACAGACAATAAGTAAAATATAACATATAAAATATAGTAAAATCACTACAGTATATTATGATATTATATTTTTTTATAACTATAGGACATTTTAAGTGACAAATGAATACCTGTTTAAAGAAAATAAAAATTAGACATAAGATGAATAATTATTTTACTTTTTGTAATTAAATACCTACAAATTAAGCGACCAAAATTTAATCAACAGATACGCTCAAAATGTGATCCTAGTCATATTCTATATTTATAATACGGAACGCAACACTACAACACTGGCTGAAATATTAGAGAAAAATAGACATTGTTTTAGTCAAAAAAAAAATGTGGAAGAAAATGAAAACCAACCTTTTTTTTTTTTTGGAAGAAAATGAACAGTGGAAGAAAACGGTATCTCATTTTCGGAGGAAAATGGCTACGGCCGTTAATTTATTGTTTATAAATTACAATGCATCAATATTCAACAGTCATAAATGTACCTATAGAAAAACGTGTGTATAAAATATGTCGAACTCATACCCAAGTGACATCGTATAAATATAAAAATAATATTTTTATTTTAAAATATGATTTGAATATCAGTATTATAATAACAACATTTTTAAAATTATATTATTTTATCATATAATGTTAAATGTTAATAAAAATTGTATAGTATATTGGTAATATAATGGATAAAAAAACTCATATGTAATTAATGTATAACTAATTTGTTTTTTGGATAATATATCGAGTTTAAGATACTCGAAAAAAAAATAATATTGACGATATTTTAATTTAAATGAAAAATAACGATTTTTAGTAATTTTATTATGTTTGTCGGTCGATCAAAATTAATCATTAAGACATTTTAAGCTTCTCGCCAATACGTATAACATTAATTTTTATACACAACGAAAATTTTAAAATATATAGACTAATCTCGGGATATTTCGACTATGAAGATGTATTATTCACTCTGTTTTGTATAGTAGGACATATTATTTTCTTACAATAAGCTAATAACAATTATTTACGATCTTACGATATTATACTATAATGATTTTTACCTGTTTATATGATTGGTTATTGGCGAAAAATCAACTTATTGTATTACTAAAACAAAAATAAATTACAAATAGCAATACAAATATATTACAAAATATTTTTATACCGTTCCCGCTAAGAAACGTTTGTCGTATGCAATGATTATTTATCATTAAATTTTAATTTAACACAACCATTATAACCTACTAAATTAAGTGATGTACTCGAGTGACCGGAATTTGCTATATTATAGCAGAATGGTAATTTATAATTGTAAGACTACACATTATTATTATTAATAATTAACCACAACTTAGATACTGAGAAGCTAATATTATTAATTTTCAATTATTGCTAAATCACCTAATTCATAAAAAAAAATGTTTACGATTAAAAATCATTTTTGAAATGTAACCAGTCGTAGACCGTAAAAGGTAAAGGTGTCAATACAAAATATAATTATGTAATTAAATATTTAAAAATGTATTTGATACTACACAATTATGGTTATATTAAAATGTCAATAACTCTGGGCACTAGAATTGTGTTCTATTGAATAAACAACTATAAAAAAAATACACTCTACGTCTCAGCTATCACGACTTTCTGGTTTATATTATAAGTCAGCCAGAAATAAACCAATAATCAATATCATCCAATAGAAAAAAAGTCAATATTGAATTGCTGCAGTCCAATCGAATCGAGTAATATTTAAATTGAAATTCTAAAACAGTTAACCATCACGCAGTATTAAAAACAATGCGTATTTGTGTTACTCGATGGAAAAAATTGTGAGGAATTTAATTGGCCAATAAAATCCAATAAAACAATAATGGTACTTACAATCGAGAGTAGGGCTGTTCAATTGTCAAAAGTATGAAATAATCAAAAAAATGTATTAATCCAATATTTTAAACAAGAAAGAATTTAGTGTTCAAATGTTGAAATAGTTTAATAAAACTAATCGATTAATCGGTAAAAACAATCTGACAAAATTAATTATTAAATAACATTATTGATAAAACTCAAGCTGAACATTTTGTGACAGACATTATACGATTACGATTTATGATATTACAGTGAAATAATTATTTGTGCGATTATATAGATATGGAAACTTAAAATTTTCAACGTTCACGAGGTATCTCTAACTTATACGAAGCAAAGCCACCGTACAGAAATAACCAACAGTTTTAATGATAAATTTCTATGGAATATAATATTCTATAACAATAATATGTCTAATATAGAACTATTTTTTTCCTGTTAACACTTATCTTAACATTACCGGTTTCGCTTAATTTTCATTATACAAAGGTGTCTTACAGTTTTTTCTTGATATGGTAATAAGTATACGATACTGTACCTTAAGTATTCCAGCAAGTAGGTAAATGAATATCTGCCTAACTTGTAAAATCATAGATTGATAGTGATCCACATCAAATTGCTGTAGTTAAAATTATTGTTAAAAAACAATAATAGGTATAATCAAAAAAAAATCATAAATAAATAAGAATTATACAAAACAATTAAAATGGTATAATAGTAGAAAGTTTATAAAGTTTAATAATTTCAATAGAAAAAAATTCTGATATGCGGGAGCGTCGTTTACACGAAGCAAGGGTGTGCATTTGCATCCACTGGATGTTCTTTATACTTCACATATTTGTTATTAAGCTGTATAATTAAATAATACTCTTCTAACACAAATAATAAAGTTTTTATGGTTTTATAAATGTTTAATAGTTAGTGATAACTTTTAGTTACAATTTTCCAAGCTAGGTTTATTTACAGAGCATTAAAAGTAAGTACCTTACGATTAACTATATCTTAAATTATTTTCTAAATTTTCTTCTTCTAAATTAATTGTTTAATAGTATTTAAAATGCATTTTACATTTAGTTTTAGTTTAAATTTAAAATATTTTTCTTGAAACCTGTATATGAATACCTAAGTATAATATGATTTTTCTACGAAAAAACTTCGAAAAAGTTTAAAGTACCATTTATGAATACCAACGTCTTCTTAAAGATAAAATAAATTTAAGATTTTTCTAGAAGTCATCTTTGAATTTGGCCATGTAAAACCAATTTTTGGTACAATTTGAAATACGACTAATCTAGAAACACAACCTTAGAATAAATATTGTATACGATTTTGTTGTTTAATATTTAATTCCCTATTTCCATATGTGCAATATGTATGGTTTATTCATATATATGTACATATATCATAGCAAAAAAAGGATCTTTTCTTAAAGAAATTGAGAATATTAAAGTACGTAACAACGTATTTTTCATAATTTACAAACCAATTGGTATTTTTTAGAATATTTAAGTCAAATATTATGAAGTCTAACGATAGTCACTCGACAAGATAAATAAATTAAACCCATTAAAGAATAATAATTTCTGAAAATTTTTTTACATCGTACCCTAAGTTATTTTTTGTTCTTTATTTTAGTATTATTTTAAATTTTTAACCCTGTGTCCCTGCCAGCCAAACCAAATTGTTTGCGTTAAATGGCTGGTACACAATCCCGTCGAGACCTATCGGTTTAGTCAAAAAATATATCTTATTCAAATATGGTCAACCTAACTCAACAGTCCCAACTCGTATTACTCCAGAGTTCTTATAATATTTATTTTTCCCCATATTCTATTTACGTTTGTTTTACTATAGCAAACAATTGAACATCATATCCTATTCGTTGGACCGAAATTCCTACTTTGCAAAATCATACTGTACTTAGCGCAATATTCATCAATAGATTTGGATTTCAGCTTGATCGTGTTCATCTGTAATGCACGTAACACAAAACACTATTAAGAATTAATTATAAGTTGTAATTTATATAGATAGGTCAAGTTATTTAGTTGCGTGATGTGACAAAAATATAAAGTTCGTGCTATATTGATTCAAAAATGGAAAAATAACCTCATCTGCAGTCATAGTAAGGAAATAAGTAGACTTAGGTTATAGAAACTACTGATTATTATTATTTTTTTTTACTATAGAATTGTGTATAAATTGTAGGTATTATAATACTTTATTATTAATATTTAATATTATATTATTATTAATACATTATCATTCCAAGTGCTTAGATTTATATATAAATACTAAGTATATATTTAGTATTTATTTAGTACATTTTATTAACTCTGGCAAGTGTTCCACGTTTCAAAATATTCTAAAACGTTTTCTATGTTTTCTATTACATAGTTCGACTATTTCATTATAAATATATGCATAATATATTGTATTTCGCTATTTATCCACATTTTCATTCATTTACAATATAGTTAATATATATTTCTATAAAATTTGAATAAATTACTCGGGTTTTATACTTTTATGCGAATATCGAAATATGTCAATGTAAATACCAACGAATGTTTAATTTTATAGCGATTCCAACACATACACGCGGTGAATTTAATATATTTTCAATAATTTTAATTAACTTATCATCACATTATAAATTAAATAAATAATAATATTTTACTACCATATAGGTCACATTTATGTTTGTATTAACCATAGATTTAATTTATATGATACATAATTTATAGTATAATCAAACTGAAATATTAATAAAGCAATTATGGATGAAAAGCCCCGTTAAAATTATATTAAAATATCTGCAGGTTTTGATTAAATTAGTTTATCGCACGATCACACAATAACTGTGTATGGGGGTATGGTATTCAAAAAAAATCTTATAACAACTTATACAATTATTGAACTATTTAATACACTTTTCATGAATCGACGAAAAAAAAACTTAATAATATCACACAAACCGCTATCAGTTTTTAACAAATACAATCTTAAATCATAAAGGAAACTTAATAAAGCATATATTATATATACACATACACTGCACAGTGAAACTTCCATATCACCGCGAAGTCTTGCGGGCGATACAACTGCAAACTCTTACTATGGAGAAATTCGATAAAAAAATAAAAATTAGAATTAGGTGCGTGTATTTATTGGTGCTGATACGGTTATGGTTCTCAAAAATATTGGCTTGAACAGAACATTTTTTTTCAAATCAAATACATCGTATAATATGTTTTTAGACATTATGTAAAAAATAGCAGATATTTAAGTACTAATTTATAATCACGAGTTATTTTTCCTTGCTTTGACTTTTTTGATGTTTTTATGAATTTGGAACACATTATAATAGGTGCATTTATACGCGCATACATGTATTATAGTACGTCATCTGTTTTTATGAACACCGCGCTACACTATATTATAATATTAAAATGCACATACAACACAAATATTTTTGTTACATTTTGTATATTGCTCACCTGCACTACACATAGTATATAAAATATGCATGTGATGTACCTTTACGGATTTTCGGATAAAAAAAAAAAATAATAATAATAATAATAATGTAACAAACTAAAAACGTAATATATACGCCATGTAATATTTTTTTTTTCGTAACGGAATGTTGTGAAATATTTAAATATATTACACATATAAACATACATATATATATATATATGTATATACACACTATATGGGAGCTTATGTGATTTAATGTACGTAAGGTATGCGATGAGTGAACAACTTGTATACCTTCTATACACATTTTCAAAATAATTTTATTACCATACCTACAGCGGCATAATAATGTAACAGCGACGCGCGCGTGTGTGTAGAACCAAACTTACTAAAGTGCAACGCAATAAAAATTATCATAAGCGTATAAGACATTATAATATTATATGTCGTACACGGCGCTTTTTGTAAATATAATTTAAAACCCCGTCAGTATATTATTATGAGCGTTACCGATATCAAACATTATTATATTATGCGTTACGTGCCGACAATCGTTGTTTTTTTTTTTTTTTTTTTTTAATATCAATGTATTATTTAATAATAATAATACCGATATAATATGACAACACGGTGGTGAAGCACTTTTAAGAATAATACGAATATTATTACTGTTATACCTATTATATTGGTGCCCTATTATAATATTATACGCCCTCGGGTAGGTAATTATTGTCATTGCAGTGCAGTTATACGAAATACAAAATAAAATATAATATTTCCTCCTCACTCTCCCGTTTGTAATTCAATATCTAAACAACCATACAAGTTACAACACAAATATAGTAATATGCATTTATGTGCTACTTCAGGTACCTGCCGCCCAATAATTTTAAACATAAATAAATATATTGATGTAATATGTATATATTTTTTTTATATGTAGGTATATAATATATTATTATATGTCGATTACGTATACACATTCAATTATTATTTATGATAGTCTAATATTATGATATATTATAATACTATACGATGTTTTTGGCAAAAAATAGTTCGACATACTGTAATCATTATACTTATAAAATTATACTCACATAATACATAAAACAATTGTACTAAAACAAATTATAAAATATCCTTTAAAGGTTGGCTTCCCGTGTGTTGTTATTGCTATGATTTTTGACCAAAAAAATGTCGACGAGCAGGAGTGTCTATGTTGTCATCGACATCGTTTATCGCGGTTATTATATACATCGATCACTATCGTTTATCATATTCAATAATATTATAATTTTATCGGTGATTTAGTTTACTCAAAAATATATTCGCAATTTATATTTAGTTTATACGTATATTGTATATATTATAGAATATTGTACCCGTTAATAATTTGGAATAATATCGGAATTAAAAGGAAAACCAGGAGAAAAATCCTGAGAAGAAATTCCTTCCATTGGGAAAAATTGACATCATGAAGCTGAAATAAAGGACGAACCGGTATAAAACAGGACGGTCACCATAGCTTATTATGTCCTCTGTTATAAATTATATAAAACAAAACCTTTCATTTTTAAGGGGTTTGTGTGTAAGTAATTGCATATGCACACATAATTGTTATTGTGGGATTGAAAAGATATTATTAGGGTGTGTAGATGATAAAATATACAATAAATAACACATTTTTTTCAGCAGTATATCTAAGTAATAAAAATCACTTGATTTACGAAAGCATAGCCTAGAAAAATTTGACTACTTTCAGTAACTAGTTAGATTTTAAAAATAAAAATATTTTCGAAATTTTAATCCATAATATTCAAGTTTACATTGGAGAATTTTTAGTTTCCAAAAATTACTTACGAGATTAAAACTTAAAACGTTATAAATTTTCATTAAATAATAATTTTCAATGCAAAAAATATGCTCCGACAATAAACTTGTTTAAAAATGAAAAACTTTTTTACATTTCATAAATCGATAAACGATGGACACAAGTTGTTACTTATTTTTTATCGGACGTATGCGTGGTTCTGATAAAAATCGTATGTGTTCGTGGGAGCTTTTAGTTGACATCCTTTGACATCAGTAGGTACGTAATGTTATCATCATAATATTTTGCGGCGATTCAGAGCAAAACACATTTTTATTTTGTAAAACACAGAAGATCATTCAAGTTTTAGTTATGAAAATATATCGCGCCCGAGCCCCGAAGAGAACAGTAATCTATGTATAAGTGAATTCAATTTCCAATTGAAATCATATCCTATTTGATACTTTTGGAGCGTTTATTCTATATATCTGCAGACTACATTGCTCACAAAATTCGTATAAAACGCATGTTTTTTTTTTTGAGAGAGAGAGAGAGAGAAGACATTTCTGCAAAACCAATAAAAGCAGTTTGAGTTCATATCAGAATCTAGAATAGTCCACAATGTAAAATATAATCAGATATACAAAATGTAAAGCAATCAAAGTGTAAGTAAAGTAATAAACTTATCTGTATCTTATATTTTATAATATTATTGATAACGATTTCATATCATAACTATTTTATTTGATACAAAAAAAAAAAAAGAAAATACTGACGACAGCTTTGCCTTTTTTTAAAACAAATCATAAGATATTATATAATATATGTGATAAAACAATTATTATATTACAATTATAATCCTTTTATTTTTCATTTTATATTTACAATTCAGTTTATTAAGTGCGATAGTATAAAATAAAATATAGGTCACCAGTCATCACTTTTGAAAGTTCTAAAACAAAATTGTATTACACCTTGCTGTCAAACATTAAGATTCTACAACTTTAAATAAGATAAAGCACATTAGATTCAATATTGTGATATAATATAATACAAGTACGTCGCATCCACTTTGTAAAATCGTCATGTGTCCATTTCGTAAAGACGATGTCTTACTATACGAAAACGCAATATTTGTAGTTTTTAACTTTTAGTAAAATAGACAAAACTAATTTTATTCACATTGGTTATTACTAATAAATTAATTGATATTTTTGAATTAAAATATTTTACAATAATTATTTTCACACGATTATATTGTAAATACATAATGGGTATTATTCTGATATAAATAAGTATAAAATACAAATAACCGTAAAAATATTGAATATGGGTATAGTAAAATACAAATAATATTACTTTAATTTTACATAATATCACTATTTTTGTTATTTTTTTGCACGTCATGATCGGAGAATTATGGTAAAACGGGAATTGCACACCATTTATTTTTTTTAAACAAGCACATCTTGATGTTTGACACGACATTTTTGAATTAAATAAACAAAAAGAAAAGCTTTGCCCGCCTAATGTAGCTGTTACAGTCTCACGAATAGTCAACACTTTATCCAACAAATCAACTATATTTACTTTTAAGAACACTTCTCATTTTTTCAAGCAATCATCTCCATATTATCCTTTGATCATTCCATGTTTTTTCACTAATTTATACAAACTATTTTAAATAATATATATTATAATATATTATTATATAATGTTCCGCATATAATATTTGGTGAATCAACTGATCCGCTGTCGACTTAGTACAGTACTAAGTACAGTCATGGCAACATAACCATTGACATCAAAATCTGCAGGTACGTTTGTACGACTTGCCTAACGAACCACAAAAAAATATTATAAATAATTAATTTGCTTATGTTTCATATTAATGTATTATATTTTGTTAAATTTTATTATATTTTTAAGCTTTAAGTACATTGAACATTTTTCTAATACATTATATTTTCATATTTTTTTTTTATGGCTTGCTTGATTAAATACTTTTGTTTCATAACATAAAAAATTCTACATCTAGGCGTAAACTAAATATTATTAACTACATGTCTTCAAACAATTACGTAAACAAAATAGCAAATAGCAAGTGAAGGTAATGCAACAAGAAAAATTACACCAATTTGAAACTGATTGAACAAATTCGGGATGCAAACTTCATGCATGGCACTGACAACAAATAAAAATATTAATTTTTTTTTGAATCCTTTTTAAATATTTTTTTTATTAGACAGATGTCTACTTAAATTTTAATTTTAGTAGCTTCAAATTTCCGAATAATTGTTTTCTGTTTAACAGCGTATCTATGGTTCATTTTAATAGGGCTGCGGTATAATATTTTTCTAGCTCTTCATAATATTTTCTTCGTGTTAAATAATGTATGTATTGAACATAAAATAACGCACTACTAAATAACAACTGAAAAAAGGTAATCAAGTGGGTTGTGGGTACCTGTAGTACAATATATTATGTGTCGAGTGAGTTACTGTAATAATTTATGTGCTAAATTTGAGTTTAATGATATATCATATTGTATACGAAAACCGATTCTGAGTGGAGACAATCTATCAGACTATATATTACTAAGTATATTTTATATTATGTTGTTTGATATTGCTGTTAGACGAAGTGATTTATTTTATTATTAGTACCTAATACTGTAGTAGGTTGAAAAAATTTTCGCCAAAAACATTTAATTTTCAAATGTCATTATGTGAATAAAACATAATAATATGCGCAAAAGTTTTAACTCCATTATTTATGTTGTTGACGTAAATTATACTGAATAATACTGATTATGCAATTTCGTCAACATGACGAAAATGTCTATAAAAAAAATTATGCTTATAAATTGTTTAGCTTTTTTGGTTTCAGTATGAACTATACACATATACTTATAAGTAACTATTAAAGTGATATTCAATTTTCAAGTCTTAAATATAAAAATTACACATTCCACAAATTTTCAATTGTAAAATGATTTGCAAATTTTTGTGATTTTGATGCATTTTTTTAATAATTATACTATGTATCTATCCACTTCACGAAAAAAACGATTTTACAAGTGGACGTGACATATAGGTACACTATTTTATAGTTTTAATATCCTTTGAATAAATCTAAACAGTGGTATATTTGATTATTATTATTTATTCAGAGATGAAAACTGTTATAATTAAAACGTTAAAATATGCCTAAAAATCGTAATTATATGCACTATAAAATATAGTAATATAAGCGTGATCATTTTTTTTAACAAATACGTTTTAAATTAGTTTTTGAACTTTATTAAGAAAAATAAATAAAAGTTATTTCATTTAAAGTGAAAAAAGTATTGTTTTGAATTTTATATTGTAGATGCCTGGTCGTTTTATAACGCAGTTATTTCAACAATGTTTTATACGAATTTTTAATACCTATAAATTCTTATTATTATAATTTATATAAAAACAATAAATTCTCGTTTTTAAATAATGGTCGTAAAAGGCAAATGAAACTGTTTATTCCTACAAAGAACCCGTGAATAATACAGGTGATTTTGTCGGGTTCGCCTTGTTTTTATGCATCCTACCTTGACTCGCCCGGAGCGTAATCTTTGGAAAATGGGTGACAATATATATGCGTCATCATTGGTCCGGAGATTCCGTTTATCAAAACTCGTTTCGACACTGCATAGCTTCACGCCAGGACTTCTACACAGGGTGTTTCATTGTTCATTATCAGCCTAATGTATCCTCAAGTAATGTATTTTTGTTTTAATATTAAATATTGATATTTAAAAAAGATTTAAAGATCATATTTTGAAAATACTTTGATTTTGTAGTATTTTTATAGAGTGTTCTGACACTTATAGGTATTATACACTTCTTTTCTGAACAATAACCACTCTTTTAATACTGCGAATTATTAAGTAGATGATTTTTTGGAAAACGTTGATGCATCTAAAATCTAAATAGAAATTGGAACAGTAGTAGTATCCGAGTTATTAATTTTTATGTACACTTATACTATAAAAATAATACTCTTTTTATTATAACGTTTTAAGGTAGTTTTGAATAAATACAAAATAGACATATAATATTATTTAAAGCAGCATTTAGATATTATACTTTGATATTGTTTACAAATTATAAAATGTTGGTAATTTATTACAATTTTTAGTATAGGTACCAAGGCGCTTAAAGTTTAATTATTGAAGAATTACTCGTTTAAATGTCTAAAAATTATCCACTCAACAATTTACAATAAAAAAAAGAAAGTTTCTATTTGAAAAAAAAATTGTATCAACACAAGACCTTAAATGGTAAAATCGAATTATTTTTAGAATATGGCTATTAAGTTTAAGTAAATTAAAATGTCAAAATTCAGAATTTGCATTTTAAAGAATAAAATAGAAGTGACCATTCTCGGTGAACCGTCTTTCGCCTAAATTATAAAATACGCACTCGCTAACGGTAGCTCGTAAACAATTGATTATGAATTGGGATCTGCAGCCGGAATGTTGTTACACTGTATAATAAATCATTGCAAAATGAATGGAATAAACGTGATAATAAACGCAAAATGCAAAAATGGCGAGATTGAAAATCGGATTCTTGGCTCAGAAGTTCGGTATACCGACGAAAGTTACCAGGACAACGGCTGACGAGACAATTAGTTGAAATCGGGAAATTCTGGTTAAATTCTGGTAATACGGCGGACGTCTGTCATACCTAATTTAAATTTGAAGTTTTATAAAATAAAACCCATTAAATAATAGTAAGTAATAATAAATTATAACAAATATAAACTTGTGTGAAAAAAAAAATGAATTTGGATATACCACTGAAGGTGCATTATTGAGCAATGTTTTCCAAAGGGAAGGGCGGGGATGTGCTTCCACTACCACCCCTTGATGCCGAAACTGATTATATTATCATTAGTGTATAAAGATTGCAGGCATTATAGTAATTTTGTACTAAACGTTTACCGGTCATAATATTATATTGATAATTCCAGTTTACAGAATTCATTAACAATTAACAAAAAATAATAACCACGTATGTCCAGGTTGTTCATAAGTAACCAACGGTATGTTCTAACTATAGAACATTTAAATATAAATTACAGTTCATAAATCGTAATCATATCACATGTAAATATATGATACAACATATTATCGAAGTAAATGTCTAAAAATACATTTTTACAGCTACACCTTAAAATATAAAAGGTGGGATTAACAATTCAATAAATGAAACCTATCAGTGTTAAAAAAAAAATTTAACTTTTAACTTATCCATTATTGTTACAACTTGATTTTTTCTAGTTAATTAAAAAAATAATATGTTAAGTTAAAATCATATTTATGCATATCCACAACTGTAATTAAAACCTATTGATCAGTTATTATTTGGTTTTATCACTCTACACGATATACAATGATTTTAAATAAACATAAACAAATAATATATTATATATTTCTTTGATTTAATAATTTGCTCAACAAACCGTAATTGCCTTCAACCGTACAGAAATAGTACCTATAAGATTTACTTTGAACAAAATATTTAGTAATTATTTTGAAAAGAATTGATAATTTCTCTATCAATACACCAATATATTTCCCAAGCTGGTAATTAAAAATATTGATTAACTCTATTTAACCGAGTCATGTTAATACTTTTCTAAGAACTTTCAATTTAAAAAAAAAAACAAAAGTTTTTTGTTTGTTATATCTATTAACTTATAGCTAAACGTTTTTAACGCTGAATTAACTTACTAATCCAAGTTTTTTTTTATTTAAAAAATTGTCCATAATGCCTAACTAGGTATAACAAAAGTGCATATAGACAGTATATTTTTATTCCCTAACGTATATTGATTTATGACGTAGGTATCAAAGAATATAGTTCATACATATAATAAATTCATAGATTCTATGAAAATACTTTATACAACTGAAATTTTAAATTCAAAATAAATACATTAATCATAACATGACTTATATTATAGATAATACTTACCTAGTATAATAATAATGATAATAATGATATGCAAATATGAAATTGATTGAATGTATCTATAATTTTAAATTTACATAATATTACGAATCATAAATATTGTATAATATCCATTGTTATTGTGGTTACCGCGGAAATACGAATTTTATTTTATTTTAATATTATTTAGTGTATTTTACTAGTATTTTACATACTATTATTGTTATACAAATTACTTATAAAACGTGAAGTATTACACACTCTTTGCGTGTCTACTTATATATACTTTTAAATGACTTGCCAAGAGATAGCGCACTATTAAACATAATAAAAACAGGAAGAATAATACGATTGCGTACGATGCTTATCAGTGATATATTTTTCATGTAACACAAAAATACATTCAATTAATTTTTTGTATTGATTTTTCTTTACAACTTTGGCCAGCAATGATAACTATATCTAATATTATTAGACTAATAATATACATAAAAATCTTATGTCACAATGGAAAATGTATGTTGCCAAACTCCTAAAAAACGGCTTGATCGATTTTCATGAAATTTCGTGTGTATATTTAGTAGGTCTAAGAGAGTGATGTGAACTATTTTTCATACCCCTAGCCTCTGAGTGTAAAGGGTGTAAAGTGTAAATTGTATACCTATATATAGGCGGTGATATATTGATAATTCATTAATCAAAGTGATATATTTATATTTTATTATAAAATTCCAACTGCATCATTTGTCACATTAAGTCTAAGTAATATTCAATAAAAATAGATACTTACTAATACAAAAATACCTAACTATACATAAAAATTTGGTGTTCGGCGAGGAGTATGATGTTCTCAATGCATTCCGAAACTACTCAACCGATTTGATGAAGTTATGATCAATGTGTGTAATTTTATCTCCGTCATAAAATAGAATAGTTTTTATTCCGGTTAATGAACTCAAATTATTTTAAGTTTAAGGCTATGCGATTGTTTAATCGATTATTCGAATAATAAATTATTTTTAACGAATGAAACATAATTGGTAAATCGATTGAAAAAATGCAATTCTAGGAGGCACAGTTATGTTAAATTGACATGTCAGGGATATCATCTATACGCGAAATCAGAAATCCAAAAATAGTTTTTATCCTCACGCTAAATGTTAGCGTTGTTAGCATTATAGGCAACTAAACTTAACACGGGTGAATTTTGTACGAGCGAAAAAGTGCACGAGGACAGCTAGTAATATATATAATATATTACATTATGTCTATACAATTTCATTATATTTACAAGTTGTGTTAGTACATTCAAAAAGATTGTAAAAATCGTAATTTTGCTTAATCTTTCTTATACGTTAGTGGCTGATATAAAACCACCTATGAATTGTGCTTGTAATGTTTGTATGGTAGACATACTAAACAATATAATTATTCAAAAATTATTTCAAATGTGGCACTTACAGAAACCATTTGAATATGACCATAAATGGACAGAATTATTTTGTATCAAAATATATTAAGTTTAATTGTCTATTAGTTATTACCAGGGTTCGGATTTTATAGCACCAAAAATACTAAATTACAGGCACGTGTACAAGGAGGGTTGGAGGTTTAATCTCCCCCCTCCCTCGAAATAATTTCGAATAACGAAAATTGTGTTATATTTATTAAATTTATTTATAAAAAAAAAAAACTAAGACTGTCTTCTGTTACGGTTTTAAAAAACTTATATTTACTGATGTACTTATTTTTTACTTTGAATGATGACATCGTTTGTGTACAACTATTCAAAATTTAAAAGATTATATTGTACAATATTTTATAAATTACTAATATGAAACGAAAATGTGGACATTTTCTTATGGATTCACATAAATAAATACTATTTTTCATTCAATAGAAACGAGATTTATGAAAAATACAAAATAAAGCATTAAATTATGTACGTATATTAGCAAAAAATCTAAAATACTTCAAATATGCAAAAAAAGCAAAATAAAATTTTTTTATTTGGAGTCCCTGGTTCATAAAACAAATTTATAGCCAACTCTGTTATTTTTATCTATATACAACAATAAGTAGCAAATGCTATAAATCCCTGATTATTACTATACTACTACTTATTTTAGAGCTAACGGTATTTCAAATTTTGATACCGCTATTTAGTATTTGTCTACTACCGATATAAACGATATATTTGCAGGAAATAATAACTATACAGAATTTAGGTATGACAAAATATCGACAAATTTAATCAGAATTATTTCAAATTGAAGTTTAGCAAAATATTCATTTAGGTACATAAAAATCTCGGTCCTAATAATAACAATGAATATTTACTTTTTTGATATAAATTATCTATAATTAATTTACTTATCATAATAAAGACAGAGTATGATTTTGCTTAATTCCCTCAGTTGTTAGCTATGGATCAAATTATGTAGGTACTTTGATTGTAGAAAAAAGCGTGTACAAAACAAATAAAAGTGTTTGATTTAGAAGTTGAGTTGTCAAGTGAGTTAAATTAATTATAATAATATAGGTGTCACAGTTTAATGAGTAGTGCTTGTAAACTATGCTAAAATTATCACCATCTACAACAAATACAATTTTAATATCCACTGTTAATTAATTAACTAATCTGTCACTACTGTCACTCTTCTTACATCTGTTTATCTTCTTTTTTTTCTTCTACCATTTCTTTTTTCCTTGGCTGTATAGCATATTCGCACATTTTTTATTCGATCAGCAGTGCGTTACATATATTATAAAAATTAATTACATTAAAATGTATTTCATAAATATATATTTCGTATGGCGTCTATGAGCAACATCAGAAACAATTAGGATATATATAAAAAAAGGATATAACATGTATGAAGTTAAAAGAAGGTTAACAGTGATAAAACTCAGAAATAAGCAAACAAATTAATTAATTAATTAAATACAAATATATTATTAACATAAAATAGACAAGAAGTTCCGTATAGGATAAATGTTGGGGTCAAGCTATAGCTCCAAATCTAGGTTCTTCATCCATTCCACCGCTTCATCCTGACATCCTTCGCCATCCTTCGCCTATGGTGCCTTTGATGCACGAATTGGATATTTAGTAGGGGTACAAAGGTAATTCGCTTTCACGTACTGTACCCCAGGCAACGTCTTAGGAGGTTAAAGAATTATCACCATCGGCTGCTGCACTGTTCTTAGAACCTCACAGCAATCATGAGCAACAAAAAAAAAAAAAAAATAGATTCTACCAATACAATTTCCAACTGAAAAGTAATTTCTAAGATAAATATTAGTCAAAAAAAAAATTTAATAATTAAAAGAAGCTAATAAGTTAGGTAAGGTTGCTGATTTTCAGTCAAGTAATATTAAAGTATAAACAAAACTATCTATGGAATTTGTTAATTGTCTAAATTGCCTTTTATAAAATACAGTTAACCTACCTATTGTTTTATAAATAATAATAACATAGATACATTTATCATGTATTTTATTAACACTGAATTCTTTATTATACGTCCATATACGGTAAATAACATTTATTATTATAAGAAAAATCAAAACACTTTGAATTCATTGCATTTATTTATACAGTGTAAAATATATCAAAGGTGATATTGTAAAATGTAAATGGTTTTAAAAAGCTTGTACCTATACATCGTCGTTATTTAAGTTTTCCTTGGCATGGTGCTCAAATTTTCATCAAAATTGTTCATTAAATTTGGATAAAATAGAAAGTATAGTATAAAGTCATTGACTTGAAAAAAATAACTTAAACACAAAAAAGTAACTACATATATACGTAGAAAGATAATAATAATAATTTTACATATGCATCATGTACTTAATAATATTGTATTAAAGCTGAAGCACTCGTTTAAATTACAATTATAAAATAGATAAAATATTTACTTTTCTTTTTCTCTTTATAAATTATGATAAATATATAATTTAGTATTAAATTCTATGCACTTATTCATGACCTTAGTTAAAAGTTTAATGTTTGATTTGTTTAGCAAAAATGTGTGTGAATATAATAAAAAATATGTCAACACAAATTAATAAATAACACATTTGATAATAATAATTATTATTACATGATCATAATAATAAAATAATTCCTTGATAATTATAATTTTTAATTCATACAGATAATATAAGCAATAATAAATGATATGATATGATTGCGTATTTAATCTATCTATCGACGTGAATTGGTATAGGAAATATGAAATTTGCAATATATATATATAAATTAAACATATTTTAATTTCGTAGAGTATTTTTTTTCCAAACATTATAGACTAAGAACTCTTAAAAAGCATTTTGATTTACAAATCATTAATTTTTAAATTTCATATTATGATGACTTAGTTTAATTTTATATAAAATTACATTAAAATAGTTATTAGATTAATAAGTTTATAATGTGTGCCGTTCCGGCGATAGTGTTATACTGGGTGGAGCAGAAGCAAGCCTTAAATCTCCACTAAGGTTCCAAAAATTCAGGCGTAATAATTTTATAGTGAATTTTAAAAAATAATCTAATTTTGTATTAGAACGAACGTCTGAATATTAGAAAAACATTGAGGTATTTTAACGACTAATGATGCGTGCATAAACGGATTGTAGCTTTAGATGTTTGTGCATTCGGTGAGATGAAGATATCGATTTTTGAAACCCAGATTTTGAAAAACGGCCTCACAAACCAATAATATTTGTTTGGTTATATTGTAATCGATAATCGTACTTTAGTCCACAAAAATATAATTTAATCGTCGAAAATCCGATGAAACAAACGGCTCAATAGCGCCATCTGTCGTCACTGAAAAACGAATGAACAGAAAAGACAAGACATTTTTCTCCTATAAAAGCACATTCAAAATAAAATATTTCTGATTTTGTTCAACAGTAGTATAGCAAGTACGAATTTTCAAATGGCCGTCATATCCGTTTCGCATAACCTCGGAATTACAACTAAATACTATCGATAAAAACAAATGATATACAGTACTTCATAACAATATTCAATCAATGTACTTAAATACCAAAGATTTTTGTACAACAGTTCGACGGCGGCATCTATCGGTATTTTAGTTTTCGAAAACAACTGCCATCACTCATTTGGTTGTCACAACAGCAGGTCGGTATATACAATTGTGCATCGCTCAATCATCTTTCATCGTAAAGTTCTCTCCTCGCACAGATTCCGTTTCAATTAAAAAATTATAACTCGTAAAAAACGTCATCATAACTAATTAGGTCACATACAAATAATATAATAATAATAAAATACAAAACATTTGATAACAATATTATCAGCGGACGACGCATATACAATTGATGACAAACGATGTTTGGCCGATAATAGTTTCGTGTGGCGTTGGCAATGTGACCGATTTCTATTACGTCCTCAGCGAAAAAAAATGAATAATCGATGTGCACGAACAGAGTATGAGGAAATCGGGACACGAAGTCTTAGCAAGTGAAGAGAAGAACGGTCGCGTCGACGTCCGACGACGTGTGTGCGTCGAATAATGTGAGACGAGTCGTAGAATTTATCTATTAATTCGAAAATCACAAACACTTGAAAGAGCAAATTCAAATACCGCGTTATTCGACATATATGGAGGTAACCGCTGTAAGTAATATTATTATCTACCACGGAGGTAACTCGAGGGGGCGTTTCGGGGTCGCGTCGGAACGGTCGGAGCGTGTCGACGGGGTGACGTTGCGGTTTTGCGATCGGACGCAGAAAACGATGAGTGACGGAGGAAGTCGGACGCCCGCGGCGTCGTACCTACGACTAGCGATCCATGCGCGAGAGGAGGTAAAAATGACATCGTTGATGGTACATCGAGAAACATGGCGTATTATTACTATTTTATTTTATATATAAAAATCACCAATAGTCGTATACATATATGACAATCAGCTTTGTAAAGTATCCGAATACAAGTATATTTGAATTATTGTATTTAAATACTTTTTGGAGTATTTTTATGGTATTCGAAATAAAATTTTATTTTTAAATATTCTCAACAAAATTTAAATATCATAAGGACTGTTTTATCAATTATATTTTACAAAAATTTAACAAAAATGTTTAAAATTAAAAATTTTACATCCTATTTAACAAGGGTTCTTTCTGTATTATATTTTTTTTTTAAGAAAAATGAAAATCTAATAATTTTATGAATATTGGTTGAAACTTGAAATATATGTGAATTAAATAATATGTGAACATGACGTGTTTATCTCTTAATGGTCAGACATGTTGTAGTATTTTTAAAATTGTTAAAATCTATGGTAATTGATAAATAGTATAATAGGTATATAACATACGTATGTTATAGACTTAGGGAACGGATTTAAATGCTCTAAAAAACAAGAAAAATTCATTAAAAAATACAATTTAATGCACTCATAACAGAATTTTTTTTAAAAATGCTCTTAAAATTACTTTCAATATTGAAAAAATGTCATTAATTATTTAAATTTTTATTCTTAAGTATTAATAGTTCATATCATTTACATCATCTTCTAGCAGTTATCGTATCTTTATTTTACTCTGAAAATTATTCCCAAACATGAATATATACAATTCAGAAAGAAACAATATTCGTAATACTTTTACCTTGTGTTTCATAATAGCACTGTATAATTAGGTATTCAGATGCTACTTAATTTTCATTGAATTTTAACTAAAAATGTCAAAAATGCTCTAAACAGAAAAAAAAGTCTTAAAAATGTAGAAAAATGCAAAATAAAAGTTACATTTTTTAATTTCTTAATGTATGAAACTATGAAATGAACTTTGTACTTGGAAAACAATGTTTTCGGACATTCAAAAAATGAAATTTGCATTTAAATTCGTTCCTTAGTTATTATAGTATAAAATTTAGAAAAATCCTTGTATTTTTGATCAAATACTTTATAAATATTCGTAAAATACATTTTTATAATAAATTTTTTTATAGTATTTTAAAAGTATTCTTATTATTAATGTCTTAATACTTTTTCAAGAGTATTTTTTACAAAAAGCGATTACAATAATACAAATTGATACAGTATTAAATAATTCGGCGTATACAATATAGAGTGATTCATGATTTAATGGTGACTGGTGATGATATATCGCCGCAAGTGTTTACCGATCAGTGATATGGTTGTCGAAGTACCAACAATGATTAATGAATAATTTCTGACGCTGCAGGTATAACCTTCAAGCAGTGAGACGGAACAAACCGTACGTATAGTTCGGTAGCACTTATCCCGGTGCACAATAATGCACTTCCGCTGTGTGGGGAGGTATAAAGTGGAAACTTGCGCAGTGTTCGGCAGTGACGATTTTCCCGGAAAAGCATTGGGCGAGGGAGTTGGCGAAAATAAGAACAAATTATATGCGATTATATTATTTTAATTATAAAATAGTTAGTTTTTTTTTTTATTTTAAAATTTTCATACGTCTTAAAATATTAAACGTCTCGGCTATTTCCGTTGTAGCAAACTTTCAGTAAATGTCTCAGTGTAACAATTTTAACACGAACAAAATTAATTACAGACGGTATTCACGGATAATGTACCGATAATTGATACGAAAAATGATTATTTACAACTAGACATGAAGAAATGGAATAAGAATTATTCTTGTGAACGCAATTCGGACGTGTTGTAGAAAAATCGCGGACGCGATTTGGTTTATTGACGGATATTATTGTTTTTAGAAACGCAATTCGTATACAGCCCGACGGGTACGCTGTTATTTCCATAACATAAAATCACCACCAAATATAAAGAGTAGATTATCATAGAATATCTATGATGAAGATGATGAACGTTAGCTATGCACCTATTTTGTATAAATAATACATATTCTGTTGAAAATCGATTTTCCGTAAATATTCATGTTTTCTTGATTGTTTATAGACAGAGGTACTATAGGTATCTACTCGTAATTTAGCCATTAGATACTTCACTCAGAATGTATTTGAGTGGAAATAATTAGTGATAAAGAGTTTAAATACACTATTTACAACAATATATGATTAAAATGTTATGTAATAATATTTTGGTAAAAACAATTACTATTATATAACACTGTACGTGTGTGCATGTGTATGTCATTACAACTAAAACGTATTATTATGTGACATATAATATTTTGACAAAAACGAAAATGATTACATAATACATATACTAAATATCTGTTTGTTAATATGACATCAAACACGTGTTCTTATTGTATTAAAATAATAACAATAATACGTCATACTATTTATAATTTTCTAAAAGGACCTTGTCTTGCACAGCACATTATGATTATGAGCTCGTCCTTAAAGTTTTAAAATTTATTATCTAGCCCCGCAGATCGTAGACACATTGAAAATTTATTATTTATTACCAAGTTATTATGTAACTGTCTTATACTCTTACCGTCTTTCAATAAATCAATATTAAACTTCCCTAATATTATCTTACGCATATCATTAATGAATAACCAAACTTTAAGTTTTAATTATCCATAAACTATTCATTAACTGAGTTTTTTATTACCAATATTATATACTCTCGAGTATATAAATATAAGCTTCTATTGAAACTTCCAAATAGTAACGACCAATACATTACATAAAAATATACTTTTAGATTTATTCTAAAAATATAGATGGGTTGTGCACATAATACAAATATAAAATAAATATTATAATTTTTCAAATATTTTAGCACTATAAATTATTTAAGATTTTTACATTTTTCCATTTTTTAGTTGTTTTCATTATTAACATCGTTAATATTATTACAGTGATTTATCCGACACCGACTCTACAGCTGAGGAATACTCGTTTACCAGTTACTAACTTTTATTCTTATTGGCGTTTAAAATTAACATTTTGACAAGATCGACAAAATCACAAAAATGTTTAATTAATTTAGTAGTTAAAAATGTATAAAATATTTTATTTATTTAGCTAACAAGCTGAGCAACAAACTTGTCTTTTAATATAAGATTCCTCGTATTCTTATCAGAAATTACCATTAAAATATTTAATGCTTATAATGAGCTTTAAGCTTCCACGAACGTTGTTTTTGAATTAAATAAAAAAAAATTAATTCATAGTTCAAATATATAATTTAACCTTAATTTAAAGAAAAAAAAGTGCTTAGATACTTCAAATTTGTTGATTTAAATATAAGCTTTTACAGATTTTATTTTAATTTGAAGGTCATTATTTTCACTATAATTAACCTGGATAATTTTAATGGTTCGACAAAAATTTTAGAACTTTTTTTCGTGTGTAATTTTTAAGTATTGGCAATGTTTACAGTTCCTTTTTTTCTTAATTTTTTTAATTAACAGATACATGTAAAAGCCGTAAAATAATATTACACAATTTATTCTCAATTATTATTCCAGAGTAAGTAAACATAATAACGACACGCGTTGTTGAGCATTACACCCATAAAACATTTCATTCAAAATGTAATAGTTTTACACATCTATATATATATATAGATGTGTATAGCGTACGCGTGACTGCGGTTTGTCACATTGCACGAAAACGTGATACTTCCTACATAATATCCACCACAATATTTGAGTATAAAAATTATATAATTCAAGACTCGGAGCCAGTCGTTTTCATCATTCTACTTCAAACTCGTCTACTGCTGAGTATACTTAAGTCATATTCAATACGCAAAAGATTATAAGAACACTGAGCAAATCGCTTATATTGGTAATTATTATATTTTATTAATAATCGTTAGTGCTTAAGATGATAGTTTTATTTATATTTTATCAGTTATAAAAAAAATTTAGTAATAATATTCAAAATTACATACCTTCACTATAGTTTTGTTGAATGCATATTGTTGGCTATTTAAAAAATAATTAATACCTAAATTACATACGTCATAATTGTATGACATTATAAACAATGTGTTATTTTATTTACCTAACTTTTTCGTCACTATAAAAGCACAATAATCGTGAAAAACTATTAATTATTTATCACTAATGAATTATAATTTACAAGTCATACTATCTTAGTACCCCTTATTTACCGAACTTATATTTCTTTATTCAGTCTTTAGAATGACGTGTTATTTAACTCAAATAGACGTAGTAATAATTTTATTGTTTCGCTAAATGTTCAATAATAATAATAATGATAGTTTAATAATTCATATTTACTTAAAACACTCACTCTGCTTTTTAAACTATTATTTAAATTTAAACGAAACATACTTAATAAAATAGTAAAAACAAATTGCTTGAAAGTTATGTTAAATAGAAATTATGTTCAAGTTGAAAAAACATATGCGAATACGCAAGCAACATTAAATTCTTGACATATTAAACATTTACTTTTATTGTACAGTTCATTTTTAAACTTAATTAAATATAGTAAATAATTTAATTTTGAACAATATTATTATGTATTAAAGATTATCACAAATAATTTTCAAAACAAAGATCATTACAATAATAAAAATGATGGAAAATTAATTGATTTTTTTAAATTTCAATCATTATTATTACTCTTACTTATTAATTATTATTTGTAAGTTATTAGTGTTATTACTAATGGATAATAATATTATGATTTAATAAATTATAAACACACGGCGTTCTGTATAGGCTTTTTAGGCACACCACTGCCGTGTGTACATTTTTTCGGTATTTATTTTTTATTCAGAATAAGATATGACTATAGTAAGTACAGTAATTGTCTATGCATAAATGAATTACGTAAGTATAATTTTGTACATTAATCTGTAAATCGTAAGAAATGGCGATATTATAATTTATTATAATATTATATATGAAACATAGACTAATATAAGTAATAAATTATACCTATAGTTGCAATCAATGAATATTATATTAACATTAAAATAAGCATACTTTTCCAAAGGAGCTTTCGTTGGAAATTATCTTAACTCATTTGGATACATATGTTGCACTGCTGATGAGTGGTGGGTGAGTTTTTATAATATACCAGACCATTTTCATCAACCAAATATTCATCGCATACAGGCACCATATGCCATTACAATCAGTAAAATAAAATACGTATTTTGTTCCTCCAAGAAACTTATTTAATATTTTAACTTTATTGCATTCGTTTTTATTTTATTTATAATATTATATCAAAAAGCCTGACAAAATTACACCTAGTTATAATGGTTATGATTTTAAATCTGTAAATATATATCTGTAGCTCATGCCTCAACAACCTTTTGTCTGGGTTGCATTAAAAATCAATTTTAGAATAACAGTTTAATTTTATTAAAAAGAAAATTCCAAATTTAAAAATGAATATCGATAAATTCAAATTTATATATATTGATATTTTTCTAAGTATGCATAATTTCGTAAAGCCAAATGAAAAATAAATATAACTCTTTTAACTATCTCAACTTACAACACTCAATTTCTGAGTCATTTTTGATAATTTAGAGTTTTCAAAAAATAAAATATAATAAAAAAAATTATTTTATAAGAACTAACTCATTTTTAAAAATATAATATTACTTCATATCATGGCAATATTTTAGATTTTTTTAACTTTTTAAATGATAAATCATTAAATTATTATTATCTTAGATTTGTGAAAATTTTGAAATATGTGAAGTTTTATTCTAAAAATATTGCTATTACTTAAAAAATACCTACATTGAATAAATATTGTATCAACTATAGTTGTTTATTTAAAAGCATTAAAGTAAATACTAATACTAAGTAATTATAATAAAAAATAATAATGTTAATAAATCATTTTTATTTAAAAATATAAGATTTAATAAATACTATGCCATTATAAAAGTATAATAGTCTAAAATAATAATTATTATATTTCTAATAGTGTTTTACATAAAAAATTGCTTTTAAGAATATATTACACATTAATTTTGTAATCACTAGGGCTAAGGACTTTATGACCTCAAAAACATTAAAATTAATTTATTTATGCCCCAAAATATTACAAAATATACTCTTAAAACATGCCTTAAAAACTAAAACATTTTGATTACTGCACTATATCAGAAAAATATTCTCTTTTGTTAGATAATATTATTTTGTAAAATATAAATAAATAATAAATATAAAACATTGACAACTAATCTCAAATATAAATGCTGATACAAACAGGGAAAATACTACCTAAGCAATAACAAAATAATATAATAAAATATGTAAAACTGACGAACAAGTAACTACGATGATAGATATCCCGTGACGACGTGACCCGTATAAGTGTGGAGCTGTAGGGAATAGTACAATATAGGTACAATAAATGTATCGTATGTGTGTAGATAAAAGTATATTGGTAGTTCATAATTTCAACTATAAAATGTTCTCGCAGACGAGGAAAACACAATCCACACTAATTTCATAGAAAATTCTTTTTTAGGTACCTTTATAATAACATATTATTATGGTTATTTTGTAACAATTTATAGAAAAATAAAATTCTACTCCAAAAATATACCTAAATAAAATATGCACTCAAAATAATAGTATGACAAAATATACATTAAGAGGACGTTAACTCGCATGTGTTGTCTCTGTCTTATTAATGTAGACCATAGCACATTTTCGTTCAGCACAACACATTTTGTGATATTAGCTTTAATATTAGAGTCAATTCACCTATTATCAAACTTAAAGGTAATAATGTTATCTATAACATCTCGTAGGCTCTTATTGGTATTTTAATTTTTAAGCGAGTTACGAGTATTTTAAAGTTTTAATATTTTACATAAACATAACTCGCTTAAAAATTAAGATATCAATACAAGCCCATGAGATGCCCTAGATAATATTCTTACCTTTAAATTTGATAATAAGTAAATTTACTCTAATATTAAAGCTAACATCTCAAAATGTTTTCTACTGAACGAAAATTCGTTATGATCTACATTAGTAAGACAGAGACAAGGTATGCGGATGCGGATACAACGTCCTTTTAACACATGAAAAATAGTAAAATATGTAAAATATGCAAAACAAATAATAATTACCGTAGATTCCTAGAATTATTATGAAACGAATTTCTTTATCACATAAAGCTATATTTTTAATGATATATATAAGCTCCTATAAGTTCCTACCTAACCCTAGTGATTACTGTTTTAAAAACGCACGTTAACGTTTGTTGTTAAAAACACGTTTTTTTTTAAATTTTTAATGTAAGTTATAAGCGACATAATAAGCGTGTAAAGTACTACGATTTAAAAAATACTATTATTTCGCTTCAAAATTAAAATATTGAAAAACACATCTATACGTTACGGGCAGTGACTATACTTTTACGTTTGCTCAATACTAAAAATAATGAAAATAGAATTGCACTACTTTTGTAGTAATGTCATGATGTACCTACTTGTGAGATAGAAACAACATAAGCAGACATGGCGTAATCTTAAATAATATTACATCGAAATGTAATATTTTAAGGTAATGATCTATACTTGTAAAATTAAAAAATATTAATATTTTAGGTGTGTCCAATACTCCAATTTATTATGATATATCATACTCCGCAGTCCTTATGTTATCACGTAAAATTGAATTATTTAAAGAAGCTTGTATAGTCTAAATTACAAGCCGTGTTCAAAGTTACAATAATAATTCGGAGTTATTAATTTTTCTCGTTTTATGTATTGCTCGAGCTTCAACTAAATGTACAATTGCATAATCCATTAGCCCTAGCGTGCGGGTATTTTACCTATTTAAAATGTAAAAAATAACGTAGACAAAATAATGCTTACTCGAATCACAATGAATCTCGATTGTGCAAAACAAATCATTGTGCCCCGTACCTGCATGTCAAACGAGAGGAACGCGTTTTAAACGATTTCACTATCAAAAAAAAAAAAAAAATACGTTCATTCAAACATTTGCTTGTTGTGTTGCTGTTAAGGACTCGACGTTATATTTAATTTATTATATTCAAAATTGAATTAATAATTTTGTAACGATTCACCGTTATACTGGATGAGGTGTGCAAGACATCATTTTACATTTATATAGGTATTTCGTTATGAAATCATCATTGGATGGGCTGTGTTTAAAATATTGCTCCCCATTTCCCTGTAATATATTATACGTTTATTATACTACTATGGCGATAGCGTAAATTCGACGCTTAACAACGTGACCATCGCGTCGGTTATATAACTGCAAAGGCAATTTTCTTGAAGTGAGTATGCCTGTGGTAGTGTAAAGGATAGAGGTTGATATAGTAAATTATTGTACACGTGATACGTTAAGTCAACGTGACATAGGTATTATATTAATGTCTATATCTGTTCATATAAATGAACTAAGTTGGTGTAGAACAGTTCTTTACTAATATATTATATCGTTGGAAACTTTTCAAATAGTTTGAATTTCTTCTAAAGTCACTGAAACTTTTTGTTATCGATCTTATTTGATTCGTGTTCATCTTTATATAAATGTACATTATTAGATTTATTAATACACGGCTACTACTATAGTAAGTACCTGTAACATGTTGTAGAGCGGTTGTATATTTATAAAGATAATCACGGGACAAATAAGATCAACATGGTATACAAATATTAGGCCATCACTAGGGCACGGATGTTGTTGCATTTGCAACTTTTTTTTCTACTTTTTCAATTAATTGCTAAGCAAGAGCTTAAAATGCGTGTCATGCAAGTACGAACTAAAATCTAAAAGTTTTAAATGCAAATTTCTAAAATTTTTGAAATTTTTGGATTTGTATTGCAATTTTATAGAATTTACTCACTTATAAAAAAAATTTAACAATTTTTTTAAGCTTTTTATATAATTTCACTTTTTTAATACTTTTTAAACGGTTTTATAAACATTTCATGAAATAACATTTTTAAATTGCTTTAATTCTGAAGTACACAATGTATTGATGTATATTACAGTTTAAATGATTTATTTTCTATTGATATCATTATATTATATTGTATAGTCGAAACGATAATTTGATTAATTTTAGAATCGTATCGGTTTTGTTATACTGCGATTTTCGTATTTGTAATGCGTACAGATAAGATTATACATTTAACACAAAAATAATTTACGGTTCAAAGCAACAATATTTTTTATTTAATATATAAATTATTTATAATTTGTTTTAATAATTAGTCAGTGATATATAAAATATACAATAAGTTAATAAATTAATGATAAATAAAAATAAACCTAAATTTATGAATTATAACAAAACTTTGTTATTTTTAATGCAATTTTTAATATTTTAAATGCAATTTTTGGTATATTTTAGTGCAATACTACAATCAATTTCACTAGTTTTTTAGTACTACAAAATCCGTGCCTTAGTCATCACTTTTTTTATATGTCTATGACTACTTATTAGTTATTTAGTAACTTCTTAAAAAAATTAAAAAAATACTTGATTGGCATAATATGATATAGTATAAGAAGCAAAATATTAATTATTCATAAAATGCATTATGTGATTTGTATTTCTTAATTGAATAATATTTTATAAAATGTTTTATTGAAATGAATTTATTCATAACGATAATATGTTTACTTTCAAATTAATTACCTATAATAAGAACATTCTTAGTTAATAGTTATATATTATTAATGAGGTATCACTAACTATAAACATACAAGATTTCGAATGCTACACTATTATTATTAGAACTAGGAAGTTGAAGCTTTTTTTTTTAATTTTTTAAACGCTGATTTCTTAGCTAAAAATGTATTTCAATAGTATGCAAATCTAAATACCTTATTTTTTGTTTAGAATTTCTTCTTACATTTTCTTGTATTTTTTTACTTTGAGGTAATTTCCTCGCATATTTAGTCTTTTTTACTCGTTTCCCGTTGGTTTAAAGAAAAATAACGAGCTTATTGAAAACCTACTATTTAATCATAGTATCATATAATTTTTTAAATAATATGTATCTATCTTTTTATTGTACTCTCACTGAATTACAAAGATTAACAAGGAAAAATGAAAAATGAACAAAGATGATTCTACGTCAATTGAAAAAAATGACTCGGCAATAATTAATAAATTTCAAAATTAAATTAAAAACAAATTGAAAGCTGTAGAAAAACAAACTTGAAAAAAATACTCCGTTTAAAAAATTTCGAAAATTCTAAATAGTGAAGAAGTTTCAAATGAATGTTTTTCTGATGACTTTAGTGCTAGAGATTTGATCATTTCAAATTCGCTACTGTCACTTAAATGGACGTAGAGAAAAGTTTTACTAAATATGGTCTAATAGTATAAGTATAAACTATAAAGTAATAATTTTGAATAGTTATACACTTTAATAATTTATTATTATTAATATTTTTATTAATTTTAAACCATTATTTGATAATTTTTACAGTCATTATTTGTCATTTTGGCATTTTTTAAGTATGTTTTTATTGTTTTAATATCATAAACTTCCGAGCCATAGTTATTACGTTTGTAAAAAAATTAAATACAATTTAACCAATAAAATATAAAATATATTATGAAAAACATAAAAGTTAAAACTAAACACTTATTATTATACACAATATTTAGTTTTTATATTATATAATAGCTTTATTTTTATATGATATGGAAAGAATACAATGATTACGTGTTTGTTATAATATGTCTTTTATTATAATAACTTATTATTAATTGCATAAGATAATTATATGTGTATAGTAAATACACCTAGAGATATCTGCTATACTCTGTGTACAAGACGCGCCCATGCCCTTCGGGAGGGGGGCAGCTGGGGCTGTAATCCCCGGGCCCGAACCTCAAACAGGGTCCTATATAATATAATAATACCTAATAATAATAAATTTATTTACCGAAAATAATTTCCAATTAAATATTATATATATTATATAGGTATATTACCTAATTCTTACTTAAATATAAAAATTAACTCAGGAGGAGGGTTTGATTACTCTTCATGGAGCTGGGCGCGCTTGGGTACTAGGCAGCATAAATGTATAATATATATATATATTTATCTGAAAACTGATTTATTATACCAGTTAGGAGTTGAGACCTGTTGTTGTGTCCTCAAATCACTAAACGTTTGCTATATTGAATGTCAACTATGGACAATTATTGTAGAATTGAATATAAATATTGTATTATTATCTCGGATACTATTAATTGATCTATATTGTGTTGTTGTGTACTTAGATAAAATCTACACCCGCTTAACGAAAATAATTAAAATGGATGAAATATTTAAGAACAGCAACACACAAAATATGTTTGCACATTTGGGAACTCGTGTTGGCAATGATTACGTCCCATCCAAAAACTGTTTTGGTAAGTATAATGCACAATATATTAAATTATTGTGCTTACTGTATTTATTACTATCAACGTTTTAAAATAATATGCACAAATTAGTTTAGACTATATAATATTATTTGGGTGTTTATAATTTATATTGAACAACAAGTAATTTATAGTCCACTGGTGTGACACAAACTGGAGGTTAATAGTTACTACTTATTAAGTTTGTAAAAAATGTTGTACAATTAAACTAAGAAATAAATATTATTATGAAAAACATATAAGTCAAAATTAGACACATAACGCAATATAATAGTATTATTTTTATATAATTTAAAAATAATACAAATATCAATGAAACGCGTCTGCGACAGTATTATGTTTATTATTATATACATTTCAAATCAACGACAAATTATCGCATTCGTAAAGCTATTCATATAACGGAATATGGTTTACTGTAGTAAAACCTTCGAGCGATGAATGTATTGATTTTAAAATGTGCGAGTGTAATTTTTTCAAAAAAAAATCTTCGTCATTTAATATTGAGAGTGGTTTTTGATAGGACATTAGCTAGGTAGCTTGTACATCGGAAAATTAAGAATAAAAAAAAAACACCAAGATAATTTTGTAATATTGCTACGTGAACATGATAATATCTAGATACTACTTATTATATTAAATAATATTTAATAATTTTTAATTTTGATTTTTATAATTATAATTATATTTTCCCGAAATTTGT
Organism: Rhopalosiphum maidis; assembly: GCF_003676215.2. Taxonomy (NCBI): domain Eukaryota; kingdom Metazoa; phylum Arthropoda; class Insecta; order Hemiptera; family Aphididae; genus Rhopalosiphum; species Rhopalosiphum maidis. The sequence continues at coordinate 12,720,660 of NC_040879.1, forward strand.
ATAGTTTTTTTTTTTTTTGATTATTAAGATATAATAATATTATGAGATAGATATAATTTTCTACCCGAATTCATACTCATCAAGTTAAACATTGATGCATTTTTTTTTCTTTAAAAATTACTGGATTGTAAAAGCAATACATTCATTGCGCTTTTAGATCTATGCACAGCAGTGTTTGTAAAATCCTAATTATGTGGGTGTTTTTATTGTTAATTTTTTGATATTTTAAATGAATACTCTTCAAATATAAGTCTAAACTATAAACTAAAAAAAAAAACATAATATTATTTATTTGTGATTTTAAGACTCTATATCAATCATGTCGGTTCTTTGATTTTATAGTTATACTCATGCATATCTACGAAAAATTGAATTCATCAGAAGAAAGCGCAACGCATCTTAGACAGATAATTGGATTCTCACAGCTATTAAGCAAAGTTTGTTTATTTGTAAAATAATATAATAAACTAATTAATAATTTACGAGTATGTTAAAAAACGTAAATTTTAAAAACAGAACCAAACGATAACTTTTTGTTCTAATTCTCTTTCAAGTTAATTTTTATTATTAAGGTGCTAGGTTTATAATAATGCTTTTACACTGTATTTATACATTATTTTACAGGCAAAACTGAGAAGGTATAAAGTATCAAAAGTTATAATTCTCCCACTAATTTTGATTTTGACTTTTAAATAGCAATAAATATCAATATATTTTATTTTACTTGAACTTATTTTTATTGAAATAATGTATGTATATATATTTATAGAAACAATTAATATTATAATAATTGTTCAATAATAAAGGAAAATAAATGCTTAAAAATTAAAAAAGGATGTTTGAAAGATTTTATATGACATTTTGTGAAAATAAAAAATGTATTCCTTAGATATATATATCAATATATCTTTAAACTTATTTGAATACCATTATATATTTTTAATTTCATATTCCTAAACAGAATATTGCTTGAAGTATATGGTTACATAAAAATCGAATTTTGAACGAATAGTTAGTTAGTTGTAATTTATAAATTAATGTTTTAAGTAATTACAGATTAGTGAAGTAGATATAGTAATAAATGGCACAGGGACACTTCAAAAATATTGGTTTACTACTTCGATCATCAAAACTTTAGATATATTTTGATTCTGTGTGATCACGGTTTTAGATAACTTCAAATATTTCAGCTATATGACTTCGTATTGAAATTAATTTTTAGTGTAATTTAGGAGATACTAAAATAGTGAAATGCACATTTAGAGAAACTTTCAAATTTTAACATATCTGTGTTAAACACGTCGCGTGCATGCAATGTACAAAATTAATTATTTTGACGAGTAACACGTAATTTTAACACACGATTAAGATTAACAAATTTTTTTAAGTTAATTATACCTATAACGCTCGATCCCAAATTCAAAATTGACCAGAAATAATAATCACTCAAATTTAAAAAAGAACTTTTTTTCAAAATGTTTAATTCGCATATTTAATTTATTTTTTTCATTTTTTAAGTAATTTTGTTTTTAAAGCAACTATGTTTTTAATTTTTATAATTTATCATTAAACATTGAATTATGAACAAAAATTGTAAAATGTTAAATATGTAATATTTTTTTAATTATTTAACTATATTAATAAATAGTTATCAATGTACATAAGATTATTATTATATAAATTAATAAATAAAATTATAGCTAATACTATGTTATATTTTCATGTTTAGCATCTCATACCAATGTTTATTGCAGTTAATAACGACAATATAATTGACATTTTGTTGAAGTATGTGATTTTCTATTATGCAGTTGTTTTTAATTTCTTTAATTCAAAATTAAATTTTACAGAATTCTTGTTAGTTTAATATCGCCAATTGAATGTTTGATGCTTGTTGAAAAAAGGGCTGGAGAAAAGGGTGATATTTCCACGTTACTTAGGATGAATTGGATGATGATGACAAGTAAAGCTACATGGACTGACTTAAAAGCCATCAAACGAATCATGCAGATTATAAAGGAACATATGAAAAAAGTAAATTGTTAATTTTAAATATTATTTTTACATTATGGAATATATTAAAATTGTGTTCACACTTAAATATTATTAAAGATATTCTTTACTATTTATATAGTAATACTTATTTATTTCGACACATTTTATATAAAAATTGTTAATTTACAGATTAATGGTTTTAATGTTAAACAAATTTAAGGACATTTTTTTTTTTTTATGTTAAGCAAAATCATTGCAATTTTAACTATTCAAATAATACATTTTTTAAAATGTCTACACATTGGTTTCTACAATGTATATACAATTCTATAAAGGTACAATGTAGGACGTAATTAATAAATTAATATATAATTCGAATATTATACGAATTTATAACAAATGCTAACAATGTCTTAAAAAACTTTTGTATAAATCATTAATTAAAATTTTAAATGATAACAAAGTACCTCTAATTGAATAATATATAATATATATAGTAATAGTATGTTGCTTTTAGGTGACCATACATTATACTAAAAGTTAAAACCATAATTCACTAAGTACTAACACTATACAAGAAGTTTTCATTTGTTTTTCATTAATTATTTCCACAGTCTGCCTTATTAATGTGTATGTGCCTTTATAGTTACAGTCTTATAGGTTTAACGCATTCAAATAAACAAAAACCCACAACTAGCGAAAATTGAAATTGTATCGTTGCTCATTCCATTTAGATACTTACTTCATTTTTACATTATTTCTATTACTATGTACTTTTTAGTATTGCGTGTGCACTTTAGCGGGTACCATAGAATTAAAAATTCCGGTTAATTTACCAAATGGTAAAGGGGATCTCAAACACGTTCAACACGACTCGAGAATAATTTATATAATTTAAGTATACTAATAAAAATTCAACATTAGGTTCGACGTAGGTCGACTACGTGGTTATACGTTTGCTAATATAAATCAATTCCGTATCGTTACCAATTAAAATGCGTATAGTGATAGTATAGAGAAACTATAATTTATAAGAGCGAGAGCATTATCCGTTAAGTATACGCGCGAGATACACTCGTATACTTATTTATCGGAGCTTGTCGTTTGCGCATCATTAATCCGGTAGGTATGTGAAACAATTTGGTTGGTTGTTGGTGCATCGCACGTTTTAACAATATTATCTACCGGTAGTACGGTGACGTGACCTGATGATATAGGTACTCGCCATTACACTAATAACGCATCTCGTGTATAATACAAGTATGTCTCGGGACAAGAAATATTGAGATTTAAAAACGACTATATCGTAAATAATTTATAGGTATTTAAAACTAAATCGTCTTTTTCAACGTAAATAATGATCATTTCACTATTTATAACGATAGAGTTTTAAATTTCTTTTTTTTAAATAATTTTCTAAATAACCGCTATGGCTATATATAGGCTATCGTCGTTGTTTTAACACCGACATGACGAGGAATGCGTAAAATTCCATTCCCTAATATGTAATATTATTATAGTTACTGATCATTCTGCTTCATTATTATTCATATTTCATACAAATCTTGAAATGTATTGTGTACCGCCTACTATTATTTGATATTTACTGATTATCTTTGTACTTATTATTTCAGTTGTCTTGCTATCCTGCAAGATGTACCAACAATCAAAGTATATCATTTATAAGCAATTGTTTGCGTTTAATAAAAAATATCCTTCACATACCCAACGAACAGTATCAAAATACTTTATTGTGGATGATATTTTCTGAACAATTTGACGAGGTAATATTTTTATATAATATTATTATTTGAACAAACGTAAATTATAAGATTCGACTTAAACAAAAAGGGAGGTACTACCTATATTGAAATCTTCCAAAGTGTAACATAAGACGTCACACGATTATTGTTTCATTATAATAAGTATTAATATCAAACGTCTCATTTTTTACAAGAAACAATGTACGAATATTATGTTTACCCGTAGGTAGGAACTCGTTTTATATATTATGTTATAAACTATATTGGCAGTACTTATTTTCAATAAAAATCAATACTTACTGACTTACTGTTATATTTTAACGTGCATATAATTAAATGTTTACTTTGTGGGACATAAATTAACGATTTGATTTTTAAATTTCTTATTTCCATTAGTATAAAAAGCATTTTCAAGGGCATACTTATTTAATCTGAAAATTCAAATTTAAAAATTTTACTCTGTTTGCTGTTTTATATAATATCGAGAATAACTCGTTATTCAGTCACTGTAATAATGGATATATTCGTTTAATGATAAATTAGTGTCTAATATAATGAACAAATATTCTGAGCTGAAACCAGTATGTATTGTAATTTGTAAGCCGTTTGTACTCGTATAATATAGGTATCTAAAATATATTGCACTTTGTATTATAATACCAATTACGAACAAATTTGAAATTCGTACTCTCATAAAAATTACTCTATACATATATAGTATACTATAAATAAAAAAAATTAATTCTTGTAAGAAATATTTATGAAAAACTTTTATACAATTTTCTAACCGTAGGGTAGAAAAATGAAAAAGAATGATAGATTTTTAACTTAAAAATATTATGTCAATTTTGACGAAATTTAAAATTCAAACATTTATAAAAATCACAAATTACTATATTAATTTACATTTTATATATATGTTTTTTTTTTTTTTGTATATAATTAGATTATTATTGCCTTGATCGCCAATTCTAACCGAGGACATTGGGCAGTACTAATCATTGAACTAATAGCTCTGATTTTTAAGAATCAACACGTTGACGAGATGTCAAAGCAAATTATTAAAATGAATGAAACTATAAGGTTTGATAGTTCTGAGGACAATGAAAGCAATACATCATCATTATATCCAGTAATAAATAATATATTTACATTTTAAGATATGTGCCAAGTGAATTATAATATTTAACTAAATTCTTAACTAAAAATTAAATATTTTTAAAATCAATTTAAAATTGTAAATCTATTAATGATTCTTAAAATTTTTAGAAGAATGGAAGAAATTCATCACCAGAAAATGTATCTGATTTTTCAAACACAGAGGACAATGATAATGAAAATAATTTGAATGTGGTATTTATATATCTTATTATTTTTTTTTTAATTTTCTTATTCGGTAGATTATACAAAAAAAAAAAAATACGCCTATATTTTGCATGACTTTTTCATTTATGATCGGTGAATGGCGATAGGCATCTACTGAAGTCATTACTTTAACGAAATACAAATCATTAATTAGATAATGCATTTATTTTCAGAATCAAATGATCAAAAATCTACGTCAAAACAATTTGATGGATGGACAAGACAATAGTTCTAAAGAAATTGTAAATCAAAATTCAAAAGTTAATACTGTAAAAGATAAACTCGAAACTAAAACTGCAGTGGAAGACATTTCACTGTTACCTGAGCACGATTTAAAAAAGTAATATTTACAATGATTAATAAATAATAGACCTGCGGGTTAATAATATATAATGTACGAGCTAAATATACAACTTTACTATAAGATTACGAACGTTTTGATTTACCGTGAATTAAATAATCTATTTTATGCGTTACTATAATATTATGTATAAATATTTGTTTATTTTAGAGAAGATACCGAGGAGAAAAATGATTCCAAAAACTCAAACAGAGAATCCAGGAGAAATTCATTTGAACAAATTAAACTTGAATTTGAAATGAAAACCTATAAACCCACTTTTGCGAGTGACATTTGTAGAAAAAAAGTAGTGTCGCGCAAAAAAAAATATACAAAAAAAATCATTAAAACAAAGTGATGAGAAATGCATGATTTTATCACAATATAGTTTAAATTAATTGTTGGTTGATTTTTCTCTTTTTTAGATTGAAATTACCAACTTTTCCAATACAGTTCAATGTGCCAAATGAGATGTGCATAATATCCTACTTTCTTCAGAAATTTACTGTTTGTTTTTTACAAAATGGATTCAATACGTTAGTCGACGAACTCTATTACTTACTTACAACTAATTCACAGCAACACATAGATACTTCACTTTATTTTTGGTTATTGACATACTTTTGTAGATTTTGCAAACTGAGCAACATTGAGTTGAAATTGGTCAGGTAATTAAGCTTAATAATATGTTTTATATACACTAACTGCGGCCGAAATCAATATTAAACTGAGTATGTAAACTATATATAAATATTTTTCATGATATCTAGACGAATTGTATCTTTCAAACTGATTTCATTTATTGTTCACGAGGGTCTTAAAATATCGGAACAATTAACCATCGCAAAACGGCAAAAATCTCCAAATATTCATTTAAAAGTCAGACATTTGCATTTGGTATGTTATGCGTTTTCAATCGCCAATTAATTGTACCTATTTAAAATACAATATTTTTTTTCTATGCTTACTATGTAAAGGCCGTCATGGCCATTAAAGAGGTGATAAAAACTATTGAGTTTTATCGCCAAACTGCTGTCGATTCTCTGATGTATGCAGATCTAATAAAAGATCTTCAGAGTAAGTATGCACCACTTAAAACATAAAAATATGATACAATTTAATAGCAAATAATTTATAAAAATAACATATTAAAGCCAATTTATAGGTAAGTACTATTTGTTTACGTGTTGAATTATGTTTATAATATATTTTATTTATTATATTACGTATATTACGGCATCTTATAATATTTTACGTACTTAAATATTTACATAAAAAAGGCATTTTTGATTTAACAATTATATATACTTAGAACGAGTTAATTTCATAACCGCATTGGTTGTATTAAATTTGAGTATAAACCTACACAGCTACACATTGTAGAATTTTTAAACAACATTAGACACTTTTTAAGCAATATTATTATCCACATCATTATCTTGTATCAAATTGTTCAATACACCGTTAGATTCAACAAATGTATTCAACGTAATTGAAAACGTATATTATGATATTTAGATTCAGGTAACAACTCGCCGGAATCAATCACTTGGGCAAAGGACCTCAAGTCCTTATTCACATTGCTAATCCGTTACTACGATAGCGACATACAGATTATTGAATACTTGCACGATTTAATAGTTACAAATCACATGGTGTTGTCGTTGTTTGATACCCTTAAAGACTGTTGGAATTTAAATGACAATATTACTGCGTACATCAAAAAGTAAATATAATACAGATTAACAGATTAACAGATATTTTGATGTGGATAATTACAATAATTACGTAAAATATGGTACCTACTAGTGCTGGACATCTAATCCAGATTAGCAATCCGGATCATTCCAGATTGAAACAACTGTTATTAATCTGTTTATCCGGATTATGATACCAATCCGGATTTTAATAGAAATCCGAATTTGGTAATTCAATCCGGATTTTGGTATAAAAATTTGTTTTTCTTATAAAATATGAAATAATTATTGAGTAAATCTATTATTAACCGGACGACGGGAATTCCATCGCTTCTCTCCGATATTCCAATATGGGTGTTGATAATTGATAATACAACATTGTTTTATCATTGGTATTGGTATGGGGTAGTAATTTATTTATTTTATTATAAATCAACATTAAACACCTTTTTGAAAAATATAGTGATATAATTTGGATATGCATGTAATAAATAATAAATTTACATAGAAATAAAAAAAGAGAATATAGATTGATACAATAGTTATTATTAAATTAGTAATTAACTTAATTAATAATTAATATAACAAACAAATATATTATATGCTTATTATCCGGGTGGCTAAAGTAAATACTATACTATATTATCATACATATCATGATGTCTGTACTTTGTTGATTGTTCATAAACATGATTTTTAAATTATTAATTCAGCTTTATTAATTAAACCCGTTACTTGGATTTACGGATTCAATCCATTTTTCGGATTTATGGATTGAATCCACCAATTCGGATTCTATATTTCAATCCGTGGTCCGGATTAGTCAAGCCAATGTCCAGCATTAGTACCTACCTAAGGGATAATTGAATTGTACTGCCTACAGGTTTGCTGTTCCCGACTTAATGTACAAGTATGGTGTAGTCCTACAAAACTACGAAAAAAACAGCGAAATAATCAATGAATCCGTGTTCACTATGATGCATCACGTCAGCAAGGTTGAAAATACTACAGCACTCTTTCAGCCGATCATTTTGAAAACGTTTTTGAAAATGTTCGAAAACAATGATATTCAGTACAAAGTAAGGACGAAATATTTTCACTAGTATCTTCTAGGATAGGTTGTATCCTATCTGTAAATAGCGTTTATGTACTGACCTTAGTATTATTCGTTTTTATTTACTTTAGAGGTGGTCCAGTTTGATTGAAAATGTTTTAAACAAGTTTCTAAAATCTACCTCAAACAAAGACCTGTTCTGAAAACGCTCTTCGAGGAATTGTATGGACCTACATAGGTAGATAGCTACGATTGGACTTCAAAATTTAAACGATGAATAAATGAAAACGAAAAAAAATTACTTGTAACTACAAACACGTAGGTAGGTATGTCAAAAAATAAAAAAAAAACCAAAATAACCGTTTCATTATAATACGGGTATTTGTTATTTTTAAAACTATTTAATAAACGTATGTTACCTATATTATTCATACTGCATAGGTAGGTGTACTGTATTGTGGTATAGGTACCTAATTAATAATCAAATCGCATAGGAAGCAATTTTTTTTTAATTATATTCTTTTAATTATTGTTAATTCTATTACGTGATAGCTGCTTATTTACAGAATACTTATTAGTCATTGAGTAGGTAGTATCTAGCTAGTAAAATTACAAAGAAGTCATTAACATATTTAGCTGGTGTTGATTATATAAACTAAATTACCATAAAAGAAATTCCATATGCTTGAATTAAAACATTTACTTGGATAGTAGGCATAATAGAATAATTAATATTACATAAAGAATACTGTTTAAAATAAATAATAGAGACTACTATATTGGTGGTCATGAAGGGCATTAAGGCACAATTAGGGGCTCCTAGTGAATTCGCATCACATACAGATAAATTAATGCTATTTTTGATTCAAAGATGTTTTTTTATTGACATTTTTCTTACACAAGTGAGAAATAATATTTTATTGGTTTTGAATATTTTGAATGATAAAAATAAATCATTTTTTTTAATTTAAATAAAAATAGCCGTGTTTTATCGTTTGCTGAACAACGAAACTGGTTTTAAACTTATTTTTAAGTATTTTAATTATCATGAAGTGAACCTAAAGTTACAACGGTCCCAAAGTGAGTCTCATAGCGGCGTTCACTGTAATATGATTGACTCTATTACTAAAAAAAATTTATTAAATATTCATTATTCGTGCAGCTATGCACAAAAAAAAATTTTAAAAAAAGTATTTGCAATTTTACCTGTTTCCAAAAGTCGAGATATTTATCTGTTTATAACATTGTACGATGGTTTTTTACTATCAGGATACTCAATAGTCAATTCCATAACTATAAGCAGCTTGTTTATGACTTTCGTTGTTTCGAAAATAACATTTCACCATGTCGATGTACTCATGTACTGAGAATGTATGAATCATTTTAAATATTGAACAAAATAAGTAAGAAATAAAAATGTATAGCTAAAGACACAAATACACGATACGTACTGTACGTATGACACTAATAGCAGTAATAGCTATAAAGAAAGAACACAAAACAATAATTTTAATTAAAATTTACAAAATTGCGATATACGTAGGTATTATTATTATTATAAATCGCATTAATTATAACTGTAAGATTATGTCTAATTTCGTAACTTTAGGTTCACTTCATGATAATTAAAATACTTAAAAATAGGTAACCAGTTTTGTTGTTCAGCAAACGATAAGACACGACTATTTTTATTTCTATTCAAATTAAAATTTTAACTAAGTATGTAAAAGTATTTTCATGCTGAAATAAATATTTTATTATTGAAACAATTGATTTTTTTATTACAATTATTCAAAAACATAACTTGCTCTAACTTGGGAAATTTTTATTGAATTTTAATAATTTTTTTTTGAACTGTTTTAAAAAATGTGTTCAGCAAAATGACTATCTTAAAAATTTAAAATTCTTAAATGCATAAAAAATTTTTTTGATAATTTTTGAATTTAAAAAAAAAAAATTAAATTTTATGCCATTCAATCAAAATTTCTATATTTAGTACTGTAAAAAAAACCACGTTTAAATATATTGATTTTCTATGGAGATATTAAGGGTGATACGGGACTTTTGGGACATATTGTATATCAGTCACAAATACAGTTATTATTAGATTTAGGATTTAATATCAAGTACTTTTTGTTATTTAAAAAATATATACATATGATTTAAAGAAAAATAATTCTTATACTTTACACGTAAATGCAATTCATTTCCATTCAAATATAATAAAATTGTATTGAATTACGTTGCTATTTTTCCTATAAATTCCTTTTTATATTTAATGTTAAATTACTATTTTATAACATTAACTCAGATTTACTTATGGTAACATAATTAATAAAATAGTTTAACAATGTTTTGATGTGCTATGAATAACTGGTACCAGCTGACTAATGACACAAATTAAATTAGATACATGTATTAGAATATTTTAGCTAATACTATTATCAATACATTGTTTTTTAGCTCTGGTAATTGAATAATAATCAAAGTTCTTAATGTTAAAATTTATTCATGACATTTATTTACTAAGAATTATTGAATAATTAAATAAAAAAATTGCTTTTATTGCTTTATTAATTGAATAATTTAAAATGCTTATTTTACTCTTTAAGTGCTTTTTTATATAATTTAGAATATAAATAAAGAAATTAAGAAATCTAGTTGTTATTAATTAATTCTTATGTTCAACAAGACATTTAAAATTAATAAAAATAATGACCAAACTATAGTAAAATTCAATTTTGCATTTCGAGTATTGAGAGTATATAATTAATTGGTATAATGCCAATATACATATTTTTTTTTTTGTACCAATTTACCTATTATGATATTACATCATGTTTAATTTAACATAATTTTAGAATATTATAATAATTTCATGTCTTTTTAACAAATAATAATTAGCTGTATCACATAATATTATGTAAGGAAACGTACTTAAGTACATTCCATCCACAATTTAGAACAATTCTTAAGGATATTAGTAATATTAATTTTTTAGATTGACCATATGAATATTAAAAATTGTAATGATATAGCACATTAGTATATACTACATATTATAAAAATAAAACCAAATATTTTAAAATTAAATTTTTAATGTTTTATTATGTTTTATTAGATAGTAATCTATTAAATTATATCAAAATAATTAGTCAATTAAATTGACTAAATATCATCTTAAACAAATTTTTAATCTGAGCATAATGACTAATAAAGAATTTATTGATATTATCACAGTTATGAATTTTTCTTAGTCTCTTAAACAATGATCAGACTGTCAATATTTCTTAATGCATTTTTTTGCTTCAACATTAAATTATTTCAGAATTCTTGATCCGTTTCAAATGATAAAATATGCAGATTTTAGTTCTGAAATCCAAAATATTTTTAAACATTTTTATCACATCATTTAAAAGGACAATAAGCAAACCTAAGGTACAACATATTTATTTGATTAGTTAATAAATAAAACAACTTATCCAACCAGTTAAATTAGATTCAGGCTATCATCTGCTTAAAAAAATAAACATAAATCAAAAATAAATAAATTATTAATATTTAAATAAATTCAAAATAAAAAATTTTATTTTCCCGAAATATCATTAAAATGACTAATATCAAACCTCTTAAAATGCATCTTCAAAACATCATCCTATCATATTAAAACTATATATTAATATATTTTTTAACTCGAAAATTGTATATCGACTGACGAATATTTTCAATTATTTCGTTAAATTGGCCAGCTTTATCTAAAAATTATAAATTATAATTTTAACTACTTCTGAATATTTAATAACACCGTTAAGCACATTTATTTGTTCAATTAAGTACAAGTTTATGTATAAACTTTCAAATAAATACATAATACGAAAATTAAATTAAAAACCACTTATTGTATTATGTTAGTTATTAACAATATTAGACACTACAATAATTTTAATAATACATATATAATAATTGCAGACTTAAAATTGAATAAATAAATATATATTGTAATAAATTATAAATAAATAATTAAATATGTTAACATAGATCTTCAGCTTGTAGTAATATTATTAAAATCTATTGTTAATCTAAATAATTACTTTAATCAAACATTTGACATTTTAAATTTAATTGTATTTGTTACTGTTATAATTAAATAATTACTTAATTTTATGAATAATTATGTTTATCATAATATATTTAATTCAGAAAAAAAAGTAATTGTTAAAATTAAAAAAAAAAACATTATTTTATTAAACTTAACTATGTACCTTAATTTTATAGTTTAACGTAAAATCAAGTTTTAAATAAGAATATACCGATAATATAAAATGTATTGTTAATTTTCATGAATTCAAGTTAATAAATAATTTTATTTATTATATTATATATAATTGATTAAATTAAATCATTCAACATCCATGGTTTGGAAAAATATAACACAGGTTTAATTTACTCTTACAAGTGAGTCAAAATAATAATTTATGGTGTGATCTATCACATAAAAATTTTCACAAATTAATGCATTAAATAATTTATTATAATTTAAATTAATCTAAACATGATAATTGATAAGTAATGAAGTAAAAAAGAAACCAAAAATATAGATTAATAATTTTATATTATTTTAGTAAATCTTAAATACTAGATTTAAACATATAAAAACTTGTTTTTGACTAAATGTACATATTTTAATATTTAAGGGTGATAAAATGAAATATATTGAGAAAAACTACAATATATCTAAAACATTAATATTTTTAATATGTCTGACTAGATTTAAAATATATAACTCTGATTAAAGTGGGAATGTTAGGTATAAGTTATACACATACCTAGTTCAATAGATTAGTAAATGTGTTTAACAATAATAAGTTAATTTTAGTTACTGATTTGTTGGGTAAAGCTAAATTAAATATGTAATCTTACATTTGACAAGAATAGTTAAGTAACACGTTATTCATATTTTTTTTAACTACATATTTAGTATATAAAACATAACATGGTATAGTTATAATGTGAACCCAGCTTGATTATAATAAAAACTATAAATTAAGAGAATTTCACAAATCCAATTTTTATTAAATAAGATAATAAATGCAATTTCAATGGCATTATGAGAAAAATTAAATTTTTTAGTTATAATATATTTTAATTTTTAATACTTATTCAAAATAACTTACAAGTGGTCCCATATTAGTACCATTGTTGGTCGTTATGTAAATATAAAATTATAAATATACAATAACGATTTTGCAAACAAAAAATAACCACTAAAGCAAGTCATAGTTCTTAAAAACGATAAAAAAAAAAAAAGAATACAAAATATTACATATCATTTGGTTGCTTAATAATGACTGTAGTCTCGATGGTTATTTTTTGAGCAAACAATATTATATAGATCAATAGCATTCTCTTAAGAAATAACCACACTATACTACTTTTATAGAAAAAAAAACAGTTTTGTTTGTCAATCAATTTTTTAATACACATTTACTTATCTATGATTTTACATAGGCTTAATGATAATATGTTGTATACATTTAATCAGTCCCACGTGAAAATTACTAAAATTAATTAAAACTAAATTAGTGGATAATAATAATAAATAAAAAAAAAACAATCATTCCTTATATAATATTATTCTTTTTTAGTATTTTAAAACTTCTAATACAGAGTAGAATAAATCATGAGTTTTTCATAAAACAATTTCAACTTCAAAATTAATATGAACTTTTATAAGTAATTTATTATACATAGTTTCATGTTTAAATTTAAAATAAATGATTTACTACAAGTTTATTTTGAAATATGAAATAGGTAAGTAAACCGTTTATAAAAGCTAATTAAATTATGAACAGATTGATCTTGTTCTAACTAAAATAGCTAAGACAATAAGACATTATTAATGTACATAATAAACTGTGAACTATTTAACTTTGTAGTGTGTAAACACACTTATTGGACTATTGGATAATAATAAATTTTATTATCTAAATAAATATTTAAATTAATTTACATTCTAAGATAATTATTTTTAATTTAAAAAAAATAGTATTAAACCAAAAAAATCAATTTAGATTGCCATTCATTGTTATTATTATTATTTTTTTTTTTATAGATACTTCAATACGTAAAAATGTTACAAGAATAAATTCTAATTATGAATGACTAGAAATTCTACAGATGAATTTACTCAAAGAATAATAACAGTAATATAATATCAGAAACAATGAATCATATGGACCACATAAAAATGTATACATATTAAATAAATATTTTTTTTTAAATATTTAAGTTAAAAGTATAAATACATAATAGGTATCTAAAGTAAAAATAATTTAATATCTAATGTATTAAAAAAAATTCGAGCAATATTGGGCATAATACATTTTGGCACAGTTTTGTTCACTATGACAATTAAATAAACATTTATTTTAGATTTTTTCTACGTTTTTTATTCGTAGTATCATTTGAATCGGATAATGATATTTTTGAATTACCAGATTTTTTATTAGATTCAATTGAGCTGTTATCATTTCGCAACCTTTTAACAGCTTGACTAACACGTTTACTCATACCAGTATTTGTACTGCTCAATTTTGGAAGAGTTTTCACAAATGAATCTAATGTTGTTTGGGTCTAAAGTAAAAATAAAAATATTTTAAACCAATCATAACAAAAATTATTATGTAATAATCATATAAATAAATAATAAGAATATTAAATAAACATACTGTTCGTTCAGAAACTTTTTTTAACACTGGAGCTAATTTGCTTTTTGTTTTAGAAACATCCCAGTCAAAATTAGTTTGAGCAAATTGAACAATTGAGTCCACTTGGAGTGTACCCCAATTAAAGCTTTCAATTGATTCATTTACAATCGGGTGAAGATAGGCATTAATAACAGCTTTATTAGGAAAATCTGTATTTTAATTACAAATAAATTATTTTATTTTAGTTCAACTATGGTTTTATAATAATATTAAACATATAGATTTACCATTGCCAATTTTAGTGGATTTTAATTTTTTCATAAATGGTATATCACAATATACTTCAGCTTTTGAGTTGACAATCTCCTTAATTTTTAGTAATTTTTCTTCAATGTTCATATTTTTAGTTTTGGATTCAAAAAAAGATAAAATTTCAATAGCAGATACTGGACCAATTCCATCAATTCCATTTGTGTAATCACTTCCCACAAGAAATGCTAATTGAATAAAATTATTTCGAGACAAAGCTAAAATAAATAAATTAAACATATTTAAATAAACAATTTTACACTGCATAATACATTTACATTAAGATATATTACCAAATTTTTGTTTAATATCAATACTCCTAAATTGTTTAACATATTTTTGACTATCAAAAAAATCTTTATAAACAACATTAGCTCCAAACAACCATACATCACTATCATCTGTCACAGTACCTTCTGTTCGTCCAATTTTTTCTAAAAAAGCACATTGTGCTTCTGCTTCCATTGGTGCTGTTATGTATGGTATACCAAACAACTTTAAGAGACCCTAGAAATAAAAAATAAATATTTATTAATATAATTATTTTTTTTTAATGTATTTCATGTGATAATAGATAGCAATAAAAATTAATGCATTGGTTTTAGTAGTATATCACAACATTAACATTAAATTGGATTGTAATAATAATAATACAAATAATAGCATAATAATTTAAAACCAATAAGTAAACATAAACACAAAGATTTAACTATTTATAAAAAGAACTTTACTTTAAAATATTATTGGTATTATTTACATAATTATATTATTATAATGGTTATTTCAAAAATAATTATAATTTTATTGAATATTTTAGACTAATCCTATTTAATTTATTTAATTAACAATTACAATAAGTAAAAACAGTATGATTAAATAATTATGTTCATGACTGACCAATATTATAAAGTTAAGAACATAAAAATTAACAATATTTATTTTTTCTTCTCAAAAAATATTAAGAATTTTTCAACTAATTTATTATGAAAAACTGGTACCTTATAATAACTAACACGTCATATTACCTTTATTTCTGATGTAATCTTTTGAGTAACAGAAGAAGCCATTCGATCAGATGTTCTATGTAAACTAGCCAAATCATTTTGACGCTTAATTAATGTATCCTAAAAAATACAATTATTAATTATTTTTTTTATACATTAATTTGTCATATAAGTACTTGTATGGACTGAAAATATTGTTCATTCATAGAACTTGTTTGACTGTCAAGAGGTTCGGGCCGTTTTGTAGAAATATTATTTAATTTTGTTGGAGAATTAAATTTTTCTCTTATAACTAATTATAAAACATAAATAAAAAAATATATGTAAAAATTATGTATTTTAATATATAGTGGAACAGTTTTTAAATAATGGGCAAATACATTATGTATTGTAATTTATAATACCATATTATAATTACCATTTTTTGTTGAACTTATTTCTTGAAATTCATTTTTAGCAACTGTTAGAACATCTGACTTTTTATTAGAATCTTGGTTGAATTTTTGTTTGTTTTTATTATCTAAAAATGTAAATACAAATACTTAGTCAATAAATTAAAGAAATATATTTATTTATATTTTAAGATCATAAATTAAACAAATAAGAAATAATTTGTAATTTAATTATATTTTTTAGGAGTAATAGAATACAAATATATCTAAGCCTCATAAAATTGTATGCAACTCAGATTTAGCATATCTCTAAGTAATTTTTAATTCAACTTAAATATTTGCATACTTATATAGTATTGTTTCAGTAAACCGAACATAGGTTTACCTGAAAGACACGGTAATCAAAACGTCTTCTAATCTACATCTCCACCGTTCTATTATTATAATTATGAAAACCGATAAAATAATAATTATAACTAGGGCTCAGATTTATATGTATTTATGAAACCAAAATATGTATTTATGTTAGCAAAATATGTGCTAAAAAGATCAAAATATGTATTTTACTAATATGATTTATTTATTAATATTTAATTATATAATATGTCCATATGAGTTTCTAATGAAACAAATTATATTTTAAATAGTAAAATTATTTAAAAAAGGTGTTACAAATTATAAAATAGAAATAAAAAAGCTAAAAAAAATAAAAATTTTAATTATCTTGATTACAATTTATAACAGTCATTTTGAAATTTTAAAATTCAAAAGATCTTTGATTTGGTCATAAAATTACCTTATACCGACTAAATGATCTTTCAGCTTCCATTGATATTATTGGACAGTATTGCATTTTGACTATGTCTGAAGGAGTAAATTATATCCACCATAGATTAAGTTCAATAATAGGTATTATTTTGTTACTATTTTGTACTTTTGGAAATTTGGGAAATTGTTTGAATTGAAAAATACAATCGTACATAATAAATAATTATTAAAAAAATCGTAAATGAACAAATTGTCAAAATATGTAGGAAAAAATGGAATTCTTGAAAAATATGTACTTATGGCAAAATATGTAAAATAAAATATAGTTAATTTCATTGGAAATCCCTTGAAACAAATTTATCACTCACAATTAATTTATCAAGTCACAGTAAAAATATGTATTTAAATATAAATCCGAGCCCTAATTATAACGTTTATTACGACTACATATCATACGTATGCGTTGATAACGAATAATATAATTAATAATAAATGAGTAGGTATAGAATTTAAAATAATAATAATAAATTTAATTTATTTTAAAAATAAATGTTATCAATTATTATATTTATGGTACTCAAATAGTTTATACACAAATAAATAA
This sequence comes from Rhopalosiphum maidis, assembly GCF_003676215.2. NCBI lineage: Eukaryota > Metazoa > Arthropoda > Insecta > Hemiptera > Aphididae > Rhopalosiphum > Rhopalosiphum maidis. Next base: position 12,738,658 of record NC_040879.1, read on the forward strand.
AAAAAAAAAATTTAAGTTTAAATTTCAAAATAATTTTATAACAGTCTTAGGTAATTCAAACGATTCCTTTTCTCAATTATTAACTTTGGATTACCGCGACGCTACTGTACATTGAAATATAATGTTTTCTAATATCCCAAGCTATTGAAGCTTTACTTTAAAATTTAAATATAAATGTACAAAATATAATTAAGTTTTATTACTTTTCAAATCTATTATAAATATAGTAAATAATATTTTTAGAAAAAGTTAAACAAACCTTGTAATATTGTATCGTCCTCAGATAAGCTTTCTTCAGGTGAAAAATTAACAGAATTTTCAGAAAGAGAGCCATTTGAATTATCAGATTCTATTGTGGGTGAATCATTAATAAATGTATTCAATTCTTCAGTTTTTATAGATTTTGATGCAAAATATATTGATTCATTGATTTGTTGTTGATTCATGGCAATTCTTTTATTAGATACATCATCTTCTTTTTCTTGAAATAAAAAAGATTTGCTAGTAGATGGAATATCTTGATGATTAATACTTGAAATTGTATTTTCTATTTTTGTTTGACTAGGTTCATCTAAAATTAAATAATAATTAAACTAATTAATTACCATTAACTAACAAAGTTATATATTTAGTAATGATATCATTTAAATCTTGTATAATGATTTTATAAGATAATTCCTTGATATGATTATGCTTTATTTAATAAGTCTATCTTAAACTCGAAGGGATTTTTAAGATAAAACTAGGCTTAAAACAGAGATCCTTAAATTATAATTAAAAATTAATTCAATCAAAACATTGTATAAGTGTACCTTTACTATGTGACACCCATGATAGATAATCTTCTTCATTAAAATTATCTAAATTTTCATCTGATACATCATCTTCTGTAATAAAAATACTTCTCGAAGAATATTTTTTGGTAGAAACTTTATTATTTTTCATAGTTACATCTTCTTCCACATCTGACGTTAACACTTCAGAACTGCTACTAAAACCTGTATCAGGTTTAGGACATTTTATATTTGGTGATTCAAATTCACCTACAACAATTAATTCCATATTGAAAATGTAATTGTTATTTTAATATTATTTAATTATAAAAGATTACTTGATCGTCTTTTACTAGCTATTTTATTCTCATTGAAGATAAGCCATGCTAATCTATCTTCTTCAAGGGATTCATCACCAGCAAGTGCTTTAAATATATCTTCATCGATATCTATAAGATACATATTTAATAATTAATATTGCATATTGCATACATTCTAAAAGTTTATAATTTATAAAATATTTAATAATAATTTCACTAAAGGATAGTGGGCAAGTTTTAAAAAAATATATATATATTATAAAATACCAAATTTGCGTTCAACAGAATCTATTTTGAATTTTAACTCTTATTATAACAGTAGATTTAAAAATAAGAATATTGTCTGTGTTTTCTTTTCATTTTAATTTAAAATGTAAGTATGGAAAACAAATGAGATAACAATATGTAACAAACTTACATTTAAGTCTGATAATAATAAGTTTACTGTTATAACTAATAACACAAAATAGATTCTTCTGAACGTGAATTTGCTATATTTTAAATTTGTCAGACTAAGACAACACAAGAAAGCATTAAGTCCCCAATGCTTAAATGCAAACCTTCTGTTAAAGTAGGTGATCCAATGGTGTCAGTAGTAAGAATCTTATGGCTTGTACTCTTTGATTCAGTTTCAACGCTTTTTTCGAAATTTGATGTTTTTATTTTTTTTGGCACTTCATTATTCCCTGAATTACTACTTGTTGCTGATTTATTGAAACCTATATAAATAAAAAATTTTCTATAATGCAGTATCTATTGAATAAGTTTAAATTATATTTTATTTATTATTGTTTATAGTTTAGACGATTTCTATGTAAATATTGGAAAAATGTATTAATCTATATTATTGATTCTATTGAACATTCAACTATCTAAGACAGATATGAAATTATAAAACATCTCCAAAAAAGTATCAGGTTTTACTTAAAGCTAGAATTGATATTGATAAAAATACTATAGTAATAAAATAATCCACAAAAATGACAATAATAAATATATTTAATAGTACTTTACACAACTTTTGTGAAAATGTAAGTAAATCAGAAATATATAATAAAATATAAATAAGACACAAGTTGATCTATATAATGTCAATAACAAAAAATAAGTTTAAAATATAAAATCAATTGTAAAAAAAAAAAGAAACTAGGTTTTTTTACTTATGAAGACAGTATTAAAACCATAGAATTATGATTCTTCACTATTATATTTTACAGCTATAGTTGTATTATCTTACTGAATTGCAAAGTAAATTCTTTTATTGTTTTTTTTTTTTTTTTTTTAATGTTATTAAGGTGGGTTAAAAGGTTTTTATTCTTAACAAAGTCTAATTCACCCAGGGTATTTAATTTTATATTTTTATATTATTACAGTTTTAAATTTGTTCTCTTCATCTACTTTTAATTACATACCAGACTCATAATAAAAAACAGTATCGTGATCAGAATCAATTTTTTGACTAAATTCATCAATGTTTTTAATAGTTTCATTGTCATCGTTTAAAAACTTTTCTAATTCATTGAATGTCATTTCACGCTTTGCTTTTTGTTGATTTTTTTTTTCTGATAAACGTTTTTGATCTTGTGAAAACCCATTCAAAAGTTCACCAATTTGCATAGATGAAAATGCCTGGAAAAAAATGTTGGTATGTACAAGTTGTAACAATGGAGTTATTTTTAAATATGATTATAACTTTCAGTAGGTATCTGGTATATATTTTACATACATTTAATTTCACTGGAGAACTTTTATCCTTGTCCTTGGCACTGTTTGCATACAAAAAATCGTTGTTTTGATTTTCAACGGCTAATAATAAAATATTTTCATTTTTTTCATTTGATAAATTCATGTATGATTGATCCTTTTCTTTTGTAGGTATTTTAATTTTGTCTATTTCACTATAAAACAAATTATTAAAATTCCAACTCAATTTATAAATAATAATTTGTATACTCCATTTATGTTTAGAAGTGACCAGTTTTTTCAATAGTGTGCAAGTCACACATAATTGTTTCCTGTATTTAATCAATCAACAGTAATATAAACACAGAACGATGCCATGTTTATGTGCATAAATCAGTCACCCGGGTCACTTCTAAATTTAAATGGAGTATAATTAGTTAAAAACACAATTACTCCATTATTTTATTAAATTATATAATACTATATTTACATGGGTTTTGGCAAATTTGGTAGCTCAAACAAATCAATTTCAGATCCTTTATTCAATCTGCCAACAGTTTTTGAAATTACTTCATCTTCAGTCAATGCATTTCCAGCATTCATAACAGTTTTTAAGGCTGCTTGTTCTAACATGTTTTTTAATAATTTTTCTTTGGTTTTTCCAGATGATTTTTTTGCACGACTTTTTTGAGCTTGTCTTTGAGCCTAAAATGAATTATATTTTAACAAATTATAATAATATAACTATAACAATTATTACAAATGCATATTATAAAAAGTATGTATCTATAAAAAAAAAATATAACTTAATAAAAATAAATACCTAAAGAAAATTTAAACCAAAACATTAATTATTTTCTGTCTAAGCTATATGCAACATAAAAAATTAGCATTGTTAGTTCTAATATTAGACTGAATTAACTATTATAAAACTTGAAATGAGGAAAATTGTGTGTTTTTACAATATTTCAATTTTCATGTATATTATAATTTATAAGTATGTAAAAAATTACAATTTAAAAATCTCCATACATCGCAGAGCAATCAGCATACACAAATACATTATTTAAAAAAATTGAAATTTTTACACTATTTCACATTTTGATACCCATTAATCCAGGATAAACTGACCCATTATAATTATCTTATGAATAAATAATATCCATATTTCTAAACTAAATCAGTTATCTAAAATAAATTATTTACAGCTTTCAATTCCTTTACATACAATTAAGTTAGATTGTTAAATGTTTATATATTTTAATTTATTAATTAATAATGTACAATTAATTTACAATCATTTTTTTATTTTAGGGATGCTATTCCAATAGCCACTTTCCTTTTACTAATTTTCAATTTTTTTATATTAATTACTCAAACATTGATCAAATTTTCTTATTATCATAAATTATACTTGTACTATTTATGTGTAGTGTAAGTATAATGTACACATTCCATTAAATACATAAAATAATTATTTAATGTAAATTAGAATAAAATGAAATAGATAAATTATTTAGTATCAATAATAATTAACAAGTGATAACCAGTAAAATTCCAAAAAGAAAATAATTTGTAAAAAAAAATATGCAAACAATTAATTCATATATACAATAACATAATAATATACATGTATAATGAATCTTTCATATGACAAATTGACAAAGCCTAATGGGCAACCAAAACAATTATATAATTGTGTGATAGAGAAATTTGTTAAAAAGAATTAAATAAATTTTGCTCTAAAAATATTTAGTTACATTTCACTGTAAAATAATAATTACCAACTATCATGATAGGTACCTTATTTAGTATATAAATTCTTAGCTGATTGCTAAATCAACCTTACCAGGACATATTATAATGTATAATAAATAAGTGCTAACATTTGTAATATTATATTACTAATATAAGTACTTATAGGTATATTCATGTATGCATATATATATTTACCTTAACTTTATACTATTATAATAGTAAAATACTTAAAAACTTTAAATCATTATAAAATAATTTAAAAATATATATATTATAATACTTGCAATTACAAATGGAAATATGTATGCAACTAATGATTCATAGGTAAGTGTATAAAAAAATATATAATTTTTTATGATTTATTTATAGTATACAAGAAATATGAATAGGAAAAATTATTGACATTTCAACTAGTCTTGATTATAATCAGATGTTTTTTTTATATATTGTATTGTATATAAGTAGCACATCCATGAAAACAATGCTAAAGCTGATGCATGGTAATTAAGGACTAATTATAGCTAAAATAAATTACTATGCATTTCAAACAGTTATTAGTCAAGAAAAAGTATTTTTGTTCCCACAGAATCTGTAACAACAAGTTAACATATAATGATTTTCCCATGGATTCTCAAAAATGATTGTGGTCGTCAAAACTAAAAACAGAAACAACCAGTGATATCTACTCTATTTTTATTTAATACCTAACTGTTAAATAACTCGAAAATAATGTGAGAAAATAATAAAACTTAAGGCATTTTTTTTTATTTTATCACAAATACTCTACAAAAATATCACAATAGCATTATTTAATTATTTAAATTAACTAAATACCCTAAATTAAATATATTTTCTTAAATTTGATTTTATTCCATAATTGTAAGTACTTATAAACACTAAACAAAACATCATAATAACATTTATCACTAAAATCAGACTAAGTAAAATGTTATTAGAATTAAAAATAACTCATGTTAAAAAACTACGATAAATTAATGTTAAATTACAACTACAAGCTATAACAACAACTATTTATGCTTGATTTTTTTAAGAATGAGATAATTATTAATTAATTACTTTCAATAAAAAATAATTTTCAAAATTGTCGATAAAATGTTTAAAATACACAACAAATGTATTACATTTATACAAATAGCTAATATAATATTCAATTTATGTAGTGTATGTGTTTAACAAATTCATTTCAGTCAATAAAATATATATTAAGATATAAGTAATTAACAATTTGATGTTATACTTACAATAGTCATTTTTTTAAGCTCTGGTACACCACCATCAAATACAAATACTGGTTTAATACCATAGAACAATAATTTACATATTCTATGAAACATTACAATTAAATGTCCATTTGTTGTAGCACCATGTTCACTTTCTTGAACACCTTTAATTATTTGGTACATCCATATTGAAACATCTGTTTAATAATATAATTAAGGAAATTCATACGATTGCTATATTTTTAATGCTTTGAAAATAGTATTAATATATTTTATAAACTATTCAAGAAATATAAAATTTAATTAATACCTAATAACTTTTATTTATTTTATATCACATATAGTTGTGCATTCTATTAGTCACCAGAGAATAACATATCTATAATCTAGTACAAATAAAACTTTTTATATACAATTAAATTAAGTAAAAAGAATTGTGAATACAATTATACTTCATAAAAATGTACAAAATAAAAATTGTTGTCATTTATAGGAACCCGTGATACTTTCAAAAATGTCAGTTAATTGTATGTATTGTAAAATATAAATACAAGTAATAATTTGATTATGAAATACATTTAAGACGCCTCACTACTGCCGTAAATTTGAATTCAAAAGATATTAAGTTTTGACAAAATTAAAGTTAGTTTAAGATGTCCGATGTTGATTCTGAAAAAAAATCTGAACTTGACAGAAAATTTTTTATTGATCAATCGGAATACTTTGAAAAAATTAAATCTTATTCTAATAAAATGGTAATAAAAACTTGAAAATATAAATTTTTTCAAATCATAATATTAAATTTAAAATTTAAATTAAAACCGGAAAATTTCTTACAATCTACAGACATTTTTCTGCTGAATTTAAATATTTTTTCAAAATTAAGATTAGACAATGTTAACTAACTTTAATTTTGTCAAATCAATAAGTAAGTTGTCGTAAAATTCATATAGTGAATATTTATTGTTATCAAGTTATTGACATGTGCATGCACGTACGAGAATGACTCCAGCCGATACCCGCATTGAATTTCACTTACACACAAATAATCATTTACAAATAATACATAAATTTCGGGCGGCTAAGACGAGATTAAGAATTACTAAAATGTTGTCCCTTAAATAATAACTGTAGCGAGGCCTCTTAAAGACTAATATAAGAAATTAAGTAATTAATTAATTTAAATAAAAATTAATTAAACATTTTTTTATTACAACTTTGTTCATCTATTAATATAGAAATATCCTCATATTCAGAATATATTACATAATAATATATTTTACATTATAAACAAATATTTTTAACTTATTTACACGTACACATTGATTTTTGCAATCTTTAATTGCTGACATTTTAAATTGAATTGATACAATAAACAAATTTTCAAGAAATTGTTATTTAAAGATTATAAACTCATTTAAATGCATCACATTTGTTTTCTAAAGCATTCAAATTACTTTATACCATATGGGTCATATGTTTGAAATAAATGCTTAAAATTGAAAATTTGTGAAAGTTTGAAGAAGGCTAAAGTGATTCATTTTTTCTTTTTTAATTACACAAATACATAGAATCTTATTCTGAATTCCCATGATTAATTATTGTACACATAATGATTTTATAATTGCTTTATATACAATCGACAATACGTCTTTGTATGGCCATGGGAAAATGAAAATTTGAGTGTACTTTATAACATATTAAATATCAAGTCAATAACAACTGAAATGGAAGGGCTTTCATATCTTAAAAATATATATTTAAAATATAATAATAATTCTATTTTAATCAATATAAATAATGTTATATGTATGTATGTAATGTATATTACCAAGAAACTATACTATAAATTATTATTTTTTTATAGACAATAGTGTAATTAATTATAAAATAACAGAATAACTTGTAAAATTATAACAAAATAATTCGTTTTCATGATTTATAATAGTTCATAATAAATGAATGGCAATGATAAATAATTTAAAGTAATACTAAATTTAAAAATAAAAAACAACTAATATTTTTTTTAAATCTTTTTAAAATAATGCAAATTTAGGTAATAATAAAGATATCATATGATACTTAATAATTGTAACTATTTATAACTATTAACTATTAATCTTCTTGTTATACTTTATCAATAAAATTTTAATGAATTTCAATAGTAATATTTAAATTAGTAATGTAATCGATTATTTTTTTATAATTGTCTAAAGATAGATTTTTTAACCATAAAATGGCATACATAATAATATTGAATGAGATAAGACTCATAATGAGAATTAATTAGTGACATTTTCAGTCACAAACTTATCAAAACTATTGTTAACTAGACAATTTTAATTTATGAAAATATGTTATAATTTGTAAAAATAAAATAAAAAGTTATATTAAAATTTATATTATAAACATTATATAAACTATAAATTAAGAATAATGAATACTTTGCTTAGATGTTTTGAAAATAATAATCAAAACCATATTAAAATTGAAATTGTGTAAGCAATTACTTAATTAAATTTATAAATTAACTGAACTAAATTAAGTATTTAATATTTTAAAATCATAAATATTTAACCTAAACTTCAAATTATTTAAGTATTTTTTTAAAATATTTTTCATGAAACTTAATCTTAATTACTAAATAATCAGGCTTTATATCGTAAAACAAAAAATATTTGAGAGCTCGTTATTTTGAATTCTAAGAATTTCATAAAATGATAAAAAAGTTAAATTTGAGTTTAAATTTAAAAAAAAAAAAATTCTTTTTAAGTAATAAAGTAAGCCAAAGACTAATCAATAAATAATAGTTATTAGTTGATACTTATAACTAAGTATTACTATAAGCTAAAAATGACTTTTACACTTAAAAAAAAATGTAGGAATCAAAATCAGATTTGAAATTAGTCTTGTAAACTAGATTAAAAGCTAATTTCAATTGTTTTTTTCAGAATTCTTTAATCAAACTAATTTTTAACAGGTTATTTTTAGATATAATCCATCTGAAAATTAATAACTATCCTAATACTTTTTTACCGATTTATAATATTTTCTTATCCAAAAATCAAGAAAATATCAATGTACTATTCAAAAATTCAAAATATCAAAAAGTATCAGAAATTGTATTTTATCTTTAATGAATAATAATAATTAAGTCATGGGCGGTAAGTACTATTACTATTAACTAAACAGCTTATTATATACTAGTTTTAAAATGAAAACTTTCAGTTGTTGGTATTCTTATGTTTAAACTTATTTACATAAAATCAATTAAAGTTTTAAATTTTAAAAAGAAATTAATTCCATTAAATGGAAGTCATTAAATAATATTTAATTTTTTATCTATGTAAAGAAAAGCACAAAAACAAATTTTACATAAGCCGAAAACTGTATAATACTGCACCAAACCAAATTATAATAATACATAACAATAAAAATAATTAAAAACGAAGAAATATCTTTTGTTAATAAATTTTCAGCTGTATTTAGTCAAACTACGAAAACTTTAATCACACTTGAAGATTAAACTATCAGAACTATCATAACTAATGTGGACAAAATTTCAAATAATAACTAAGAGAATACCAATTAGGTATCTAGTATTTAGTTCAAAATATATACTTAGTTTATGAAGACCTAATAAGTGGTTTTGAAATAAACCATATGGAAATATCCAAGCATACGTAATAAGGTGTTTCATCATTACAAGATTAATTGTGTTTGAGTGTTTAATATTAAGTCAATTTAAGTTAATCTAATTGAAAGTAAATCAACAACACGAGTGATGATTAACACAAACTGTAAAACTTAATTAGTTTTAATTATTATTCACGAAAGACGTACAAACGTGGCTCACTGTAAAATGAGATCAATACCTGTACAGTGTTTTCGAACCACTTCACGTGATGTGACGAAAACAGACAATTTCTTTATTATACATTACGTCAAACTGAAATTATACGTAATTGTTGTTTAATAAAAAGGATACCAATGCTCAGTACTTTATTCTCCAGCTTTTCAACAGGAATCGGTTTCCCAGCCGATTCCAATAATTTCCATAAGCCTTGGACACCCATAATGTATTAATTTGAAATCAGAAGACAAAAATACTTAAAAAACTATGTGGAGAAAAAAAAACATTTTGATCGGTCTCCTTCATAATCCAAAAACTATTGAACACAATAATAACAACAACACGGTGTTATCAATACTCAGCCTGTTTCAACTCAAACAATATTATCGTGATAACGATGTAGACGATAACACGGTGTCGGTGGTGGGAGGTTATCGTAAGCACTGCGGCAGCGGCTCGAATCACAAATTCACAACATAATATTATTATTATTATCGATATTTACTCGTGAGTTTTTACTCTCTTGGTATGGTAATTGAAATGAAAAATGTCTAAATTTTCAAAACCTCAAGAATTTGTGTCAAATAGGAAAACGATAAAACTGTAACTCAGTTGTAATGAGTAGGTGGATAATCAAGCTAGCTTTAACATAAAATATAAATGAGAGAGATCCGATATCACACCCAAGCGGTATAACGATTTGAATCTATAAAAACGTCGGCGTGAACACTCACAAAATTTCTATTTTTTTTTAAACTTTTCTCCAAAATTACTATGGCTAAAAAGTCGATTGGTAGCTCATTAAAAATGGGATTATCAAGTAAATACAAAATGTGAGATTGCAAATTTTCAAAAAAAAGAATATTTAATTTTTCACAGTTAAAAATATAATTATTTTTTGCTAGATTTTCATTTAGCGTGGTAGATTATCGAAACTGAAAAACGGATTTTGTTATTTGGGGTCTAGTTAGATTCACATTGGCTAGGAAAAGTGCAGTGAAGATTTTCAGAACTTTATCTTCAATCGTTAACTCACTACAAAGCTATAAAGCCGAAAAACAAAAAAAAAAACGCCCAATAAAATGTGTTTAAATTTTTTTTTTTTTTGAAACTCTGTAGTGAATTAACTATATAAAAGATAAAGCTCACAAAATCTTCACTGCACTCCTCCTAGCCAATGTGAATCTAACAAGACTCCAAACAACAAAATCTGCTCTTTGGTTTCGAAAATCTATCTCGCTAAACGAAAATGAAAATAAAATACATTGTACATACGTTTTACATACAATTCATACATTTCTAAAAATTGAAAGTCAAAAAAGTTTATATGCCGATCTCTGACTTGGCAAGCGTTTTTATATGTATGTGTGTAGATTGTACGAGTATGTAGCTGTTATGAAAAACGAGACGGCTCGAGAAGATTTAAAACTATTACAGTATTAGATATTCAATGTAATTTATATTTGTATTTTTTTTTTTTACTTAACAAATTAAAATAAACAATTAACTTTTGGTTAAAATTGAAAATAAAATGTAAAGAAATTACATGATGGATAGGTAGAAATTTGATTATTTGAATCGTAGATACATTTTATAAAAAAAATTATGTTTACTATATTTCAATATTTTTAATTGATTTTTGCTGGTAATCGGTAAAAAAGACCAAGGAAAAAAAGAACAAGGTAAAAAATGAACAAATTTTAAATATATTTATTGATGATAAAAATTTAAAAAATTATTATTTATTACCTAGTATCTTTGCACACATTTACATTTACACAACCCGCATACGACCACATCAAAATTGCCTACATCAAACTCCTTAATAACCGCCGCTATCTAAAATTACGTATAATATTTAATTTAATTTTAAAAATATTGAACTATAAAATAAATGTTTTTCTTTTGAAAAACGTTTTTTTTTATTGCATAAAATTATGTGAGAAAATTTAAACAAATATATCTTCCATTCTTCGTCTTTATAGAGGTACCTAGTATATTTTTATATACTAATACATTATACAATATAACTTAGTATAATATAGAGTAACATGCATTTTTATTACTAGAAATTCTCTATGTAGAAATCATAGTGTCCTTAGAGGTGACCTATTCATACATTATCATAAGATAGGTATAACTAGTGGTAAAATATAAAATAATATTTTATTAGGTACTGGAAATTTCCCATGTAGACTTTTCATACTCTCTTTTATAATCAATAAATATATTTTAAATTTTTAAAAATTGTTCTTTTTTTCCGTGATCCTGATTGTCTGCATGTGAATAGCTCAAAACAAGGAGTCGAAGAACCTTGTATTAAATTATCAACTTTTCACTTTGAAAAAAATTGTATCAACAACATAAATCACATGTCTAAAATGCTTATAGTCTCAAAAAATTTTAATTTTTTTGAAAATTACATCATGTTTAGGTAAAGCTATTACTTATAAATATTAATTATCGAAAATTGAAAGTCCTCTACGGTTATAAATTTATTTTGTCCATACGGGTACATCGTAAATATTTCAGATTGTGATAATAATAAATTAGGTATATTTTTTGATTATTTACTAAGAAATATAATATATAATAACCAAAACAATTTTTGCAATATTTTTCTGGAAAAATGGTACCCGAGAAAAAAAACGATACGACAAATGTATTTTACATAAAAATTCGAAATATTAATTAAAGTATAAATAATAATAAAAATAAATCACAGTTATCGAATAGTACACAGGTATCATTGCATTAATAAATATAACTTATATATTATTACTTATTGAATATAGGTATTAACATTACGAAAATCAAACCCGTAAGTACAAAAATTAATATAAATGTAAAGTTTATTTTAACAAACATGATTTCGAATTTCTATATATATTTAAAAATAATTGTATTTATGACGCAACTATTTAATAACTTTTAACAAAAATTACCCAACGTTTTTCACCTTTTCATTTTTTACCAATTACTGAGTAACCATACATAAGTGCCGCACGAGAAAAAAAATTTCGCCCGATATCGCTATCCTTTTCCCAGTAAAAAATATCTGGCGCCACTACTGTATATCGGTATACCTATTAGAATCAGATTTATTTGTATTTCAAATACGAAAATAGGTACACAAATTATAAATATGAAGTTAAAATTAATAAAATATATGCAGCATTTTTAAAATATGGGAAAAATAATTTATTTTAGTGTTAGAAGTAGGTACAAAAAACGAATTTATATTAAATATATTTTATTATAAAAAGGTGGGAAAGTGGATGTGTTACATTTTAATTCAATCATTGTATCTTGTATCAGTGGGGGTTGTCAGCCTTTATCGCCAAGTGTATTCCTGATTTTGTGGTCCTTTGATATTGCTATAAAGTAGCCAGTAAGTAATTCATTTTACTATTATCATTAGGTACGGTAGGTTGGTTAAAATTTTACGTTGCATTTATAAATGTCATTAATATTTAATTATTATAATAATAAATATTTATACCATCACATTATAATCATATTATCATATTATTGTTATAAAATTTTGAGTCAATACCGCCCACTACCTTACAATAAAACAATGTGAATAGATCGATTAAATGTATCGTGTAAATATAAGTCGTATCTTGAAAAAATTCACTATCTTATTAAAAAAATGCATAATATACGAACTTTTAAATTCCCCTTCCAAGAATAATGTTTTTGAGTTATAATACAATGATTATTGATTTTACATCGGTGTTTAAAGTTTAAAATGTTTAAATATTATGCAATTTTGGATAAATTTAAAATTCAAAATGTCTATAAAAAAAATTGTGCTTATGTGTTTTAGATGTTTTTATTTTTTATATAGCTATAAAAATAACTTTTGTGGGATACTTTATTACATTTTTAAACTTTTTGACTCAGAAAAATTGTTTTGTTGGTAGTAGGATAAAATAGCCGATTCAAAAACCTTAACCTCGACCATCTCATACCACCATCATCTCAGCGGCTGAGTTGATGTTAATGGTTGAGGGAGTGGGGTTGAGGTTGAGGTTTTTGAATTGGCTATTTTATCCTACTGTTGGTAATAATTTCTTGTATTTTTAAAAAGTGCTCAAAATAATATAACAATACAACAATACTATATGTCTGTATAACTGTAAGCCTATACATATAAACAATGAAATACTAATGTATGTTTCATGATAGGCATTTATGAAATAGCGAAATTGGTATGTAAAATATAATTGGTTTCTTTTTATTTTTTGTCATAGTCATACTATATAATAATACATCTTATTGATTATTCTAATAAAACTATATATTTACATATAATGCCGTTCCCTAATTATTTATAATTAGGTCATTATTTATTAATTATTTCAATAAAGTATTATGAATTATGAACTATAGTAAATTGCTTGTTATTGTCGATTTAAGCGAAGAAAAAACATTTTCAAACAGTTTGAAAATCCAATCCAATTGATAAATTATTTTTTATCATAATATATTGCCTATGGGCTATAACCTATGATTACAGCAAAACCGTTTCAAAAACGTTTTTAGACACGTCAATGTGTATATTTGTGTATTGCGTATATAGTTTTACTTGGGTACTGATAGAATAATATTTCTGAAAAATATCATAATTTGTTTATACTGTTTGAAGTAAGTTTAGTTAAAAAAAAAAAACAGTCAAAATAGTGGAAAAATACGGAAAAAAACAGTTTAAACACTTAAATTAACAAGCGCTTGTGAATGTTTAGTTCACGATTCCGAGTTATTCGCTCTGCTAAATAATAATTTGATGATCGATGACAATGATTAATTGTATGTGATTGCCATTGCTCACAAATTAAAAATAACAATGCAATGCATACACCGGGGCGAGCGAAGCGAGACGACTGTAATATACGATATATATATATATATAAAAATACAACATAATATAGTGGTCCAACACCCCCAAAGTCCTCGCGCAGGTATATTCCACATGACCTAGCTGTTCGTCTTATAAAGTAATAATGTACGGGTCACAGGACGGACATTATTACATAGGTACTTACACAGATTAAAAAAGTAACGTCATTATAGAGCAATCATAGGTGTGTGTGTGTGTATAATTTATAGATATAAACATACATAGACATTGAAATGATTGTTATTATATATTATGTTATATATATAATTGGTATAGTATTAATGTATATTATTATTGTTACGGTTACGGTTCGTTTTTACACTAATTTTCGACATATAAATCAATTGATCACCTATACATATTAAATATATTATAAAAAAAATAATAATAACAACAAACGTTAGGTATTCGTCGGTAAACGGCGTGCAGAGAAAAAAATCCATTTCAACTGTGCAATGACGGCGTAGTAAATAGTTCGTCGTTCGGTTTGCTCGTAAGCCCCTTCCGTCTTAGTTCTTATTTCTTATACTATTAACTGCGTAAAGTCTACCCGCGTGCTTATAATATTATTATTATTATTATTATTATTATTGTAGGTACAACGGCGGTGTTTAGTCAGTCGTGTCAATCTCCGCCCAACACACTCGATCCGGTCGTCTCGTTAAGAAAAACATATAAGATTTAGATGCGCGCTGCGATGATGTAGATGACCCAAACGCCTATAATATACACTTACCTATATTATAGCTATATAATATGTAATATATACATTATTAATTATTATATCGTAATAATATTATAATATTGTAGACGCTTTGTGGTATGGCTGCATCAGAGGAAAGAGTATGGTTATTGAACACATGTATATACATAAATAATATATATATATATATATTATATATAGATAAAATCAACAACAAAATTTAACCAATTATAAACAATTTCAGAAACAGTTAGGTATCGACTAAATTATTTTATTGCAACCTTTACAGTTAACACTAAAACCGTTCCTGTACATTTAAACATTTTCTAATTTTTTTTTTTTTTTAGAATCATTTATAAAGATATATGTTTTACGAAATTAATTCACGCCTTATAATTATAAAATGAAATGTACTATGTAGCCATAGTAGGTACCTAATAATTTTATATTACTTGTCAATAGTTATGTATTAAGTATAAGTAGGTAATAAGTAGTGCTTGAACTTTGTTGCATTTGCATAATTTCTTTATATACTATATTTATGGATTGCACTTAGTATAAGCTGTAAATTTATTTCAAGTATTTAGTGCATAATAAAAGATTATAAATTGCACATTAAACCCGTATTATTTCCTTGCTTTATTCATAAATTCATAATCGATGTTTTAACCTTTTAGACTTTAGTCCATATGTCTAGAATTTCTAGATGATTTAATACAATTTTTAATAATAATCAACAGAAAATGAATTAAAATTTTTGCAAATTAAAATTAAAGACATTGATTTGAAGTTTTAACCTTATAATCTATGGCCATAATACCTATATTATCATGAATTCATGACCAAATATATACGTATCACCATATGCTAATACTTTTAAATCCGTATTTATTTTATTATATTATTTACCTAGCAATTTTTTGTAATTTAGTAATAACTAATAGATACATCCCTAAATTATATACCAGAATCTCAGTGTAGTTTAACGTTTATTTAAAAAATAATGATAAATACGGTCAGAAGTTGAATAGTGAAACAACTAGAATTTCTTTTATAGCTAAAAACTGTGACGAGTGGCTTGCAGGATTCCCATAATAGTTCCGATACAACTGAGCGGACTTTTTTAAGGGTTGAATGTAGGTAGGTTATATTTTATAAATAATTATTAATTACCTACGTGACGTTTGAGAATGTAAGTATTCAACGATCATAAGTGTGTGTGACTTCTCCGAAGTCTGTACTATATCTCATTAACGATATGATTGCGGTCAGGTTTCTTAGAAATATTCTGGCGCACATATCAGCTCGTTCAAATATTTTTTTTCTGTGACATGATGTTTATGGATGACACCAAAAGCGAAAAGAAAATTTACCCAGTACCGAACTAGTAAACTACCAACCACCCGGTATCTCAAATTTAAAAAAATATTTGGATTTTAATTTTTTTTTTTTTTGATTTATAACAAGTTTATTTTTTATGTAATTAACAAATTCAATTTGTTTTTAAAATTAAAATTAAAATTGTACCACAACTTTCTATTTTGTCTATTTTACTTCCAAAAGACTAAATAGTTAGATGAAAATTAATCATTTTTTATTAAAAATATTAATGTCTAATTTTAATTTAAATCATAAAGCGACGTTTGAATTGAATTTTGTTCAACATTTAACTTTTGTAAGTCATGTTTCAATATTTGTACCTATATGAACGTTGTTTTTCGATTTCCAACTAACTTTCATGCATGGAATTTTTCAAATAACGAATACAAATAGATACTATTCTAAATATTCTTAGTCTTTAGAAATATGGAGTAAATTATGGACTACCCACAAAATTCTGCAGTCGAGTGAGAATGAGTGATGGGTAAACTGGGTGATTCTTTTATCAAATAATGATTGTTGTTTGTTAAAAAAATTACCCAGTATAGTATTTGAGATTTGTAATACTTCTATGTTTAATAAGAAATAATGTATTTTAAATTCGTGATTAATATAATATTTTTCTTTTGGAAATAAAAGTTTTTCAATATTTTACTATTCATTAATCGGAATTATTTACGATTATATTGTAGTATATTTAATATTTATCATTTGTTATTTAAAAACGAAAAATCCCTTGCAGGATAAAATTGAAAAGTATTTTATGTTTTCACTGTTTTCAGAACTCAACTTTGATGTATTTTGTTATGCGTGTACACCAGCACATCCCAAATAATCAGATAATATGAAGTACCTATACTTATAACTATTATAAAGTACATATAATTTATATATTATATTGTTTATCTTCATAATATAAGTATTAATTAGGTACAATTGATTTTACGTTCGTTCTAATATTATGATTTATGCCCGAAATATTTTATCGTTGTACGACTTGTCGACTTGTACGTCATCGTTTTTATGTCTCGTTACATTTACATCCATTCAAAATTATCCGTGATCAATCGATATTGAATTACGTTTTTTATTTTTTTATAATATTATAAAATATTCTTGGAAAAATTATTCAAGGACAAGCAATTATGAAAAAAGAAAAATATACGACAAATATACGTAATAAATAATAAAAAGTAATAAAATACTAACACGGTAATGCAATTATTTAGATAGTACTTTAAAAATATAGACTAAAACATTCAGACTATAACATTGTTATCGATTTCGTTGAAGAAGGATCATACACAATTATTTAAATTTTTAGAATTGTTATTATTATTAAATTCGATTTTTATTTTATATTTAAAAACTGATTACAAAAGTTATTAATATAAAAAATTAAAATGTTATTTTATAAATAATCTTTTTTTACCACATTTATTCTTAATACGTCTATTTTTCGTATATAAAATGACCTTTCATTTTTCGATAATGTATCTATTCGAACCGGCCCCTTTTCGTACACTTGACGTTTGAATATTTAAAGGCATCAAACTTATGATTTTGAAACTCGTGGCACTCTATCTTTGGGTCTCATGCCCAGGAGAGATTCTATAGCGATGGATTGGATGTTGTAACACCCCTCCCTCCCACGACTTATGCGGTTGATTTTTATTGTTGTTAATAATAAAAAGTTATATTATTTATTATCATTTTTGTGCCAGATAAATATGTGAAATAAGAATAGTCGTAGCACCCCTATTACCTATATATTATTATCTGAATCGTTCTGGATTCGCCACTATTGCTCACGTCATCCCCCCTAAATCCGGCACTGCTCATTCGATTTATATTATATAGGCACGTATTATATATCCATCCTCTTGTATACCTAGTACTTAAATACGTATTCTAAAAATACATTTGAAAAAAATACTCGGGCACAGTATTTGAATAATTTTTTAAAGAATCTGTAATTAAAATCAAATACTATTTTTTAATACTTTTTTCATCTTACTTTATGTACAGGGACGCACAAATTTAAATAATTAATACAAACTATACAATATTTTTATTTATAGATTATTCATCGTTGTGTACTGGTATATCGTAATATTTTTAGAGGCCTAAGCTGTACATTTAATTGAATTTATACAGTCCGTCGATTTCCTAATAAAATAATCGAGTTACATATAATAACACATTAAAAAAAAGTAGGTATTTAAAAATATTTGTATTTGTACTTGAATACTTTTTAAAAGTATATTTTATAAGACTATCTAATTTTTGTTGCTAGAT
Source organism: Rhopalosiphum maidis (assembly GCF_003676215.2). Lineage (NCBI taxonomy): Eukaryota > Metazoa > Arthropoda > Insecta > Hemiptera > Aphididae > Rhopalosiphum > Rhopalosiphum maidis. Next base: position 12,757,573 of record NC_040879.1, read on the forward strand.
CCACCTCTGTCTTCGAGTACTCGAGTACTATATTTGCAAATTTAAAATCCCACCAATTAAAGTCAATACCTATAATAGTATAATAAAATCATATTTTAAAATTTTTAACTGGCAATAGTGTTATAATTGATAATTAATATAACTATAACCTGTATAACTTTTACTGTTATTATTATTATTATTTTTTTTTTTAGTATCACCTGTTAAATATATAATATTAATCAATAGTAATGATTTATAATTGGACTGAAAAAAAATGAACAGAAATAACTAACAAGCAATTATAAAATACAACGAATATAAACGCGTATATAGCTTTAGGTAATAAAATAAACAACATTTTAACAGCAAGCGGGAAATTGTAATTGAATTAATTACATGGTAATTATATGATATCGCCATTATTAAATTAATAATTAATATAAAACAAATAATGTAATTTATTTTGTAATATTTTGTAAATCATAAACAATTTATTTTCTAAATATGATGTTCAATAGGTTGTGTTAAACACAGACAAAATGATCACACGGATAATGACATGTTTAATAATTCAATTATAGTGAATATCTTTACACTTGAAAAAACTTAATATAATAATTTATAAGCTTATAACAATGATCTTTCAACATAAAAAAGAATAGGTATCCACTCACATACTTTATCAATTGTTATTAGATCAACGGGGCTTTGTGACTTCTATCGCTTACCCGTTAATTGCCCTGCAACTATCCAACTGTATCAAATCGAAAAAAATAAAAATACCTTCTGTTAGTTTAATATCAATGCATCATAAGTCGAATCCTTGTCTCTTATAATACAACTCGACTAATTAAAATCCTTAAGTAAGTAGGTGTACAACTAATATTGTCATTTATCACCACTTTTATTCTAAACACAGGCTTCATAAGATCTTTAATGCGAATTTTACACAATATTCTATGACACTATAATAATCAATAAAATATTAATAAAAATTAACTCGAATAAAACCAAATGGAAGATGTATTTTAATAATTCCTTTGTGTAGACAGCTATTATAATATGGCTGTTGTGACTATACCAATACATATACTATTAATCTGAATCATGAATAGACAATTTTTAGCACAAAATGTTATTACTGCCTATATATATATATATATATATATATATATATTATAATAGGTATTATATGTATAATAATATATCATATTATACTATGTAGGCGTATGTATATATAGTAAGTATTAAGGCAATATATAATATAATGTACGAAACAGAAATACATGATATTTAGGTAAAAAATGTCTCAGTTTTTCAAAATAAACAGAAGTAAAAAAAATATTGACCGTGGGAAACCGGTTCAATTCACTCAAAAATTTCGATGTGCCACCGTTGAATATTGTACAGAGCGGAATTCTCACGGACCTTTTTTCCCACGAGTGCAATCCCACTGATTAACAGGTGCGCGTTTGGGAGTTTCTTTGCTTCCGATATTACCTTTCGTTGTTATTCACACTTGCAACATATTACACATATAATACATAAGCCTATATGTATATGCCGTAATACAGTAGGTACCAATGTATATATAGTATATTATATAAAAATAAAAAAATACGCATTTAATATTTAAAATTGCGTTCATGACATTATTATATCAATGTACAAATCGAACATTATATTGAATATAATTTTTACGCAACAATATTAAATAATAATAAACCATCCATGTAATTTCGAGTTACCGTGTGTGTGTGTGTGTGTGCATAGACGGAGTATATACCATGACATATCCATCCGTTGCCGCGCATTTAAATATAATATTATATATTTATTATCCCCTACTCCAATTTTGATGTTTGAGTGCCTACTGTAACATTGCCATTATTCATATGAAAAAAAAAAAATAATTCTATAGACTATACATAAAACGACCGTATCCATGCATACAAACCGCATCATGTTTATGCCATTACGGTAGTCCGCGGTAATATGGCATAATATTATATGTTAATATACTTATATATATATATATATAAACCTATGTGGAATTTAAATAATAAATCGAATAATGCAAATATTAAAAATCTACCAAAGATTTTATGATACAATTTCATATTAATATATACAACCGATTATTATAGGTGCATAGCTATAACTATATATTTAGTTGTCATTGTAATTATTACAAGTAATACTCATCATCATATATTATCACTTGTATTATGAACTTTATAGTTAGATATTATTAATTAATATATTCATTAAAAATTTGTAAATGGCATATTAATATGCACATACAAGTGTAGCGCGATGAGTTCTATAATATGTATATATACAGTTACAGTATATAGTGTTTATACACTTACATTTTAATACTTAGGTATGATACAGCAGGTATATAATATTGTGTGTGTTTTTGATGATATACATACTTATATATGTAGCTCGAACTTGAATTAACAATTTAAACCGATTATATTCATTATTTTTTAATAATATATAGGTATATAATATAATGTATAGAGTATACGTGTTATCATTACCTATGCATATATAAATGTACAAAATATATGTATTAATTAAAAATTTAATTTAATTTCGTGCCGTGTACCTAGTGAGTATATAAATAGGTACCTATATGTTTATGTAATATTATTATTATATATATATTATACATTTAGGCGTGCGCACGGTGGGTTCGGGTGTGCCTGGGCACCCCGGACATTTTGTAATTGGGAAAATTGAAATCTCCGAAATGTAATTTTTTTTAAAAATATGTGATAGATTCTGATACGCGGAAAAACTTATTATGTTAGACAGTCAGATGCTATACAAAAGTACTGTAGGTAATTATAAATACAAATTTATAGTATCATAATATTCATAGGCATTAAAATTTGATTCAAAGAAATATATTAATAAAAGAGCTCTAAAATAATGTAGGTACCCCATGCAGGAATTCAAGCCTGGGCACGACTATATATTTAATCTAATTAATTTTTTAATTAGTGTAGATGTTGATTTGTAATTGGTTTAATATAATTATCTATAAAATATCATACAATAATGATCTAATTTATATTAAAATGACAATTATACAAACGTGTTAGTAATTACTAATCACTAATGACTAATCAATACTTTAACCATTAATACAAAATTGAAGTAGTATTTTTATTTCTCTAAGAGGACGCCACACCCGCATGTGTTGTCTTACGAACGTACAACATGGTAAAAACACTAAAAACCGTTTCACACGGGCAAAGACCACTCAGGCTGTAGTACAAGTTAAGCAACCGAATTTTTACACTATAAAAAGGAAAACATTGGCTGTGCGAGTTGCATCGTTTTTAATTTTTTAATATTACTAATACGGAAAAAATTCTTATTGTTTCAAAATCCATTATTGTTGTGTTTTTCAAACTTGCATAACTTTTTTGTAGTTCTGATATCGAAAAAATAAAAATTATGAATTATTTTGACGCTAAATAAGACATGAATATTTGATATTTTTAGTTTTTTTCTTTAAAGTTTAAATATCGAAAAAAATTGTTTTCTCGGTAAAAAAAACCTTGAAATTTTAATACAAGGTTCCTCATAAGTCATTCAGAAGCCAATTAAAAAATATGAAAATTCATAGTCACAATATATTTTTATAAGACTTATAAGCTCTTAAACACTTAATGTTTAATGTAAAAATTTAACAAAATTAATAAAAAACGCAAATAAATTTATAAATTGTTTAAACATAATATTTATGAATTGAAAATTTATTAATTAATATAAAAATCCTCATACGTATTTTACACTGCAACCAAAAACATAAAAAATATACTTACACAATTTATTTTATAGATATTTGAAGTTGAAATTTGGATGAAATTAAACATTCCAGCAGCAATAACAAATTTAGTTATTTTTTATCGTTTATAAAATTATTATTCGTGAATATTTAGCACTTTTAACGTATACCTATTATTATGTTTTATACACACAATTAAATTTTAAAACGCAGTTTTATTTGCAAAATTAACTCAACTTACCATAGATTTATTGTAAAATAAATTACTATATAATATTATATATTACGTTTATTATTAACTACCAGTTTCACTTAACATTTTTCGAGCTCTATTGTATTTTATTTGTCAAAAAAAATTTTTTTATTGATTTTATTAGAACTGTAACGTTTTTTAATATTTATGTACTCTATATTGACAAGTAAACCGCAGTGTCATAATAAGAAAATAATAATTTTTCAGAATAAAGTCGTTTATATTACGGCAATATTAACAATTCATAGAATATACCTATACTTAGCATTTAGTAATATAGGCTAACAGTCTCGGTTCAGAATCGTTTTTCGTGTTCAATGATTTATCGCCAAAGTAAAATTTAACAAATCCAATACAGTGACCTATACTCAATAACGAGGTACACTCGACATCCATATTATACCGTGTAGACCGGTTGCCTATGTGTTATTTCTCCTTTTTGTTTTCATTGAGTAACAATAATTTGAAAAACGTGTTACATTGTACGTTAACCCAGACACATAAACTGTTATTGGCGTTGTATCGCTGAATTAAGTTTATGACAGACAAAACTGAAAAGCACGTAAATTCCCTAAAACAGCCATAATAGACTACGCGTATAATGTATCTGCGTGCAATAGTCATTCAATATTTCCCAATATTTATCGGTCATATATTATAAAATATTATGCACTGTACCAAGTGTCCACGACGCACACTCCCGGAAGAATAATAAATTACGTGTATAGTAACATTTATTTTTTAATAACTAAAAATAATATTCATTGAGATTTAACGCAAGTATATCCTATGTAGGTATACATCGTTAATGTGGGTGGTCGTAGAGGTGAAGTTTTCAATCGATTTTTCTGTTCTCTCCATTCAAAATCCTAGAAAGACTAAAGAAATCCTTTGTACCGCGGGCCGCCATTGTGCAACGCAGACTTAAACAGTGCAACATATTGGAAAAGTCTGAAACACCGAATTTACGGTTATTATAAAGTACAATGTAAAATTAATATTCGATAATACACGTGTTTTACCCGCATGTCTTATCCGTCGCCTGTCAGAGGACATGTGAAATGTATCTGTGCATGATGGATAGACGGATGATAAATACAATTAATGAACGCAATAAAAGATAATGATTTTTCGTAACATACGTGTGTGATAACAAAAACGTCAAAGACAATATGAATCTGATTAAAAACGCGTTTACGACACACTCGTACAATACCTAACATATTATTGTTATATCGTGGAAATAATGTTTTCTCCTTCAAATGTACCTAATGTGTTTTGTGTTCGAAAAGATCGTTTTCGAATTTGACGTTGCGTCGAAAGACTATTTTAAGTGGCGGCAGTGGCGCGGTGCGACTGAACCCATCGCAATAACACTGTGTATACGCTCACCCGACCTAATATGTCACTCGTTAACCCTTCTATGAATGTATCCTGGACAAGGCGTACGCATATAATATTATACACAAAAAAAAAAATAAAATAAAAATAACAACAATATATAGGTATACGAAACACTTTAGTTGGTACTCGGTAATTATTTTCTCGTGCGTGGGACACAATAACGTGAGCTTGTTTTGTGCCGTATACGTATAGGGTACACCGCGCATTAATCGTTAAACGAATTACCTGGTTATAATCATTCTTTCTTCATATTCCGTGAATATTGTCTGATATTGATGATAGCCATTGTACACAGGTACCCACATTAAAATATCTCGATGGAAATAATTCGAAATACTTATATATCTACGGGACGCGCGGCCCCGGCGACTGTGTACAACGTAGAAGGGTAATAATAATTATTATTTATTATAAAACATGAGCTAAATGTAATGATAAATAACGCAAGGGACGACGACTGTACGAGATGCATTACGCGTATCATAAAATATTATACGCCGCGTAAAATGATTTGATTTAATTTAATAAAAAGTAAGTACTCGTAATTATACTGGTCTGCTGCAGATATAAATAATATATTCTTATACATATATGCGGCAGCGTACTACGTGCAATTATTCAAATAGTTGTATTGAAACGACGAGCGAGTTTAAAAATCGATTAAATTGTCTGCGATGTAACCTAGGTAAGTAATAACATCATAAGGTTTTGAAATGATTATGTTTTACATAATTATATTTAAAAAAAATAATAAGAAGAATAACACGTGTGCCAGACAAAACGAGCACAATAATGATATACCTGCACACACACGGGTACGCGAAACATAATTCGTACTTAGATGTATTATAATACACAGGTATTATATACCTACTATGAATCGAATCATTTTTTTGTCGTACTCATTTCCACAGACATGCCCATAATATATAGCTATAGGCGAAAAACCAAAAATCGTTTTTAAAAATGAATACATTTCTTCGGTTATATATATATATATATAAATATATTACGGTGTAAGACGTAACACACTAACACGTATAAGTATATATTATTATTACTTATTAGGTATACGCATATTTATACTCGTGCGGTTGTGTATACGTTTTGTAAATTAACAAAACAATGTTATGGTGTAGGGACAAGTGAAAAAAAAAAAAAATACTAATGAATGAAGCCGAAACTGCGTGCAGTCGGCTAAACGTATGTGAAAGCTCGACTGTATAGATATATATCAAAATGCGATAAAAAAAAAATAAAAAAAAAAATGTACTGGATATTTGTGACGTTGTGAGACAAATCCGTTGGGGATGAAAAAAACTGCGAGCATGGTTTTTGTATTCGAGTAAATACTGTAGGTGGTAATAAATATCGAAATTAATCATGAAGCATTTACTGTAACTATAATTGCTGCGTAGCACATGCACGATAGCGTGGCCGCGAGGAGTGTATTGGACAGCCTATATACATTATATTAATTATTTGCTTATAGACATTATACGATTTACGAATATACAAACTTAATATTATAATATAATATGTACCTGTGATAGTTTTTTTCTTTTTAGATCGTCCAATTTTTTTTTTATATAATTCTTATCGGTTTATGTTTTTATTAGAGAGTGTGAATATTTTGATTTATAGCACCTATGAGTGTGGTCATGGTGCAATTTAATAAATATATTTAGTAATTAGTAATTAATGATTGCATTTCATAACCTGTACAAACTGTCAAAAAAAGTTTTATTTGCATATTAATATTAATGCATATTTTTACTCCAGAGAATATTTCAGAATATTTTAGTTTATGGTACATAATATTATAGAATATTTTAGCATATTTCCGTAATATTGGATTATATTAAAGGATATTCAGCATGTATAAGACAATAATCATGGACCGTCGTACTAATTTTTCTTCGGAAAATTTGGAAAAATATATTATTGTACATTCCTTTAAAGACATTGTATAATATTTTTTTTTTTTTGTGTTAATGTATTGCATAATGTAACACATAAGATATAATTATATAAATAATAATAAATTATAAATCCATAATTATAATCAATATTTTTTTTTACTTATTAGTTAGTATTATCAATATTTTTCAGGATATTTTGAGAATATTAGGAATATTTTTGGTAATATTTCATCAATTTTAGCTGCATAGGTATAAACATCATATTACAAACGTTTTAACAGAATATAAATCCGGACTCTAGTAATTACTGATCACTTTACAGTTTTCGTTCTAGATTGTAAATAGCGATTATTTGTTAAAATTTTCCAATTTGAAAAAAAACAACAAAAGATTTGATTGAAATTTATTACCCGATATACTCAGTACAGGACTCGTCATAGCACATCTATACGCTTCAGATTTCTGAATTTCTCACACCTCATAATCACTTAGTCAATACCTTTATATGTATAGATGCGAGTGATACGAGTATATGTAGGTACATATAGCCGAACAAATGATATTGATTTCCAAATTACAAGTTACGAAATCCCCGCCGTATAATTTAATCATATTACCAGTTGCATTAATTATATGTTTTGCATCGTAAAATTGTTACGAAATAAAAAAATCATACGAAATGTTCAATGTTGTATTATACACAATATATATATATATCCATTTCCTTAATTCCTTGATCATTGTATGAGGTTTTGTACTTTAATTTTTTTTATTCTTATTTATTAACTTACTACTCGATTACCTACGTCTTTTGTGTACATATACGATATGCAGTGTAGATATATGCGTTCAATCGATGCACTGCGCGTCTGCATTATGTACTTTACGGCTTTACAAAATGCAATTCCTTCCGTGGAAGTTATATTACTTACAACAGAAGATTTAAAATTGAACATGTAATGTAGGTACTCATGCCATTTTTCAAATTGACGACGACTAACCCGGTGAGTGGTAAAAAATATCATCCGCGAGTATATATGTCGGAAACACGGAATAGGTACGATATACTGGATTATTAGTTCTTCACGTTAGCGTTGATGTGTTTTGAGTCGTTAATCATGCACATGTACTTTTATGAGTATAATAAATTAATAGCATATAATATACTATTTGGACAGCGTGTTCGTCCAAATACAGTCTACTACTATAGTTGCAGTCTATTAACAGTTCGTTTAACAACCAATACTATTCTAAAGACAAAATGCATAACTAATGCAAGATATGTGTATCGATTAAATAATATATCTTTTAGCGCTTATAGACGGACGACTATTAAATTATAATAATACAATTTCACCGCATTAATTTTTTTTTGACAATTATGCCAAAATTATACGATACAAATTTCAATTTAAAAGCGTTTATATTATGTATTTAGAGTGACCGGTAGTCAGAGACTGCGGTACTACTGTCTATGCAAATAAAAGAAACCGATAAACCTTTACCGTTCCCGCGGTTCGGAGGGTTTCACTGTGCACATAGAACTTTTGATTTACCCTCTCTACAAACAAAATCAAAATAATTGTTTCCTGATATCGTAATTAAACCAATACCTATAGATAGTTTCCGAAAAAAAAAGTAATACTATTGAACCTCTACACGTATAGTATACGTCATATGTAATTTACCTATCAGTGATTAATTTATTGATCGGTGAACTTAAAATGCCACAGTATACATATCTATATATATATATATATATATATAGCTTGCATAAAACCAATGTCTAACAAAAAAAAAAAAAGTATCATCAGCCATTAGGTATATATCATATCTACGCGCGAGTGTATAGAACACTGCACAATCACATTTACGTGCGAGCACAGGTAATAATTGATATTATACAAATATATATATATATATATATATATATAATATATACATTGTATGTGGCACATAATTTAAACAATAAACAATATATTATAATAATAATATATATACCAATTATTGCATTGTATTCGATATTCGTGTCGATATTATATAAAACGTGCCGGTTCATACTTAATTTTTGTCGTGAAATCAAACATTATAATATCATAATACACATTATTCACATAAAATACCACCATTCCGATATACAATAAACCCATATAATCTATATGCATATATTATAGATTACAATATGTTGGTTATTTTCTGATTATGGATTCTTCAAACCTCGGCATCGTATATAATAGTCGTCTATATTATAATATGGAAAATACCGATGTTCCTCATCTGCGCGAGCACTATTTTATAATATTGCATAATATATACGAGCGTATATACCTCGTACGACGACGACGACGACGATACACTATATATTATACATTATTATACTTCTCCCGCACAATATAATAATTGAATTGAAATCACAACAATACGTTTATGATACACGGGTAGTAGCTAAGTATAATGCGCACCAATTATACGCAAGACCGCGAATAATAATCATTATATTATTATTATTATAAAGTTTAAACCGCGCGAACGCGTTTTAACAAGCGGGAGTTCACGCCTCGCGCGTATTTTATATATAATTAGTATTATGATAATTATGTTTGTTTTCGGACGGTTTAAATGTCTTAGTACTTCTGTAATATGCCCAATAATACCTATAAATACGAATATACAGCATATTATTTTTAATTATTCGTACATCACACGGTGGACGAAAAACCTTACGCGCGTGCGTGTGATTAATGATTGCATATGTGTCGGCTAGGCATACTTGCTCACGAGTATATCATAAGAGGCACATCTATAGGCATATCCGCTTATATACGAAAATATCGTTATTCGCTACGGGTGTGCTGTAGCCGTTGCGCGTACACGACTGGGGGGGTTCCTTTACCGGCCATACACGCGCTTACATCAAATCAAATCACGTTCATTATATAATGTCACAATAATCGTATAATTATTGGACCTGAACATCTCGCCGTGACCAGAGTGTATAATTTACGTTATTATCATTATTATTGTTTTTTTCTTTACATTCGAAAACGTTACACACCACGCTGCTTATGATTTATTTTTCAAAAATGTGTATAAGCGATATATACTATAGGGGCATTACTGTTATAATTATGCATACCAATCTATATATCATCGATATTTTCGAATATCCAAACATTATACAATACAATATTGAATATGGTATTAATACACCCACCGACCCACCACCTACATATTATAATATGATGGTGAGTCCAACAACTCGCGCGTTTACGCTCGCCGACTGCATGTGTCCCTCGCTCCGGAAAAATGTACACTCGTATAGAGTCTTAATACTCACTATTATATAAGTACTTGACCGAAATAAATATTCCATTTAAAGGCTCCGACTTGATTGTATACGCTCCGCCGACGTTTACTGCACTTTTAGTAGAAATGACGCAGGCAGTATTCAAGTATTATATAACGCATTAAACTATAAATGGGCCCGTTTTTATTATATTTTTTTTATGGGAAGCAATCAGGAAAAACTTGAAAATGTCATATTGTAAGACAGTAAAGTACGCAACCGACAAACATTTTGATAGATTAATTCGTTTTTATTCATTTACATATACATATATAAATATGCGTGTACTTATACAAGTACCTTTATATATAATATATATATCATATAAACATAGAATATTAAAACGTTTTATAGTACACACATTGTATAATAATTCATATTTATAAAGATAAATAATTTTTGTTAAAAACTAAATGATAATTGTTTATTAGAGCTGATAACATTATGTATTGTTTAAAAAATTATTCTCAACATAATTATTACAAAATATATATTATCTAAATTCACTCATAGAATGTTCTTATAAATTTCGTGTTTTTAGAACAAATTGTAATAAATAAGTAACATATGATTTTTTAAGCTTGATTCAGTGAATTTATTATAGATCGTAAATGGAGTAAAATACACAATTAAATATTACATTTTTGTAAGATATAACAACGAAAAACAGTTACTACGTTTATACAATTGAGAATTGAATATTCATTTTTAAAACAAGAAAAATTATATATTACATACGTGGTTGTTAATTATCAAAACATAAACATTGAGGAATGATAAAATAGATAAAAACATATTGAACAACCCAAATAAATCACAAACAAAATATACCCACCGAAGAAATAAAATACAATAAATATAATATATATATATATATATATATATATGTGTGTGTTTATAGACGACAGAATTCTCATGAAAATATCTACTGGAAGAAAGCTATACAAGAATAACAAAATAAATGCTCTAAAATATCGATCACAACCATTACAAACTAAATTTTCTTTGGTATTACTGTCTTATAGTTACATTATATAAAATACAATTACACAGTAATAAATTATAGTCATCAAGTGTTTGGCATGAATGGCGGCAAAACTAGTAATTAAATCAACCGAGTTTTAGTTATAACAGGTTAAAAGTAAAAAATAAAATAAAAACACTACGTTTTGTTTATAAAATCAGTCAAGTACAGGTACAGCAATAAGTATTACATACGTATCATATATAATATATAAGTAATAAAATAATTAAAATAAATAAAACACATCGGTACAAAATTTTGTAGCAAGTAGGTGCTACACGTGATGTACGAGAAAATAAACGGATTATTTCAAGATTACGACGTGTGTTAAAAATAAGTTTTTTCATCACAAATTAATAATACTAAAAATAATAATATTAATTCACAGTGATCAGATTTTGTAATATTACCGTTTTCAAATTATATTATACCATTATCTATCACGCACTTTTAACTACAATAATCTTAATGATAAAAAAAATAAATTTAATTTGTATTATACAATACCAAAATTTAAACTACAAAAACGGATTTGGAAACAAATTATCATTGACCATTGCACAATAATATTGTTTTTTAGCACATAATTTAAAGCACCTTAGAATATGCATTTTGCTTTTCTATACTTAAAAAATAAACTTACTAAAAATACTACAAATTAAAAGAGTCACGAATTTCAATAGTAAAGTAATTACTTTTTTCTCTTTTTAATTTTTAGATACGAAAGTCATTATTTTTAATTTGTTGTATTGATCGTTTTATAATTATATGTTTTGTAACATTTATTTGACTTAAAATTGAAAGCTGTTAACAACTTCAATTAACTATCAAACTTGTTCTTACTCTTGTCGATTTGTAGACAAGACTAATTTATGTCAGTAACTAGTAATTTCGTGAGAAGCTTATAGATAATTAAGGTAAGTCATTAAAATCAAAACCGTTTGTAACGGGAGCTAAGACCGAGATAAATATTGCATAGTAATTGATTCACTTTTGAAATTCAAGATATTATATTGTGAGATCCACACACCAAATTACAAATGTATAATTTAAACTTTAAAATATGCAGTAACGTGCTGTATCTATAATGGTTCTCCCAAAACATATCTTAATGACATTGCACAATCATATAATAACAGAACAGGTGTAGCGTTCAATAATATGCCAACAATTATGATCTTGGACTCAAGTAAGAAATTCGTTTGTTTAGCCAATCAAACGGACGGAAAAAATCGTTTACAAGAACAATCGTACAAAATAATTAAAAGGAACTAACTTGCAAACAATTATGTGCAACTAAAAATTACAATACAAATAAAAATAAACTTATTGATTAGAATTCAACTATAAATATAATTACCACCTACTGTCTACACTTTGACATATTTTCTCCATGAAATTGAACAACTAAAATGAATAACTATCATCGTTTAAGAGACGACAAAAACGTTTACATTAGATATTCTCATTTTCTCATTTTATTTTTATGTGATTGTTTAGAAACTGCATGGATTTATGTCAAAATGTTACAGTATTGTACCATCATTAGAGTGTTTATAAATTATTATTTATCCATACCACTTAAAATGCAAAGAAAATTTATAAACAATTTCCAATACACGTTTCTCACATTTTTAATTCATAACAATACTTCATCGAAGTATTTTTTATTGATTCCAAATCATGCTATTCTTCATCATTGATAATCTTTAATATTGGAATGTTGGTTCCACGGAACATCATTTATGGCTGGCTGTAACCTATTATGAGGATGTGGCGCTCGCATAATGTCATCTGTGGGTTGGATGTGATTCCTGGGTCCAGATTCTGGCGTGTATGTAAATGTCAGTCCTGTGGCGTAAATGATACCATCATTTCTTACTAGAGATACTGGTACTTGGGTTGGCTGTCTGACCCACAGCCAATCACCCCTAAATGAGGATATGTCTGGTACAACGGCAAGCATACTCTCCTGGCAGCGGTACATTGTTTCGGATTCAACATCACCAAACCATACTTGTAGGTGAGGTGTAAAATTTTCTCCGGTCAATTCTAACATAGCCACATCACCACCGCCGTTCAAGTTCAAACTGTGAACGACTGGAACAGGTGTTATTGGTGAGTTTACGGGACCCATACCTTCGTAAAACTGATACTCGGCCTTGTCCGTGCTTATAATCGTCCAGCAGGCACCGTCGTTAATCATTTCTTTATTGGGTTCCTTGGGACAAGGTGTTGCTTGAAACTGAATTATACGCTCTTGGGATAAACATAAATACATATGCTCCGTATCTTTCATGTAAAACGCACACTTATGCAATTGGGACACTGGATCATCAGCTTCTAGAAGGGCCATCTGCTTATCGACTTTCCTTATTATAAGTCGAGGCAATGCCATACCAGTGACACTACAGACTAGCTTGATAGTACTACCATAATGAACATATCCATCTCTAACATTAAATTCTTCACTTTCACTTTCATCATCATCTAATAAGTGAATAGTAAATGCACCCCATTGCGTCGAGCTAGCATGAAAATTACCCTTTTCAACGTGCAAATAACGTGTACTGACTGTTTGGGACCTTAACCTATTGAACAACGCTACTTTTGTTCCACTTGCTATACATAAATCGGCATTTTTTAACGATTGTTTTTTCTTTGACGGTTTCGATATAACCTTTATTCGTTTACTATGGAATGTACCAATGTCATAACCAATATTATAAAACATTCTAACCATTAACATAAAATGTTTTCGCTTATCTGAATCTGAAATAAACAACGTTTTGGCAGCACAATATTGCTTTCCGTTATTAAGATCGAGTGGCTGCAACTCTTGATCAGTGCTTCCAATACCAATAAAGGCGCTCATCTGAGAATTAGCTTCAGACACCCCTTCTCTTAACAATTGTTCTTGTCGAAGTCTCCAACCATCGCCAAATAAGTATATGCAAGGGGGTGGACAAAAAAATCGTTTTTCATTACCGTACGATTTCTGAGCTACCTTAGCATGAAGAATAACCAACACTAAATCATTACGATCTCGTAAATATCTCTCCATTGCATCTCTAGTTAGACGTTGTTCAGGTCGAAATTGCATTGGAGCTTCAGGGCCATAGTGGTGAGGCATCCTTGCTGGCACTCCAAGAAGTTCCGCGGAGTTATAACAGCTTAAAGAGCCCACTTCTCCATCATCCGTATCACCATCTTTCTCTGATTTTAGCGTCCAGGTTCCCATAAATCTAAAAAATTCAAAAAATGTATATTTAAAAGTGAGTCAAAACTAAATTCAAAAAAATATTTTTGATTGAATAAAGATAGACCTTATGATTTTCGTTTAAACATAATTTATTTTTATTAAAGTCTAATAAGTTATATTAAAAATTGTGTATAATAAAATAATGGTTTAAAACTATATGAACTACAATTTAACATTTAAAAATTGTTATTCTAAATTATAGACTTAAAGTAGTTATTATTAAGTGTATTCATAGAAAAATAATTTATAACTCCATACATATTATTGTTTATTAATAAGAAAAATTACCACTTTTCTATAGTGAATTGGTCAAGTCTACATTGTCATTAAATAAGTCACTTTAATATATAATATGACCAATTTGAATTCAGTAATAAATCATTGCATATGAAAAGTAAGATTAGTAAGTTTAATAAGTAAGTTAGCTTATGTTACTATAAGCAGATTTTATTATATATTTATACTAATATTAAATTAATTAATTTTACAATAAGTAATATGGTAGGTTTTTTCGAAAAATTTGCATTTTAAAATTGTATTATGTTCATAAAATATACTGATACACGTTAAAACTCTCAAGCGTTCACGAATAACTAAAATAGTAAAATCATTATTATTTGTTTAATATCTAATTTTGTCTAAATTTTAATTTCAAATGCTAATACAAATATTTGAGGAAAATTTTCTCTCTCAAGTACTTATGGTTATTCGTTTTTGAGTTGCCTACACCAACAAAAACAAAATTTATTTTCTCATATACTAGTTTTTTGTAAAAGTACCCGATTTGCTTGATTTAGTTTTTATATTGAAAATTCAAATGAATTTTTGACAACTTTTGACTTCTGAAAGTATCATCTAAATTTAATTTTCTACCTGATACCACTCTCAGAGTTGAAAATCTAAGCATTTTTACCATTTCAATCGTTGGAGATTACGGTCAGAAAAAAAATTATTTAATAATTATCATTACATTCATCGTTCCGCTCAGAAGTTAGAATCTATTACCAGTTAGGCTTAATAAATTATAAAATACCTAATATAAATTTACCCTACACAAAATTTTTTTTTTTAATTTTCTAGTTCAGAAATATCAATGTTAGATTAGATTGATTATTAAATGTATTGAAAATGTATCAATATCATTCGTAGTTCTTCACAATTATCTCGAACTGAAAAACATTTAAAAAATGGCTTTTCTATAGAGTGCTTTTTGTATTTGTTTTCTGATCAATGTATAGCTGTATTTATGTGACATTTTTGAAGAACTTGTGCCACTCAAAAATACTTGTTAACAGACACATAACAATACATCAGGAACCTATAGAAAAAATAAAAGCTTTATCGCCTACCCTCACAGTTTGAATTGCTGATACATAAGCACGTGCATCTGTAGTAATCTTCTGGATCTGTTACTAGTGCTACTATAGATAGGTACTGATCGTAAATGGTAAAGCTCAAACATTAAAACAGAATAACTTTAAGATTTTTATTTGTACATGTGCTTTAACTATTTAAAAAATTATAACATAATCATATAAATAGAATACGTATAATATAGTAGATACGTCAATTTTTTTTTTTCTGTAAAAATAATAATTTAGTAAAACAAATATTTTCGTTCATTTTGGTTATTTAATTTATTTTGTTAAGTTTGCACACGTGTCTTATTATGAAATAAATTCAATTTGAATGAATATAAATAAACTATACATAATGATATAGAATATGATAATACCTATCTATAGAACACGATTACTGCAAAATATAATAAAAGTAACAACCAACTGTAGTGTAAGTAAATACTGTAAGTCTGTAGCCTACTGTAAAATAATGATTATGATTTGATTATAAAAAGTTACACATATTATTTGTAAACGTATGACAATTAAAGTTAGGACTATTTTGATTTATTGTAAAACTATATGTTACATTGTTATATTTATACTACCTAATATGTTAATAATATTCGTTAGAGAACAAACCAACATTGTCTCACAGTGATCACAAATTAAATATTATTAAATATAAATGTGTTTTATACTTTTATTTACATAGGTATTAAAACACAAAAACCTTCGAAATTTCCTAATCAAACACCCTTCTCTCAAGTCTCTAAACAGTGATAATGGTGTACGGAGGTCCTTTGAATTTTGATAATTCGAATTAATGTTGTCGAACAACTCAATCGATACTTTTCCTATTCCCAGCCTACTCACTATAGACTACAGACTCTCCCTTCACAATAGGGATATTCAATTCAATATGTACAGCATGGAAATAGTATTAAGTGCGGTGCATAATGTGTAAAATAACATGTGATAGGGTAGAATATTCAATTAATAAATTGGACACCCTACATGCACTTGAAGGGATAATCTCCTTTTAAGTGCACAAAAATGGACCCCAAAATAATTTATGTAATATATTATACTATTATACTGCAGTAAAAGACTTAGTATAATATTGTATAACGCAAATATGTAGACGTTGAAAACAAAAACAACACGCTATCCTAAATTTCACGGGTTAAAAATAGTGATTATATCGAAATAAAAATATATAATTATTAATATTTTATCATTGACATAAGAACAATTAATTTATATAACATATGTATATTTACGTATTACGTTTTAATCATTTTATTCGTCTCACGATTTAAACATCAGCCTTTTTTCTCTATGAATATAATTATAATACAAATACAAACAACATTGAAATTCAACTGCTATTAAAACAATAATATTTTAAAAAATTATTTGTAACATAAATACTTAAATATTAGTAAAAACTTAAATTATTTTTTATATTGCAAATGTATATCTTTTATTGTTAAAGTTAAATTATTAAAATTAAATTAAAAAATACATAATAAGATTCTACTGTTGTAAATTTATTTTGTATTTCCTATAGTTATTTTCTTCAAAATCCTTATTAATATAAGTATTTTATAGCATTACCAGGTCTACACTATGGATGACTCTTCAGTTTCCATAAAGTATCAATTAAATACCTATATACATATGTATATATTTTATTTATAGTATATTATTGATAATATTTCAATTACTTCTTGTAAATATAATACTATTTTAATTATTTACCATATTAAATGTATCTATTTGTGAAATAAAAAATACAATTTATTACACATTTTATATACAGGTATATAAAACATAATGAATTTTTTCATCGCCTATTACGGTTTTAACATTCACGAAAATAAATAAATTATAATATTGTAATAAGTAATTTATATTACATATAACTCATATAAGTATTATATAAGCAATATAGCTACATATTTTAAAAGTACCTATATTTAACATTTTCAATCATTAATTCAAGGTATAGTAAATACATATCTAAATATCCAAATAGCATAAATTATAATAAAATTATTAAATATACGTAAATACGTAAAATATACCTATTACCTATGGTTTTAATACCGTAGGTAGGTAGTAAAATAATAATATAATATTTGAATAATATTATAATTTAATTTAATTTCAAATACATAAGTTGTCAAAATATCTGTATAAGATTATTATCTATTTATATTATTAGGAAGTATATAATTAGTTTTCTATAAATATAAGTATATATAAAAAAAAAACATTCTTTTTGCATCAAATGATAAATGATTAGTTTCCAATAATTTTTATTAGTCTAATTACATTGAATTTTCATTCAAACGATTGGGCTAAATTAATAAAACTATTCCAAGTATTTGATTCAATGTAATCGTATAACTATATTGATTCATCGTAAAAAATGAATTTCGTAATTTAAAAATAGAAATAAATAATAATTAAATACAAAATAAAATAAACTATCTTGATTATTCATGTCATGGATTATGTAGATTATTGTAATTCCACTAACTAGTAACAGTAGTTACTTCTCAGTTAACAAATTGTGTAAATTTTATTCACAGATTATTTGTATCACGAAATTTTGGACAAAAGTTACTAATATGTAGGCTGAGTCTATGATGACCTTTTTAATTTAATGTCATTAAAATCAAACATGCGAAAATATTTTATTGTTTTAGTTTTTTTATTAAGATAGAAAACTTCAATATCAATTTTCATCAAACATGTGCGACATTTATTTTAGATAGCAGTATAATACATATAATAATATGATTATTTTTTTAACGTGAGTATTCACCAAATTTTACGTATTTTAAAATTCTTTTGGGAAACTCAACCAAAGTAAGTACCTATTTCATTTAAAAAAATATTTATTTTATTTTATACATTTATAAAATGAAATTAATTTATTTCAGCAAAAATATAGTTTTTATCGATTATTGACCAATTATATGAAGTGTACATATTGTGTACTAAAATATTTAGATGCCTCTTTCAAATACCACCATGCAACTAGTTGGGTTATACCCTTTTTACGGACACAACTTAGTCACCATAAGGTATATATTGGACGTAACACGTAAGTAGTATTATCTATTATCAATTCATAGGCACGTGTAGTTATTATTAATTTTTAATTATCGAATTTAAGCATATTTTATACATCATACTACCGTACATGGTACATGTTACATGTCATATGTCACTATAGATGAGAACCAATCACTTCGATTGCAAATATATTATACTTAAAAACTATACGATAAATATTTTAACAATGCATATCAAAACATTCAAGTTCCTATATATTAAAATAAAATAATATTGAATATTCATATACACGTAATTTTAAAATGTTCATCTGCGTGCACTATGGTGTCTAAATAAAATTAGCTTCACTGAAAATATTGTTTTAAATTTAGCACTCAATGCAATTTAGTTTAACCCTTTTAGTTTTAATAATTTTAAATTTTTCTAATAAAATTTTAAAATTTTAAAGTGCCACATTTATAATAAATATACATATATTATACGTATTTGTAAAAAATCTTATTTTATGTTTCTATTTAACTAAAGTTAGTTTATATTTAGAATGTGATATGTATCATTAATTATTACCCCTTCTGTATATATTTTATATATACCTACGGTCTTATTATCAACAAAAATGTATGTTGTAAATGTACAATGTTTATTAATGATTATGTATTCCATGTTTTGATGAACTTAAATAAATTATATCTAGGTAGTTATTCCTCTAATGAAACATTTAACTCCCTGTTTAAAAACAATATAGCACGGGTACAGTGTATAATATGCATATATACAATGTTCTAAATTACGCATAAATGTTTTTTCTTTTGACGACATTGCAATTCATAAATGCATGGTAAGTAGGCAATAAATAAAAATGTGTTTGCATTATTTAAAAAGTTTATTAAATTATGACACCTGTTTATTTTATACCAGGTATTTTACTACTTTACTAGTACAAACGCGTTTACGATTATTAAAGAATATAATATAGTACCTATTATAGTGGATGATCCGTTTGAAATTCACGAGAAAGATTCAATCAAAACTTTAGTTTTAAAAATATTGTTTTAGCCTGCAGCAGTGTTTTGTTTAAGACAGCGCACTTAAGTATAGTTTTTAGTTAATACAAGTATAGGAAGGTATTTGAAACGTTTGTGTTAAAATAAATGTACATGTATGGGTACCTGTATAATTATACTACGAAAACAATTCACTCATTTCACTCTCATTTAGTGAGACTGTATTACTGTAAAGTTTCAAAATAAAAATAACAACAAAGGTCATAAAGAATTTCAAAAATATCGAAAATCGTAAAATTCGGTACGTGATCGACCGTCATAAAATACAAACGAATTTATGTACCGTGTTCCATAATAAACGCGTATTACCTAAATAACATTATACAACATAACAACTATACTACTCATCGTATATAAATATATATATATATATATAGGCATAGACATAGACATATACATATATTATATATGTATTAGATATTTAAACCCCTGCCGCGACATCTAGGTAGGTACCTATATAATAAATGTATGGGTAATAACTAGTAATTAATAACAATATTTACGCCTACTCCTGCTAGCTATCCACGTGAATTTTTCGTGGGTAGTTTAAAAAACACGAATAAATACAAAACGGTTACAATAATATAATTGTAAAAAACGAGATATCACACAGTAAATTATGTACATTTAGTATAATACGTAGGCACGTCAATTATCAGCTCCCAAAATGTTACTGATTTTGTTAGTTGCATAAAAGTATATATTTAGATCTTGTTTAGAACACAATAATAGCTAATAGACTTAATTACGTTTATGGACTATAGTTTTGGTGGATTATTCACTTGATATTAAGTAAACAAATTTGATACGGTTTTGCACTAAGGCCCATGTCGAGTAGGGAGGATGAGAAAAATATTCAACAAAACAATTTCAATTAGAATATCGATAGATACACGAAAGATATTCCCAGATCTCAAAAATATTAGCTACATAGGTAGTTATAGTGTTATACCCATACCATTTAATTAGGTTGATAAACTTGTTTTTTATATTCTTTTTACAATTAATCGTTGGTAGGTACACCTAAAATATACGAGCTTAAATATTTTCGTCCGCACAGGACGTACCCATACGACAGTACCTACATTTGAACTCCTTCGTCCCGAAGACTGGATACCAGCTAAGGTACCTATATCTATACAAAAAAAATATTATCTAAGTATACCTAAAAACCGCGCTTTAACACATTTCGTCGAAATCTTGCGTATGGTAATAGTAAAATTATATTCATATTAATAACAGGCAAGTCAGGTGAATTACCTCGAGTCTTGTTGCCGGTGTCCAGAATAGGAAGAAGAACGACGAGCGGCGGGATGTAGCAGCCCGGCTTAAAGTTCGGCTACTCGTGGAGAGGGTTGAGACTGGAGTGCGACTGATTGACGGACACGAAATTGGGATGTCAATACGAAATCGACGTGCCGGCAGTAATAACGTGTTCGATTATGTGGCGGCGTGCGAGCACGTGAGAGGACACGACGACTCGCGAAACGCGCGTGCTATAGACGACTGACGCGGAGGTAGCCCGCGGTACGCAATCCGGACGAGCTTTTTTCAAAATTAATTAATTTTTTTTTTATTTTCTAAATAAACCTCTGTCGTCGGTGGTCGTGTCGTGATTTTACCCGTCCCGGGACGACGTGTGCGGCGATAGGCGCGAAGTGTCAGAGGGGCTTCGGGCACACCGAGACGGCGACGACAATTGCACACGAGTACACGCGGGCGGCGACCGCGTACGACTGAATGGCGAGTGCTCGACGACGACCCTGTTCGGCGGCGGCGGCGGCGGCGGAAAAACGTGATCCGCGGCGGTGCGCGCAAAAACCGTTCGCGCCGCCGACGAGTGCGCGCGTATGTGTGTGTGTGCGTGTGCGTGTGATATCGGGCGGCGCAAGGGGGAGAATAAAATGGGTAAAGGAAAAAAAAAATATCAAACGTAAAACGAAATAAAGAGGGACCGCGGCGGCCGAGCGGGCCCGGACCAATGGGATCCGTGGGAACATTCCACACTTGTGGCGGCGGCGGCGGCGGCGGCGGCGGCGGTGACGACGACGACGACGGGGCAGCACAGCTCATACCACCGCCACCATCATCGTCATCACCACCACTACCACCACCACCACCGATGTTGCGCTCTCTCGCGACCGTACCGTACTATTTCAATTGCTATTACTATTATCGTGTTTTATGTACATCTACTACTATATATATATCATAGCGTATATAGTCGCTCCGGTTGCCCCGCCGCCGCCGTTGCCTGTAAACCATTCATGCCTAAATCGGCAGTGGCGCTGTACAATATTATACGAATATACATAATATTATGTACAAGAAGTGTGTGTGTGTGTGTGTGTGTGATATTATACGCGTGTACGAACGCATACAAGTGTGCGTGTACGTGTGCGCGCGCGCATCATATATATATATATATGTGTGTATAATACGCGTCGATGCCGCGCGACTCTCCGCGGACGGACGCCCTCCGTCCCGCCCGCCCGTCGTCCAGCCCGCCGTAGCATGACCGACCGACCGACCGACCGGCGACGGCGGCGGCGGCGGTGGGGCGGAGGAACCGATTTCAAGGCGAACTCGCCGGTTCCCACGGTGCGTTTGTGTGTGCGCGCGACGTACACTGTGCAAAGACTGTGGGAACTAGCCGCTACCGACCGGCGGCGGCGGCGGCGGTGACGACGGCGGTGACGGCGGTGACGACGGCGGTGACGGCGGTGACGACGGCGGCGGCGGCGACGACGACGACGACGACGGCAACGGCAACGGCGGTGGTGGCGGTGGCAGCGCGGCCCGACGACGATCTTTACTCCAATATTGCCTACCGCCCCGCCCCCGCACTCCGTCGCTACGCACCCGTTACCCACCCCCGCCCCCGCACACCCGCCCGTCGACAAAGATTCCCGTATAGTAATAATAATAATAATAATAATATATTGTTTATATTACGTTTAAGTCGTCCGCGTTTTTCATGCTACTCCGGTGTAATTGCGTACATCCGCACGATGAATCGCTTCCGCGCGCGCGACGTTTTATGGCTATTCTCGTGTGTGCACTACGATGCCCACGACGACCGTACCCGCGGTAGACGTACGCATAGTGCGGTATAGTGATGGGTACCACCTACCTACCCCTCGTTTGCGCGTGGAGTATTGTACGCACAACAAGATTTATGGTAATGACGAGGAGATGATAGTACATATATATATATATCATAATAATGTTATGTACGCGTCCCGACTATGTGCGAGTTGCACCCGACTGTTTATATGTACATAATATGATATACGATTTCTATTCGAGACGTATGGCCGCGGCGTATTTGATATTATATACGGCTCGGTCGAGTAGAGTGGGTCATATCGTACGCCATGTACACAATAAATAAGCAGATCCCGATTTTCGACTTTGGAAAAGCGTATCCCGAATAACACGATGTGCAGCACTTAGCGATAAAAGTGAAAATGTGTTCTTGGAAAATAAAAATCACGTATACGCTACTTTTTTATTCTCGCATTTGTCGTTTTTTATTTTAACATTTTAGCGAGTTTATTTTTAAATTTGAGTATAAGTACACTACTATTGAAGGGCCGCCACACCAACGTTTGTTTTCCCTGTTTATCTTTCGCACAGTGCTGTGTAGGATCAAAGATTTTCCGTATTTCCTGCACGATTACGACTCTCTGATTCGGTTTTGGGCGAAGGCACCTTATCATATATTTTATAAAGAAGAATGCTTCCTGTGCATTGACAGGAAAGATTTTTAATATTTAATTTTTTTATAAATATAAACATGTCTTAATTTAATATAATTTTGATTATTTTTAACCGTTAATTACTTATTTGAAAATGTACATATTAAAAATCTATCCGGTCAATGCAATGTAAAATACTCTTCTTTATAAAATATATAATAGGTGATTTTGCCCTAAACTGAACCAGAGTGTCGTCATCGTGGAAATACGTTATACCTTTGTTCCTATATTATGTGGGAGATTGATAAAGAAAACAAATGTTGGTGTAGGGGTCCCTTAAATGATTTTCTATTATATATATATAATAGCATATAATATAATACTATACTATTTGTAATGTAGACAGAGTTTAACTCGTCTATTTGAAAAATACGATAATAGTGCAGATGCAATAATGTCAAGTAGACGAATTACACCTTGTATATATTGTCTTTAGGTACCTACATATTATTACATTTCCAGAATAAATAAAACTATGGCAGTAGGTACCTAACCTAAACTGTACCTAACCGGATTAATGTAACAAGTGGCCCTGGCTATCCCATTTTCGGAGACCGTAATTTAACAAAAAAAAGGTTTTTTACATGTAATATGTTGTAGGTATATTTTCCGTATTTATTTATTGATATTCTGGAGTCCACTTTTTTTAAGAGGCCCTAGCAGCCCTCTTAGCTCCCGCCTCTTAATTTGATTCTAACAAGTCATATTTAATAATTTTTTTATGTTGGAATGACAAAAGTCATTAAATAACTTCACACTCACGACTCACCCACCCCTCGCCATTTATATTAAAGTATAATAAAATATTCTTATTAAAAAGTTAAGGATTATAGTTAAAATACTACTGCAGCACTCTTTTGACAAAAAAATTAAAAGTTTAATTGGTGAACAATGTTATTAGTTGTAAGTTTGTAACTCGTAAAAATAAAATTTATAATTATACGTAAAAAAAATATAGATATTTTAATAATTTTGTAAATTGTACACAAACCACGCCGTGAATTTGTATTCAACGCAAATTGTATCACAGTGGAGCAGATCTAGAAAAAAATAAGAAAGAAAAAAAGCATCAATAATAATTGTGTTTTAATGTTACCATGAATTACTGAGTTTTTCAATTATTTTTTTTTTTTATTTATATTTATAAATATTTTTTAAAATGAGTAAATAGTGAATAAAAATAATACTTAATTATTACATTCGTTATTTCTATAATTTAAAAATTAAAGAATATTATTTTATTAATTAATAAAAATAAATGTACCTATACTTATCTATCAAAGAGGAAATTACATCCACGTGTGCAGTCTCCGTCTTACAAACATTTTTAACTTGTAATATTTTCAATACTCATATCTTAAGTTAAATATTATGATCACAATTAATATAAAATTATTTTATCTATGTAAGTTATCTATGATCTTTGGAAAAATAATAAATATAAATGGTATTGCTTCCAAAAATAATCATAACAATAAGCAATGTTGAAAAAATTTAAAAAATGCGCTTATTATTTCTCAAGTTCTTAAATTAGATAACTATTTTACCCGAAGATTTAACAAAGCATATGTATAAGATTTTGAGTAACTGGGAGTTCTTTCAACCTTTTTACATCTAAATAAATGCCGGTGATCAATTTTTTTTCATGGGTGAAGGTCTCTCGGTGGTTTAAGTATACCATACATTTTTTTTTAAATAATACAAAAATAACTATTGAAGAAAACAAAAATCTTAAGCTACTTCTAACCATTTTTTCCCACGTTATAATATCTAAATACGAGCGAAAATTCTATTATTATCATCATGAAATCTGTATATATGTATAATTATAAATACACTTCTTTACGCGTTTAGTAATTTAACATATTCTTTGTTTAAAAGATTTTTAAGTGCCGACATATTCAAAAACACACAAACTATTACGGTTGAATCAAAAATGTTTTCTATTTATTGAAAGTTCATGTTGTTATAATAATGTTATCAATTTATCATACATTTATACTGTACCAGGCCCGAATTTCGACCTATATAGTGACTGTTGCCTGTTGGCTCTAAAAAATTTGGTGCTTATATTAAAGCTTGTGCTTTGTGATAAACAT
The DNA here is from genome assembly GCF_003676215.2 of Rhopalosiphum maidis. NCBI lineage: Eukaryota > Metazoa > Arthropoda > Insecta > Hemiptera > Aphididae > Rhopalosiphum > Rhopalosiphum maidis. The sequence continues at coordinate 12,783,928 of NC_040879.1, forward strand.
ATTTTTAACTTGACCATTGTGTTTGTGGGAATTAAATGTACAATACAACCTTTTTATAATTTTTCAGTCAATTTAAAAAAAACCCAATGATTCAATATGAATCATTTATAAAATAATATTTTCAATTTATTGGACATATATAAAAAAAATATAAATAAAATAAAATTGCACGATAGGGTTTAGTTTTTTTAAATACGTGTATAATAAATAAAAACTCGTATCATCACATCGTATCATCAGTTTGATTAATGTAAAAATTTATTAAACGACAGTACGTCAACACTCAACTATACATACCCGAATTCCACCCCAAAAAATAAAAATAAATTGGAAACGTATGAATTGCATGCCCCTTCTTACAAGAATTTGTCCGAATTTCATGACGTGTATAATTTTACTTATCATAATTTTTTTTTATTTTAGACTTCTAATTTTTCAAAAAACAAAAAAAAAATCTATCAAAATTGTTTAAAAATATTTATTTTTATTTATTCATAACAGTACACATTATTGTGTATACTTCATCATTAATTTAACTAGAAGTACCATAAACTATTGTATTAAACCAAACAAATTGAAAAATAATTTGTATTTTGTATCGAAAAAAAATGTTATTTAAAAATAACATCATCAATAGTTGCCCTTAAATTAGTGGTCATCAAAGACTCTATACTTCTATAGTTTGTGGCCCAGTGATCGCCGATCGGCAACAATGAGCTCGCGGTTCTACTTCGGAACCGAGGGAGAAATAAATAGACAGATAAATAGATAACTAAAAATATTTTTATTTAATTTATTTTTTGTCTCCATTTAGATAAGGAATATTTGGGAAATAAAAAAAAGAAAGTTTTCTGGATCCAGACATTTTCTTTAAGTCATCCCCTTAGAAGCTAATTGACGAACTCCTTAATGTAGTCTGAGCCTATACACTGCTTGCACGAGCTTGCATACTTTATAAATGAACATATTTCGCATTACATTGCACGTCGTTTATTTACTTCTTTACTTGATTTTCAGATCAATATTGTTTTTATCAATAACTATCTCACTTGAGGCATTAAAAATTATTTGATTTATTTTTAAAGACGCATCGTAAATCTAAATATCAAGCAGCTAAATCAATTATCTGTAACATAAAGGTGTTGTATCTATATTTTAATTATTTGGGTATTATATAGGTACACTGAATTAAATCAGCCGTTACGCGTGTATACGACATCGATAGACCTATTATTATGTAGAAGCGCCCCGTAAATGTGCACATAAATCTCGTATTCCCGTGCACAATAGGTGTACCCATACACCTTACACCTATTGTATTGTAATATTTAAAAAAACGCACTCGGATTTATAGAGGTTTTCGATAACGATCCGTTTACGAGATTCGTGTCGAGTTATTAGAATTTATTAATATAGTAATCTTTAAGTTCAACAAAAAATGTTGAATAAAAATGTACTACATTGTAGCTTGAAGGTAGAAAAAATGTTTAATATTTTTTATGATTATTATTATATTAATATTATCAAATATTATTTAAATATAATCAGATTAATTTACAGAAAATTGTATTGAATTAATGCGTATTGTTATACGCACAATGTACGAAATAAATCTAAGTTGAGTACACGGCCGGTCCGACTTCCTGTTTTTCATAGTTCTTTATATGAAAATTATATTTAATTATACATAATGTTGGATTCCAAATTCTTTCTCTCTCTATTTTTTTAGAAAAACAACTTCCGCCGATGTCTTTTACTTTGAGACTATAATATTTTTGTTTGTATAACTGGTACTTAGACATTACCATATTATTTTCTATTATAAAAATAAGAACTAAATGTACAAAAATGTAATGTATTTTTAGCCGTACTAGAATACGCGCTGTTGTTAGAATATTATGATAATACATGGTAAATATATAACTGTGCACTTTGTCCAATTAAGACTGTACTTGCATTAAAAAAGCAACGCGATTTCTCGAACGTAATTATACCGGTATAGTATATCGAGCCAATACCTATAAATTATATAGGCATGAAATACACAGCAGCGACTTCGCAACTCACGATAATGACGTGTACCCACTCAATGCTTATATTACATTATATTATTTTATTTTACATTAAATTGAAGTCTGATAAATGTTTACAATTTATGAAATTTAAGTGGTCATATTCATAATATTATTTATATTCACGTAATAATATGATGAACGCACACGTCGTATGTCAATAATATCGATGTAACGTACGGACCGCACATTACAGTGTGCACATAGAAATATAGGTACTCGTGTCTTACGATCTGCAGGAAGTGGGTACGCGCGCTCTACATACTATTAGCGATAATGTGTTATTGTATAATGATACACATCATAACTTCGAAACTAATATCGAGAAACACTGTTGACCACGCGTAACAAGATATCAACCGATGAATGACGACCATTGTAATAAAGAGCCTATATAATATTATAATGTGGATGGTTATAATATGTCTAATAATAATATTATTATATTATTTTTCTGTGTGTGTGTGTGTGTGATGTATACGCGCGTCGTGCGTGTGTCCCACGGAACCGTGAGGGTCATTTTTTTCCCACACCCTATACCTACAACACATCAGACGATGTTATAACATACACGTATATGTACACGAATATTATTGTTCGCTTATACATAATATGTGTATATTTTTAGGGTCTAGCGCGATCGTTACCACAATAATAATATAATATACGTCGTAAACCATTTAAATCGATTTTGGAATATAACATATTATACGAGTATTATTATATAATGTTTTACATATTGTACAAGAGAGCCCGCCGCCGCCGCCGCCGCCGATTTATACGCATAAACGTATATATTATGTTCCTATGGGAAAAATGTAATTTTGTTGTTTACATCAAAAAACACATATCACTTAAATGACTAATACGATGCAGAATATGTGCGGACACAATAATATGTATTATCAATTATCCATATTGTTATACGTGCGTGTTTTATTAGTAACGACGTATAATGATAAAAGTAATAGTCGTCACTCGTCATTGGTACGCGAAATAAAGGCGTGAACAGCTTTTGTTATAGCTTCAGTTTCGGTGTACACATTATAATAAGTCTATAAATGAGATATTTTCTTCGATGTCTATAAAAATGAATTATAGTGTACAAATATTTTATTAGTGGCTAGTGTACACCTATTATGTGTTCGCTGAATTATAGAAATTGAATCAATACGACTTCTACCGATTGTTGAAAACTCTAATTAAGTAAGAACGACGAGGTTATTTTAGTTTGTTTTGTTTTGTTAAGTGTATATTATTGTTGCATAATATAGTTCTTGGAATTTCAAAATAATTGATGGACTCAATAGTTAGATATCAACGCACCATATGATCAACTGAATAAAAATCGTTAACCGTTTTTTGTTTTGTATTTATTAATTCATACACAAAACATAAAATTACAAACAAATATGTATGACAAAAAACTATATAATAACAATACAATACCCGTCGGCTGTCATCATTGTCAATTTAAATTTTAAATGCAGCATATTGTCGTTTATATACTAGTAACTAGGTACAATAGGCATATTATGTTTTATTAACATCATCTAAAAACAATAAAACGTTTTTTGTTTTTTTTTTTTTTTTTTTTAATATAAACACTCTTTTACACACACTACACACATATTGTTATCATATCGAAATTATAAAGACTATTATCCGGACAATGAATACTTATAGTCCACGTTATTATGTCCACCACAACGTAAACTATTGTAGATATATTATTCAAAACAAACTAATCGATATGGGGGAGAATGATCTGCAGAGTATCTGCCATGTCCCGCTGTTGGCTGTTGCAAATTTATTTAAAACGTCTTCACTGCGAATTTTATTTGATGTGGGTATTTTTCGCAATACGTATTATATGATTTATAGATTTGTATCTGTGTTTTTATAAAAAAGTCGATTTAATTGCTCAGCCGTATTTAAGGGGGACAAGAGTCAACAAGAGCCTGTTCTCGTGGGTTACTGATTTAGAGGGGATGGCTAATTTGTGTTTAATGATAATTATATTAATGCTTTTGTAACCCTATTTACTTATTTCCTTCAACAAATATTTGTAACTTTTTACCACAGCTTATAATATTAGCATCAGAATGAATGCCTTAACCGTAATAAATATCGAAAATCAACTTAATTCCACCACATCAATTATTATAATAATATATATTCATATAATTCACAATCCAGGAATACAATTTAAACGTTTTATAGTTGTCATTTTACTTTAGAAATTATTTTTTTAAAGTAATTTCCTGAATACAAGTATAAGTGTTGACAAAGAAAGATTTTTAACAAAAATATTCACTATATAAGTACCAATTGAACAAGAAAAATTTTTCAGCGTGTACTTTTAAAATTACCATGGTCTAATTCTATATTTCTAAGAGCAATTTGCTACATAATTTGAAGACTTGAAACCATTACAAAACAAATTATTTAAAAAATTATATATTTTTATAAAGTTTAAATAAGCATTGTAGTAGACCCACGTTTTTCTCTACTCTTGAACCACTCATCTATTCAGATGTACTCCACTATATATTCATCTTGACTTTAAATACTTAAAATAATAATATTAAAAGTATATATTACTATATTTTAATTATATTAATTGGTTTTATAACTTTTGAATCAATTTATTTACAAACAGCAGTGAATAAATGCGTTGAATATGTAGCTTAAAATTAGTCTAAATATTATGAAAATGTCTCTGTGCGGAGTAGGTACCTGTAAACCATAATAACATAGCACGAAAATAATGTATGTAATATCGAATTAATAGAAAAATATTTCGTTTTAAAATAAGGTTTATCGGAATAGTTTTAGATTGTTGTGCCAATTTCACGTAGGTTAAACAATTTATAATATTGTAGTTAACACGAATGTTATTGAAAGTTGTAATTAATAATAACACTTATAAGTTAGTATAGGTCTTAGATATAGGTGATTTCTCAAAATTATGTACTGTGTAATTATAAATATAAAATATTATCATGTTCTTTATCTATATTAATAAAGGAAATGTGAAATATGATGTGTTTGTGTGTAATCTATATTGCACATATCACGTATATGGTCCTGAAATTTAGTATATAACAGATAGGAATTCTCGAGGATATGCACTTTAAAATCAATTTTATTTGAATTTTACATTTTGAAAATGTACTTACATAGGGTTTTTCTCATGAAAAGCAAATAATTTTTTAATTTCTAATTTTATATAGAATTGCCATTGCAGATTACATAAAATAAAATTGTATTAAAGTTTTGTATAATTTTACATAATATGTATTTTATATTAGATAAAACCACTAAAATTACTGTATTAAAAAAATTAGTTTTAATGAGCTTAGGACAGCGTAATTCGCTATCGTTTTTTTAATTTATTAATTCCTCTTTACCTATTTTAATTAATGTTAGTTAGATCATGCCTATCTGAACGACTGAACAAGTGATGATCGATAAATTGTACACGTTTAAATTTTGTTCTCATGGAGATGTACGGGTAAATATTATAATATTGGAAACCATTTAATGTCAAATAAAATGATAAACAGAAACGAACAATTTTCATTATCAAAGTGAACTCGCGTGAAAATGAGCATATCTGATATAAAAACTAAAATTCACACGCTGTTCGTGTATGAACTCCATTCAAATAAAACAGTTATAAGTTATAACATACGATATTTATTCCATTAAAATTATTTTTCACAAATTCTTTCTAATTCCCAGTAGTTATAAATTATAATAGACTGCTCTACTACATCATTTTTATACATTATATATACGTAAATGGTTTTTTTAGCATATCTATATACTTGGGTTATTTTGAATTCAGGACGTATAGCGAGAGATTGTAATTATAGGCTTACGCGTTGCTTATATACAGTATAACTTGTGTTTTTAATATTGAGGAACTTCACCAGTAAATTCACCTGGCTCAATAAATTGTTAGTTAAAAGTTCTTATTAACTGAAAATGTGTATATTGTGTTTCAGAGATTTAACTGTTCAAATTCTTCCGTATAGTTTTCTATAAATTTGTTAAAAAATAATATAAATTTAATACGTATACTACATAATATTAAATCAGCTAGGTACTGGTCATTTGTGCTTAAATTCAATAACCTTCATAATGGTTTGTTAAAAGCTATAATTAATATTTTCCACTATACCCACAAGTACTTAAAAATAAAACTTATAGCGAAATTAGATCTTCGGCATGGCAGTATATCATAAATATCACTATTTATACTGCTAAAACCTAGGCATTGTGTGAAATATGTGATACCTTCGCATTCGATATTCTGGTATTGTACAAACAATACGATATTAAATTTATCTATTTAAGTAAGTATATACGTATAAATATCAAAAACAAAATAAAATTACTCTTTTATAACGGTCTCACTAAGACTCAGCTCAGTTGTGTTATTGATTTAACAACCGTTAAATATAACATATTGCCTTGATGTCTGCTAGCAGTAATCCTCTATATAAGGCAAACTTATCGAATGCTGTTGCTTTCTATAGCTATATTATTATTATTATTATCCATTGTCGATATTAATATAATAATAATAATACAACAATCGAAATATTCCGTCGGTAATGGACGAAATGCCATTACGGGTGTAAACATACAATTTTTTGAACATATTTCTGTCGATCCTTTATTTGTGATTCGTATTGTTCATATAGGAGCATGAAAATAACCTATCCGTTCACATGCACGTGTTTGTATAAATGATACATTGTTCATTTATGTAGTTATTGTAGTTATAAATACTTGCTCCACTATATATTTACGGGTTGATTGATTTAATATAAGACACTCATTATTTAAAAAATTTTTTGAAAATATTTCTTTTATACAATTTTAAGTGATTACAAAACAATATTTTTCACTATTTTTTATCATTTTCATTTTTTAAAACGTTTTTACTTTTTTTTAAATGATAGTATATGTTTTTAATTAAATATTTAGAAGCAGCATATGTATGTAATATTCATATTTTTTAGATCGTAATAATCCAAAGAAACTAAATTCAGATAAGTAATTTACTTGTTATAAGTTATAAGTTATAACTTATAGACTACTGTCCAAAGTAAATTTTTAAACATAAAAGTACCTAATTCAATAATATCTAATTTTTGGGGAATAAAAATGCATCTTTAAAAAATTATGATATGATAATAACGATAAAAAAAATAATAAAAAATATGTTTCTAACGACTTAAAATTATGTAAAGAGACCATTTATAGTTTTTTTTAAATAATGAGTGGATGTGCTGAAATATTTTTTACGGATTTTTATAGTCTGTATAGTCCCAATAGTTATGTACTATGTAGTATTTTATTATACTGTAAGATAAGTTAAATTTATATTTATTTATTATTTTTAATTATTTTTCAGTAAATTAAGCTTTCAAATACATTATGATCCAATTAAATACTATATTATATATTATATAATACTAATTTATTATTACTTTAACTTTTAAATTTTTATTTATTAATTAAAAACAATGTTCTGCAATACTTTTAATTGTTGAAGCCTTCAATGTTTATTAAAATAGTTTTGAAAAAATGTATAAATTGATGTACTTTGATAGTTCGATTTATTATTGTAAGATGAATACAATATGTATTATATGATTTCGTATGATTTCATTTGACAAACAAATGGACATCAAAAACACTAATGTATTTTATTGACTTAGCAGTAATAAGCTGTTATTGCATAATATCTACATTATAAACAACGTTTTAAAAGAAAAGAAGATCCTACAGCTCCTTGAATTTACAATTACACTATAGTCTATAGGTTATTAATACTGCAGAAAAAGACGATGGTCGTAATTTAGGAAACTAATAATATGTTGATTGTCAGTTACATTTGGGTAAACATGTTCTATTGTCACCATTGACAATTTAAAAATAATTAGATGTGAAGATATATATAATAAGAATTAATAATAATCATAAAATAGTTAATAAAAAATTATAATTATAATTTTTAGGAGTTAACCACGCATTAGCCGGAAATTATAGAAATAAATAGTTCTCAAAAGTGTCTACTAGAAGGATGCAAACAAAAAACTAAGTTTAGTTTTATTAAATTAAATTTTTATTTTTGTATCAATATTGAAAACTGTTGTCTCAAAAACGTTCATTCAAAATAATATTTTTCAGCAACAACAAAATTTTAAATTTACTTGAGCGCCAATGCACTTGTATTATAATTGTTTATTATATTGAACACTGGGCCTATGCAAAAGTATATATTGGTTGTTGAGTATAGGTCATGTGTATATCGTCATTGATTAGGTCATTGTAAATAGTGTAATGGATTTGAATATTATAAATTTTAGTGCATACACAATATATATCAGGGGCGGCTTTAGTTATTTGCCTAGAAAGGGGGGCAATATTTTTTTTAAATTAATATTATACAAACTATACATAGTTCAATCAATAAAAATATTTGACAAAATAAAGAGTAAGATTTCTTGGGGGCATGTCCCCTACGCCCCCCTAAAAGCCGCCCCGGATATATATATCGCTGTACTCAAGAAACGAATTTGAGCGAAGATTATAAGTTTAGATTTCTGGAGATATGTATTTTATATTATTAATTTTCCTATTCATAATACAGTTAAGCTGGATATTGGATGTTATTAAACATGATGAAGGAGATAGATCGCACCCCTGAGCTTTTTTTTTTGCTTATGAAAATGTTATTGACATAAAAAATTAGTCCTGCCAGGTTTCACAGTAGTAAGTTTCCCATATTATTTAATAAAATAGGTATTTGTTAAAAAATAAGTTCCTATCTTGTATACCACGTTTGGGTATACAGAATCACTTTTGAAAGTGGAGCTATTTCTTTGAGGTATTGTGTTTTTAGTTTACTAAAATTAGCGTCTTTTGTGTTATTCGATTTAACCGGATAAAATTACCTATAGACAATATAGAAAAACATGAAAAACTTAAACAATTACATTGAACCATCTTCTCTTGAAATTCAATATAATAAAGTTAAAAGCTTATGTTATTATGTAAGTTAAGCCGTTAAGCGTGTATATAATTAGTTTTAAAGTTTATTAAACATAATGTGTATCCAAGCGAAATATGTGAATGACGTGTATTGATATGTATAGCTTATCATTATTAATTTATTAATTATATTTAATTACATATATTTAAATATTTGACAATGAGCAATTTAAGATAACAGATTATACATAATTTAATGTAACATTTTCTGAAATTATAATGTAATTAATTTTAACATTTAGAACTAAGTAAACAAATTAAAAAATAGCTTATTACCAAACTATAAGAATGTCATAAACACAATTTAGATATAAATACTTTGTGAGATGCCGCCGCAATCTATGCCTTGATTAATAGTATCCCACAACTACATCTTCTATAAAAACACAAAAACACCCAATAGGGCGCTCAGTCGCACGCTCGGTTAATATTCTATCACTTTACATGTTATTTTAGTTAATGCATTTTTTTTATCAAATTAAAAATATTGTTCATAGTATAATTTTTCTTATTTCGTTAATTCTTATACCACTCAACAATTTAAAAAGATCACTTCAAACCGCAAGTTCCACAAGAGGTAAGGTAATTTATCTATTCCATCTTCAATATATACATCACACATAGTCCTATATATACATTATATGCATTATACATAAAAGAGAAAAAAACTCTTTTACTTACCCACCCCCCATCTAGATTTCATATTAATAAATATATACGAGTATATTATAAAGTAATGAGTTGAGAATAGCAATTTAAATATAATATATTCATTTTTATGCTAATATTAAATTAAAACTTTTTACCTTATTTTTAACTCATTACGGACGTATTTAAAATGAGTATTTATACAATTAATGTAAACTAAAACAATATTTTAAATATATTTATAACATATCTTTTGAAATCTTTAATTCTGTGAAAAAAAACTATAATTTAACAAAACTGGTCAAAGAAAATACATTTCGTTTAATTATTCATATTTTGTCAAACAAATATGTTCCTCGCATTTCTTATTACGATGTTTCAGGTTCTGTTATTTCAGGTTCACTTGTTTCAGGTTCTCTTATTTGAGGTCGTCTTGTAAAACGAATTAACGTTTCTGGTGATCGAAACAAAAATATTAACATTGCGTATAAATCTTCTTCCATTTCATATTCTCCGAAGAATCTAACCATATAAATTTCATAACAAAGCTACAAAAAATATTACATACCATTATTATAGACAAATACGTTTACAAATGAGCATAATTTATATTACTTGTAATATACGGTCTGGATAAGGTGTTTCGGTGTATCCCAATTTGAATTTGAAAGATCGAAATATATCAAATGCAAACTTATATCCAAAATAAACTATAATTATAGTGTATAAGCCGATTATTCTGAAATTAGTTTAATTATTTTTTATTTAAATCGTTTAATTGCAGTAAGTGCAGTTGCTCTGGGCCGGATTTTAAAAGTAAATGACAGGGAGCCCCAGGCCACCGCAAAATGAAGGCTTCTACACTACGTGATTATTTACATCCAATTATAATATAAATTAAAATTTTCAATATAAATTAAAATCACTACTACAATAACAATGTCCAATCATTGATATTTTCATAAATTAATAAATATTAAATACTAATATAAATAAAAATGTAAAATCGATAGTTAGAAACTTGTAGAGTACTGGACCAACCCTACTGAATAAAGTCGGTAATTTAGTTTAGATTTATTAAAGCGAGTTATTAATAAATACATATAACTTTAAACTTATATAAATAATTGTTTATCAATTATCAATCTGCTATTTTAAATACGTACAATACGGACGATTAAGTTTTAAATAATATACGATAAAGTACATAATATAACGATTTCATTTGGGCTTTGATGCAGGAGAGTGGAGACATGTCTTTCGTTAGTTACGTTTACACTTTACATTCTGCAACACCAGTCGCTACAGTCATCTTCAACAGTATTTTGTACTAATGAATATTGATCGTGACAATTACCCGAGTTAGTAAAATGTATAATAATTTATAATGTCGATGCGACAATAACCACTACGTCAAGGGCGTATTTAAATTGAAATCATGGTAGGGGGGGGGGCGAAATTAATATTTCTTTTATACAAACTAAAAATAATTTACAGCTGATTACCTAAATAGGTATACAATTATTCTTATTATGTTAAGTATGATATCATTACGGTTTACGATCTTTATCAAACGGAAAATGTTTTAAATAAATTATTAATTAATGTATTATATAGAAAAAAAATACGAACGATGGAGGGCAAATGCCCCCTTTCATCCCCTCCCAAATACGCCCTTACACTACGTTTTGATAATTTAATAACTTTAATTATCTGTTATTATTGACTGTTCAATTTAAATTATACTTTAATTACGTCGATCGTACATTACAGCGGCTTGTCCACGTGTGAACGCTTAACAAAAAAAAAAAAAAGTCTAATTTTAGTGACAATTAAATTACGATTTTTAGCCGAATGATTTTTCTATTGAAAATATACCAAATTTAATTATAACACTTTTCCAGTAAAAGGGTCTAAGGAGGACCCAGGACATTCACATTCCTAAATCCGGCTCTGCAGTTACTAGTTAGGTATACAGTATAACCATTTAATATCAACAATAATAATATAATTCAATTATTAAATAATAAATTGTATTTGAACAAAAAATATAAATACCCTCTGTCGTCTAAAAATTGCATTGTGCTTGAATATCTATCGCTAAACACATATATATTATACATGGTATTCATACGACTGCCGTTAGTTGTGCCAAAATTTATATCATTATCAGCGCACGATGAATAAGGCAACTTTCTCAAATAACTGGTGTTTTCGTTTTCGATCGGACATATTTCCACCAAGTCCCACCAGTAATTAAATTTCGATAAGTCGTCGTAGTGAAATGTTAAACCGACGTCCATGTATGGTTTAGCTATAATTTTATTTGCTGAATTATTACACTTTTTTTTAACTGTACCTATTGTACATCATTTTTATCGGTTTGTCCGTGTTACAAATAGTATACTCTGTCTCCTATATAGGTATGTGTAAACTAGCCGATTATCTAATTTATGATTAGGACATCAAACATTTTTATTACCCGTTTATTTTAAACATCAAATGTATAAATATGCACATTTATTTTAACAACTAACACGTATTATTATTACCGTATTAGTATTTTGGATACACGATGAGTATTTTGTGAATTTTAAATTTCCTCAATTGCCGGTCAAAATAGTATAACGTTCTCAATTATTGGAAAACCGTGTGGTCGAAACGGACGAAAATTGTTAGCATCTCTAGGTTATACAAATATCATGACAAAATAAAAACGCAATGTAGGTTCTAATAATATGAATACAACTTGTTTGATACGCACACTCTGCCATTAAATATTTTTCACTTTACCTATATTATATAAATATTATATAGTACCTACAGTCGAGTCGCGATCATCCGAACCTCGATAACTCGAAAAACTTGAGAACTCGAATTTTTTTTTTATCGAATTAGATATCTCGAATAATACATTTTTATCTCCCTTCAACTCCAAGTTATCGCGACTCGAATGTATTTATAAAGGTATACTTTTGTTCGTATGTCTGTTACTTAGTTTCTTAATCCCGCCCTCTATCTCTGCTGAAAACGAATAATGTTGGTAATGTTATAAAGGGCCGGTTTGTGCGATTGTGTCTATTTATTTATCGTGTCTTATATATATGGGACAGAGTATAATTGTCAATCACACACGAATACATGATATGCCAAATAAATAAAAAAAACTATTATAAATACTTTAGACTTGCTTGGGTTATGAATCATCAATTCCGAACTTACTACCGTTTCAGTAGATTTTAAAAACAATGCTAAAAATTTTGGCAATAGATTGGGTATGACCACTTGCTTACAAGAACCAGGTACATCATTAGAACTTTTATTTAACATATTATTGAGACAATTGGCCAATACTGAATGAGTGTAATCAGTCATCATGACTGTGTTTTTTCCACGACTCACCTTAACACCATCGTGGTGCGTCAATGCCCATTCTGCTGAAATTTTAATACTGAAACCTGTCGTAGTAAATAAAAATGTTAACGCCTGTATTAAGATTTAATTAATTATTGTCTAGTTTAAAGTTAATTGTGTAGTATCGAATGTGATTAAAAATTGTTCCTATAGGAGTATACTCAATTAAATGCTATTTTTAAATTAAAATAGAAACCTAAAATAGAAATACGAGTAACATTAAATATTTAGTTTATTAATATTACATTTGTATTTAAAATAAATATAAGTGTACTTGTAAGAATAATCTTTTTAAATTTGTTGAACTCATAAGTGGTAATGGGCCGTGTATTTATAGACTGTGGCATTACGTTCATTGAGCTTATTTCATCATATTCGTATTGATATAGAAATTCCGAAATACTATCTCTATTTTCTTTCGATGAGTTTAAGTATATCTGTTTTATTAATATTAGATCTGGAATATCTAGTCTAAAAATTAATATTTTAAGTTAGGTATGTACAACATATTTATAAATATTTAAATTACCTATTTATCTAGTATAAATTGATTTAAATACAATAAATAATATTTTTATTTTTTTTAATTACTGCACATTAAAATTAATGTATGGCTTATTTTACAGATTAATTAAAAATAATACATTAACAGTTACGATAGGTGCCTATATTAATTTGTAAATTGTACTACTAATCTATATTCTATTCTATTAAATAGAAAGTTTGATTTCGTATACCTATGTATGTCATCTGACTTGCTGGAAAAAACAGTTGAATCTTCTCCAAATGTTACAGTCAATTCCATTGATGACGGTGTGTCTGGTTTACTTTCAAACATCGAAAACCATATTATTGGAAATATTATTATTATCAATATCGCCAGTATAATTCCGCCACCAACACATAGCTTGAATATCCAGGATACATGCATACCTCGTTTACTATCTAATAATTCACGAAAATTATTTATGCTCTATAAACATAAATAAAATACCGTTTAAATTCAAAAATATTTGAATATGACAAAGCAATTTAAGTGAAACCAGTTAAATATAATTATTTTGATGAGTAATTTATAATAATTTTACTTCTACCTTAACACAACACACATGAGTAAAAAGTTCATCCATTTTGAACCATTCCATAATTGTCAATGACGAATCCGTCCATATCCAATCCAACACTGTACGGATTTCGTGTACAAATGGACAATAATAATATCTTTCAAAATATTGAATCATTTATTATTTATTTTAATATCGATTGCGAATTACCTTACAGTTTGTAAGCCATCAAATTGAATAATGTATATCGTGACCAAAGAAATGAACTCGCGTGCCGATACAAGTAACCGTTTCTTATTTGATAGGCCGAAACTAAAATATACAAATACATATTGAATACTAACAATTGATTTACTATCAAGCCACTATGTTGCCATTCGCTATAAATATACATTAAAAAAAGTGTTATAAAGTAATAAACAATAATTATTACTTAATAAATAACTAATACTAATACTTACATTTTCGTTAAATCAAATATAAATACAAATATAAATAATATATGAAAAATTAATTTCCCTAGAACAAAACGCTTGGCATATAACCATCGATCTATGACTATAAATATCACGTCAATTGAGAATGTTATTAAAAACATTTTTGTCACTCGATTTATATCAACTGAATCCGTGACAGCCTACAAAATAATAAAATTGTACAGATTATATAGTCCCACATCGACGATTGTTCTCTAAACTTCTATTGATTTCGACAGTTTTCAAATAAATTACTTACATTTGAATTTAGAAGTCCGATAGGTATTCCTATAAATATTAACAAGAACATGGTCGGATACACATTCACAGATCCTTCGATGTGATTCTGCCGAAGGTCTTGATAAAATTCATGTATAGGTCTTAAATGAGTTTTTATACTTTGGTAGGTACGCATGGTTAATTCAACATTAAACATTTGAAATTAAAATTAGAACATTCTAATCGTACTTTATATGATAAATATTTACTTAAACATTATCATCCTTAACGATAATAGTTTTGGATTCTTATATTGCAACATTTTTGTATCGACAATCCATTGCGTCCGGTGTTTATTACATGTCCAAAGACCTAATCTTACTAATGTTCGTCTACAAGTTTACATTGTCAGTATTATCGTGAATATTTGTGATATTATACCAATATTAACCTGTGTAGAAACAATGCTAACAAAACAATTAGGTCTATTAGTCTTTTAGATGAATAATCTCCAATTCCCAGGCGTATTGTTGGATAATAATAGAAATTTGTTAAACTTGTACTTTTCAAAGTTACTTCCTCTTGTATCCATGGAATTTCTTTAAAAGAACAAATGTACTTTACTAAGCCTGTGATCTGTTAAAATAAAACACATAACACACAATTTATGGTTTATGATACGTTTGCTTCATTTACTTGCATGTACGTAATTAAAACAATCCAAAATGTTTTTGTTGGTCTGGGTACCGATAATTGTCCCCAAAAAACTACCATTAAAACAGGCACCATTGAAATTGAATCGTACAAGTTATGAACCGCGTTGTAAAATATAAAGAAGTAACACAACAAATGTGTAGATGATTGCATTACATTCCAAATAGCAAAAATAAATTGTATTAACCAATGCTTATCTTTGTTAATGTCTTCGTAATATTTCTTGCTACACAATAGTTAATGACGGTAGCAAATACAAAACAAAACTAATATAATATTTAATAATAAATAAATATAAATTACTTATAGTCAGTAACGTTTATAATATTTTTTTTCGGAGTCCATAACATTGAAGAACCCTTATGTTGACCCAATTTAAATAATTGTTCTGAATCTTCCTATATTAAAATATTAGGAGTATAATTCAACTGATATGTAAAAATTACATTTATTTTAAGCCTTTGAAAGTTTTTACACTTTAGAAAAAATACCATCATAGTTTATCTTAAATAAAAATATATAAATGTTATTGTTAAAGTAATAATTTCAAGTATATGGCAATAGATGACTACATAGTGTTATAATGATACAAAGTGAAATCTACCTACCATTAGCTTTTTTTTTTCTTCGTTTAAAGTTCCCATTATTTGCCTGTATTCTTCAGAATAACTATTCATTTTTTCTGTTAAATAAAACACAAAGTAAACAAACTGTCGATATAGCCATGAGCCATTTACTGAATTTCCATATTTAGAAAAAATACGAGTGTCATATTTTACAACTAGATATACATCATCATAAATTTTCTCAAACATAAATTCACCATCCAAACAAGCTATGTAAAATCCATTTTAAAGTAATAAGAACATTTCAATACCTTTTTTAATAAGAAGATTAAAAAACTACCTCTATTATGATGTGTTTGTGTTTGTCTTGTTAATTTTTTTTTTGATTCTCTAATATTATTAAGTTTTACTTTGATTTTTTCCAGTGAATCTAAATCTATTTTACGATTTTCATCTTTTTTAGACTTTTCCCATTCATTAACTATATAGCACATCTTACTAGCCAATACGACAGCAGCTTTTGTATCATCAATTAGATTAAGAAAGTATTTACTTTCGAAAAATCGTCTTTGAAACAATACCAACATAAATATTAGCACATCCAAAAATAAACCTATATCATTTTTCGATGTACCACATATTTCTAATTTAATAATAATAATACGATTAGTAAATGATAGACAGATAAAACATTGTTAAACAAATCAAATTTACGTTCTTCTGAAGTTTGCACACAACAAAATATTGAAAAAACACGCATAAAAATACACGAATGCCATTCAAAATAGTTTAAAATCAAACATCCTAATAGATGTAATAATACTTTTATAGATATCACTATAATTGTGAATTTCAATAATCCATTCCAACTGAAAATTAATACAATATAATTTATGGTATAATAATTAAATTGATTAATTAACCGTTTCACATTACAATTGTCTTATAGAACACTATAGTAGCTAGAGTAATATTTATGAGCGTAGATAATTTTATAAATATTCAGTAATTCAGTTCTACATTTTAATATGGTAAACATGTTATACTGTTTCTGTGTTTGCGAATAATAATGCTAGGTAATTAACAATAAATTATTTGATTTTAAAATTAATTTAAGACTTTCATATTGTTACTCACATTTTAAGTATCATGTCCAATGGCATTAGAAAATAGTATGTACCTTTCCAAAAAAATATAGTACCAGCACATAAATAGCCAAGAGAAAATATGTTAATATGACTTGTACCGGTCCAAAATATGAAAAATAAAATTAACCACATAGAATTATGGAAAATAATTTTTTTCAAAATGCCCAAATACAATCTAAAATAAAATATTTTATAAATAGTTTGATAAGTTTTTGAAAAATTCGACCCAAACAAACGTGTCATTGTTTTGTTTATTATTTGTTGTATCGTCATTCTCTTGAAAATGATTTCCATGTGACATTCGCGATCTCTCTTTTCTAAAAACTGTCAATTGATGTGATGCAAAAACTAACAATATAAAATCAAATGCTGTAAAATAATGTAAAAAGTATATTTTCAGGATACCAGTTTTTAAATTTTTCATCAAGTTCTTACACATTAATGGCCGTATCCAAGCGCTATAACCGTCATTGTATAATTGTATTGTTGCATTATCTATAATATTGATTGTTTTCCATGGAATTTCTATGAATAAATAACAAAATAATATAATATACAAGAAAAAGTGCATAAAGTTATAAAGATTACCAGAAGCGAGATTAAATATTGTTTCAATACTCAACAAATATTTAAATAGTATTATTAAATACATAAATATTACAAAATATGGCCAATAAATTGAAACGGATTGTCTGTTTTTAACAATAAAGCTCAAGAGCCATAAAGCACATAATAATGCGTACACATCGAAAGACAAATAAATCACAATCGCAATAGAAGTAAAAGTGATCTAATTTAACAATTTTTTAAAAAAACTTATTAATTAATCATTCATTTTATTCACTTTATTAGATGTTCAAAAAGTTTCTTACCTCTAGACCGAAAAGAGAGAATCCATTGTTGGCCAAGTACATGAACAATTCTGGAATTCCTTTATCCATATCGGTGTATGTAATGTTTGGAAAAATTAATGATGGCGGGTTTTTAGTTTCGTACTTGAATTCCAAATAAATCAAAATGATTTTTTTTAAAACCATTACGAACAAAATTACTGTAAATATAGATATAGAACTAGGTAAATTTATTTTTAATAAATATAACTTATCATGACTTACAGAGCTCATATGTTAAAAAATTAAATAACAATTCACTTGTATCAATTTTTTTTAAACCAAATAATTCTGCAATATTTACTTGTTGAAAACTAAAATTGTCTTGTAACTTAATATGTTGTTCACCAATTATAGGTAACTATAATAATAATAATTTATTGACTAATAATATTAATATCAATTTTATATTTATGATATAATTACTACTCATATAATCATTAATTATATTGTCTTACTCGAAATTGGTATGTATGACTACAGTATGAGAATTGGTATCCAAGTATAACCATTATACACAGAACAATGTGTAAGAATAATATATTTGTTATAATTTTATTGTAATTCGATAATATCCATAATAGCATTATGATAAGTAATATCATATTTGATAAACAAGGCTAAAATAATTATAAATAAACAAAATATTAAATACATTTATCTATTGTATTTTTTGTTTATCTATTATTATGGTTTAATATTTTATATAGTTATATTATGAACTATGAAGGCAAGTGATAAGAAAAAACTAAAACTAATTTATGAATTTAACTTACTTTACTCATGATCAATATCATAATTAACATGATTAACAATTTATTAAAATGTATATGGAAAACTAATAATGAAGTATTCAATAATTTTAAAAAACCCAATTCCTTTGATAATTTAGGTAATTCAGATTTGATTGTGTGTGGTTCTTCAGTAGTTTTTGGTGTCATTAAATGTCTGTTGAAGTATTGGAATTGAATTAGAATAAATATTGCAATTGTAACCGGTACAATTGATTTAAATGAGTCTGTCTTGTCCAATCCAATATCACGTTGCCTTTAATAATTTTTTTTAATTAATTAAAAATGTTATGGTAATCAAAATAAACTATTTACAAGTCATTTGAGATATGTAAATGCGTGATCAAGATGTCTGCAAATCCGTAAAATTGAAACACATATGTTATGGTTATCACAACTATACAATACAATACTACTATTGTCCAATATAGATACAAGAACTTACTCCATACTTTAAAAGACACCTATAATTTTTTTATTTATCAGAAATAAAAATAATTTTATTGGTGACTATTAAATTGTATTCATTATTTTTAAATATTTTAAGTACCTAAATAATATACAATATACTATCATATAATAATAGGTAAGAAAAACAAAAAGTTGATGTTATTCAAAGAGTATGAATAAAAATTAATACCTAGTCTAATATCTATGCATAAGTATTTAAGATCTTAAATTAGTAAATATAGTTACTTGAAAAATAATCAAAAATAAAAGTGCTAACGTAATGTAACCCATTTGGATCAAGTTGATTTTATAATATCCAAAAAATCCATATGTGATCATAATCAGAATCAGTAATGTAGTCCACATGTATGATATGATTGATATGTAATAATTTGAATTTGATCTATCCTCATTTGATATATTCTCATTTGGTCTATCTTCATTTGATCCATCCTCATTTGATCCATCCTCATTTGATCTATCCTCATTCTGTTTGTGTTTATTGAACTTGTCTAACGCTGTCCAAAATGTTACAGTAAACAATGTCTATGAAAAATGAATAATTTTATTGTTTTATATTAAATTTATAATTTTCCCATAAATACTTGCTTTGATCATAATATCCCAAGACAATTGTTTATACAAAACCCGTTCATTAAAATATGAACCAAATACTTGTTTAAGCAGATCATTACCTATAACATTGTATGTATATTCACAAAGAATCGTACTAAAAGCAAGTAATAGAATAACTATGAGATTTCCACGAGAATTTAAATGCATCCAAAAAACTGTTGTCCATAATAACATTATGAATGTTAACCATCCAGGATAAAAAATACACCAAACCTATAATATTACGTTTCGTTAGATAACTTCTACAAGTTTCACTACACAAAAGCTTACATAAAATTAAACTTACTAGAATACTAATCTTATATCCTATTTTATTCATGCCTACCAAAACTATATATATAGGGCTGAATTCATTGTTCTTTGATGTTTTTGATTTTGTTGAACTTTCTATAGATGCATTTTTAGGAATCTAATTTGTTCGAAAATACACACAGTTTATGTACTTTATGACATAACATATGTTTTTTTTTTAAATAAAACATTGATCATTTGTACAAACCATATTAGAATATGTCCATAACATAAAGTGTTGAATAATTAATACAATTGGTAACAAATAACTATACAACTCAAGTTCAGGCAATACCTCAGATGTATTACATTTTGAATTATGAAAGGCTATCAATCCAAATTGTCTGAAAAGTTATTATTTTTTAATAACCCACTAATAATTGATACAATATTTGATTAATTTTAATTTTACCCACTTTAAACTCGCATTAATTTTGAGGTTTCGAATCCATTCTATTTGATAAGAAAATAACATAAATATATGAAGACTCGTATAGAAACATATTGTTCGAAATAAACAAGCAATAGTTTTATTCGATGGTTTAAATAAAACAATGACCGTTGTAAGAACTGCAAATAATGTGTAATAAACACCACAAGCAATTGAAGGGACCATGATACCGCTTATACACATTACAGCCAAGCATGAATACTTCGAAACAAATATTGAGTAATAGTTTTTCGCGTGCACGGGGGTAGTACTTATGAATCCTGGTCGATGTTTGTGTCAATAATATCATTTTTGGGGAAATAACGTAAAACTATTGCAAATATAGTTAATAATACAGCATCTAGTGCCACATTGGATATTTGATCATTCATCAGTCCTATTGCTTCTAATAACTGCCCAATATTATCACCTTAATTGATGAAATGGGATAAACATTTTGTTTCGTGAAATTAAGAAAAAAACGATTACTTACATGGATTATGCATATTTTGATATTGAGGCGTTATATAGACCTTAATTATGTAAATAATTTTCACCGTTAATATCAACAAAGTTATATAAACCATAAATTTAACAAATCGTTTGAGTCGTTTACCCTGCAATGTATCTAAAAATACAATATTAACTATTAAGAATTATCGATGATAAAACCAAAAATCCTGTTGACCTATTGTTATTCGGTTTCGGAAATACATATGTTAAAAGTTCTTGTATAAACCATACCTAGTTAGGTATATATGAGTAAGCAATTAAACTTTTAAGACATATTAATATTTTCATACGAAACTGAGGAAAACTTATGAATATTTACGAAGTAGTTACCAATTAATATATTTAATTCACATTATCGGCTAATATAATCAGTGGCATTTACGTAAGGTAGGTACTAAACAGTGCAATTGCATTAATTGTACCCGGGTCCCACATGCATTAAGGTAAACACTAGAAATGCACAACTCATCACAAAGGTTTATTTTTTCATTATTTAGGTAGTTTTTTATTATGATATGTATTATTATAACTATGTAAGACAAACGTAGGGACTGAGGAGCGTTGTGTCCAATTGCTTAGCTTCAATACTGAAGATTAAAATTTGATGAAACTTCATGGTTGGCAACGTCAAGCATGAATATGGGAGGCGGAACTAAAATAATATAACTACACTGATTCATAGAAAACATCACATACGATACTAATAAACATCATATTATGTATATAAATGATAGCTATACCAATTTCCGTCCGGCGGCGCGCATCTCATACACATAACGGCATAGGTATCTAGTGACTGGTGGAAGGGGAAAAAAGTGCGCAGAACTGGTGTATTTTATTTTGAGATAAAGTATAGTATGCTAGTGTGTAATTGATGTATTTAAATATTATTATTGAATAAAATATTTTTTTTTTCATTATTTCCGTACTTACCATTTAGACTTTGATGTTTTGATGTTAGGAATAGTGGGAAAAAAATAAGAAATATTAAGTGGACCATTGATAAAACATTTTGTCTGAGACATACGCCTGTTAATAAATACGTTAAGATGAGTGAATTATTTAAAATACATACATATAATACACTTTGACTATAATATAATTTATAATAATTTGTTAAATTGTAAATAGATACTTAACTAATGAAAAACGTATCAAAATAATGGAAAATTTTTATAATAGGTGAATTAAAAATGTATTATAATATAAAACAAAATATTTAAAAAATTAAATCAATTGTCTTAACTAAAACTTTTAAATAATAAACAAAATAATCAATTTTAAAATAAAATTAATAACAATTACATTTTTTTTATACGAGTATTTGTGAATTAGTGGCGTCATGAGGACAATCACTTCTTCAAATATGGTGGTTGTAAGTGAATTAATTTTACTAAGTAATGGGTTCATTCCCTGTGTTGGGATTTGATAATATTAATAGTTGTTAAATAAGTTATAATTTAAAAAAATTTAAAATTAATATTCCAAGATGAATACTATTTTGAAAAGTTGGTGGGTGATTAATGCATAGTATGCCTCTGTGTTTCAAAAAGTTTGTGACGCTACTTAATATGCATACTATAATACATGAAATAACTCATATGATATACCTATATAATATTACTTACTTATATATAAACATGTCGTAATAATCAAATTGATTAAAATATGACTCTTCATCTCAACTATTCAATTATCTTATTAAATTAAATCAATTTTTCTCGTTATTTGGAGAATTTCAGATATTATATATTATATTTTTAATTGATAGAATAAACAATTAAAATAGTTCCGTAGTAACGCATATAAATTATATGTTTAATTGAATTCATTTGGTTAAATTAAAAATATTAAAAAAACAAATAACTTTATTTTTATGAGAATCGCATCGTAATTATGGAGTATATTAGAATAGAGAAAATATTTCAATATTTGAATTTACTTAAAATGCTTATTAAATCTTCTGAATAATGAAATACTTAAATGCGTTTGATGAGAATAAAATCATAAATAATGAAAATGGCGATAAAATTCAGTTACATCTCAGTCGTCAGATTTTAATACTGTAGCATAGGAACTAATTCTTATTATATGTTGGTTATTATTTTTTTTTTTATCTAAAATGCTTCTTTTTGCTTCTGTCCCCTAACAAACCCCACAAAATCCCATATTATAGAGGTCACATAATTTTCATACTCTTAAGTGTGGAGTTATAAGTAAGTGCCTATTGATTAGTAGTTCTCATAGATGTGAAATGGATTCCAAACGCCAGATTAAATGATGGTATACATACAATTACCTACTGTGGCTCGTTAATAAAATTGTTTACTGTTTGTTTTTTTTTTTTTTTACAAACCGGGGTGGTTAACGAATTATTTTAAAATTAATTAAATTTATAAGTATCATTAAACTACAGGCAACACGTAAATAAATCAAATAGTAAAAAAAAGGTAATACAAATAGTAAAAAAAGTCAACAAATAAGATAAAATATAAACAGAATTCTAAATAAATAATGGTAATAATATGAGGTTCTAAAGAGTAAAGGTGATGTATTATTTTGTTTTTATATTTCATTGCTCCAGTATTTTGGTACTTTTACAGCCTAGTTGTTTGCGGCTTGTAAGTTTGTCACTTTACACTTGGTTGAGCATTCGCTGCAATTTAATAGGTGTAAGATTGTCCAGAGCTCTCCGCGTGAACAATTTGTGTCTTTGGTCTTCCTCTCCCTTGCTTAATCCCCATTTTTTCAAACTCTCTCTAGGTTGTTCAACTCCTGCACATAGGCGATCTAGTGTCCTCCAAATCATCCATAATATGTTATTGTGCCCCGGGGTAGATTATCTTCGACTTTATGCCATAAAGGTTTATGCTTGCCTTTTACATTCCATGATTTTATCCTTGCTATTTGTGGGTTGTTTTTTAATTTCTTCGTACATTTTAAGAATCGCTTTCTTGATTTTAATCAGGAAACCTTCGGGTTGTATATTATACATCAGGTGCCTTTCGTCCGCTCTATGTCACTAGCAATTTGTCTTCGTATGTGTGGTGGGTGGTTGCGCTATTCCTGTTAAAGGATATAGTTTGCCTACTATTGTTGGTTCCAAACAACCTGTTATAATACGAACAATGTCATTTAACGAAGTGTCAATTTACTTATCATATGTTGATCTACCCCACCGTGGTATGTATATTCAGCTATCCAAATTCATAAAGCTAGTGCCGAGATCCTTATACTCTTTCGGGATGAGCTCCCCATTTTGAACTAACCAACTTTTGCAGAGGTTATTTCTGACACATGTGTTCCGTTTCAAGACATCGCAGTGCTATTTAAAATTAAATGACCTATCTAGGATGACACCTAGATATTTGGGGTAGAATGGGTGTTCTATATTTACTCCATCTCATATGATGTTCGTTTTTCTATTAGTTAGTCTGTTTTTCAGATGGAACGCACATATTTGAGTTTTCATAGGATTAGATTACCATAATTTTATGTGAAGACTAGTTTATTTTCCATTCCTTCAAACATGTTATCTTGAATTGATATAGCAAGGTGATATCAAAGTTAATGATTTTTTTTCTACTCAGTTAAGTTAAGTTAATATGCATCAATAAGAAAAAGTTAAAAGTATAAATTTAATATACATTTTTTTAAATTTTTTATTAAGTTAAAAAAAAAGTTATTTTTTTTTTTTATATACATTAGCGACTTAGCGTACTTTATTTCTTATTAACGTAAAACTAAATTATAGACTATAATGCTTAAACTTCATACGACACAGTATTTTTCTATATACCTAGTATGTATTTTATTAGTTTTCCGTCTTTATGAAAAAAAAATAATAGTCATCTAAATAATAATTAATAGTTACCTAAAAGCTGAATATTTAAATCACTAAAAAAGTCTTTCATACAGATATTATTTGTGTGTTTGTAATATAAATATTGAAATATAAATTAACTTAACTTATTTCTTAAAATGAAAAATAAATTCGTTAATTTCGCGTTAATTAAATACAATTTTAGTAAGTTAATAATTAAGTTAATGAAAATCCAAGCGTAATTAGTTAAGTTGAAAAGTTAAAATAAACTAGATTTTTAACTTAACTTTAACTTTTTAACTCGTTAATGCCCAGCCTTGAAAAATGCACTATTTTTTATAATAAGAAACTTGCAATAAAAAAATATTTTTTTAATTATGACTGAAAAGTATTCAACAGGCGAATCAAAATAATAAAAATACATTTAAAACTAAAATAAAAATACGTTATGTAAATATGGTTAATAAGAAATTTCAATTACAAACATAATTATTTTGTTATTTATTATAAAAATAGGCAATATGAAATGAAACTTCATTCAAAGTTACCGCAGATTTTTTTTATGAGCATTATGGTATTTTAAACCCCCTAAAATTTAATGTTAATTGAGTTACTTTGGTGAGTACCAAATTTCAATATGATATATATTAAGATATCAAATGTAAAACAATTAGATTAGCTTCTATGGTACTCATAGATTTAGATTTCATATAATTTAGAATGATATGATATAATAAATTTACCCCAATTCCTAGTATTGGTATATGGAAAATTTAATTCAGTCTCTTATTAAATATAATAATATGCATAAACGCAATTAAACATTAAAATAATATTATTATTATCTTATGAGTGACAAATTTTTAATTAAAATATGATTATAAAAGAATTCAAATTAAAAATAACAAAATAAATAAAAAAAATAAATAATAGGTATTTTAAATGGAAATACCTACGAAAATCGGTATACTAGGGAATAGGAATTCAAAAGTCAAAGCGGCTTTTACATACAAATGTACAGGAAAATCTACCTTCGTACTTTTTGACCACACCCGTTAATGGCAAAAAGCACGCGCTCCTGTTCATGAATCCCTGGTATTCGCACACACTACTTATGAACCACCTCCACCAAACTACATGGAAATAGAACATTATGCCCGGCCACGTCAAACATTTTGTTTAAGCGCGCTATTCAAATTGCGTAACGTGTGTGGTTGGCCTATGCTGCAATTAAAAAATTATTTAAATTGGTTAATACCTACGCTTGATCAGTGCCTACATCATACGCGTTATCAAATTTTATAAATTTTATCAATTGAATCGTTTTGGATTCAAATAAACCAAGATGCTTATTTAAAATGTATACAAAATAAATTATTAAATTAATGTTGTTTGTTAAAACAACTTAAAACAGTTTAGAGCATTTTTTTTATTTTGCATTTTTCTTTTGTAAACAGATCTAATAGATTTAGCTGTTTTAAAAGACTATAACAAACAAACTTATTTTATTTTATATACATTTCAAATGTGTATTTAGTTTTGCTTATATCCAAAATGAAATGTTGATAAGGATTAATAACGTACGTGATGTCACACTAATCGTCCGTATTATAATTTGTAGAAATATAGTATTCTTAATAATTACAATTAATATAAACCTTGTTGTTAAAAATGAAGCGTTTATAAGTCCATTTTTCTTTCATATAGTTTCAATACTTTAAAAATCTCAATGACACCATCAGTCTATGTTTCTTATAGTTTTTGCTCGTTGCTGATGGTTAATAAGCCATATAGATGATCTTGATGCATAGTGCTCCTCAGTTTGGTTAATATAAAACTTAGTTTAAAAAAAATCCTTTCACAAAAACAACTTATAACTAGTAAAGTTGCAATAATTTTAAAGGCATAAAATATGTTGAAAAATATATCCTCATTATTTAAAAAATTGAAGCTATAATAATTGAATCCACTAGTTGCAGTTTTTTTTCTTTTGAATTTTGATCACTTTGTTATTACTATAATTAGTTTTGAGGAAATACAATGGGCTTAGTTCCTCATCGTTTAGTATGTTCAAGGCATACAGATAAAGCTTAGACTGCTTGGGGACAAAATATTAACTAGATGGCTACATGAGAGTAAAAACAAAAAACTGTGTATTAATAATTAAAAATATCATCAGTCAATATGTGATAAAAATTAATTTAATAAGGATTTAAAAGAATTTAACCACAGACAATGAATGATGAGAAATTTTTTTTATAATCTTTTAAAATTCAAATTTTATTATAATAATAATTTGTCAAAATCACATTAGGTTACAAATTAATTTTTGTTTTAAAAACTAAGACTTGAACATTGTATATAAGTTTCTTGAAAATTGTTCTTGTAAAAATCTTTTAATCTCAAAAAACAAATTCATGTATTTTTTTATGAAACTGATACAGAGATCTTCTTAATGATTAAAGAAAAAAAAATTGACAATAATAATTAAAAAAAATATAGTTATACATATATTTAAGCAAAATTAAGTGCGATCATTGAATGGTTTCTTCTTTCGCCTTATTCATGTTTTTTAATATAATATAGCACATATTCTTATTATGCTTTTGGGTATAGACTGTATATTCTCTTCTTTAAAAAAAATAAATAAATATATATTTTTTTTATAAATATTTAAATAATTAAGCAGTAACTTAATTAGTTAAAATAATACAAAGATAGGTTTATACAATTAATAGAAAATTCTAAATTTTTTATACTACTTTGAAGGTTTAGTTTGGTTTTAATAATTTATTATTTTCCCAGTAGTGTTATGTACTTTTAGGTAAATTAATTACTATTAGTATATTTTCGAATATTAACTAAAAATTAAAAAGTTATTTTAAAATAAAATCCAATAATATTGCAGTAATATTTTTTAAAATTCATTTCTATGATATTTTTCTGATTCGATGTAAGAAGTAAGCACAGTTCTGTTTTTGAATGTTCTACCAGTCAAAGTTTGTAATGTTTTCTCACAGTCTCCAAAAGAATTAAATTCTATAAACACCTGATAGACAACAATTTTCAATTATTTATATTGTAGAAATTAAAAAAATATTTAAGTAATACTTTTCCGCAACCAGGTACATCAATTCCTTCAATAGGTCGTGGAATTTTTAATGACCGAACACTACCATATTTATTACACTCTTCTCGAATATTTACTAAGATTTTTTCATATTCGTTATCATTTTTAAGTTCATCAGGAGTTACAATATTCAATAAACATAAAACCTGCAAATAACTATAAATTAGATATATTTAAAAAAAAAAAATTATTTTATTTCTTATTATTAACCTCAGTTGGAGGTCCTACAGTTTCAATAACTGCAAGTCCAGAAACTTGATTTGGGACGAATAATTGTTCAACCTTAGCTTCTTTAGCTCCATTATAGGCCCTATACACAACTATATTCTTTCCTTCAAATAGAAATCCATTCAAATGAGCAATGACCTAAACTCACAAGAATTAAATAATTAATCGTTGAAGAAAACATTGACTACAAAAGTATTATTTAATAATTATTTAAAGTATTTTACCTGATTTGTTATCGCAGCATCAACATACTCGCAAAATGCATAATCTCCACTAAAACAATTGACAAAATCTCTGACCAAATTGAATGTTTTTAACTGACCAAATGATGTCAGAAGCTTTATTACCTATTATCATATTAATAATTAATTTAAAACCTATATTATGTTCCGTTTAATATTAATCAACCTTAAATTATATTTATTTAGGGATCCTACACTGTTATTCATTAAACTGATAAAACTATTTAAAGTAAACTGAAAATAAAAAAATAAAAACAAAATAATAGATATTCAAAATTTAAGAGAAGCATTACATATGTTTTCAAATGGAAATAAAGGAGAATCCATGTTCTTATAGTACGAGTACCTTAAATAAATATTCCAAGCCAATGCTAATTAGCAAACAAAAAGGTTTGATATTTTACTATTAAAATAACTTACCCGATCCTCATTAAGGTATCTTGGTAATCCTCCGATAAATAATTTGTTTCCTGAATCTACATAGCATAAAAATTATTAATGAGTAAAAATATATATTTCAGTGTAGATATAATACACACCTTGAACTGTTTCAAAATCAAATGAACTAGAATCATATTTCACTGTAACAAATTATATAACAATGAAAAATTTAAATTTTGATCTAGAAGAAAATAAATATTTCCATACTCATATCTAATGTCATATGGTTACTCTTAGTGACTCCAATTGTAGTCTGATATTCATGTGGTCGTTTTATATTTAGGTATTTGCCTTTGAATTTAATACCATCCAAACACATTGATTTAGTAGTTTCACTAGTAGACCTAAACTATAGTTAAATTAAATTTAAAATTCTGTTTTTATTATTATTTTTAATAACATTTAATGCAACATATACCTCCAAAAAAGCATAATTATTTCCTACATATATTTTACACGCAAGCACAGGATTACTATCAGATTCAGCTATTCCAGACAAATATAACTGTTGATTAAAATAATTAACCATTTCAACCTACAAATGTAATTATTAAAAATATGTTGAATTGTAATAAATTATAATAATAAATAAGTAATAACAGTAATACTTCAGTTACACCAAATGGTATGTTTCCAATAAACAATCGTCTTGCTTGGCGTACAATAGTTTTTCCAGCTGGATGGATTTTTGAAGGGATGTTTGACATTGAGTTGTTAAGAATTGGTTCAGCAGCTAAAAAAAAAGTAAACTAATGTAATTTAAATTTAAATATTTTACTAAATATTTAAAAAATAATAGAAACTGTTAGAGTAGTACCTTATAACTGTTCTGAAGAAAGAACAATATTGTATAGCATTGATTTTTTGTAACCTATGGTTGGGCAAACATTATAAATAGAGGTAAAAAGTATTAAAATAATATTATTTTTAATTAACTATTTAAATATGTATGTTTTTCTTATTACTTTCAAAGGGTCTATTATAAGAAAAATTGAATCTAATTTATTTATTGTACATATAAATATAATCTGTTTGTACAGATAATATGACTATTCTATGCATAGTTTCAACACAAGCAAAAAACGAATTATGTATCAGTAAGTTCTGTTATTGCACGGTTAGACCTATTTCAGTCGGCAAACTTTTATATAAAAATGTATAAACAATAATTTGTAAAATATGTTAGATATAACAATCAAATATTAAACTAATCTCCCAGCAAGCGGTAGTTAAATTGTATACAGCATTTATAAAATAGAACATATAGAAATAGACACATTTTTGATTGTATTGAAAGGAATATATTACACTTTTAAGGCAGAAACATTAACACATATTAAATTTAGTTTAACTCTAAAAAAAAAATATGTTATTAAAAATGACTTATACATCATTTCATATTTTTATTTAACAGTGAATCCACCAAA
This sequence comes from Rhopalosiphum maidis, assembly GCF_003676215.2. Classification (NCBI taxonomy): domain Eukaryota; kingdom Metazoa; phylum Arthropoda; class Insecta; order Hemiptera; family Aphididae; genus Rhopalosiphum; species Rhopalosiphum maidis. Next base: position 12,814,615 of record NC_040879.1, read on the forward strand.
GTGTATAGTTCTAAACATTCAGAAAATATTTATTTACATTAACATACAAATTATTTTAACAAGTAACTTTTTATTAATTTAAAAATACCTGAATGATTAGTTATTCATTACAAATTGAAATATATCTAACCAAACTGTTTATAATATTTAATATCCAATTTTATAAAAAAAAAAATTATACATTATAAAGTATTGTTTGGTTAGACACTACAACTAAAAATTCTCTTAAGTATCAGGTAAGCATTTACAGATAAAAAAAAAAGTCATATAAGAAATCATTTGTTATTTCTATAAATATGATTACATTATGTCATTATAGTATAATGCCATAATAGCTTATTGTTGCATTTATGTTTCCCATTAGGTAACCATATGTCCATATATTCAAATTAGGCAGCAAAAGTGCATAACTTATTATACAAATTACTAAGAAAAATTGTTAATAAACAAATTGTGCAATAAAAATGGTTTAATAATACTTAAACATTTCAAGAAACTATTAAGTATTTATTTAAGCATTTAAATTTAAATATTTGGTTGTATACTACAAATAATTAAGAAAAAAGATAACATGTGAAGAACGTAGAATTATATATTATAGGTTCAAAAATTAGGCAGATAATTATGATCTTTGTAACTACACAATTGATTTATAAAATATGCATATTTTGAATGTCATTAGACCATATTCTAGCTAAAATTATTAAATAACTAACATATGAACTTGTAAACCAACTTTAATTAAATGTATTATGTATTATGTATAATTTAGAACAATATCACCAATACAAGGTATTACCTTAGTGGTGAATTGGGCCAAATAATTTGTAATGTAATTAATTATTCGTGTATACATTTTATCTATTTTTTTGGCCAATAAATATTATTATTACCTATTATTTTTTATTATAATAATAATTTGTAATTTTATATACAATGTTCAACGTCAATTCTTAAAATTTAATATATACTCATTTACTGACTCCTATTAAAAAAAAAATATGTTTAACAAATTATATTCAATGTTTATGAATTAGATATCTCACATGAAAACCATTAAGGATATAAAAATGTACTATAATATTAATATTCTAGCACACTCAGTAATCCAGCATATTTTTATCACACTCAATTATAGTTTTATATTTGGTTTATTGCTTTAATCTAATGTAGATTCTATTGTTAAAATTTAAAAAAAATTATAAACTTGTTAGTGATATCAATTATATTTTAATGCATAATTCAATATAAGTGTAATGAAAATAAATAAATGAACATTTTTACCTAATTTCTGTTTAAATGTCTAATTGTTTTTTTCCATAATCCAGTAGTTATGATAATCCAGCGGTAGTATAGACCCATATGACTATATGAGTCAGTTTAACAAGACTGCTATATTATTTTAATGTACATCATATAAAATTTAGAAATTTATAGTAATGATTTTATTTCTGTACAAGTATTAGAACATAACAATTTTGTATTGTAAACTTTGATAATACAATTTTATGATCTAAATACATAACATTTGTTAGGTATAATTGAATTTGAAATATTATAAATAATTTATTATTCATTATTAAGATATAACAATTATGAAGATTCATATTTCATATTGGTTTAAAATATTTTAGAAAAGGTCTTCTTAAATAATCATTTGAAAAATTATTTTTTAAGTTCAAAGAGGCAATTCCAAAAGACATTTATCAAGTTTATAAACTTAATACATAATTAATAACAACTAATTAAATATGCATTCAAGTATACCTATTGAAATAAGGTATTTAAATTTAAATGGTGTCCTCAAAAGTTGCCTACTATTGTAATTCGATTTTATTCAATTTAATCAAAATCTACCAAAGTATCTAATTAGTTTAAATTTTATAGCTTACCTAGCATTGCTTTATATTCAACTGTTGTCATATGTTCAAAACCTGGTGCCGGAACGTCCCAATAGAGAGATGGCTTTCTACGACTAGACTTATGTTTAGGTGACTTAGATCTACTACGGCCACTACGTTCACGACCTTTGAAATTCCTTAATCTATGTCTGCAATAACGTTTACGGTTCCTACATCGTGAATGACTACGTCTTTTAGCACGTTCTCGTCGGTTCTTGTCACGGTATTTTTCTAAATCATAAAAACAAAAACGAATTACTAAATTATATTAAGTATGCACTTTATTAAAAAAACATCACTCAAACTCTACCTTTGTATTCACCCGTTATCCTACGATTTCTATCCATAATATTGAATGCAGTGATTTCTTTAAATTTTTATAACAAACGTGAAAAAAGAGAAAAAAAATTAAAAAAATATAAAGTTATGACAAATAGCTGAAGAACTAAATCAACATGGTTAACATTGATTAATGTTTATATGGTTTATCTCAATCATGTGCTCTATCTTGAACTAAGATACCTAATCTCCATGCTGTACATCAGTAGGTAACCTAAAAATATATAAAATAATTGAAAATTCTACCACTTCAAACGTTAATAGTAATGGGAAAATAAAAAATATTCCATGATTTTTAAGTAAAAACCTTATCAATAAAATATGATAAGTAGTAACCTAACCTAACCAGTAACCGCAGTTCCGGTAAGAACTTGAAATAATCCAGACTTCACGTAAAATTGGTAGTTTATGTAGCACAAGTAGTTGTTCTCTACTCTTGCCGACTTCAGACCTCGAGTTTGATTAAAGATAACCCTGAGCCCCGGGTGGGGAAAATTATCTGCATGTGGGAGAGGAATAGTCATCGGCAGACGGGTAACCTAACAAGTACAAACCTACCCTTCGGATAGACCTCACAAATTTAAATCAGTCAAAACAAAACAATAAAGTAGTACATGATTTATCGATCTATGATCACGATCGTGAACATATTATATAAGTACTGTTAACGTTTGACAACTAACAAGCTCACGTGGGCTTTTTTGGTTTTTATAATATTTCTTGTTTCATTTAAATCATATAATCGTATGTAATAAACTCGTTACCGACTATCGAAACAGTAATAACATGTAGGACGAACTACTATAACCCTCAAACCCCCCAACTTTGAGCAACTATAGCTCATGAAAAATAAAAACTTTGACGTTAAAATTCATAAAAAAAATATCCCTACTATTTTATGAAATTTTAAATATAGGTTGCCATTTGAAAATCAAAAGTTGATAGTGATTTCATTATTTTTTAAGAATAAAAAAATAAAAATAATTTTAGAAAATTGTGAAACTAAAAATTTTGAAATAAAAGTTAACACTTTTTTGAATCACTTTGTATGTATATGTTTTAGTTGAAATTTAAATCTCTACACCACTTCCTCTTCGAACGACGAGGATTACCAGGAATGATGCCGGAACCTAGGGCAGAATCAGTGGATTGGAGTGGTTTGTCAATCGGGAGCAGAAACATTTATACAGGATTATGGTAGTTTCTTCTATTGTATTAATTTGTAAGTCTTTATAAAGGACGTGATTAGAAACACTCAAGCACAAAAGGGGGCATTTGTGATTATGTGGAGGGTTGTGGATTGGAAAGTTTGTATTTTGTATGTGTTGGATTTTTTTTGCTGCGACCCATAACTGGATCAAAATGGGCATTAAAAAAATGAAGCATCAGACTAAAATACATTTTCATGAATAAAATTTTTGGCATTGAAATGTATTAGTATATAGAATATAATGTTGCTGGTACACACATAATGCATATACAGGATTGGGCATATCATAGTTACATGTAATTTATAACAAGTTACTCATTTTTAATTTAACTTGTAACTTGTAACTAGTTACACATCTTCCTGTAACTTAGTAATAAAATTAAAGTTATAATTAAAAGTTACATTATACATAATTACATATTTAATATTTATCACTGTGTGATTATCATATTATTATAAACCAAATTTAAATTAAAAAAAGAATTTTGATGCTGTAAATTATAATTACAGATTTATAAACATAATATTATGTATGTTTTTACATCTTTGGCCATAATCCACTCAATTTAATATTTATAACAGAACAAAATGTTTTTAACGACAATTTTTTTATGATAAAAATAAGTCATTATCAATTTTAAATAATTATATCACAATAAAAAAACTATTTGTAAAATTTAATAGTTTTAATATAAATCTCTTTTATTCTGCTCCAGTGGAAAGGTCATTTTCATTAGTTGGGTGTATTCGTTGTCCTACTAGAAGAAATTTATCTGACTACAGTTTTGAAAAATTAGTTTTTCTCAAGAAGACGTCATACTTGCATGTGTTGTAATTTACCTATTATCAAATTTAAAGGTAAGAATATTATTTAGAAAATGTCATATTCTTTTATTGATATTATCATTTAAAAGTGAGTTATGAATATTTTAAAGAGCTATAACTCACTTTAAAATGATAATATCAATAAAAGCATGACATTTTCTAGATAATATTCTTACCTTTAAATTTATTCTAATATTAAAACTAACATCACAAAATGTGTTCCGCTAAACATAAATTTTCTATGATCTACATTACTAAGACAGAGACAACACATATGGGTATAACGTCCACTTAAAAGAAATTAATCATATTAATTTTGGTAACAAATAATTTGTATAATTCTTATTTAATAAATTAAATTTCATGTTTTTAAATTGTATTACCTATCTTATTATATAAACACCATTGACTTGGTTAATAATTGAATTACTATAAATATTAATATTTTATATTACTATACCTATACATTTTATACACTTATTTCATAAGAAGACTAAATACTAATTTTATGACTTTTACGTTAGACAATTGATAAATGTTTTAAATGTTTTATTATATAAACATGTTTTTTTTATTATTGTGATTATATAGGTAGGTTGTCTACCTTTAAGCTTTTTAAATGTGTCAATAATATTATAATAAATTGATAAATACAAACATATTTTATTTATCAATGTAACTTTTAACTTTAAATGTAACTTAGTTACATTACTGTTACACAACATAAAAGTATCTAGTAATCTAGTATATTGTAACTGGTTACACAGTTTTAGAGTAACTTGTAACTAATAACCAGTTACACAGAAAGATATAAAAATAACTCACTTTGTGTTAAACGTATTTGTTAAAAAAATGTTTATATAAATAATAAATATACTAACACAGTTATTTTTTATATTCCTTCAAAGTTAAATTGGTTTAACAGTTAAAATATGAATAACAATTTTAATAATTTTGTTTCAACAATATGATTTATGGGGACCTAGAACTTTTATGTATATTATAAATTTTAATTACCACACAATGAAAAAATATGTCAACATCATGAAAATCTAAATAGAAGATTTTTTATAGTTGTTCATATTGAAGCTAAAAAAATCTTAAAAAACATAATAACATAATTTTTAGCTAATTGAAATTTGAACGACAGTGTACAAATTTACAGTTTTAAATTATAAAAATTACAATTAAATAGTAAAAATATAATTTTTTTAGAAAAATATTATGTAATTAAAATTAATTTTTATTATTTTTTGAAATTATAAGTTATTAAATGTAATATAAATCTAAGCCATTAAGTACATGTTTTCTAGTGACTCACTTCAGTATAAAATACTAAAATACTCACTTAACTAAGAGAATAATTTTACAAATCTATTTTATAAGCAACCATTCAATGTTTTCTTTATTTTTAATGGATTGATAATATATTGTATTTATAAACAACTACTTAATACACCAAAAAAAAACAGGCACTATAAATGCCATATTATTTTCATCTCCTGATAGTTGATAGTTTGATACACATTTTTAATTTAATGCTCACAATATACAATAATTAAATAATACAAAGAAAAACAATATAACTATTGAAAATTGAATTATATGTCATTAATACAAATATTTATTATTATAAAATATAACCAATGATACTGATATCAGTGAAAAACTATCTTAAAACAACTTTATGTTAAAAACACAATTGATTTTTTCAATATTTTTTTTATTAATGAAATATAGTATTTAACAACAATGTTGAGATAATATATATTCTAAAAGTATTTACACAATAATATTTAATAACTTTCAAAATAGTTTAATATTTTAATTATAAATTGTGTCTATTTATATAAAGCTACCTAGACACATGTCTAGATATATTTAACAAAAAAAAGAAAAAGTACATTTAGAGCACAGGAATTATATAAATATTTTTATAATGATAAAGTACAATAAATTTATATTTAAGCGATATATATAATATGCTCACACACAGCAAAGTAGAACTATAAAACAGTTAAAATAATTTTTAGAAATAGCACATGTCTTGTAACATTAAGATTAATTTACATTATCAAATAACGTACTAAAAGTATTTTTTGGCAAAATTATGTCTGAACAAATTTTATAAACATTTTTATTTAAGATATTTTAAAAGGTTTGAGCTAAATTGTATTTGTTTGAAAATGCTCTTCCATGAAAAAAAGAATTGAATACATTTTTATGTATTAATATTATTAAATACAATTGTTTACTAAATGCTGTATATTACCTATACCTTATACATTGTAATTAATACAAATGTTGTTCATAATTAGTTTTCAGAATACAAAATAAACAACTGTTAAACATGGTAACTTTTTATGTTTTAAAAAAATAAACATATTCGCAAAAGCGTAAGCACGATCTAAGAAAAACAACAATAATAAATTTGATTATTATTGCAGCTTTAGGTCATATGTATTTTCAATAATAATGAGTACTTAGTACTGCAATAAATAAATAGTTTAATTTATTATATAGTATTTAAGTACCCTATGTTTAATTAACAAATTAGAACGGATATTAGTTGAATGTTATAATAAAAATTATTTTCAATGAAAAAGTGGAATATGTTTAAATTATATTATATAAATTTTACTTTCGTTCACCAAAATTAAAGTTTAACAAAAATCATAACCACTATTCCTTTAATTTATTTTTTGTACATCAATCATTACATTCAAAACACTTTTGTAATTTATTTATTACATACATGCGCCTTATTTATAAAAACACAGTTCTTAAAATCTATAAGTAATAGTAACTATATGAATTGGAGATATATAACGAGAAACATCAATGAATAAAACACTTTAACTCCAAAATTAATTAACGATGCATAAAATAAAAACAGAATATAAATTAAGGAATGTATTTTAAACCTCTAAAAGGTTAAATACGGTTTCACCGTTTGTTTGATGTTGTAAGGTCATGATATCACTGCACGGTTTTATAAATATTAATATACACTACTATATCTATATTTAAAATCGTAACAATTGAGGGAACATTAACCTGAATATATTTGTGTTTCATTCTTGAGCAAACCCTTCAGTCTCCTCAATAGCATAATTGAGTTTTTCGACTAGTTGGTCATAGCTCTTGTATGGCGGCAAGTCTAACCTGTTAAAGCATGTGTGAGACCGAGGTAACCATGTTTCTTTACCAACCTTTTCAATGCAAAACCTCTGCGCTCCATTACTCCCTAAACATAAGTACAATTATATTTAATAATTATAAATATCTTAATATAATAAAAATTATTAATAAAAATATAACATAATAATTTATAGCAATATTATCCTTAATATTATTATGTTTAAGTTTAACTCACCCATAAGTTCAGCAAACCCTCCAACCGGAACCCTACATGTTCCAGTCACAAACTGAAGAAGTCTTGCGCGTTTTTCATTGTCAGCTTGTTTTACAAACTACAATTAAAAATTAAATACATTAAATATTGCCAAAACCCAAATACAAATAAAAAATTTAGTTGATAAGAAGGTTTAATTTCGGGTTAGAATAAAAACCTACACACTTTTAGTAAGACAATAATTTTGAAAATTGATTTGAATTTATAGTACAATTTCCTAGAATATGTAATGTATAAGTTTTTTTAGATTATTAACTAAAATAGGTGCATTAAATAATAATAATAAAAAAAACTAGTATAACCTAACTTTTCATGACGCATAAAATTCAGTAAAAATTAAATTTTACTTTGACTACTATTTACACAAAGAGAACAATTTTATAAAATTATAATTGGAAATTAAAAACTGTATTTTTCGAGTATTATTCAATTGTTTTGTGGAATTTATAAATATACTAATCTAATATTAAGAAAAATGATTTATAATAATATATTCCAGTATTAAATGAATATTTGCTTCATTTTTTCTTTATTGTTCATTCATATATATAATATGATTATAACATAAAATTACACATTTGGGATAGTCTTTACATTAATTTTTATGTTGATAACAGAAATATTAATTAAATTAGATCTAGTACCTGCCAGAACCAGTTAATTTGCTTGCTAGTTCTATTATAGTGTCGATAAATTGTGTGCTGTTGCCAGTCTTCAACATCAATCTCTTGCATGCCACACAACATGAGTTCAAGTTCACGTTCATCGAAATATTTTAACCATTCCAATGCAACTACTTCATTAAATCCATCTAATAATGCTTGAGTCTGTTCTTCAATACCACGCGTCATTCTCCATTCAGTCATTAATCTAATGTATTCATCTTTGTTAGCATCAGTAACTTTCACTTTGTCACCATTTTCTATCAACTCGTGATGCACAACTTGTCCAAGTACTTCAAAATCTACCCCAAAGTACATTTCAATATCACTTTCTTCTAAATTATTGTCACGTATCCAAACCAATGAGTTATAAAATTCTGGGTCAATAGACTCGATATCTTTCATGGTAAGTTTTTTATTCAACATACGCTTGTAAAAGGGCATAGTGAAACCAGAATAAATAAAACGGCCATGATATAAAGCCTGAAATTATATTTATAGTATACATATATATTTATATAATTTATATGGTTTAAAACATTTTTATTATAATACTTACCATAGCTATAAATCGTCCAATAAATTTGAAATATAACAAATGGTCTGGATTTACATACGAAGCAGGATTAATTTGTAGACTGTAATTGTTTTTATTGGCATATTCAAATAGACAGTACATTGGATTGAGTACTTCGTGGGAAAGTAAGAAGAACCATTCTCTGTTGAATTTAATAATTTTATTATTAATAAAATAAAATTGTTTTCAACAATAAATAGAAAATATATACCGTGAAACACCCCCATAATCTAAGCCTTCTTCACCGCGGAATACTATATACAAACGTTTCCTCATTTCATACGCAGCAGATCTCATTATTTGATGATAGGAATCTTCAAACAATGTCTGTCTGGAAACTGTAATCTTAATATGACTTGATATTGCATTACTTTGACACAAATATCGGAATTGGCTTAATTTCCAACGGAATGATCTTTCATAAGCAGCAGGTACTCCGTAAGGACCAGTTGAACTAAAATTATAAATATGGTTGTACATTATAATAAATAATAATTATGATTAATATTCTTTCTTATTATTAACCATTGAATAGGTGGTACATGGGTACGAGGATCTTCAAATGTAGTTGTATGTGTATTATGATCAACAAAATATCTAATTCCATCAGTAGTTTTTCTTACTTCCCAGCCAGTTGGTAAATCCGAATTATCAATAATCAATTCAGTTCTAAAAAATAAATCAACTGTACAATATAATCAATAAAATATTTCTTATTTATACCCTTGTGTACGTGGATCTTCCCACTGAGTAATGCGACTTTTATGATTAACAAAATAACATCTACCATCTGGTTGAACACGCTTTTCCCAGCCATTAGGTAACTGTCCCATACGGTCTTCCTCCTCCACAACAGGACTTGGCGGAACTCCTGTAGTTTGTCTACTATTTGGTCCTGAACCTGTCCCTAAAGCATGCTAAACATACCATACAATTATGATTAGTTACATAGAAAATCATAAAATATTTATATATTTTACTTGAGGATAAAGAAATCTTTGGTTTCCCTGTTGAACTACATGAGCTCTTTCGCCTTGCCAATGTTGGTAATGCTGCAGTCTTTCAACATTTGGTCGTTGCCATGTTGTAGTACGAGTATTATGATCCACATAATAAATACGCCCACGGTTATCTCTTCTTAGCTCCCAACCAGCGGGTAATGGTTGTGGTCTTTCCCAAGAAGTTGATTTGGTGTTATGATCAACATAATATTGTCGTCCAAATGCATCAAATCTCATTTCCCAACTACAATAAAATGTATAAATAAAATTTTTTAACTTAAAAATAAAAAATAATTTATTTTCACACACCCAACGGGTAAAGGTTCTTCTATTGGTAATGTAACAGGACCATTTTGATGATGAACAGTAATTGTTCCCTCAACAGAATTATTGTGTACTGATGAAGTTTGTGAAGGTCGAATGTTATTAGTTAACGCATTATTTATAAGATTAGTAGATACATTCATGTCTAAAATGTGTACAAATAAACTTCATTAAAAATCTATTATAAATGGATCATATAATAAAATAAATAGCTATTACCTATTGTTGGAACAGGTGATGCAGCAACAACCGTCGTTGAAGTACGACTACGAGCTCTAACTCCATTACTAAAATCGCCATCTGATAGTCCTATTGAATATTAAATTACTTAAATTAATATTTCTTTTACATATTAAGTAAGATTACCTTGATGATTATTAGTACTAGTTCCTGGTTCTCTAGATGGATTTGAAACCTGAGACATATCAATTTGAAAACCATGTAATATAGTAATCAACTCTCCAACTTTGACCAAATTATTAGATGTGGATGAACTTGATGTTAGATGATCATGATGACGAGCTCGCATCAAATCAATTGTCAACTCCAAATTATCACAGACACCATTATAATTACACAAAATATCATAAAGACTAATACTTTTTTCAGCTATAAGCACGTCTTTTTGAAATTTACAATAATCTAATACACGATAGTGTAATATTGAGTATGGAGTAACAAGTCTAAAAAAAATTATCTTTCATTACCAATTATGATTGGATTTTAAGTTTGTATAATATTTATTAACATACACAGTAAATTCTTCATTCCATTTTGGTTGATATGTATTTTTGATAACTTCAGTTTTATTCCTTTTGAAATCGTCAACAATAAGTTCAACATATGGATGCGGTTTAATCAATCCACCATTATTTTTTAAATCTGCGCTTTCAACTAAAACAGCAATAAAAATCTGATAAACAATAAATCATCATAATATAAACTTAATTATTATAAAATAGATTTAATTGAAAACAATTGTATTGTTTTACAATTTACCAATGATAATGCAAAAACTATTATCTTTTATCGCAAATAAAACATGGCTTAACTATAACAACCTATAACTTTAGTGGTTATTTCTCACATGAAACCGTTTTAAATTAATAATTTATAAATAGTGGCATAGATAGTGCCAATCTAATACAAATTTTGAACTTACTTGTTACAATGAGTTGAAAAATTTGAATTTGATTTGAAGGAGCAATTACTCTATCCTGAGTTGATATAGAACAATTGGACAAATTTTCTACGATAGTACCCATGGCAAACACAAATTTTCACTTATAGTGACTTAAAAAACATCAAAAGTTTTAACACAATTACTTTGTGGGCTAACCTAAAAAAAAAAAATAGAAAAATCAATATACATATAAATAAACAGTGTAATTGATTTAAATTTAATGCCTGGATGATAAATATATTTGTTTAAATAGATACTTAATGAGAAATAATTAAACCAATATATTATACCTAAATAAATAACCTAACCTTAAATTAATTGAGATTACAGTTATAGTTTACATAATATAAAAAATTGGTGTAGGCACCTATGGATTATGTTTTCTTATTACAGATGATCATAAACTAATATCAAAGATTAATAAAACAATATAACACTTCTTATATAATTAGTATGAAGGTCAAATAATATTATTATGTACCTAAGTGTAGCTTTAAACAACAAATAGGTCACAAAATAAAACTTTTAGTTAATAATCAACGACTTATATAATTTATGATTTAGTCTATGAATTTAATTTACTTATACACAAAAAAATGAAAAATTAACAAACAATTTTGAACTATACAAAATTAGAATTAACAATTTAGATTATAACTTGTACTAATTTTACTAATAAATAATATGAGTAGAATATTAATATACAAAAATAAATTTACCTACATTAGATAGATATAAAAAGTAAGCTTTTTGTATTAAAATACATTCATCATTTTTCCACAACAAAAAAAATGGCATGTAGTATATATTGATAATTGATATGCATTAAGCATTAACATCTAAAATATGTAAAATACAATTTTGTATTTAAAATGGTAATGCCATGAAATAAATTTATATGTTACCTACTCATTCTGAATTCAAAATACAATTTATCAATATACCTATTAAATGATTGAACTAATAGACCTGTTTATAACTGATTATAATAACAAATGAAACATATTAGGGGTGATTAATATTCACATATCGATTGAAATTAAAAAAAAATCAATTTATTCTTAATTTATTCATTTTATTTTTTAGATTAACACTAAAATATTATTTAAATAATTACTAAGGTAAATAATGTAACAATGGTAGGTAAGAATTTAAAAATTAAATATGTAATGCTTTTAAGTGTGTACTATTTGTGATTTTGATAGTTAATCTTTTTTTTAAATTACATTTATCTACTTCAACTAGTCTCAATTTGTGTATACTTGTACTATTGTACTAAACTATTCTATATTAATATCAGTGTTAGAACATGATTATATAATATATTAGCCATGAAGTTGTTTTTTGGTTCATAGTCATATATCTTATATGAATAATTGAAGTAATATATAAAAAATGGGTATGCAAAAATTCAGAAAGTTTTCATCTAACATATAATAATTATATCAATGAAATGTATAAATAATTGTGATAAGTATAAGCTCATTATCAATTTTTATAAACATTAATATATGATTATGTACCATGTATTAATTGTAAGGTTGTGTTTTTCTTTTCTGTACGTCGTTTATCTTGCATGAATGTTTAAGATATTATAAAAAAACAAAATTATATATGCTAAGATTTAGCAAGCTTATCATGATTAGAATCAGTTTTGTTCAGTTTTCTGCTAACAAATCTAATTCTTAAATAAATTTTAAAGTTGGTATTACATTAGCATAATGTTATTTTATAGTTTTTTTTGTCATCAAGTAGATGTACCATTTATGTTTTGTTTTAAGAAAACGTTATACCCACATGTGTTGTCTCTGTCTTACAAACGTACATCATGGCAAATGTACATTCAGGAGAACACATTTTGTGATGTTAGCTTTAATATTAGAGTAAATTTACTTATTATAAAATTAAAATATTAACTAGACAATGTCATATGCTTTTATTTATATTATCATTTTAAAGTGAATTATAAACATTTTAAAGTTGTAATATTTTACACAGCTATAACTCACTTTAAAACGACAATATCAATTAAAGCATAATATGACATTGTAATAGGTAAATTTACTCTAATATTAAAGCTTACATCACAAAATGTATTCTTTTGAACAAAAATTTGTTATGATGTACGTTAGTAAGACAGAGACAACACATGTGGGTAAAACGTCCTCTTAAGAATAACTCAACTAGAAAACCCATTTTTTAACTCCAAAATAATAGCCCAACCTTCACAAATATTACTAACGAGATATCGACTGTGAAAAAAACTACTAACAATAAATTCATATTAATTTAGTAATTATAAAACAATTTGCAGTATACCTGAGTAATACCACTAATGCATGATGCGAAAAGCAACTTACCCTACGATAAAATTTTTTGGTAAAAATGAAAGAACTTGTGATAAGAAAGAAAACAAATCTTGAAAATATATAATGTTCCCGTTGTATTTGAACACTTGAGTCTAGTACATGATTCTGAAGTATAATGAAAAAAGATAAGACCAGAGAGAAGAACAGAAACCTGTTAGTTTATAGCGTTATCATAATATATGTCAACATTGTCCGAAACACTCAACAGTCGCCCTGACCCAGAAACAACGATGATGACCTATCCCATGGTCGTCTTCAGGGCCAGTCGAGCACTGACAGTAGACGAGGACAATATTGAAGAATGCGATATATGCCTACGTAAGTACTCGATCATTGTCTGGTCGATACCAATGCAAATTCGGGCGACACGACAATGGAGAAGACAAAGAAACACATAGTGTTATGACCAAAAACGAAACGTAGGTACGTCAGGACGACACTTAAAACTTTGGTCTCGGTAACGAGGCGAGGGGGAGTGGCACTTACTGTCTGTTAACCAGTACTCCAATACGATATGCTAATATTCGCTCCGGATCGGTGGCGGATTCGCGACTGCGCTGGACTGGTCGGCCCTCGAGGTGGTACCCGGGGGACTAGCGGTCGAGTGTTGCGGAGCAGACCGCGAGGAAAGGCGAAAAACGTCTTGTCTCTTCCTCCGCCGTTATCGACGATCGCCGATCGTATTACGGCGGTGGCGGACACGATAACGCCACGAATGTTCCATCGGCGCGACGCCGCGAATAAATACACAACGGTTATGTCACTGTTGCGATACCGCCGGAGATTTCAGCGACCCGAAATCATTCGTTACTATCGACGACGCGTATTTCGGAGCAGCGAACACGGTCGAACGCGATCGGTTCGTCCGACTACAAACCACTGTAGTCAATCACGTAATAATAACAATAATATCGTCGTCGTCGTACGCGTATCGTACCGCAAAATAATAATATCAGAATGATAGTAATATTAATTATTAATAATGACAATGGCAAATCGCAATGACGATATCGTAATTGCGTGCGTGCGTGCGTGGGTTATATATTTTCCAAACTATACACACACCAGCCGCAGTCGTTTCACCCGAGAGAGAGAGTGCGTTTTGGGTCGCGAACTCGCGAGCGGACGAGATAACGCTACACGCGCGCGCACACACACACACACGCTCGTCACTCACACGAACACGCGCGCACGCTCATGCGCACACACTCGCGCTCATACTATTATACATACGTCTTTGCGCGCGACTGCCGACTGGCGAGTGCTGTTGCACAATCAGCGCGGCGTTGTGTTCTCGCCATCGCGTTCGGCGCACTCTTCTCTACAATGTTACGCGTTTATTAATTTTTATTTTTTACCGCGATAATTAAATCGTAGAATTTATTTTGCGGAACGTTTCGATGACCAGAGATTTATAATGTCACACAGTCGTCGAAACGGCTACAACCGTAATGTTATTAGGAGGTACCTACAGAATAATATTAAATATGTGATTACTACGTAAACAATATACGATTCGAGTGTTATGCCACAGTATGATGTAATGATTGTTATCGTTCTAGAGCTGTTGTTATTATTTTGATTCCTGTGCGATTAGATGTTTTTCGAGCAGCTCCTGCGCTGGCACTCGCTCGTAGCCCGTAGGCGGTGTTTGCGAATACCGTTGAAAACAAACTACATAATATTATATCTTACGTCGCGTGAACTGGGCGTGTTCGCGACGCGGTTTTCGACGACGGTCGAAAGGTTTGCACCGTTGCGCCGTAGCTCGCGGGCGTACGACGAATTATACCAGAATGCAGTCTAACTACTATGATAGTTACCTGTTTATTACCACGACTATAGTTATGAAACTGACGAATCTGGGGGACAATCGCGAATAATTAATGTCAACAATTTAATAAAAAATAACATGATATTTCGTACATGGACCCGATTATCTCGAAATCAGTAGTTGCATTTGTTTCACACACGTATTTTTATAAGTGTAAAATAGAATTACGAATATCCACAAATGGCAAAACGATTCCAATGTGCATACATTTTTCTTGGTACGATTGCGCTGGTGTCGAAAACGACATTGAAATGGTAGGAAGGTGTATCATAATATTTGGGGCAAAGACATAACATAACACCCTGAAAAATCATAAAAGAGGTAACCTATGGTAGTATGGTGTACAAATGTGTAAAATAATCTAAAATTGGTTTTTCAATAAATTTTAATAGTTAACGAATACGCTCTAAAATAAGAATGTCGTTAGTGGGTAAAGAAGAGTAAAAAACTATAAAACATGAACTATAAGTGGTATGAGTCACGGGTGTGTTTACAAATATCAGTGAAGCTGAGGCTAAAATATTAACAATATTATTGACATCAAAACAGTGAAATATTTTTTTATCGTTTCGGAAAATATACAATGTACAATAAACATGACACATTTCGATGTACCAATTTTTCAGTAAGACACTTAAAATATGAATGCTTGCTCAAAAAGCTTAAAAATGTAATAATATTCTTAATCAATATTGTTTATACTGGAATTTAAAAAAAATTGAGTGTAATGTAATTCAACAAGCATTATTTATGAACATCTGAAGTTTAAATTTTAATAAATTTTTCAACTCAAAAAGCATGTAATTAACTATAGAAATTTGTAACTTTTCACTGTTATTTAACACTAATCATCATTTTCAACATTTAATAAAATCTCAAAATATTTAGACATAATATGTTGTATATATATATATATATAAATATATTGTAATAATATATTTGTAGCATTTATAATTTACAATTTTGATAGTTTATTTTTAATGTTTATAAAAATGTTTAGGCTTAATCCAATTACAGAAGCTAATTGTTTGAAAATTTAATTACAATATCTCACGTAGATAAGTTGTTACTTTAGTGATCTAAAAATATTAAAAAACACTAACACCATTTTTTTATAAGCGTTTGAAGTTCAAATTTTTACATAATTAACAATATTAAACAAAAAATTTACTTTAACGATTTTGATTATTTTCGTACATAATTCGACTGTATTCATGAGGTGTGTATGAGAACTGATTGTGTTTTTTAAGTATTAAGAGACAATACTCGTCTAATATGCTACCTACCATAGTTATTTTTATTTTATTTCATTTTATTGCGGGAATAAAGTACATTTTATGCGTTACGATAAATGTAGATGACAATGTACGAGTATCAAGTGATACTGACGATATTGATGATGATTATTCAACTCAAAAAAATTACGGTACTAGAATTCAAGGTTCATGAATTTTTGGTATGTGTTATAAAAATGTTGATGGGGTTCTAGAACAAAGATTTTTTTAAATTGGAAAAAAGAGATAAGGCAACTTTATTACCAATAATACATAATGAAATAGAACTATAGGATCAATTATTTATTCAGATCCATGGCGAGCATATAGTACCTTAAAAGATACAAGTTATCGTCATGAAACCGTTAATCATTCAGTTTTTTTGTTGATCCTACAACGGGCGCACAAACACAAACGATCGAGTGTATACGGAGACATGTCAAAACTAAATACGGAATTAAAACCCGAAGAGCAACAGATTTGTTAGACCGACAATTTAAAGAAGAATGGTGGGGTGGACCGCATATTAATGAACCATTAATACGCAACACGACTTATTGAAAATTTTTTGGGATGATTTAAAAACAATATATAATGTGTAAATGTGTAATAATATATATTATATAATGACGGATAGAAATATTATAAAGTACTTTACAACGATAAATTGATAAATTATTATTATTATTTTGATAGGTATTATTTCAAGGCTACGGTAAATAGGTAGCATACTACACCATCGGGCAACGAAGTAGGTAGCATATTGATATTATATTATTATTATTAGACGAGTACTCAAATTATAGATTTACAATTTTACATAAATACAATCAATATAAAAAATGTGAATAATAAAAAAAAAAAATTCTACTAAATTAGCATTTATTTCAGTGGCGTGGACCATACCGCGACGAACATGACACGATTGTTAAAAGCCAACGTATTCTCATCGTCTTTTTACTATAATACAGTAAAGTCATGTAATTTTACGAAAATTAAGCGCTGAGATAATTGAGCGCAATATAAATCTTAGGTTAGGTAATAATTTTAAAAAATAAAAATAAAAAATTGTATGGTTAATAATAGTACAGTGAACTTTTATGAACTTTTACACACTTCAGTATAATATTATATAGCGCTCATTTGTCTCAGAGCTTAATTGTCGCAGTGCCCAATTTTCGCCGCGCTCAATTGTCGGGACACCTAACCCATGTAGTATAGGGGTTATTCATGTTTTTTGCATTTTTTATAAAATATATGCATTATTTCAAACCATAACTCATTATTAATTTTATAGCTCGTAAAATTACGCATTCATAAATGTGCATACATGTATGTATATATCATCAATGAAAGAAGAAACCCTGAATGCATTAGCTGTTCTCAACATAGAATCGGAAAAAATTAAATGTTTTTAATAATTGAACATTTTATAATACGATGGTAAACTAGCGTTCGAGGTTTTTTACGGTGACTAACAATAATATTTGTCAATTACGAATCCCCAAAATAAAAATAGCAAAATTAATTATGTGAAAATATATATAATATTTAAGACCAGTAAAATAAATGGTAGTTACTAGTTTCTATATATTATAATATTATATATTACAATAAGTCTGCAAGAGGAGGCACCAAAGTCAGTTATTTAATATAATAAATATTATTATGCACATTCGGCTTTTGATCGTTGTTATTTGTTTCATATCAATGTTTTATAATTTCAAAAAATAACTGACGATTTTTATTTACTAATCTAATACGTATATTATATCTTATATATTATGTAGATGTCTTGAACATTTTGTATTTATTTTTTTTAATTTTTACACGACTTTGTCGATGCTATAGAAGTGTAAAAGATCGTTATAAATTCATACGGTATACCCATAATGTTTTATGAATATTATTGAAAAAAAATATCTCTGTATAAAAATATCGTTAAATCAGCAATAATTAAGTATAGAAACAAAATGAATATTTATTAACCGATTAATCAGAATTTTGGTTAACATGAGAACGAGTTAACCGTGATCCGCGAGTAAATTATAGGGATTTCTTATAAAATATAATTAGTAAAATCACAAATAGCGGTGTATAGTTGAAACCCAGAGATGAGACAAAAAGATAGTATCTATAAATATATTATAATAATAATCAAATGTATTTCATTGTAATTGTGCAATATTATAATAATCTAGCTTATAAGTTAAAACTCATCAGTCATCACTTTTAAAAATGTTCTTTAATGTAGAACTAATATTGAAATACTTGATGTGATGACTACTTGATTATTTTCAAAATTTAATATATATATATATATTATATTTAACTTCAAAGTTACTGATATTTTATTTGAAAACTCATTGATGTGTGAAACAGCTACGATATAACAAATAAACAAATAATTTATATAATATAAATCATAATTATAACACATAATTATTTGTTTTATCGTTTTATGTGTTTGAACTGAATAGTGATTATGTCTAATAATTCAAAAGTGGTTGACTTGGCTCACCATATAATTTTATTAATTTTTGACAGTCTAGGATAGTAAAATATCACATGGAGTTTGTACTTTTAAAAATTTAACATATTTTTGTATACAAAAAAAAACTATAATATTTTCTTTTACAGGAAAATATAAAACATGATTAATTAATTTTTGTTATTTGGTTAACGCGGAGGTTGGAATAAATCTACAAAGTGAATAAATTGTTAAGTTATTTTAATACAACATATAATATAATTAATTAATATAGTATTTATAAATCTTTTTTATACTGTATATATAACAAGTTCACATAGTACTTCGGTGTTTTCGTTGATAGCTTTAGATTTTTTAATAGTATCGTCAAATAGTTCCCAATTTCTTGGTCCTCTTTTGCATTACGCGATGTAATGGTTAACAGACGTGCGCAACCTGCCTAATCCTTTTCGATATTCACATACTCCCCATAACTCATATGTCTTTTCGTTGTAAATTAAAACTTGAGGAATGTCTTTCAACAGTATGTCCAACCGTGAAACTGCTTCAGTTGATTGGTTCTGAGACGTTTCTCTTGTAAATAAAAATTATGTTAATATAAACAATTTTTTATAATAGTTAGGTAATATTTTATTCAAAGTGTCAACTATTAAGTACCTTCCCATTTTAAAATTTCTATAATTAAATGACAGTTTGATGCTTCAGTTTGTATCGTTTTTTCGCCACTGCATGGGTTTATTTGGCATTTGTTAATTTTCCCACAGGTAAAATATTCAATGTTAAAGAGTTCTAATAGACATTCTTGTAAATCATCTAAGTTATCCTCTGTGTTGAATGTTATGAATGTACCTAATTAGTTTTTGTATTTCTTTGGAATATTCACATGTAGGGTTTGAACATATATATATGTATAATAAGTTGTTAGTAGATCTATAAATAATTGTTGTATTAAAAAGGCAGCTGTTGAATGTCATGACATCAATGTTATGTCATCAATATTCCTCTTTTCCGGTTCAAGGTAACGTAATCATATTTGAGCTCTTTCCTTACATGTTATAGATCTGATTCCTTCTTGAACAATAGATGAAATAAAATGGAGAAATTCTTAGAGCTTTCAAGACAATCTATTTCTTCTGAATATTTCTAGCTATCACAATAAGACACCATAAATATTTATGATAGCGTATCAAATGCACAAGTATTACTCAGTGCAATTTTATTGAAACCTTTTTTATAAGGATTTTTGAGGTCAGTCACTTTTGAATAATTTTTTTTAAATTTGGTAGTACAATTTTGTTTGAATTATTTAAGTCAATATGACGCAAATGTGTATTAGGATTTAAGTAAGAATTTTTAGTACACTGTTTTTTTGACTTTCGATCTCATCCTTCTTCAGCAATATTTTCTTCACTATAATTGTTGATCAATATTGGTTGGTTTACGGATTTTTATTTTCAGAGTATAGTATATTATTAATATTATTTTTATCAATTGTAATAAAGTCGTCTTTGTGATATTCGTGCATTCCTGATTCCTCCTTAGTTACATTATCAATATAAATAAATACGCCATCAATACACATCGTTTAAATCCTTTAATAATCTACTTTCATATTCATAATTTTTCTTTTTCGACTCTGAACGCTTCGACTTTTCGACAATTTAATGAGTGAAAAGACCACCTAGAAATTGAGTGTGATATGGCAACACCTCGTTTAATTCAAATTTGTATTCGTAACTTTTGAACCGTCCATATGGAAATTTGACAAACACAGAATCTCTTTCTTATATTTGGATATGTACCCAGCTAGATATGGGTCGCCACCGGTTAGAACATTAACTGCCTCGTACACAGAAAACATGCTGGTGATATCCTGGTCGGGGTGGTTGGTGGATGAAGAACATGCATTGTCATTGTCATCGTCATTGTTGAGAAGCCTATAACACAATAGGTTAGTTATAAAATATTTTCAAACAATAAAATAATGTGTTTATATACTTCGGTTCGTCTCGTTCAACGAAGCGGTGACAATAAAGACCAACCAGTAGCTGGTTCTCTGTGCCTTACTGTACCTCTCAATGTTAATGGATAAACTGGATGATCGTACTGTTGCATTATGCATAACATTTCATCAATAGTTGATTCGTTCGGTTTGAATGACCGAACGCAATGACTTTTAACTTGCAAGTTATCCTCTTAAATATTATACGGACGAGTGTCTGATTGGGTTAAACTTGTTTGTATATTTTGAACAGGCTGTTGGTTATTAAACAATACATTTAATAAGAAACTGGTTCTCCTTATACATCCACCAACGAGATCAGCAGCCTGAGTCGACTTTGGTTTCGCGTCGAATAGAACTTTGAAAATACATTGTACAGTTTCATTTAAGCCACCTGCGGGAATACACGTTCCTTATGTTTGTTGCATATCATGTCATATCATCTTCTATAACGTTGTTTGGTTCTTTACCTAAAATGTGACTTGTGAATTCTCTAACGACGATAGCGTGTTCCAATCGAAAATCCTCCCACTCGATAACTAATAATTTTCCTTATGTCTCAAATCACACTCTTCACATAGATTTTCACATTCCCAAATTCACTGAAACAGCCAAACTTTACTACTCCAAATTTAGAAATCGCCTTCAAAACCACGTTAACCTCCATGTCAAAAATCTACTATCGTTATCCCCGGAAAGCCTCCCAGAAGACTCAAGCGATAATGGCCCCGTGACCTTATAAACTAAATAAGCAAATATGTGAATATCTAAGTATTTAAATAATTGTTAATTCACGCCACAGTACCATCGCTGGTTGGTTCTTCCCTCAAGTCAATTAAGTCACTGCATCAAAGATCATCCATCATGCTTATTGTACATTTTGTTTATAAATTGTATAAATTCAAGCTTAAAAAAAAAAATTCTAGACCGTAGAAACCCGTGAACTGTACCGTAATCTGAACCGTATAAATATGGATCATATAAACCTGGACCGTAGAATTTTATGGTACCATTAAATTTTATGATAAATATCACTTATAATCGGAGTTTTCTAGTTCACTTAACTCCTATCTATGATTAGCTTCTTTCTTTATTACATCTACTTATTGTGCTTACAATTGAGTGAGCTATATAAATATTTAGAAGGGGGGGGGGCTTAAGTCAACTCCCCAACTTCCCATCAAGTTGCGCATCTTATTTAATTATTTTATTAACGTTATAAAACTATATAAATATCTATATTATAAATTTATTTCTATGGTATTCTGTGTGTTTTATTTAAAAAAGATTAAAACTTCTGTACTTATGTATTTAAAACAAATACAATAGTTTAGCTGAAAAACCTAAATTGATTTAGGTATTTATGTAGGTAAATAACACGACTCTATGATTACGTTAATACTGTAATATAATTATAATATAAATGTAATAAACAAATGGACTGCATCAGGGACTATGTACACAGTATCACATAGTTAAGCTAACAAGTGTCTTTGCTAATTAAAAGACCCTATTTATATAGCATCATTGACGTCATATAGTCATAACCTATACATCCGTATAACAATCGAATGTTATGTCCTAATATATAATACTATAACTAGAAGATTAATAGTAAAATACAATATTGATTATTAATACATATAAATTATTGATATTAACTTTATGTCAATAGTCAATATAACCTTAGTACCTTACCATAAAACAATGTGGATAAGTTTATATGGTATAGAAATAAGTAATATTGTACAATTTATCTACATAATATTTTAAAAAATGTTATAAGTTCCATAGTAAAATTCGTAAAATAAATTATACGTAAAAGTTTCAGGTCTCCACAAATAATGTTTTTAAATTTATTATATGTTTAAAGTTTTTAATAAGTATTTAAGAAAGTATTTTGATAATTTTACTCAAATAGTTCACAACTATATAGACACTTACGACTTACTGTAGAGCAGAAGTGCAGAGCGGTACCCACTTGCCTACTTTTAGATTCTGGGCGGAGCAATGAAAATATTGATTTTACAATGATGTGTTTTCACTGTGTCCGACATCATCTTTTAAGGTAGTACAATCGGTTTTAAACTTCGGGGGTGGTATCTAATAGCAAATTGAATGTAATTGATACTATTTAGGGGTCAAAAGTGAAAAATACTTATTTTTTGTTTCTGTTTTTGTATCTTAATTATAAATAAATAATTTGTTCATTTATTAAAAAACAAGTATTTTATTATATAAAAAGGTTCTTCATAAGTTGTTATTGGTAGAATTAAAAAAAATTGAGTTTAAATCAAGCAAATTTATAAATATTTAAAAGTTTTCTCACAAATTTCATCAAAATCGTGAAAGTTAGCTGATTATTTTGTAACAAAAAATTCATACTCCAGATTTGAAAATTTAATACAAGAATCTTCATACATTTTTTAACTAAAATTAAAAAAAATTCTATTGGATAGTTACATTAATTTGATATCAGAAGTTTTTTTTAATACATTTTTAATACATTACGTCATATTTAAAACCAAAGTAACTATTCTTCCTCGAACGATTTTTATTATTAAATTATAATTAAAAACTAAACAATCGTTGATATTTAAAATTTTCACTTAGTTTATATTACCATTTCTATGCATGGTAAAATTTTCAAAATATAGCATAAATTATCGACTTATAAGATTTTCAATTTTAGTTGTTTTAAACATTCAATATAATATTCTTCATAGGTAGTTTCATTAGTAGTTCATACTAACTAAAATTATATAGAAGCGTGATTATTTTTTAGACATTTGAAATTAAAAATTTCTTCATATTTCTTCATATTAAATGCTTGTACATACCTATTACAAAAATAGTAGTATAGATGTATAGTAGTAGACATTTTTGGAAAAGGTGATTTTTTTGTTTTTGGAATTAATCAGTTTGAGTAATAAAGTATATAATATGTTTTGTGAAAAAGTTAATAATTAGAAAAAAACGTGTAATGGTACAAAAGCCTTTACTAATAATAATATTTTCGGTAACGATAGCTTTAAACTAAAAAGTTAAGTTTAAAAATAAATAATATGTAGTAACATTATAATTAGAAATTTAGTAATGACTAAACCTTTAAAAGTCGTAATAAATATAAAAACTAAATAAAATACAATTTTGTTATATTACAAATACTTATAAAACAATAAATATGATTATTTATTTAAAGTTAAACACTATTGTTTAACATATTGATTACCTATTTCGCAGAAAGTGTAAACAAATACAAATAAACAACCCCCATAATACATTTCACCAGTAAATTAATAATTAATTTCTTGTAAGAATTGATTTAGTATGATTAGTTCTAATAAATAAACATTGTGTTAACTAGATTAACTTTACAAATAATCTTATTTGTCTTAATAGATATTTGGAATACTGTAATATTTCAAAGTGGTATTTTATTTCGTTTGTTTAATCTACGAGTTTATTTTAAATTATAATTCATATCATTAGTTCATTACATTACACCCTACACACTATTTTTTTTTTTAATTTAGTTTCTTCTTAGGTAAAGTTACAACAAGGTACTTTTTGTGGGATAAGGGAGGTTTTTATTACTTATGAATTAAATAAAACATATAATGTGGCAGATTACATACCTATTAAAACAATATTTTAAATGGCTATGATAATAACATTTAATGAATTGTATTAAATATTCAAGGTTTATCAAATCACCAAATTGTAATGTATATATTAACATTTAATACAAACCGAGTTCAGCAATTATGAGATTAAACTATCTTTAAAAGCACCTTCAATTTGTACAAAATCCACGAAATAAGATATTAAGACGGTGCTAACCTATTAGGTACTGCAGTGGCTCCGAAGTCATATGTCATGTGAAGCGATTGCTTCACTTCTTAAATGCGTAAGTGGGTATAAGGGAAATCTAGGGGTTAATTGGTTAATAGGTTAATAAAGTTAAATAAGGTGTTTTATATATATATATTATAATATATGACTGATAGGGTGAAACATAAAAGTTAGAAAGCAAATAGAAAAACATTTTAGATTGCGTTTCACAAAAAAAGTCTGAGTTCGGCGTCACTAGTAAGTAGATACTTACCTATTTTTCCGTGATATTGAGTTTTAATGAACTAATTAGACAATGGACTACCGCATAAATTTAGGTACTATAGTAGCTAACCATACTAATATAAATGAAAAAAATAAAACATTCTAGTCAATAATTTAAGTTTTTTAAACAAATAAACATATACAACCTATGAGAGCGGCCCAACTCGCGGAAATATAGTAATTTATGATTGTTGGTTAGTGAACGTTATACTTACAAATGGTCACAACGGCCAATCAGAATACGACACAACGAGCACGACACGACAGACGACATAGGGCACGAACTAAGGTATACAGGACTAGAAAAGTGAAAACGAATGTTATTAACGGGTTTACTGATTAATATTATAATTGAGCGGGGAACGGGGGAGTTTGAACTCTAAATCAACAGTATAGCGCTTGACGTAAATACAAATATTATTTATTGATATAAATTACAAATTACAAATTATAATTTATACATTATTATGTACCTAGTTATAAATGTTGATAACTTTTTTTTTCTTGTAACTTGTTTTCTAATTGTTTATTTTGTGATAATGTGAATTGTTTCATTTTCATAGTGATTTAGTATTGGAAAATATTTGTCATTATTTCAGTTGTATGATCATACTACAAGGACATTTTAGTAAATCGCCATGTTCTTCAAGAATATGGTCAATTGTTTTGTTAAAAACATATGGATTTCTACAATATTGGCATAACCATCTTTTATGGATGTTATTAGTTTTAAAAAGTTGTACAATGAAAAATACAACGAAAAATCGCGTTATAACGAAAGTCATAGAAGACCCCTGACGAAAATCAAGGCTTAAACAAAGAGCTTATTCGAATTTTCGTTACAACGAAATTTGCTTTATAACGAAAAAAAATCGGTCACCTGGAGTTCGTTATAATGGGATTTTACTGTATAAAGTAACCCTCCTAGAAATAAATATTAATAAACAACATCTTTACCATTTACTTTAGACGGCGTGTTAATTCATTCTTTATGAATAATTGGATATTTTGATAAAGTGAATAATTAAATTTTTTTATTTTTTTCAGAATGTGATGACAACACCTCCCATAAACTAAAACATCTAACTAAAATATCAGTATGAGTAAGATGTAAGCATTGGCACGATTTGGGAGGGGGGAGGTGGTATGGAGGGATTAAGCCCCTCCATTATTAAAATTAGCATCTCCAAAATTTGTATTTTGATTTAAGTATTAAATAAATTGAATCTATAAAACACAGTAATCGTTGTTTAAAAAAATTATTTTTCAAAGTTTAAACAACGATTTATTATTCGTATGTTATCCATATCGGATCACTCGCAAAGCATTATATAAGAAGTATCTAAATATTGTTATTTATTTAATAAAAATATTTTTAATTTTAATAATATATGTATTACATGTTATTAAATGTGTAAGAAATTGGATGAGAAAAATATTATATTGGTATTTGCACAGTGGGTGAGAGGGACAAAGCTGTGAACACATATACCTTATGTATAAGGTCTATGCGTGAGCTGGGTTTTAACCAAGGTTTATAGATTAACCCTTCGATGACTATAGACGGAAATTTCTGTCATTTTATGTGTATGTTACTATGTTCTATAGATGAATGACGTATATTTCCGTCATTATTATATTTTTGTTGTGATATTTATCGAATTTTAGTGATAGTACATTGATTTGTACAGATTTTAATCATATAATGAAAAATGTGCTGCCATCTGTGAATAATATTTTGTAAGTAATTTTTCTAAAATCATTACTAGATTGGAATAATATTTATAAAAATTAAATATTTCCGTTTATAATTCAGGTTGCCTATACTCTCATATTAATTCACTCTGTATGGGACTAGAGTAATAAAATAATTCACTCGTCAAAGGGTTATAGGTATATATAACACATGTTGACATTTTTACTACAACCAATCAATCATCCTACACTAAGTAATGAATTGTACAATGTATCATATACCAGTGGAGTACGCAGGGGTAGGGTTCTAGGTTTTAACCCTCCCAAAATTTTTTTACATGTTAAATAATACCTATATCTATTGTCTGTGGACTATATTAATTAGATAACTCGACATTATCACTGCACGGCCGCCATTTGTGACACTGGCAATGTTTACACCACTGTTTTAGCAGAAGGTATGCCTACAACCGGGACTTACACCATAGACGATAGACCTAATAATAATTTTATTTTTTATTTATTTTTAGTCCGTGATTATTATTTATTGCCGATATCACTACTTATTACAGAAACACCCATAGATAATAGAAAATGGATAGGCCATTTGTGCTTATCATACGGGAATGAATAAGAAAATATTTTGAGGTTATAGTGGTCTTAACACCATAGATACCTATAACAATAATCACAAAATATAATTTATTGTAAGACCGCTGTTAGAATGAGAGGCATTGATAAAATCTGTCTTTCTCTCTTTCCCATTCCGCCACACGTCCCTCTATTTGGTTAATATAACAATGTCCTCTCCATTCTTTATTATCTATGGAAACACCGCGCCATATTCATATCATAAGACAAATCATTATTTAAATATTTGATAAGAAATAACATTTTTATTGACAATAAATTATAGTAACTTTGAATGAACTTAATTGTTATCAAGGCACGGCACTTGAATATTAACTTTAATACTTACAAGTTACAAACGATGACCATAAAATTTAAACTACCAAGTTATAGTTATAGTTTAGTATTCATTTACAAATAATATGAGTGCTAAAAGAAAAAATGTCTCGGTATTAAGTTTTTTTTCAAAAAAATGAATATAGTTTTTAGTTATTTTATTATTTTGTTTAAAGTATATGTATTATATATAATATGTTATTATAAAATATTTTATATTTTGAGAGAATAAGAGAAGACACTTAATACAAAAATAGGAATTTGAAAGAATTATTTTTGTGTCATAAAATGTTATACTTACTAGTTTATCTATAGGGCAGGGGGTGCCCCCTACGGGTCTCTGATCAATTCATAGTGAAAACCCTCACCAAACTAAAATTCTGCGTATGATACTGCTATGTACTTATACAAAATATACCATGACAATAAGCACCAAATTATATTACCTGAAAGACTTCTCTGTATACAATATTCTTAGAGACAAATATACCATAATCGTCACCGTACATACTAATTCTAATGGATTGCGAGTCCCTCGTTCGTGAAGTATATTTTTAAATTACAAATATTTTTATTTAAATCGTTGTTTCAACATATATTATATTATAGACTTCAGTCAATATTATATTTAAAAACCATTAAAAATATTATATAAATTTATATATGATGTATTCTATTGAAGTTAGACGCCTTATAACCTAATCTAACCTGGGGTTTGTTTACAACTGTTATCACATATTGTGATACCTTATAATAAAAAATTTTAAATATTCATCGTGTGAATTTTAAAATTATTTATATTAATTTTTGATGTCTTATAATTTATAACAATTAAAAAATAGTCATAGAGTATAATATTATAAGAAAAAACTAAAAGTAAATCACAACACAACTGTATACTACTGAATTGATATTATTAATAATATTTATTGCAAGATACAAACAAAATCGAATACATGTACAGTCCTCAGCTACACTGTCAAAGCCCACAATCTCTCGATTCCCACGTTCCACGGTCATAATTCCAGATATTAAATTAAAAGTTCTTAACAGCCCACAACTCCAGTTATTATTTACACATAGTGTAAATATTACCCACACGACAAATGGTGGAAAAACAAAAAACTCATTGATAAGAACTAGTCGGCCATCTTTTAGTTTTATTCATTTATATGATTGTAAGTAATCGATAAAACAGCGAATCAGTAAAATAATAAAATAGATAACCACCTACCTAAAAATTATATAAGCTGGTCACACTGTGTATCTAACGTTAATCATAGTTCTCTGTGTAGGAGGTACCTATCATCTAATATCTAACCATTCTAAATCCAGTGGTCGGCAACGTTTTTGGACTCTCAGGCCATATTCACAAATTATGGAATTCACGGGCTAGACAAAAATAAAAATATTATATTCTTAAATTATTTATTATGAAAAAAAATACTGTAGAATTTTAATATAATATAATGTATATAAAAAAAATTTTCCTCGTCCTAGAATTTAAAGGGGGCCGTATATTATACAATAGCCGTGCGAACCGGTTACCGACCATTGGTCTAACCTAATCCACTTTAAACTTTAAAGTATTTATTAATATTAGACATAAGTCACGATTTCACGAGGCTATGACTGATTAGTGATTACTTGTCTAAATTAACTAATTGATTATCAACATATAACATATTTTTTTTGGTTTTTTTGTCGCGATTCTATCAACAAAAAAAAGAATTAATATTTATAATATTTATTGAAGGAATTAATAAATTGTTATTATGAGTAAATGTTCTGTAGTTGGTTGTACGACTACTTATGGTAAAACACCTGAAAAGATATCAATATTTAATTTTCCCCGTGATCCCAAATTATTCATAAAATGGATAAATGCTATACCTAAAATGAATTTTTATAAAGGCTTTAAGTTATATGTCTGTGAAAAACATTTCGCTCCAGAACAAATCACTCGATTCTGGGAATCAGCCAATCCAATGAATCCTATTAAGGTAGGTAATAATTTAAAACTTACTAGATATCTAATACCTATTTAATAATATTGATATATTGGTACATTTGTACATTTTAACTCAATATTGCTAATTGGAAAATATAATAAAATATATATAAAAAAAAAACATTAAGGCAAATTTTTACTTAAAAAGTCAATATAGAAAATATGGTTTCATTAATTCATTTATCATATTTACATAATTTAACTTTAAGCATAATAATTACCTATGTATTTAAATTACAGGTATCTAATTGGAATAAGACAATTTATATTACTCCAAACCATGTTAAACAATTAACTCTGGATTATAGGTACTAAATAAAATTATAAAAATATTTTTTATATACATGAGAATGTACACAAACATTATAAGATAAAGTTTTGTAGAACCAGAACATTATGAAAAATATTCAACTCTCTTGAACATTGAATATTATTTTAAATTATTTGTTTGTTATTAAATAAGTATCCATTTTCATAAAATATAATCATAAAAAAAATAAACAATTAATTGATGCAATCAGATACTAAGGTACTCATACAATTTGCTACCTATCTACTGTAATTTTATGTTGAATTAATATACTATCTATGAATGAAATTGTTCTACTTATAATGCTACTTTGTAAATTGTTTATATTAATAATGTGTAGATTATTGTAATTTAAATGCATTTTGTTCATCCCTGAAGAATGATTCAAACAAATTGTAAGTGTTTGTACAAAGTATACTTATACCAATACTTATTTCATTTCTTAACAGTAGATGACTGAACATGTTATAAAACACCTTTATCTAGATCTTTTTTTTTTTGCAAAGATTTGATTATAAACCTTGCTTCATCTAACTATACACTTAATTATTAGAATATAATATGTGAATATATGATCTACTAATCTAACTATGTGTTGCAAAGCATAGTTAATCTTAATCACTGGATGGGATTTAGTTTGGCTTACAAAAAATACTTGTATTTAGTTAATATTTAAAAAAAATTAAATATTAAATAATTATAAAGGTATAGGTATAATATAGGTATATATACCTAAATAAATATTAGGTACTAGTCATTTTAAATTTAGATATTAAAATGTTATTGTTATTATTATTATTTACTGTATTTTGGTTGAAATTTATCCTAGTAAATAACAGATTATTTGTTTTATTTTTAGATCTTATACAAGACCCCCAGACTTCAAAAAAATGCTGTTCCATCAATTTTCCCTAAATGTGAACGTCTTCCACACGCTGTGCAAATATCAAATAAGAAACCACGAACCAAACAACAAAATGTATTACCTAATAAAAAAAAAAAAATAGCCAATCATCAATAATATAATATAATCAAATATTTGAAAAAATTAGTTTTAACATAGTTAAATACAATCTTGGAAGAGTAAAATCATTATGTATTCAAAAAATGAGATCAAAAAAAAAAATGTCCTTGTTACTAGGGTTTTCATCTTATTCAAATCTTACTATACTATTAATAAAGCTGTATATTATTTTTAATTTTCAATGTTAAATATACTATTAGTAAAGTAAATTATAGATATATAATACTACTGTATAAACTACTATAGTATTAGAAATAACTAAGGTTTGGATTTAAAGGCAATATATAATTAATAAAAAAAGCAATTATTACAAAATGTATTAAAAAAATAGATTGTATTAAAAAATGAATGCAATTTTGAATCTAGTATCAACGCATTATGAACATATTTTAATCTATAGATAGATAGTATCGGTACTTTTATAAACGTTAAATTAACTGGCTATACCAAATACTCTATATTATACTATATAGTAATATCGATAAATATCGTCGATAATAAAATCCATTAATAATAATTGACAAATAACAATGCACCGTCTTCAGAAGATCTTATCGATTTGTACCGTTACGACACATGTCATGTATAAAACTATCAAATCAATTGAATATTAAACACAAAAAAGACATTTATAACTAAAAAAAAAGCAACAACAAAAAAAAATACATCCATCGTTTTAAATATTAAATGACACATATTTTTCTATTATTATTATTAAAAAAAGGCTTTTGCCTTCAAATCTGAACCCAAGAAATAACAATACTTTTAATTGTATTTTATTTAAAAATAACTTTACAATATTTACTTATGTGTTACTAAGAATTAATTTTTAAAAAATTTAAATTTACAGCAATTATTTTTTTGTGTGTTAAATTATCTACTTATATACAAGTAAATATTATTTATCATAACATTCATATAGACGAATAAAATATAATTAAAATCATTCAAGATTGTAATATGCATACTATTTAAAGTACCTAGAAAACATTTTTAGTGTTTATACATAATAAAGTAGTTTAGTGTGTAGTGTGATTAAATTAAATTATAATTATCATTATATTTTTAATATTATATTAATTCTGATGATTATAATTATAATTATATAATTGTGATTTTTTTTTTCAAACAAATGCTCTAATTAAAATATATTGTTTTATTAATATTGTTATTAATTTTTAAAGTTTAATAAAAAATAAAGAAATTTATATTATATAATATACTAGAATGTTTTTACTTAAAAATTGTCTAAACCGGAATGAATTATACAGTGAAAACTCTCTTTAATGAATTATTTGAAGGGACGAAGAGATTTCTTTCGCTGTTGAGAGTTTTTGTAATATAGATAAAGTATAAAAGGTATAATACGTTATAAATCAAACCAACCATTTTATTTACGTTGATGGGGAATGTTAAATTAAGAATCATTTTAATTTTTAACAGATGTTAGTAACTAGTACAGTGTATGCTCAACATAATTTATTTCTCAATGTATAATACTTAGATATACACTTTAACAAATGTTTTATATTTATAAATGTAAATTTAATAAACATATTATTTAAAGGTTACACAAAAAAATATGTACAACGGTACCTTCTTGTAACTGTAATAATTTATAATATTATAAAATATATAGTTAATTATCAATAGAGTATGAATGAAAAAATAATTTTACAAAATAGAAGTTACCTATACTCTTCCATAACATAAAATCACTGGTTTTGTCAAAGGAAAATTTACTGAATTCTATAACCATCAGTGGTTGTTGGTTGATACTTGTTCATCAGATAGTAATTAATCGAAGATTATTGTTATTTAATAACAGACATTCATCATTAGATTTGTAGTTAAAGTTTTTATTCGTAAAAAACAAATGTAATAATAAATTATTAATTTTACTTAAATAGTAAATTGAAAATAGCAAGTCGAAAGCATATGATAGTAAATTTAAGATCATAGTACGAGTATCTACGTCTATGATGTTAAGAATATGTTTCTTCCCTCCCACACCAAAAAAAAACAAAATAATTAAGTACATGGTTGAAGCAGTTAGTGAACATAAGTTTGAAAACATTACACCTAAATAAATGAAACAATTATTATTGAAATAATAACTTCTAAAAATTAAAATACATAAAAACAAACAGAAACTTATAGTATACAAATAATTAAACATGTTTTACTTTATAATTCATATAACATAATACAGAGTTAACTGTTTACAGAAATAGATTACTAGCAGACGAATAGTGTATAGAAGATAGAACTCAAAAAGTTTAAATTGTCTTACATTTTGTCAAGCAGCACAATACCGTTCACTGTTAAAATTACCCAATTCATTATGATCTTTATTACATCAATTGCCTTTGGATTACCATAATTTAAATGACACATCTTTATTTTGAAGAGATCGGTGACTAGAGTTTTTTTTTATGTTAAATTATTTAGCGGGGCATGCATGTTCACATTTTCATTCCCATAAAATTCCAACATTCTGATTTATATCTTTTAATGTTGTTAATTAGTTGCCAATATGATCTACCCATCAAAAATCTTTTAACTTATGTACATAACTAATAAAACAATTGTGTTAATTTTATTACATAGGCTAAAAGCACTAACTAGTAAAAGCTATCTGATTAAAAATGGAGTTTAAAAAATATTGATTGATATGATATCATGCAATTTCAAAAAATATTAAAATCATAATTTTATTCAAAACAGAACCTTTTTTCCCATACTGTTGCAAAGGTGTTGCCAACCTTTTTATTTTTTTTCCGAAGTCAAAGACTACCAAAACTTGATTGTTTTTTGTACAGAACGGTATACGTTTTTGTTTTTAGTAAGGAATGTGATAAATAATAAATCATGATATTTTAATTTTTAACTGTGTTCACATAACAAAATATAATATACACAAACAATTTAAAAAATATATACAAATTACATAGTTCAAACCTTACACTTAACACTGTAGAATGCAGATTGTACATGTTCAATACAATGCACAAAGGACACGATTGTGGAAATATAGGTAGGCTTCACATAAACAAAACATAACAACAACTAACGAGTAAGGAACACAATAAAGTATTGTTTTGGATTACTTTTTTTTTAATATGTATAGATTATATTATGTAGCTGACCTCTGCTACAGCATTCCAAGATTAGATTGCTTATAAAAATCAAAACTACCATAAATATTTTCAAAGACTTATACTAGTACAGCTTTATAGATATAATAACATATTATGTTTCGTTTAATTCTAACTAGCAACATTGTATCATTTTTTTTTTTAATTAAGTCAGTACTTGAATTTTTAGAGTTTTAATGATTTTTCATAACCAAAATATACATTAAAGACCAAACACAAATATACAATATCAATTTTAATACGGTATTTCAGTCTTGCTTTAACAATTTATATTTTTTCGTTATAAAAAAAACATTAGAAAACAAAAAACATATTATACCAATTAAAAGTAAAAAAAAAAAATCATTTTTAATGCTTAACTTAGCATATTTTAGGATATGATTAACCCAGCTATAATAATGATCGAGGCAGTTTTAAAAAGTAAAAATTAAACATTATATATTAACAAGATTTCAACAAAATTCCAAATTTACATCAGTAGAATAATGTAATTTTGTTAAAATCGACATTAATTAAATTATATTTTATATACATTGGACTAGTCAACAATTTTTTTTAGTAACAAATTTTAACATGTACATGTGTTTTTAGTAAAAAATCATGATTTTTATAATGCTTAGCTTAGCATATTTTAGGGTATGATTAACCCAGCTATAATAATGATAGACGCAGTTTAAAAATAAAAAAAAATAATAATAACTAAAGATTATATATTAATTAGATTTCAACAAAATTCCAAATTTACATCAGTAGAATAATGTAATTTTGTTAAAATCAACATTAATTAAATGATATCTTATATACATTCGACTTGTCAACAATTTTTTTTAATAACAGTATTTCAACATGTTTGTAACATAAAATCATGATTTTTAAAATGCTTAACTTAGCATATTTTAGGATATGATTAACCAAGCTATAATAATGAATAATGATATATGATAGAGGTAGTTTTAAAAAATACAAAATAAAATATTAAAAAACTAAAATTTTAGCATTTTATATTAATTTGATTTCAACAAAATTCCAAATCGACATTAACAGAACAATGCCATTTTGTTAAAATCATTATTAATTAAATGCTAATTTATATACATGGGACTAGTCAAAAACAATTTTTAATAACAATATTATTTTAAATTGGTTTAGACATTTGTATAATCGAGTCATGATAATAATAATAATTTTAATTATAATAATAATAATAATAATAATAGTAATGATAGTAATAATTGTAATAATAATAATAAAAATAATTATTGTTACTGTAATAATAATAAAATAATAATAATAACCAAAATTATAATAGTTAACAGTAAAATGTGAAATTATAATTTTTGTAAAAATATTGTAGTTATTGGGAATTACTTTTTGATTCATCCATTAGAGATTGCAATGGTCTAAAGGAAAATGAATGGTTACTGTTTGAAGAATCACCACTGCTACTACATATAGAATCTGTAACTAAAGTTGCATTCATTGTTGTAGGAACAATACCGGCCACTTGCATTGGTTCAGGCCTAAAATATATTAAAAACAAAATTTAATAAACAAAATTAATTAACATGCTAGCATAACAAGTACTAATGATAAATATATTTTTTTTATTTCTAATATGTTTTAATATTAAGCATCACTTTTATAGATTATCAATTTGTATGTTAATTACTTAGAGATTCTATTAAATAATAAAAACTTATATAATTTAACAAATAATACATTTAATTTTTAAATTACTAAGCTAATACTAGGTTGCACAAAAATATTAATTGATTTAATGATTTAATAAAAATTTAATGAACCAATCATGGGCCACTAAATCATGTTTAAGGGACCATTATTTTACTATTGATTCAATAAATGTTTAGTGGTTGTTAATACAACTCAGCATTAGCATTTTATTTTATCAAAACAAATCCTCAAGAGTCAAATTAAAATAAATATTATCATTTAATTTGTATATGTTATGTAATTATTATTTAATAAATATAGATTAACTTAATATTAATAGTGTTCTTATAATTATATAATTAACGAATAAAATTAATTGTGTACTAGTTAAAATTATATAGTTAATGAAATGAGACAAGTGTAAATTAAATAACTGAAACTTAAATTATAATGTAAAAAAACAATAGCATTATTAATTAAGATCAAATATTTTATCAGATCACAATATTCAACATGATAAATTAAAAATAATATATAAACAGTACAGAACCTAACACAACACACTGTATATATAGATATACCAATATAATAAGGATCTTATAAAAGAAAGTAAAAAATTGTTTTAATTTAAATAAATGTAATGTTTAATAATCGTTTGATTTGTTGCATTAATTGTGCAATAATAATTAATAGTTTTATCAAAATGCATTTCACGTTCTGATGCAAAACGATTTTGTTAATAAATAAGTAGAATAAAAATGATATAACAAACCTGTTATTGGTAATCAGTAATCCCCATTTCTTTGGAATAGGTTCATAGTCGTCCATGTCACATTTCCTTTTAACAGGTCCTAAAGTGCTAGGACGCATAGAAATTGGGCTCAAGCTTCGTCTAAAACATAAACTAAGTAAAGAATTATCAAATCTAAAATTTATTAAAATATTATGAGTATTAGATATTTATAAACTGAAGCAACTACAGCCATAAGCTAAAATAATTGTTTAACATAGATGTTTTTGGATGAATACAACTTTTGATTTTTAGTGACCAATTACGTTTAACCAATTATGCGTAACACTATTTATAAATATCTGTAATTATAGCAATTAAATACCCATCATTCTTGGCGGCAATCTAAACATTGATTTAAATAAAATCTACTTATGGCTGAAAATTCATTCAGATTATAGTTTATACCCGAAAGCATATCTATCCTTCCTAAATTTTTCTTGCAGAGGAAAAATGTCTAGTATTGTTTAACTTTATTATGATGACTTTGTTGTACAACTTAAGAGACCGTAACACCCACATGTGTTGTCTCCGTCTTACAAGTATGTAACATAGCAAATTTATGCACAACGGATCACGTTTAGTTTTATTTAACAAAAAATGTGAATCGGCCTATCAGAAAACTTGATGGTAAGAACATTATCTGTGTTCATATGTTGGTTTTTACGATTGTTCAATTTTTTTAGCAATTTATGCGTATATAAAACAGCATAAATTAACAATGTTCATAACTCACTTAAAAACTAAATAATCGTAAAAAACCAACATACAATTACAGATAATTTTCTTACCATCAAATTTTATAATAGGTCAATTCACTCTAATGTTTAAACTTACGGAGCTAAACGTGATCTGCTGAGCATAAATTCGGTATGTTACGTACTTGTAAGACGGAGACAACACATGCAGGTGTTACAGCCTCTTATCAATTCTTTATATATTATATTATTAAGCATTATGGTTCAGGTCAGATCTATTCATTAAACATTTTGTATGTAAACAACAATTATAAGAACAATATTAAAATTGTAGTTATTATATGACACAAATACGACATTTTTATTAGCTTATTTTTAAGTGGTTAAAATTTAGATGATAATTTGGCTACTTATTGATATAACTTAAGTTTTAAAATAAATATTTTAGAAATAATTACCCTGATGTAAAAGTTTTACGAGTAGGACTAGGGGATAAATTGGGTTTGAAAAGTGATGGTGATACACAATGTCTCAATGATCTGGTTGGTGATGGTGATGATGGAGCAGAAGTCATTGAAAAATTTAAATGCAATGGATCATATACATTTGATCTACCATACATTCCGCCAGGCTGTTTACCAAATTGTCCTTCATCTGTCTATAATAATAAACATATTTTACATAGTTAATACAATTTTCTGTTTTTTAGTTAAGCATACAAGTTTTTATATTAAAATAATGTAAATAAAAATATTAATTGGTATTTTTAGGTACAGTATTATTTAAAAATAATTTATATCTCAAGTATCAGTATACAAATATAATGTAAAATCATTTTAATGGATATTAATTGGTTGTTAAATGTTTTCATTAGTACAAGAATATGTTATTTCATGTCTCTATTGAGCATAACCAAAAGATAAATTTTTATTGAAAGAATCACATTAACAATAAACACAGATTCTAATATGGTAGGTACTATTAAATCATATGATAAATATTTTTAAATGAATTATTAGATTACCTTTGTTGGTGAATCAATCATGATAGATAAATCTTCCCATGATTGTGATATTTGCATTGCAGAGTGTATTTCTCTTTCATGAGCCACTTCTCTATTAATCAAATCAACAGTTTCTTCCTGTCGCAGCTGATTAACTCTATGAACTAATTTTGGTGAAGTCTGAAATAAAACAATTTATTTTAATATTTTACTACTTTTTTATAATTTGATGTCAAATGTGTTTAATATAATCTATTAATCATTTAATGTTTTTTTAATTAATTTATTAATATGTTAACTCCATCTTACAAATATGTAACAAAGCAAATTTACACTTAGCAGAATATGTTAGTTTAAAAATTAGAATGAATCGACCTATTATGAAACTTGATGGTAAGAACATTATCTGTGTTTGTATGTTGGTATTTTACGATTATTTAGTTTTTAGTGAGTTATGAGCATTTTTAATTTATGCTGTTTTATATACGCATAAATTGCTAAACAAATTGAACAATCGTAAAAACCAACATATGAACACAGATAATGTTCTTACCATCAAGTTTTCTGATAGGCCGATTCACATTTTTTGTTAAATAAAACTAAACGTGACCCGTTGTGCATAAATTTGCTATGTTACGTACTTGTAAGATGGAGACAACACATGCAGGTGTCCTTTTAAATATACATTTTTTATCGTTATTTAATAGTTTTGATGTGTACATATTGTGTTAACATAAAACAGTGATTTTATAAGAGAATATTTTTATTTTCGACCCATATACCTAGACCAGTAAATATATTACAATATTTATAACTTAATAAAGACCATAATAAAATCAAAAATGGGTAACCTAATATACACATACCATCTTCCAGACTATTTAAAAATGATATAGAATTTTACATCAATAGGTATAATTCAATCAAGCTAAGACTGGTGTTCTTAGAAAAAGTTAATTATTTAAATGATTGTTATGTTTAAATTAGATAAATTTGTAATTAAAAGGCATATTCAATAATATTTTTAAATTTAAATTAAAAAGATTGCCTTATAAATTACAGACAAAGATAAGTGCATATTATGTTGACTGAGGAACCATTAGTGACTTACATTTGGCATTACATTATGAGGACTTCCACTTGTGCTAAATCTACGGAAGCGTGGTTG
Organism: Rhopalosiphum maidis; assembly: GCF_003676215.2. NCBI lineage: Eukaryota > Metazoa > Arthropoda > Insecta > Hemiptera > Aphididae > Rhopalosiphum > Rhopalosiphum maidis. Next base: position 12,854,635 of record NC_040879.1, read on the forward strand.
TACATTTCGTAAAAATATGTTACACGTATTTTCTCTGAAACAAAATAGAATCCAATTTAGTATAATTATTGTTACATGAACATTGTTTTGCATTACGTTTTAAAGCGTAATTTCAAATAATATCTAATGGTTTCATAGCTATTGAAATAATTTACATAGTTATTTAATACACCTGGTGTAGTTGGACTAGAATAACATTAATTGTTCCAAACCCAAACCAGGATTAATATGTGAAAGATCTTACTCAGTTAATGATGGTAGGTACTGAAAATATCCACGTAAACAATTAATTAGGTTAGGCATGTATTGTAAGAACGGCAAATAATAAAAGGGTAAAAGACATTGACACGACGATTAGGGCTACCGTCTGTGTGTAGTACCTCGACAGAGCTGCGCACGGCGAACCGGCAATGGAAGCATTAATATCGTTGATCATGGGCGCACTGTTGGATCTCTTGAGGTTCGACGGGCAGTCCACATCCATCTTGACGATAGGGCTGTCTTTGACGGACATCTCAAGCGAATCGGTATGGAGAGCAGACGGAGTTTGGCACTACTGGGATTGCTGCGGTGATCCGACGAGGAGCTCTAGCACATGGTCGCACCACCCCGGGTGAGTCAGTCAGTCGGGTGGGTATACGACACGGTGCCTTATACCGTCTGATCGTCGTCCGACGTCGCGTCGAAGTCCGATGTGACGTAGCCGTCGGACGTGATGTCGTCGTCCGATGTGTCTTCGACCGATGTGTCGTCGGCCGGCTCGATGAACAGCGAATGCGGCACTCTGACAGGTGCCGACGGTTCCGTGGTCGCGGCACCGGTCAGCTGGCGCTCGTGTAGCCTCGCTAGCACGGCCACTCCAAACAAAGCTACTGCTGCGGCGACGGCGACGCCGACGACGACGACGACGCGAGAGACGAGCGCGTGAGTCGACGGCGACCGGCGGAACCGGAGTGTGAGGAACAGGACGAGGGATAGTGTCATATATAAATTATTGTAATAGTAATAATAATAATAACAATAACGATGATATAATTAACAACAATTAATCGTGTACGCAATAAGTGTGTGCGTTATTGTATGGCAGTAGAATAGTGTTATACTATGTGGGCACGCACGCACGCGGACAATTACGAACGGAGTAGCACATAAACACACACACAAGCGCGCGGACGGGCGGGCTCGCGCTAAAACGGAGCGTCCGGAGCAGCGAAGAGAAATCGAACAAAAAATCAACAGCGAGAAAAATAAAATGCGAAACGTGCGCGCTCATAAGCGGTGGGGCGGGCGGGTAGTGCGTCGGTTGACCGGCGGCGTGCGGGCGGACGGACGGACTGCTGCGCGCTATCGGAAGAAAACGGTAACGGCGGCGGCGGCGGCGGCGGACGAGCGGAGCGAACGTGAATAATAACAATAATTGAATAATAATTAGCGAGTAGGAATAACAAATTAAATGGAATGGAGAGAGAGACGGACGGCGTGAGAGTGAGAGCGGCGAACGACGAGGAGGAGAAACAACAACCGATTCTTATTAGAATTTATTATATTCTGTGCTGCTGCTACACACTACACACTATCTACACAACACATTTCGAACGGGGAAAAATAAAACATGTGTTGCGAACGGTTCAAAATACAACTACAGTGTACACAGTATGTATATACACCGCAGTGCCGTACTGTATATACGCTTGTCACGGCGGCGGTGGTCGCACGCATGCGCGTGCGTGTGTCTCTCCCGTTGTTGTGTTCGGCGGTGCGTGTTTTTCACACCACGCACAGCTGCTGCTGCCGCCGCCGCCGTTGCTGGTGCTGTTCGACGCGCGCGTCGCCGTGCGCGTGCGCGCGCGTGACCGGGCCCGGTCTTATCACGAGCACGTTCCGACGTTCGCGTTGTTCGATATTATTATATATACAGAGCACCGCACCGGATGGATTTTTTTTTCTCCGATTTCTACCTCCACGTCTTCCACCAGTAGTCGTCGTTACCGACGATACGGGTTTGAATCCCCGCGCCGATCACGTCAAATTTATTTCTTCGCAAAACGTTTAAGGCCGGGAATCCGTCTCTGTTCTCGTCGACAGTTTACGATTATTTATCATTAGACGGTTATTGCTGTCATTAATCTTTTGTCAAGGTTCCCCTTAGGAATAATATTTGATCGCGGGCCGCTGCGACTCGAGCGGATTGTTATTTTTTTTTTTCACGATTATTCCAATTCTATCTCTTAACGATATTACAATTAATTGAACGTCTACAGATTAAAATTATTCGTCCGTCTCCCGTAATATGTGTCGCTCGTGTTGGGTATGGAGACTAATACGAATTCGACAAATTTAAAAAATAAAAAAGTTCTCACATATCTACAATATAATTATATCATCGCCGTTAGGTTGGAGGGGGGATGAAACAAAACATTAGTAAAAGTAACAATAACAAATTGGGTACCTATATACACTGGCATACCCACATAAATTAATAATAATTAAAATAATGGTAATACCATTGAGTATATAATTTATTACTGTAAAAAAAAATATACAATATAGCCATATAAAAAATATAGATATAATCAATGATAATACGTATTACGTAGCACGTACTTAACTATATTCGATGCACAGGCCGTACATTCAATTACTATAACCTCATACCTATAAATATTAGTCTGTATAGAAATAAATAATATAGGTACATAAATAAAATTCCCAATTTTTTTATGTGTAGGTTTTGTTGTGACCAATGGAAAAAAATAAGTTATAAATAAGCTTCATTTAAATATTATATATATATATCTATTCACGTAATGCAATACATGTGTTATGTCATTGTGATTGAACATAATATTATGTCCATGTGTGATATGTTTAAACCGAATACTAATAAAATAGTATCAAATAATACTAATAAATAAAATAAGTGTCTTGTATTCTGGCTATAACTGTAATAATAAGTGTATTTAGTTTAATATTACAGGTATCTATGGATTATAAGTAATATTCTGTAATAGCCAATAGCGGGTAATAATAACGATATAGATTTCAGTCTACGTGCAAAATGCAAGTGTATTGAATTTTACCAATACATACGTACATCAGCAATCGTATTATAATATTATTATTATATATATATATATATATATATATATTATTATTATATTATAATTTATAATGTATTAATGTACGATAAGGTACCTTGTGTACCTGGTACGTATGGTTTTACATTTACAATGTTCGACATTTAATAACAATGGAGATCTCAGAATCAAATTAAAAATTGTATGAAAAAATAACGTTTGAAGGATAAATGCTTTTGGGTTCAGATGAACTTATAACTATAATAATAAACAAGGTGAAAAATGTGCAAACGATAAATTCATGTTTATTTAAAAAGCATTTGTGTATAATATATTAGTAGGAACATAATATTAAGTACTTATACTGAAGTCTGTAGGTTTGTAGGTAGGTATTAAGTATGTAGTATTTAAAAAAATAATGAATTAATTTATTTAAAATTGTGCACGAATGCATTATTTTCTTACTACTTATACGTCAAAACAAATAATATAAACATTTTTTTTAATTTTAATTTGCAGAAAAGATCTATCATAAATCATTCTTGATGATTATGAAGAGTAGTCAATATCTATTACCGTGCTAAAAGGGGCAGTTTTGTTGACAATTTTTTTTCCGCAATAGACTTATTACAAAAACTAAGCATCAAGATTCGTGAAAAGTTAGTATTTGACAAATGGCAATTATTTGTTTTTCCGTCAATTGCTGAGTACAGCTGGCAAATTAACACACGTGTAATATGTCCATGGTATACGTATTTACATTATGATGCTTTATAAACGGTGACGAAACGTTTTACATATATTACATCTCATTATCATGGGTTCATGGATATATGTAAGATAAAACCGATTTAGATAATAAAATATACACTACACAGAACACAGTCATACGTGATACGCCCATACATTGAATATTTTGTTTTTAAAATTTTAAATAGCTATTTATTAGTTATTTTTCAAATAAATTATTGAACAGCTTAAAAACGTAATGACATTATAGACATGACAAATTGACGGGTTTCTCGGTATGGCCAATCAAAATACAATATCTCGGAAATCGTTTCGGTCAGCAAATTTCTCAGAATACCGTTAGCCCATAGCCATTTGCGATGATTATTTAAAATAGTTAGACCGTTTAAATCGGATGAGCCTACTTACCGATCGTCTAAGCACTCTAAACACAGTTACTATGGCACAACGATAAAATATAATCTAATCGATACACGATACACCTACAATTTGGTATGTAGGTTTTCATGATTCACATTTATAGTACGATACCTATAGACTTAAGGTTATAGCATGTACTCTATAGGTTTGTAGAATAATTTTATAAATGCCTACCTTAAAATTAGTTTGTTTTTAAAACGCTATTTTATAAGTTAGTGTAGGTTTGATAGAAATACTAACACAGTAGTACCTACGTGGCTACATAATAGTGGAATGTTTCAAAACTGTGATCAATAGTTTATAATTACTTCTTTGACTCTTATAGTTACTATTAATATATTTAAATAACTAAGTTTTTAAAAATTTGAGACGCTTAAAAAAAGAAATATAACTATTCTAAATATTACAAGTTAAAAATGCTCATTTCTAATTTAAGAATTAAAATATTTAAAAAAGCAACGCTTAAGTACAGATAATGTTCTTACGTTTAACTTTGATAATAAGTCAATTTACTTAAATATTAAAGCTAACAATACACAATTGGTTCTTCTGAACACAAATTTGCTATATTTGTAAGACGGAGACAATACATAATATGTGTATTATCCTTTCAATGTTTAATTCAATTTTAATTTAATAGAACTTATTAATACGTAATAAATATAGCATATTATTTAATAGATAAAAATGTAATGTTTATAATCTATATTTTAATTTCATCAGTAGTATACCGATCAGTGTTAATAATAGGTGCAGTGGTCGAATTTGATTTTTGATATTTTTTTATGTTGTATATGTTAGATTAGGTTATTTTGTAATTTTTTCGTACTTTTGTAGTAGGAGGAGGATAAATATAAAAAAAGAAAATGTATCTTATGCCACACGCCCACACTTGAAAAAATTGATTTCGGTATGATCCTTTTAAGGGACTTTAAAATGTAATTCAACAAAAACATATCAGATAGTATAGCATAACGCTAGGAACGAACCTAAAATGCAAATATCTTATAATTAAACTATGCTATTGATTTGCTGCTATTCACTATACAGCATTACAGCATAAGCATAAACATATGTAAATACCCGTGTAATATAATATTGTATATATATAGGTACAATTTATGTGAGTACGTGTATAGTTGTATGATCGAAATATTATAAGATTATGTCATGATATTAGTTTGTCGAAACTCTATTTCGGCAGCACAAGGGGAAAACGGTTGAAAAAAAATTCTTATAATAAATAATAATGTAATACCACTAACACCTACATAACATTAAGCACGGGCATTATAAAAAATGTTTTCACGAGTTTGTCCGTGTTAATCTTTAACACGTTAAGTTCATTAATTATCCTTTTCGAGAATAATATGCATCTTTGAACGAATAACGTCGATTCCCTGCAATAGTTGAATAAAACAATAAGTATAACTATATAGTGAAACTCACCATGGCTTTATTATTATTATTATACTGCAGATGTGTAGACTATACAGCAGTACAATCCTACAACGGACATCGTACGTTATAACCCCATATGTAAATATGTTGAATCAGTCTTACTAACGTACAATACTGTAACAATATTGCAATAGGTATAGCATATTTTCGTTCAGCAGAATCCATTTTATGCTCTTAACTTTGATATTAGAGTCAATTTACCTATTATCGGACTCGAAGTTAAGAATATTATCTAGACTCTTAAGATTCTAGAGCATCGGGTAGGTTTTTATTGATATTTTAATTTTAAACTGAATTATAGCCATGTAAGATATTAATTTTAAAACGCTCATAACAGTCATAGCTCGCTTTGAAATAATAAAAATATCAATAAAGGCTTACGTGTTGTCCTAGATAACATTGTTACCTTTCAGTTTGATAATAGATCAATTGACTCTAATATTAAAGTTAACAGCATAAAATGGATTCTGCTGAACGCAAATATGCTATATTATTATTGTACGTAAGTATGACGGAGACAACACATGCGGGTACGACGTCCTTTTAATAAGGCGGCTGCCGACTAGTGAGAGTTCAAGACGTACGAATCATTGATACAATTAGGTCCACTGAATAAATAACAATATTATTTAAAAATTAGTCATCTGTGTTCTGTACGATTATTAAAATCGAGTATTTTTACATAAGCATATATTGTTATCGGAACAATTTGACATGGACACATTATTCTAATTTATCTATTTTGAAACCAATTACGTTAAAATTATTGACCTAACTGTATAGTACGTTATAATATAAAAATTCATTGTCCAACGACTGAAACGACTAGAGACTAAAATAACCAATATAAGTGATCTCGCAAAGCTGGTTTTAATATTCTATTTTTTTTTCCTTCGAGATAATTTCATATAATGTACTTCCCGTTAATTCGAATTCGCATCAATTTAAAGCTATACTTATTGGAATATAATTTCTGCCAGTGAAAACGAATTCTACTACCGATTCATTTATAATAATTTAGGTTAGACTGATATACGTCGCAACACTTGCAACTCGCATAGAACTATTTTATTATTATAAATTATAATAATATGATAATGTCAATAATATATTATTATATAACACTTTGTTTTCGACTAATTATCTATTATTTTCGGATTCGTCAGACGTCAGCTATTGCCTATACAAGTATCCACATAATAGGTAGTACCAATTTAAATAACAGCTTACGAGTAGAAATGAAAATTAAATTATAACCGAACGATAATTGTTTAAATAAAACGAGTATAGTTAACGACGTTATTTATTCATGCGCGATTTATACATGTATCATGTATGTATGTATGAATGTATGTATGTATGTGTGTATGTATATAGTCTAATATAGTCTATGATCTATATTCATCAGGGTGTATATTATAAATAAAACAATATTTCGTCTGTTTCTTACATTAGATATGTAAACGCGAATTGGTCAGGTCTCAGGTATGATAGGTATTATAGGCACCTATTATACAGTCGGGTTATACAATATATACATATTTTACTTAAGTACCTATACTCCATATTATTATATGCGGTGTAATGAATAAAATTACCTACATGCTAAACGAGTTTAAAATTTAAATTTACACGGTTTTCGACTAGACGTAATATATAACGCACACGACGTGAGTGCAAAACACTAAAAATGGGTCAAATTGAGTGATGTACCTACTTATTTATGTACGACTGTACGATGAGTTAGGCCAAGCCGGAGACCGGGAGACAACTATAATTTCAAATCGCCGAGCAACTATGTCGACCACAACGTACAATGGAAATTAAAAACTACTAGTGGTTTTGACATAAATCATTACGAAAACCAAAGATTCGCCAAACCAACACGCCGTAACGCGGTTACAAGTTACAGCTGCCAACTGGTGCAACTTCTTCATTTGGCATTAAAATACAATTATAATAACACGCTGTCTCGTGTATAGCGTTCGCATCAATTAGTCGACGACGTTTTCCATTGATTTAACATTCAATATACGTGATGATGACTAGCTATATAGATGCAAAACTATAAAAGAACCTAAAGGAATATTTATACGTATTTCAGTATTTTTATAGACTTAAAAATTTCATAATATATTTAATATTGCAATTTTATAGTCTTATATTCACATGAAAATATTAGAAAATTAGAGCTTTTATAGACATTTGAAATTTTTGAATTTTTTTTTAGTTTTTATTTAATTTTGATGCAATTTTTTAGCTTAAAAATATAAGGTTTCTTTAAGTTTTTCCTACAAGAATTTAAAAAAAAAACCATTCAGAGTAAAGATGCATTCATTTTTTATAAGGTTTTGATTAAAACATTTTGACGAATAATTTATAGACCGTCTCCGATTAGAATCATTTTTTTTATCGTAATTTACAGTGTTTTATTATCGATTTAAGATTTAACGCAGTATCTATCACAGCGACCTGCTTAATGACGAGATATTCGATTATACAACTATGACATCTATATATTATACTATATACGTCTATACAGTAGCGCAGCATTCCCGGTTTGTTTTTTTTACAGTTTTTAGTATATGTATAGTAAGGTAACCTCTATCAATACCTATAACACGAGACGAGTTAAGTGATTATAACATGGGTGATATTTAATTGACAATTTAATAGCTTGCAAACAAAAAATAATGATATTTTACCATACAAACGTACGGAAAATAAATAATACCCCAAAACGTTTCTTTTATTGGAATCGTATACGTTGAAACGCATTTATAGTAAGTATATTATATTAGCTTTCATTGGAAACCGTCGTAAACTGTCCATAAAAAAAAGGATGAGATTCAAATGCATTAAAATCCGGCATTCCAGCTTTCTATACAGATATTAGCCGCATAGTAACAATATACGTATTTAAAATCCCTGTATATATACTTAATTTAATATACTTATTGAATATATAGATTGAAATGAATAACGGATTACCGACTTAACGTTTACATATCGGTGCCCGTAACGTGCACTAAAGAGAGGATTTGTAAGATTTTTTTTTTTAGAACTCGTTAGAGCAAATAAATCAAAATGGACGTATCTCGTTGACGATATAATATATTATACATAGTCGGTTAGTAAATATATCTTTGTAGTTTGTGTGTATACCATTCTATATAAAAAAAAAAGTAGAGCTTAGTATTGTTTTATAGGTACCTATGCCTACTTAATAATATGTTATTTACCTAATTTATATAATTGACCTAAATGGCAAAATGTTTATACAACACTTAAATACATGGGGTAGGTTATAGCTATACTTGCTAAGAATACTTTTTTATGTATTGTTTAACAAGTAGTTATTTAAATACAAAATATATAATTATATAAATTCTAATATTCTATTCGTCTATTACATTACTATACATACGTTTTCGATGATAGGCCTTCAGAACCAAATTTTCTTGGGTTTAAGATTATTTATGATTTATTTAGTTTACATTTTTAGGTAAGTAATAAAAGTTTTTTTTTTCAATAAAGTTAATTATAACATAAAGTCCCTATATAATTTATCATAAGCTAGTAAGTATAATTGAGATATTTTAGTATTTTGAATTTTTAAGTAAATGACGTCATAAAATGAATTGGAATTTTTAATACCTATTTAATATTATTATATAATTTTTTTGGAGTTATTGTAGTATAGGTATTAGGTATACATCATATGAATATGCGTAGCACCTACGGGCCCTACGGGATTATAAACAATATGTCAATATATATTATCATTTTATAAGTGCCCACTTAAGAATTACCTAATAACTTATTTTCTTATTTTTTTTTTTTGACGAATATTTTTTAAAAGTAACAAATACATTTTGTCTCGTTGTATTTACATAATATTTTTGACATAATATAATAATAATTAATATGTCATAATATAAATGACACTGCAATAATTGTAATATTTAATATTTATTGACCAAACGACTTTATTATTTATTTATCAACAACTAACATGCAAATTATCGCATCATAACATAATTACAATTAATAACAGCAGCAATCATTTTTTTTTTGTTTAATAATAATTCTAATAATTTTATTATCACTATTATATTACAGGGAAATTAATTATAAAATAATTAGACATACGACTATCGTGGAATTTTTATATTACGACGCTTCACATTAAACATAATAGTAATTATAAAATATAAATAATAATAGTATACCTATAATTACTATAATATTATATGATATTGTTGTGTTCTATGCGCGCTATATTATCGTTAAAATGTCTGTGTGCAAATTGTACAATGTACATTGTACATGTTATTATATCTAATCATAAACGATACGCAATATCTGTATACATGAATAAAAGATAATGTTTGTCATTTGTGTGTGACGCGTGTATAAGTGTGTATAAGCGATCAACAGCCAAACCTATCACTCTCGATAATGATAATATTGATAATATTCACTCTCATGGTTCTGAAATTTGGGATTTAGATGTTGATCATATTATTATACTCAAGGATGCGTAGCTCGATGAAAATTTTTTAAATTTTGCATTTCAAAGAGAGACTTAAACATGAATTTATTGGTCCGCGGGAAACGAATATTTTATTTGTTTGTACAGAGTCGCAATTACAGATAACAAAAAATGAAATATTCATTATAATTTGGAATAATTGGACATGAACCTGTATTTTATAATTGGTCAAAATTACCCAAATGAATGTATATAAATATGTGTAATTTACATTCAACGGAGTTATGACAGGTTTAATCCATTGGCATTATTTAATTTGTCACGGTCAACGCCGTGTAGGATCAGCTTTAATTAGGTTACAGATATGTCTACACTGTACAGGGGGATTCATCAAGCTTGCTAAAATTCCTTTTTTTCTTCTGCAATAATGCAGTTATTCAAACGATACACAATGCATTAATAATATTAATATTAAAAACATTTCAATATATAAATATTAAGATGGTAAGAGGAGAATGCGTTCTTTATAAATACGAGTTGGTAAGCAATTTGTGTAGATAAATAAAACTAAATGATAATATATTATATGATATATCTATGTTATAATTTGATATTTCATAAATTGTATATGAATTGGTAACATAACTCATCATAATTATACTATATTTTAATATAATAAAATAGTATATTATAAATTATAATACAGTCGAGTCGCGATAACTCCAAAAACTTGACAACTCGAATTTTTTGAGAAATGTAAATTATACACAAATTAATATAAATTCGAGTTAGATATCTCGAAGCAAAGTTGTATCTCCCTTCAAGTTCAAGTTATCTCGACTGAACTGTATAATAATATGCGTTAAAAGCTTCAAGTATCTATGAATAACATTTTTAAATTACAATAAGTCTACTAAAATCGTTAATCGTTATCCATGTGCAGTGGTGTGCCGAAATGGGCTTTTTGAGACAATTACCTTAAGACCAAAATGGGTTAGCGCCCTAGTAGGTAGATGTGTATCGGGTAATGGATTTAGTGCGATAAAAAGTTTTTAATAATAATATTTATACTATTAAAAAGTAAAAAAAAAAAAAAAAACTGTGGGTGTATAGCCGTATAGGCGATCAAAATATGGTATGCCTCAGGTCTGTAAATTGTTCAGTACACTACTTTTAGTGCGTATACCAACTGTTTAAGATATAACGCAGGCTTTTTTATGTATATTTTTATAAAGGAAAATAGAAACATATATATATTTAAATAAACTTAGTTATATAGTAAGTTGTTGGCGGTTTATACATTTTTATTTACAATGTAGAAACAGCTAGGAATGGTACATATTTTTATTAATTTATAAATAAAAAATGGATTCTATTTGTACACCTGCAGTGATTAGTTTTCATACTGATTAGATATAGTTTATTATAGTATAAGTAAATATTAGCTGAAATTGTTTAACATTTAATAATTATATTTTGATGTTCAAACTAGAATCAATAAAGTTATTTATACTACATAATATTAGGTATTTATTAATAACAATAATAACGAACAACTATTAAAGTTAAATACAAAATGTATCTAATAGCTGATTAGACGAAATATTGTGCAATAGGATCAACGATATATTTTTTAACAGATAATCCCGTCGATAAACTAACACTTACTAATTGTTCATAGTGCTCAATTTAAGTATAATTATTCATAGCCTCATAGTCGAATTTTACACGTCAATGGACTATTAGATCGCTTTTAGATATTTTTATAGCCCACTAATTTATAAATAATTAAAGCAATTTAAGAAAGTAGTCAAGTTCTGACATATGAACCTATGCAATATCAATTACAATAAAAAAATAAATAAATCGTTAATTCGTTTTACTGTATAGTAAGTTTCGACGTTCTAGCTAGTGAACTTCGTCATTGAGTAGATCACTGTAATAAGTAATAACGGACGTGTTAAATTTGAATTCAATGATAAATCATTACATATTATAGCTATGTATATAATCACGAAAAACGCGGGGTCGATATGTATATAATATGATAATGACGTAGTATTATTAATGTTATAAATTATAATTTATTCATAAATGACTTATATAGTATCTAATTATTTGTTCTATTAATAATTACAGTTAAACTAATTTTTCCTAAAATCATAATATAAATTATAGTTATAATAATTAGGTACAATTTATAGGTATAATATTCTAACATATAGGTACCTATTATGGTTAATTATTGGTTATTAACTTATTATAAGTTAAATAATAATATTATAATATAATAAATATATAGATATATAATATATAAATTTAAATTATAATAATTATAATTATTATAAATCAAAACTACGTTTCGTCCCATTTAAATTGCTGTTAAAGTGTTAACAAAGTTATGAAGAACTTTGTATTAGATATAATTGGAAAGCCTATTGGCTATTATTAAAATTGAAAATTTCATAAATTTAAAACTATACAAATAAAAAAAATTTGAACTATCAACATTTGAATATTTTAAATTGTACTATGTATTATTGATATTTTTTAAAAGTTATAAGAATTAACATATGAGAAACCTTCTATAATATTTTCAACATTTTTCATTAACGTGAAAACATAGGAATTCACTCTATAGCTTAGAAGATATCGAGTGTATCGCGTCATTGAGAAGGGCACTGTAATATATGATTTAAACTCGAGTTCGACGATAAGTTGATAAACCATTGTACCTATATATACTTTATTGTACTTTGGATATTTTTTTACATTTTCTATTAGAAATACAGTTAGATTGAACTAATTATTGACAATAAATTGCATATATTATGTAAGTATAATATTTATATATTTCGAACTAAAATATTATAGCTGTTTAAGTCTATACAGACGTATCATATAACTGATAAATAGGTTTGCCGAATTTTAAACCAATTTATTAAACCTCAATATTTTAAAAATTGAACTGTTATAATAATATAAAATGTATGGGGAGTGCAATAGAAGTAAAATGTTTCAAAAGTTTAGAAAAATTATTTTTTTGAGTTAGGTAGGTATAACAAAAATCAAAATAACTACTATCATCAAATTTTAACTTTAATTATAAGATTTGTATATCTTATTTCGTTTAAATTTGAACTTAAAATATTAAAATATCAATAAAAAATAATAAGTTTATCTATTTTTTAGTTTTGTTGGTTACAGTATTAGCTATTTATAAGGAAACTAATATTAATAGTTTTCAAGATTTTGGCATACAAAATGAATATTTGAGAAACATTTTGTATAAATAAGAAAATTTAAAATATTTAAATATTTAAACTTCAAATGCTTATAAAAATAATCGTGTATGAAAATCATTTATGTTTTTAAATCACTACAATAACAACTTATGAAAAATCTCTTATTATAACTTTTTCAAGCTTTTTGATCCATCAAAAGTATTTTATCGATAATTATAGAAAAAAAAAAATAAAAAAAAAAATCTTATGTCGAAATATTGTTTCATACTAAATATAAGGATAATGTATTATATTGTAAATTTGCCTCATACAGTGTTTCAGGTAAAGATTTTGCAATTGAATGTGTTATTAATTGGAAAAGGGAATATCAGAAATTTAAATTTTACAGGAGACTCAGGACTCAGGAGAGACAAAAAAAACTTATTTTGGTTTTCCGGTAGATGTTCTCTTTTTGAAATAATTGAAAAAGATAACATGTAACACTGTTACTATAGGAACACGTGGATATGTTTCTGTAAAAACCTGAAAATGTCAAAATATTGGACATTTTCCCTTTTCAAAATAATCCATTCAATCGAAAGTCACTATTTAACACGTAAGCCATAATCAGTGACCAGTTTTAGAAAACTGACATTGGAAAATGTAAGATATTTTATATTGTACAATGATTTGTTTTATTTTGCTTCACAAAATAATTTTAGAAAAATGTGTTTACATATATTAAATTATTTACGTGAGTTTTTATACACCCTACTGAAGTAAACTCAGGAGAGTTTACTATCAAGAGGGTTTATAATTATCATCCGCGATTTACCTGTTTGGGAACACAATTGCGATTGTTGTTGAATAACAATGAAAACCCATAAATACGATACGATACGCATACTAAACGTTGCCAAATTTCTAATTATACAATTTTCACGTAAAACAAGACTTCTTTTTGTCGTTTTTTTAGTAATAATATGATTATGCTCCCATAAAATTTCAAGTTATTCGAATAGTCAATTACTGTTCATTGTATAATGTTTTAAGTTATATAAGTGCAGACTATTTAATTTAATTATTTGAAATATAAACTATGTATTATTTTTGGTAAAAATAAAATATTTAAATATATTTATTTTATTCGAATACGTCTTTATAAGAGTCTATAGGTACAGGTACATTGTTACGCAGTTTAATACCTACGTATAATCATGGTCTTATACGATAGTTCATAATATTTTATCATTTCGACAAAATTGATTAATTATTTATTTAGATAGTATATATAGGCATGGAAAAAAATATTATTATACTGCATAATTTCGACTACATTCAAATACCTTAGGTATTTAGCCGTATTTAAAAATTGAACGAGTATATTACAATATGCTGAGTAGTATTTGTATTGATTTTTATTATATTTTTGAAATTTATTTTAAATGTCTACTTTTTAAATATATTGATTTATTTGTAATTTGCATCTGTATATAATACGATTTGAAAAGTATTTTTTACAAAAATTAGTTAATTGTATTACTTTACGTGTTATATACCTATGTAAGTATGTAATTAAATATATTATGAACAACACGTGCACGTGAATGTGTTACTCTGATAAATAAAAGTCTTATTTACACGATTGTATATCATATTATCTTAAACTGTTTCCAATTCTCGATATATAAAGTATTTAATTATTTTTCCTATTAATATTTAAATAATACTGATAGACTATAGGCTATAGGTCAAATTAAAATAGGTAAACATCAAAATTACTTTACTGTAACATAATCAGGTTGTATACTTTTTTATTCATATTATTGTGTACATTTGGTGGATAAATAATATACACGACGGCCCGACGGCCCACGGGTAAGTACAATTTTATTATCGAGTACACGTAAAATGCACGTGCCTCTACAGAATTTAAAATTTTTAAGGGGATTTAAAATACTATTATTTATTTTTTTTAATTTACTGTATAAATATTTGTTGCGATTTTAAGCTGTTAGGTTAAGTTCACTGTTTTTCTTCTTTATTTTATGAAAACAATATTTTATGTTAAAATGAAAAAAAAATTAAATACTTTTTGTAGTTGGCTTAGGTTAGGATTAGTGATTTTGGTCTATATATTGAATACGCATAACGGTAGTTATAGTTATATACATATTTTTACACATAGCATACAATTTTTGCACAGCTTCAGAGAAAAATGATGTACCTACTTAGTTTGTTTAGTAATTTAACTCTACTAATAGATAAAATTAACTGGCACTGATAAACTTCTATACATTGTATATTTATATTTTGTTACACAGCGTTTGTGGTATATCAAAATCATACGTGTATTATTATATTATTATAAAAGGCTAAATACTAAATAGACCAACAACCAATATAACTATTAAAGGTACATAATATTGTACATCAATATCTCGATCACGTTATTAATTAATAAACATTTTGTTTTTTGTGAAATTATAAAATATTATTTTTAATTTTAATTTATTAAAAAAAAATATTTAACTGATTATTTTTTTTTCTCGAAATGAAAGTGTATAATATAGGTACACTATAATATGCACAGCGTATATTTTTATTATTATTATTATTTTTTTTTTTTTACTGGCGTAAATTAAATGAACCTAACCCATGATTATATTATTTATAGTGTCATACTGATATAGTTTATAATAATTATAAGGCCCGGGACGTGAAATTGATATATTCTATTATAGGTAATATGTAATCAGATTTAGTGAGTACCGTTCATTGGCTGTTGTCAATGTGTTAAATTATTATTTTTTTTATACAGTGACCATTATTACGAACGAATTGCAAGTTCAAGTTCACATTTTATTTTAGTAACTATTTTTGTTACGATTAAGTGTGCCTTTGAGTCTTACATAGAATAATAAAATAAACTAGTAGGTATAAAGTGCATTATTCACATAAATGAGAAAATATAATAAAAATTATCAACTGTTATAGCTCATAATTATTGAAGTAATTCGTGTCATCGTATAATAATAAAACAAAGAAAACATAGTAAAAACGTATACATATACTGTACTACTAGATCAACAATGTACCTTCTACTTAATAACATTAATATACTACATTATAGTAGTATATTCTAATAATACAATTAAAATTAATTTAATACAATTAGTATAATTATACTAATAAACTATACCTATTATTATCAATACAAATAAATTATAGTGGATAAAATATGCTCAGTTCACATTAAACAACGAAAACGATTATAATAACGTGATGGCGAAGAGTTGGTTGTATGTGATATTTATTATAGTTTTTGAGGATCAGTACCGATGAGTACCTGATGACGCAGTGGCGGCGGCTCTTGGGAAGGGGCCTAGGGGGCCATACCTCCCCCCCCCCCAAAAAAAAAACAGGCGAATTTAATAATAATATAATATGTATAATATGATACGTTTATATTATTACAGTTTAAAATATTATATTATATTAGTTTACTGAATATCATTTAATTGTAAATTCTCGTTCGTCATTATCTCATATTTTCGCGTAGTATACTAGTATATAGTATTGCAGTATGAAAAAGGTTTTCCGATAAGGATTCTCGGATTTTTTATATGGTATATTTCTAATTTGGTTGATTTCTTATAGTTAATATGTTTGACCGTTTGACGACTGTCGTGTTTAGACGTTCAGACTAATATCGTTTTAAATATTTTAATTTTTGTAGCTTCATTTTACCACAGACATTTTACGCGAGCAGACGACCAAAATGGTTACCATTGTAAAAAATTTAACCTCCGGCTTGCAATTTGCATTGTAATGATACGTATTATTTCAGCAAATTAAATTAAAAATTATTTGATTAATTTCTTTACTTTAAACTCTTTATTTTATTTCAATAAAACATTTACTATACTATAACTTTAGAATTTAGATTATTAATTTAAAAAAAAAAAAAATGTTTTTTTAATTAATATTTTCAATGATTACACTAAACCATATAAGTTATATACAATAATAAACGATTGTGAACGGAATGAACGGAGACGGAATTAAGTTTCTAATATTAGTATGGAATTTTGACAAATTTTATAATAATTCTAACTTCAAATGCTAAAAAAATATAGTGCATATTATGTATTTTAAAGTTTTTTAAACTACTGTAGGCTATATTTTTACATGCGTTGTACAATAATTTTATATGGTAATACAATCAATTAAATATATTTTTATTTTTAACATTAGGCATAATATAATTATATAGATATAAATTTAAGTGAAACACCAATAACTGTAAATTTTTTTAATCTCACTTTAATGAATAATTTTAAAATAGCATCCCAATTCCCAAAAGATGTTTTTATATTTTTGGAAGTTTTAGACAAATTGAAATTATATCAAACATAATATGGTCATATAAAAATCAATAACAGCAGTAACAACATAAAATCATTAACCATTAAAAAAAAATAAAATCATAATATGATCTCAGTTTAGAAAAAATGTTAAAAGCAATAGATAATTATAACCTAACCTAACCTCGCTCTCATGCACATTCATCGAGACATATCTATAGATATAGATAAAGTTATAGATAGATTTGCTAAAAATAAAAATCGAAAATTAGAATTCGTTTTATAAAATGTAATTATTATATATATTTATTTTGTATAATATTTTGCACTAATGATGAATGTGGGTAATATATGGCACTAATTTGAATAAATATATTATAAAATATTTTTAAAAAAATTGTGTGATTTTTATGCCCCACTCCCCCCTAGAATCTAACTCTAGAGCCGCCACTGTGATGACAGCTTCTCAGAATGATGTAGTCTAGATTACTCGAATCTCGATAGATGTTTATAATATTAAGAAAATTTTTCAAATACGATTTTTAAAATCACAGAATACTTGAGGTTTATTAGACAGTTATGGCTTGTAACATTATTAGTACCTATGCTATGTATTATCATGGTATACTACTCGTATGTAATTTGTAATTTGTCATGAAAACATACGTCATCGCACCTTTATACTGTTACTCAGAATTTAGATTGTAGGCGGTAGGTTTACTGTAAAACGAATTGCACGAAATAGATGCGTATTATTTGCTCGGAGTTGACGTGATGTTTACAAGTTCATTACCTACATGTTTACACACACATGCAAAGTCGAATACGTGTGCCGCACGTGAACAGAATGATACAGAATGATACATTATTTAACTGCCAACACAAATCATTCACATAAGCCTTTTTTTGTATTTCTAAAAAAAAATATGTTCTATGTAACCTTAAATGAGGTAGGTATATATATTTATAAGACATGATTTTTGCGAAAAATTATTGTTTCACTACTTTTGTGATTGTGTTTTTTTTTTAATTTCTCAACGAGAACTTCTTTATTAGATTCTGAGCGGAGCAATGAATGTATTTATTTTATAATTTTTGACAAAATTGGTTTTGTGTTTTCGTAGTTATTCGAAAATCAATAACTGTAGATAGGTACTTAAATTTTTCATAAATATTTTTTAAATATCTACATTAGCATTTTAAAGACATGATATACATTTCTATATACTTGATTATTTTTGTGCTAAGTACGACATTCGAGATTTTCAACTTTTTATTCGATTTATATATAAGTAGTACAATTTTTGTTTGCGAGTAAAAAAAGCATTACAATTCATCAATTTTCAATTACTTATATAGGTAGTTATATATTATAATTCATTAATTTTAAGAGTATTAATAACTCTTGTATATTAATATATTATATGAAAACAAATAAATAATAATTTTAATTATTCAAAATATTAATAAAATATGATCTTTATATTAGAAGGAAAATAGTTTTCCCAATTTTTTCGAAAATGTGATTTAAGAATTTTTTTTATAAGGTTATTATGATTTTTTTCTAGTATACCAGACATAAAATACTTAGATATACACATGTCAAATAATAAATTGATAAACAGGTTAACATAAGTATTTATTATATTAATTTATTTCCATGATTTTATACTATGGTTCATTGAATATATTTTATTTAAATTACTTATATTTTACTGTTAAAACTTTAAAAATTAATTAAAATGATATATATATATATATATATATATATATACCTAAGGGGGGTTTGGAGAAAATTTTAGTGTCAGAAAAAATTAACCTAACCTTTAAAGTAAAAATATGTATAAGTACCTGGTTGTTATTTGTTACCTATGCAAGTTTTTTTTTTTGTAAGGAAAACATAAACAATAATTTAAAAGTCCTTTGTTTGCACCACATCTGAATAAATATATAAAGATATAAAGATATAGGTAGATTGTTATATGTCTATGACCTGCACTATGTAATTATGCATGATGGTATAGTCTGCATTAACCTCACATGATTGACCTTTATATATTTAATTAAGTAGTATTTTTTTAGTCAATAGTAGTTCAATCTAAAAAAAAAAAAATAATAAAAAATAGAAGTCTAGTGAACTGCTTCTATGGGTAAAGTTTTCTTTCACATAACATATTTGTTGGACTAAAATTATGCCCATTTTTATTTAAATATTAAAATATTTGACGGTACTTGTATTGTAGTATTGTGTACCAATGTACCGTATAAAGTGAGAGTAGAGAGTAAGGTTAGGATCATACCAGCTATATGTTTTATCAGTTGCTAATTCCATTCTGGTTGTGGATCCAAGGTTATACGAAACAATGTTTAGTTAATTACAAAAAGTAAAATACTTATTCATCTGTTTAATTATTTTTCCCAATAATTCTATAATAAAATATAGTTTTTTATGATTAATAAGTAAATTGTATTTTTGGTTAATATAAAATTATTTAAAAATATATTTACCATATTCTTAAGTGAAAGAAAATAACTAAGGCCAACTTTACAATAAAAACTCAAAATAATAAAATAATAGGTCTAATGGGAATTAAGTTAATTTAGTTAATAATGTTAAGCTTAAATTTTTAGATATTACCATTTACCAGACAACATTATTATTTTAAAAATTAATTGTTATTTAATATAATGTTACCTATTATATAATTAATAATATAATTGTACAATAGTGTGTTTAAACAATTGTACAAAAAACAGATAATTACATAGAAATTATAGATACACGATAAGTTAAAAAATAACATACAATATTGTAATTATTAATATAGAGTATAGGTATAGTTATATAATTATAAATCAAGTATTTTATAAAAATAATGGAACAAAATTGTATGCATTGTTGATAGCAAGACAAATGTTTTACCAAAGTATAGGTTACATATTATCTACATGGCTACATATATTATACATTACTTTACTGTAACACCATAATATGTTTTCTAGTCAATAATTTTTTTTTTAATCAAATTTTTTAGTACTCTTGTGTATGAACAATTTATAAAGAGATATTGTTTTAAACAATTTAAAATTAAAGTTTTTATGAATAGATGAATAATTTTCAATAGGTACTTAACTCTAAAGTGTTTACATCTGTTTTTAAAATTGAAAGTTCGCGTACTGGCATTTAATGTAACTGGATCTGATGCATATGTGTTTACTTTTCGACTGAGCATGCAGTTTTATTTTTATCAATTTTCATTGGAAAATTAATTAATTTAATCATTTCAAATATTGAAATGTCTATAAGAGTATTTCAAATCAGTACAAATGTATTAACAATTTCATATATTTATAAACATTTAGTGAACATGATATCAAGCCTCAAGCACAATAAGGCTTTTAGTCTTATTTGTTGTTTTTGAATTTCCTACAACAAAATTATAAAACTAACAATATTTAGGTACTCCAAAAAGTGATGACATACTCAGAAATAAATTAAAAAGAAGAATAATCGTTAAACATTTTTATACAGTTGTTATTACTATATATTTATTTTGAATTGTATTTGTTGATTCAATATTATATAGGTACTGAAGTTAAATGTCATTATTGTTTGATATTGGTACCTACTTACTTGGGCAGATATAATTAATAATATCACATAATAGTATGGTCATTAATTTATGTCATACACATTCATATAGGTATTATTAATTTTTATTGTTATTTATCCATACAAAAATGTACAGGTTTTAATGAAATGTTTTATTTTTGAATTAATAACTACTATTTCTTGTAGTTACTAATTACATAGCAAACACATAAACATAAGAATTACAATAAATAATTATGATTGTTCAATTATTTACTTTGGTATGAACATATTATAATATATAATATTGTATAGGTATGAATGGTATATGATGCATAGATGCTAAAAGCAATCAATAAAATAAAATAATATGTTATCGAAAAAAATCATATAAGGGGCGAAGGGGCTAATGTAGGCAGTTATATATACGGGTTCGCACAATATTTTGCAGTCCTACAGAATGGTCGGAATAGAGTGTGATCAACTCTCGGATTCCAAACGAAACCAATAATAATTCCATATTATAAGGTACGTGAAATATTTGTTGTCTAATACGGTTTTGAAAAAACCACTACAAAAAACTGACTTGGGTAATTATAGCGTAGCTACAGTAAAACGTGCCACTCCGTTTATACGCTTATAATATATACATATATGGTTTTGTGCGTAGAATGTTGAACGTCTGTTGCTTCCCTCCCGGCCGATAGGACTTCGAAGCTTTACCGCCACTAACGAGCGCGTGTGCGTAATGCAATACGTATTGTTCGTATGATGTATATAATATACACGTATGCGCGTGATTTCCCGTGTACGATTAATGTTGTACGAGAGTCGGGGACAGGAATTTCCGTGAATAAATTATTACCACTCCGTAAGTGAAAAATAATGCGGTGGTCCGTTGAACGGGGGCACTGTTTGTGTTTACGGCGAGTAATTAACGGTTCCGTTATAACGCGGGCACGAACGAGTCCAGAGACGAGAGTATAGACAAGTGTAGTGCCGCAGCTATGTAGAGCCGGCCGGCGCTCTCGGGCGAAATGATCGCCGGCGCGGGGCCACCACCGAACCGCCACTGAAATTATTTTGCTAGTTCCCGGCAGTATAGTGTGCACGTCATACCGTGTATACACTATAATGTTCGTATATTTACATTTATAAGTGGCTCTCGCGAGTCGTACGGGCACTGAAGGATATCTTCTCCGAACAGCGGCTGACATTCGAAATTGATATTGTAGCTTTGCAAGTATATTTTAGTCGTACGGTATTACTCGTTACCACCGCCCATACCTGTACACAGACTATTACGACGAGCTTATATTTTCACGACCACAGACAAGACTGAATTGGATCCGTACGAGCGAACGCAAAACAATATAGGTACCGTTTATTTTGGTCTGTTGTAATATTCCGTATACTGTGGTTTATGGTTCATATTTTAGGTGTAAAAACAGTGAACACTATAGCCTACACTCATATAGGATAGGATATTTTCAGAGGACTATCGATCATTGTTGAGGAGTTCGGTATAGGCAATTTTCTATGCGACTAGCGTACACATCGTGTAATAATATTAATACACGCCGTGTCAGGATATTTTGGAGGGGGTGTGTTAATTTTACATTTAATATGACGTGCGAGGGGGTGTATACACTCTCTGTTTTAGTTATCAATCTTCGTAATAATAATAATAATAATATAAAATGATATATTAAACAGTCAAATAGAACCACATTGTATTATGAAGCATTTATCATGTGTTTTGTATGAATATGGATACTGTTGCGGTAGGGTCGTTACAACACCATAAAATATTGTAATTCCCACATTAAAAAAATTTAAAAGTAACTCTGAAAGTTAGTAGGTTTAATATTTCAGAACAGCAGAAATTATTGTATAAATGTATGGTATTTATGAAACTGTTATACCTTATTGTCTAATGTTATTATCAAGATGAATGGCCGCTGTAGGTAAATTTTTAGAGGTATTTGAAAACATTGACAACATTTGTCGTTCACGAAAATGATTAGTAAATATCAACGGCTACCGGTGACTATCAACATTCACCGTTAGGCGGTCATACAATCAAAAATTAATATAATACTTATATAACTATCTAATTATGTAATGCATCCGGGCGCCAGACCGATTATCAAAATAAATAAGTATAGACATTCGACAGCATTGGTTGTAACTGCAGTAGCGTCATTTCAGTTTTTGTTTGACTAGGGCAACTACTAACTGATTTGCTGACTCAACATTTTTTCCACGCAGTTCACATAGAACAGTGTCATAGTTTTTGATAGAGGGGGGGTTAATTTTCAGGTATGTGAACGTCACACAAAGGATTTTGAAGTTTTAAATAGGTACAAACAATTTTGTCAAATATTTATATTTAATATGTATTAATATTTATTATACAGAATAATTGAGTAATGCGTAAATATATAATAAATAGGTAATAAGTACCTTTTAATACTGCAGGTTTACATTCACATAATGTAAATACCAACAAAAAATGTACATAAGTCTTTACTTATAAAATATCAATATTCAATATTATGATTCATAACAATGGCCTTTAGTAGTTAAAAATAAGACTTATTTTAATTTTTAAATGTGCCGACTTAAAGTCGCTGCAAATGTCAGACTAGGGCAAATGCCCAAATGGCCACCCCCCAAATGACGCCACTGTGTAACTGGAATGCAAATATGTAATGGTTTTACAACAATGAGTGTAAGCTAGAAAATGTCGAACTATTTAGTAATTTTTACTAACGTCAAGATCCTTCTATAGGCAAATACAATATATTATATATCTATTTTAATATTTATGAAAGATTAACAGCCTAAGATATACTGACATCTATAAACTGGACTTTAAATATTGAACACACACACACACACGCTGTATCTCATTGCATAGTAAGATTATACGTCTTGCAAGATTGTTTTGTCATATTGTAAAGTGCAATTATGAATCCTCATGTTCACCATTTTTTTTCAACAACAGGTATACGTTGTTCTGCAGACACACAGTTTGTTACCTATATCCAAAATATCTAAAATATATACATTTTTATCAAATGAGCCTAAAGGTCATAAGTAGGGCTCGGATTTATATGTAAATACATATTTTTACTGTGACCTGGTAAATTAATTTAAGTGAGTGATAAATTCGTTTCAAAGGATTTCCAATGAAATTAACTATATTTTATTTAACATATTTTGCCCCATAAGCACATGTTTTTGCATATTTTTCAATAATTCCATTTTTTCCTACATATTTTAACAATTTGTTCATTTACGATTTTTTTACGTACGATTGTATTTTTCAATACAAACTACTTTCCAAATTTCCAAAAGTACGATATAGTAACAAAATAATACCAATTATTGAACTTAATCTACGTCAGATATAACTTACTCCTTCAGACATAGTCAAAATATAATACACTCCAAAAACATCAGTGGAAGCCGAAAGATCATTTAGTCAGTATAAGGCAATTTTACGACCAAATCGAACATCTTTTAAATTTCAAAATTTCAAAATGGCTGTTATCATAAATTGTAGTCAAGATAATTAAAATTTTTATTTTTTTTTTAGCTTTTTTATTTCTATTTTATAATTTGTAACACCTTTTAGATTCTGAACGGAGTGATGAATGTATTGATTTTACATGATGTGTGTTTTTTTTTATTTTTGTGTCTGTCATCACGTTTTTTTAAATAATTTTACTATTTAAAATATAATTTGTTTCATTGGAAACTCATATGGATATATTAAGCAATTAAATATTAATAAATTAATCATATTAATAAAATACATATTTTGATTTTTTTAACACATATTTATGTACATATTTTACTAACGTAAATACACATTTTGGTTTCATAAATACATATAAATCCGAACCCTAGTCATAAGCCTTATGACCTTAAAAACATTAAAAAATAATACAAATATGACATAAAAATGACAAAAATGTCCTTAAAAATTAAATTTAAAAAAAAATACAAATATAGTAGACGTTTTAAGTAAGTTATCGGCATAATGGTCGACAAGAAACGATAAAAAGTGAACTAATGTAAAGTCAGTAAAAATGACTAAAAATGTCAAAAAATTACTTAAAAAGTAATAAACACAAAAAAATTCGAAAAATGCAAAATAAAAATTAGTTGTTCAGATTCGCATGCTAATGAAACATATTTATGGCTAGGAGAACATCGTCTAAAAAGTTCAAAAAAAAAAAAAATACAAAATGCATCAACTTCCGAGCCCTACTCATTATATTTAAACATTTGTTTTTAAGGAGTTTTGTGTAGGCCACTTAAGTGCAAATTCCATATTTTTGAGATTTCATGGTAAACATTGTAAACACGTTGAAACGTATATAATCTTCCTGCACGTGTAATCGTTTTTAGTTCGAAATTTCAATTTATTACAGTTTTGGAAAATTGTACGGAAGACTCGAAACTTTCGATATTGGTTGTATTAATGAAACAGAACGACAGTGGTTTTATCATTATGAAAAAACAAAACCTTCAGAGGTCGAAAATAAAGATACGACTTCGGTTGTTTACTAGCTTATAAAAGTTTTTTAACTGTATTAGTTCGGTGGTGAATTGTGTTTTCAAAATGTTATTGATTAAAACAAACGGCTAAGCGTAATGTCGAATACATAAAAGTTGTGAAATGCAGTTACGATTTATTATAGTTTATTATTTTCTGTCAGAATCATTTCCATTTTTATATAAATCGCATATCGTTCTATGTATATCTATAAGCCGGGTATACTCACTTCTCTATTTTTTTTTCGTTTTTAGCGCCGAGTATTTATTATATGACACATGGCCTCGTAATATATATATCAGATACCTATTAAATTTCCGGTGACGTAAACGAAATATTCTATAATTATTTGCAATTTTCATTATCAGATGGTTGGTATTTATATCATTAGGTGATAATCTAAAAAATATTTATGAAAATATGTATATAAACAAAATTTATGTATTCGTGACTTCGATAATATAACTATCATATGCAATTAATTTTTACTTATTTAAAAAAATCTATCAAGTGTTACGAATAATATTAAAATACGACGTTTTAAAAGCAAATTTTTTTAGCAACAGCAGACAAACCAAATCGGTCTTGTAAATTCATGCTTAGCGTACGGATTACGTTTTGATAGATTATTTTTGGAATTCTTCGTAGTCCGTTCGAGTTCTAAGCTGGGGATACGCTTAAGAATTATTTTTTTAAATTTTTTATAAGCTTCAAGGATACTCCATACGTGGTGTATAATATGACGTAGTCGGGTAATGCGTAGACGTTAACTCGATTAACTATACTGTATAATGCCGGATTGCATAAAAAGTTTTAATTTATCGATTCACCGTAATTTAATAGACCAATCACGAGTCACTAAATCACGTTTAATGGACCATTATAGTTCGATTTATTAAATGGTTAGTGATTGTTTATGCAACCCAGCAATATAATAATATTTCATTACATGTATAACCGATATAGACACGGTCGGTTACATCCAAAAACCGCACACTTACGATTTTGACTCCAAAAAGTTAATGTTCAAAAGCCGCGCACTTTAACGGTTCATCGGTATAGAAAAATACCGTACGCAATTTTTAATCTGCGTACTAAATGTATTATGAACGTCAAAAACTTTTATTAAGCTTACCAAAAAGTTTGATAGAGACACTAATTTTTTTAAAAAAAATCGCACTCGTCCTACCACTCTAAATGTCGAGTCACATGAACGCTTCCGCATGTTCTATATATTGTTGTAAATCGTTTTTTCCTTCTTATTCTGTAATAATAAAAAATATATATTTTTTAAAATTTTCGTTAACACTTCAATGAAATAAATTATAAAAACAAATGGCTCAATATGGGATTAGACACCAAAGCTATTCTCAATAATAATATGCTAGAGAAGGTTCCATGTTGGTGACTTGTTGAACATTGTTGGATCACTCTTGGAATTTTATTCGCCAAATTCTATATAATTTTCTTTTATTTTTAAATTAATTTAAAAATAAGAGATCTAAGTATCGATACTAGTGAATGTTTCTCAACCGAAAGAGCAGCAGTCTTACAATAATTTTATAGCAAAAGTAAAGTAACAACGTTTCTATGTTCATCCAATCAGATTAAACTATTTACAAGTTTTTTGTCGTAACTGATTTGATTACTGTACGGTCAGCTAAAATATTCGATATTGTACTTCAATTTGTGTAAAGGCGATCTAAGGCTTTGAAAATATGATAAATATAGTAGTATTATTTTTTAGTGATTTATAAGCAAATTAAATTAGTTTTTTAAAAATATTAATAAAAATGTTTTCGATCGGTCAAAAAGCTTGAAAATTTAATACAAGATCCCACATAAATTGCTCTTTTAACCATAATCAAAATATACATAGGCTCAATTTATTTCTATAAGCATTTAATATTAGGATTTTGAAGAAGTTAAGATTCATCAATATCATGATCATTTGAAAATTGTTTTTCAGTTAAAAATGTATAAAATATTCAATTTTTATTGTTTAAGTTTAAAAAATGTAAGTTCTTCATAAACAACTGTACAAGCATAAACTTTTTTATTGGCATTTGAATTTCAAATTTGGAAGAAATTATACAATTAAACCACGAATAACGATATTCATAATTTTTTTTGTTTTAATTAAAATACGTTATTCGTGAGGACATGAAACTTTTACATATATTATTAATTTCACTATACGTAATGATTATTTTAAAAATGTATAGATTAATTTAAATATATTATCTATTTATACTTTGACTCTATTCAAGCTTTTTTTTACATCAGTATTATCGACACGAAAGTTAATATAACAATAATAATATAATATAATATGGTATAAATACATATTATTACAATAATTAAATACTCATAATAAATGTAAGGTTTTCGGAAAAAAATAAATCAACTTAAAGACTAATGGTAAAATAACTTAATTTTATAGCTATATAAAAAAATATCTCATTAAATACTTAGTGATGTAGGCTGACTGTCAATTAAAATGTTTGGAATGGATACCTACGGATTATTATATTTTATAGCATAATTTTGACAACAATATTTGTCCAACCCACCGATAAACTAAATTATAAGTATAAGTAATTAATTGAATATGCATGTAATACGAATATATTATGAAGTGTCCTCAGAAATAGTGACCGACGCGAATTCTTCGTTCAGAACAACACAATCGTTTTGCATAGGTTGATGATAAATCGACCATATTATTTATCGTTGAATTTTAATTTAATACGTCTGTAGATGCAGATACGCCACCCATAAATCCTGACCTTTACACTTTACTGTAACGTACATTTTTTCTTTTTCTTTTTTTACATAGGTTCTTATTTTATGTATAAAATAAATAATCTAAAATATAATCTGTCGATTTGTTCTTAAATCACAAAATAGACATCTGACGAAAATTCACCGCTAGATGTCGCACACGATATGAGTTATTATTTTATTGAGAGGACGTAGTACCCGCATGTGTTGTTGTCTCCGTCTTACACACGTGCGATACAGCGAATTTTCGTTCACCAGTTTCAATATTGTGCTGTTAGTTTTGATATTAGAGTGAACTGTCCTAGTATAAAATTCAAAGGTTAGATTATTATCCAGGGCCCCACGAAGCCTTTTATTGGTATTATTATTTTTAAGTAAGTTATGATCTTTTTGAAACTGTTCATTTTGAGATTATCATGACGTACTTCAAAATAACAATATCATTATATCAATAAAAGGTTAGGTGGGGCCCTGCCGCCCTGGGTAATAAACTTACCTTTAAATGATATAATAGGTCAGTTTACTCTAATATCAAAACTAACAGCACAATATTAAAACTGGTGAACAAAAATTTGCTATATCGTACGTGTGTAAGACGGAGACAACACATGCGGGTTCTACGTCCTCTTAAGCAGGAGCGGCTCCAGGGAGGGGGCCCTGGGGGCCGCGCCCCCCAGGCCTATATTTATAAAAAATTGTATATTGTTGAAAAAAACATTATAATTATATAAACATTATTATATCACCGACTATCATAGACACGTACAAGTATGTAGATACTAGATATGATGGTATGTACGTGCTATCTATATTATATTATGTATATTATGAAAAACCTAAAACCATAAGAAAAATTAAAATTAAGGCCCCCCCCCTAACCAAATATCTGGAGCCGCCTCTGCTCTTAAGCGTGGAATATATCTATATTTTTTTTTTATTCGTGTGCAATGATTTAATTAATACAGTGTTCACGTTTGTCTGAGGAAATCATGACAACCATTGGACATATAGTTTTAAACAGCTTAAAGTCAAATCGACAGTTTTAATTATTAGAGCTGATATGTGAAGTAAATTTAAATAAAGTATGAATATACGTTACGCACATTTACATTAAGCGGGTAGGTGGTACCTACCACAGTCATACCTATCTACGGTATATTTTATAATTTTGAAGTATATAATATGTATATACACAATATCGATTCCATCGAAACATTCTGTTTGGAATAAGTTATTTAATTTATACTCCACCGGCTGTTGTTCATAATAATATTGTCTGCTTACGTATTCGACAATAGACAGAGCCGCAACTATAGGATTATATGGGAGGGGGGGTCGTAGACATAAATATAATTCGGAGCCCTATCGCCATTAGCACTGAAGTGTTTGAAATTCGAGGGTCGGAATTCTAACGTAAATCTATTTTATTGAAGTGGAAATGTACGTATTCGCAGTAGTAATGAGCACCTAAAATTAATTTCCTCTTATGGTACGGTACACTATGAATTATAAAATTTTTAATTTTTGATGACATATTAATAGTTTTATAAACAACTTGAAAAGCGTGCAATTCTTTTGGAATATAAAACTGTTGTATAATTAAAAAAAAAAGGAACGTTTAGGAGGTATTTTACCGAAGAAAATTTGATGAAAGCAAGTCAGTTGCTCGAGTAGTTTTTGTGCCTTTGCTTACCACTTCACTGAGTCTTAATTTATAAAAATGCTAGAAGTATTAGACTGCATTAATATTTAATATTTTTTTTTATAAAAATAAAAAAAATGATAACACAAGTCAAAATGTTAAATCAAAATAATATAAAGCATAATTTATTTGAAATTTAAAATGATTAAACGAATACCTAATAACGAAAATGGTCTAAATCAATTGGCGTAGTAGGTATTTAAAATATTTTATTAGATTTTAGATAGACAGCTTAATTAATGCCTTAGTATGAATAATATAACAGAAAACAAGTGAAATTTCTAACCAAAAAAAGTCAATACAACATTGGCTATATCGCCTATATCGATACCTGTATACTCCTATTCATGAAACTAGATATGGTCGATAAGGATTTCTATTTTAAAACTCAAGGATACTAAAGCGTGTTATAAATATAGGAGAAATTAAAGACACTTGAAACAGTTCAAACACTTAAAACCGATAAAAAGAAATTGTCAATCGATCTTGTATAGTTTCTATCTGTACTTTTCAGTAAGCTACTATTATACATCTTTATTTCATAATATTAATTTTCCTATAAGAACTAACGTTCTTAATTAACACGAAAAATTAAGTAGGTAACGGTATTGTATTTTTTATGTATCATTCTGAAACAAAATTTAGAAAGTAATAACTCGATTTGTGACTTAGTAGATTATGTACCCAAAAACATAATGAGTAATGAAACCTCGGTAAATAAAAAATACATTGCGTTAAAAATGGAAACAACAAAGAATTGTCATAATTATACCTTTGTATAATATAAATTGATTACATTTAATAGTGACTGTGCAAGAGACGTAATTGCATTGCATTTTTATTGTATTTAATTTTTCTTTTTTAATGTTTTCAACTATTCAACAACAAAAGTATAAATTAGTTTGAAAATAGATTATATTTTAATGAGCACGGATAATGTAGTTTTTTACCACTGAAAGTCGATATTGCCTTTTTTTACACAAATTAGGCGGGTTTATATATATCACAATATATAATGATGTTTACTCTTCAGACTACTACAAGGTTAATTAATTTCACTACTTTTATAAAATTTATATATTTTATTTTTAAAAACGTGGACTAACGGGAACCGCTCTACTGCAAAATATTTTAATTATTATGATAGTTTATATTGATATCATAATAAACAGGTCTCGGATTTTATAGCACTGAAAATAAATGAAATATGCGCTATAATATTATATCCCGAAAAAACTTAAAATAAACGCAATAATAAGCCCTAAGACATGAAAAATAGCAAAAATAAAAATGTATTCTGTTCATAATATTAAAAAAAAACTTATATTTGATAATTAAAGATTATTTTTGAATTGATAAGTACATTTATAATTAATTAAAAACTACAGTTTGTCTACATTTTTAATAACTGTTCGATAGGCCAATACGCCGGACTATTTAAAAATAGACTTCAACGTGAACAAAAATGTGAGTATTTACTATTTTTCAAATGTATTCAAAAAAATAAATTACTAAAATAAATGACAACATTTTTATAATTTTCATACCACATTATTATAAACTAGATTTATGAAAATACATAATAAAACGTTATATTATGCAAATTAGCAAACAACAGCATCAGAACTTGAAAAATAGCATTAAAAACCTAAAATACTTCAAATATGCAAAAAATAGCATTATGAAATTTCATATTTGGAGTCCCTGGTGCATAAAACAAATTTGTAACTCACTCTGCTATTTTTATCTGTATCCTATAATAATTAGCAAATGCTATAAAATCCAAGCCCTGAATTAATATATTATTGTTAATTTTTTCATTTGAAGTTAGAATTTTGACATTTGTTAAAATCGCAAAATTACAAAATATTTTATAGGTAATAGAGAATCATAAAGACTATTTATTTCTATGAATAAGTTTTGAAAATTGAATACGTGATTACTCAAAAGTAGTTTATAATTATAAAATCTAAAAAATATATAAAAGTAATTATTAATTACGGATATTTTAATTTCAAACTTAGACGAAATGACTTATTTAAACGATAAATAATGATGTTAATTATTTTGTTGCAATTTAGAACTATTAATTAAAAAAAAAAATTAAATCGACCTTAATACTAATGGTAAAATAAATTACTTTTATTATAGCTAAATCAAAAAAAAAATATAGTGAAATATACTTAGTGATGTAGACTGACACTCTGACAGACTGTCTCCGCTCAGAATCGTTTTTCGTTTATAATGATATTTTTTATTGAATTCAAATTAACACACCCACTCATCACAGCACTCATACAGTTAATGTACAGCAGTAACGCAGTGTAACAGAACGGTACCCAATTGGTTACCGTTTTTTTTTTTTAATTTCATTAATAACATCTCATGAGTAACATTGTGTTAAGGTAAACATTTTCGCAATGAATATAAAGTATGTTACCTATGCATTTTTAATTTCACGATTTTGACAAACGCTTATAAAAAATTACTGTGGATTCACGTCCAACTTTTTTTTTTTCGAATTCCACTAATAAAAACTCACGAGGTTTGCTGTAAGAATTAAATTTTCTAGATTTTTGACCAGGTGAAACAATTTTTATTGATAAATATTGACATTTCATATTTTTATAAATAGGTACCTAAAAAACAGTAAAAATATATAAACATCTCATTTAGAAATACAAATTTTTCCTAAACAATCTAACTTGCGTGTAACTAATTGAATTTAAGAAACTAAAATGATGGGTAAGTGGTTACCTCTTTGCTGTACAGTAGGACGTTTCGATTGGGTTACTGTTGATGGAATTATTTATTTTTAATTTAATGAAACATCATTGTACACGAAAACGATTTTGAGCGGAGTCTACTTCAGTCAGTATATCTTTATATGATTTTGATGATGGTATAAGAGTAGTTCATTTTTCCATCGGTATTACGGTAAGTTGATTTAATTCTTGCATTTATTATATATTTATTATTTATTTATAATAATATAATTTATACCATGTATTGTTATTGTTAATAACTTTTGAGGTAATACTATCTCACCGTAAAACAGTTATAAAAACTTGTTATTAAACAATAATTGCATGTTACAATTAATAAGTACCTATTATTTACTATATTTTATACATTTATAAACTTTAGAAACCTTTTTGGTTCTATGCATTACGCATTACTTTAATGTACTTTTTGGAGATAAGGTAATGTCTCGTATACTAGTTGTAAATGTTACAATGTGTTTTTGATCTAATCAAAAGTCTACTATTTTTTTTCTGCTTTTACGAAAAAGCAGACAATTATTCTAAAGTTCATTAAATCTGAGTTAATTAATATATGGGTATTAAAAGAAATTGGGTATTTCAAAGACACTATATTGTAATAGTAAATAAAAATGTGCGTTAGGCTTCGCAGTTACTTTTAAAGTTTTGACCTACAGTATCGTACTAATAAATCATATATGGACGGCCCGATCTGTCGTCTTTAAACCATATCATTGATATGATATAAGTTTTATAAAACGTTTCGGTAGTAGCTTTTCCAAAGCGGCGGGCAGCATTAATAAGTTAAAACATTAGGTTCATTTAAACTAAGTTAAGTAACTCGTTATTGAATGTTGGTACAAACTTTTATTTTAAAAAATAAGTACTTATTAATATTTAATTTAACGTGTCCAGATCAAGTTAATTTCATACACATATGTATTAAAATTAAATCAAATTTTATTAAATAAATCAATCGTTTATAATTTTTTTTTGACAAAATATAAAATACCATACAAATGTCAAAGACCATACAGATTATCATAACGATGTATGAACAACATTTTATTTATTATTTAAGTATATATTTTTATAGTTGAATCAAATAGTATATTAATTTACAATAATTTTATAATGTTAACAATTATTTTGTATACTACGTGTTCGTGTACGTAATGAGTTTTCTTTCACACCACACATTACGTTATTAGTTATTATTTGAAATTATTAAATTTAGATGCATGTAAATAAGTTATTTCCGAAAATCATTACTAAAGCTATTATAAAAGCTACTTGGAAATATAAAGTGGGTTCCTTCAAGACAGATAATTTGAATTTTATTATTACCATTTTCTTTACTGATTTATATAAGTTAATTTTAGGTACCTACCTATATTGAATACAGAATGTATTCAATGTAAAATCGGTAAATGGAATTTTATAAATAAAAAAAATTTGACGTACGATATGCACTATGCGAGTCCTATATTTTTTTTAACCTAAAAATATGGTTTCTATTTATTATTTATATAAATTTCTCGTGTCAGAAAGTGTATAATATTATTAATATGCTAATCCAGGGGTATGTAAATAAATCAAAGTTTAGAGTTTTATCAAATAAAATATCCCATGTGTGTGCAAACTTTAAAGCCAACATTTACTAATATTAGAAATATTATACAATTTCTTCCTTATTAGCGAGTGTACCAGGTGACTTTTATCATTTGTTTAATTGATCCGTTGTCACGGGCAACATAAAAAGTTACTCGAAAACTTGCAACGTGCATAAATCATACTTGCCCATGATTATGGTGGATAGCGTTAAATCCATGTACAATATTTAAATATTTAATTTACTATCGCAAAGTTATTTCAACTTATATCTTAAGTGACGGTTAAACAGCGTATACCTAGATACTTACTACTTGTACACACTTTCTATTAGTTCCACGAACGAAAATAATTTTAATTTAGTTTCAAAGTGAAAAGTCTCAACTCTTATTAGTATTAATGTATTAGTTATAATTGCTTATTTTCTACATAAAGTCTTAGCCGGAGTAACGACGCAGAAAAGTAATTTTATCATCTCTGTAGTACGTTCGAAATTAAACGGTTTAAATAAAGAAGAAAACGTTGGATAATCAGTTTTCCTACCATAATTTTGTATTTTGTACGGAATTGAAGCTTCTCGACTACTATGCGTTATACATATACATATGTATACGTATAATATATTACATTATATTGACAATGGCGTAAACAAAAGGGTGTACCTACATCGGTGTTAGCTGACACAACTATAAAATAAAGAGACAAAAGATTGGTGGTTGTACAGGTGGTGGTGGCAGAGGCCACTAAAACCGAGATGATTACTATGTATTATTGATTATTGCGGTGTAACTTAGGCGAGATGATTTTTTTTTTGTCTTATTTTCAAAGCAGTGGTAGATTAATGATATCTTAAAAATTAGCTTGATACACTTGTTGAAAATTATTGTGCACCACTGTAAACTAAATTACATTTTTTTCTGAAATATTTTTTCACTAAATTTAAAACAAAATTAGGCATAGTAATAATATTAATCGAACAATAACTCATTTAATTTTAGTTATAAAAATGAAAATACGTCTTTTTTTCTCTAATTTATAATAAGAAGGTTTTTAACACTTCTCGAATGAATTATTAATAAGTTGTTTTGTTTTATCAATGAATCTATTTGTTAAAGAATTCGATAAACAATAATCGACCATTAGTGATATTTATTTATTATCAATAATTTATTTTTATTAGTCATAAAAAAAACATATATTTTTGTCTGCTTAAAATTAAACAATATAAATAAATTGAATAATTTGTGATGAGCTACCAATTAATTACTACCGATTCTAAGAACTGTCAGGAAGCATGTTCAGCAATAACAACTAATTTTTGGATTTGTTATTGCAAATAATCATAGAAATCGGATTAACTACAATAATATGTTATAAGCTCTAATGCACGAATAATCGGGGTTAACCTATTCAATATACAGGATGATTCTTTTATCAAACAACACTCATTATTTCAAAAAGTATTAATGTTTTTGAAAATATTTTTTCACATAGTTTCAAGTTGTTAAAAAACAACGTTTTTATTAAAAAATTATATTTTTATACTTTTTGAAATAATGAGTGTTGTTTGATAAAAGAATCACTCTGTATATAGCGTTAAGCCATTTATAATTGCAATAGCTCTTTGCATAATTACATGTACGAAAACCACAGCTTTCGGAAACACGCAACTGCGAGGTCGTGATAAAGTCATGGAACTCAAGTCTGGGAGAAGAGAATCGGGGACGACACGTCATATAAGGAAGCTCTCAGCACAACACATTCAGATGTACCGGAGTCGTTGAGTCTACAGCACATTTACGCCTCACGCTTTCACACACACTTGTTATACTTGAGTTAAATTTAAATAAACGAACTACAAATTGACTTGAAAATCGTTTAAAATCCACGACTTTGAGAGACGGAAAGTAGGCACGATAAAAATTGATGTTCATAAATATAATACATTTATAGAGGTACATACATAAAAATTCCAACAATCGATATATATAAATTATATCATATAATTCTTATACTTAAATAGTTATCTACGATATTAATTAAACTAATTGAACTTCTTACTGAAAATAAATTTAAAAATATTTATTGTTCTAAAATCTAAAGACAAAAATAATAAGTAAAAAATTATTTTATTTTTACTCAGTTTAAAAATGGATAAAGTTTCGTAATAATATTCATAATATTATGTGTAGGATTCCGATTTAAATGCCTTTAAACCTATATAAATATGCTCTAAAAATTAGCCAAAAATACATTTTATTGCAAATATGACCTTAAAAATGCCCTATAATATTTTTTTTAACAATTTGGTAATTTATAAATAAGGTATAATGAATATTTTATTAAAAAAACTGACCAATCATTTTTTATTTGTCTGAGTACCTACAGATGACGCTCTACAGTAAATAATAAAGATAAGATAAAAATTGAATCGAAATGAATTAAATGGTTGACAATGTGTATGGAAAACCTCGATAAGCCTATCAAACGAAAACAACTTTAATATCTAGAAAAAAATTTATCTCAAAATACTATTTTGAAAAGGTTAAATTTGTATAGTAGGTATATCGAACAAATATGCATTAAAACAGTGGTCGGCAACCTTTTTGTATACTCTCGGGCCACATTCACTAATTAAAAAGTCCACGGGCCAGACAAAAATGAAAATTTTATATTCTTAAATTATTTACTATAAAAAAAACAAATACTATCTAAAATTTTAAAATAATAAAATGTACAGAAAAAAATTTCGTCGTTTTAGAATTTAAAGCGGTCTAAATACAATAGCCGCCGCCGGTTGCGGACCACTGTATTATAACATTTAAAACCAACAAAATTACCTGATAATGCTAAAAACTGCAAAATAAAAGTTTCAGCTTTACAGCACTTGTTACATGAAATAAATTATGTACTTGGAAAACATTGTCTAAGATTAACTAAAAAGACATAACATCGCTTGTTATATTTACTCCTATGTATCATACAAATTACATAGAAAAATAATTTATATTTCTGTAGTCCTGATTATAGTTATACTTTTTACAGCAACAATCATAGACATTATAGTCGAAAAGTTCTAATTTCCTTCATAGATTTAAATTCTTATTACATAGCATATCATTATACTAGTATAACGTATTAAATAATACTAAATAATAAATAGCTTAATTCGTGGCTCCGGAGTCCAATAGTTATGACAGAATAATTTGTACGTACAAGTTGTACAACTCGCTTAGCGAATAATTTAATTTGAATTCTGATGACAAGGGACTATATAAATTTCCAGAAAAACCATATTGTGTAATTATTTATGCTTCTAAAACAATATGATATAAGCCAGTACAGAACCTAAAGGATTTAAGATTGAAACCGAAATCTGAAAATTTCAATCGCTCGCGTAACATTATCTTAATAATGTGTGCTCCAAGTTTGTATCACTTTGCACATCAATCGGTAGACGGATTGCACGGAGTCACGAGTCGAACAATAAAAGGTTTAATGGTAAGCACAGTTTATTTCGTGGTTTTTGATTTTGTTTTATTACACTATCGATTAGAAACAATTATAGGAGAAAACAGGGAAAAAGTAAAATTTAATTTCGTCGTATTTATATAAACCAGCTACGTTTTAGTGGCGTACCCCGAAACGCAGTTTTATGGGATTCGCGTCAAGTCCGGTTAAAAATCAATAATATTATTACTGTTGGATAGCAATTGCGGTGGTTTCGCGAAACGTAATAAAAATGTAACGATAATAGTTATATTAGATTCAATTCTATATTAAATATAATGCCGTATCTTTAGCCGTCAAATCCAATACAAACTCGCGACGATGGGTCTCACGCACGCGTTGTCCGTGTGTCCAATTCACGTAACGGGTGTAAATACACGTCCGTCGGATAAGTTTTCGTTGGCTATAAGCCTGTAAATATCGGTAAGGTTTTGCGGGCTCGTTCAGAAACATTCGAATTCACGCCGACGCTTTCGAAATGCTGCGTAAATCGGTTATCGCCAAAATCTTGATGATTTTCGGCGTGTTCAACGACACCGGTACCGAGTCTGTCTCTGGTCTCTCGTTTATACAATGTAAAATTTTACTGTTCTGTTTTTTTTTTTTTTTTTTCTGTACGAATTATATGGATCAGCGATTCTCAAACTGTGGTACGCGGAGGGCCGTTTTTGGATAATAAACCCATTCAGTTCGTATCTTATTATTTTAAAAAAACTAATAAATAAAGGATAATTATACTGTAGTTGTAGTATTTAACTGCCTTATTATTAAAAAAAAAAAAATGTATTTAACTGTACAATTTGAATTTTGGATCGTTCTATTTTTAGTCATTAGTGGTACGCGACTGATTGATAATATACCTACGTGGTGTGTAAAAAAAAGTTCGATTGAATTTTAGGGGGGCTATATTTGGCAATTTTTTTGCAATACTTTGAAAAATGTTCAATGTTTTTTTTTTTTTTGGGGGGGGGGGCTTGGCCCTCCCCCCACAATTACCACCTATGGTCGGTATTTCTCAAACTTTGTGTTATGGAGCGACGCACTGTTAAAATATTACATACTTTGCGACATATTATACAATAACGAAATAAAAATAACGGGTGATAATATACAAAACGTGTAAAACGATGTCAATAACAGATTACTTGTTTTTAATCGTCATAGAAATTATACAAAATCATACATCTGTTGGTTTTTGTAAATCGTGTATAAATGTTTGTATATCTCGTGCAATTTAATATTGGTACTTCGTGACACATTTGGACTTATCCGGCGACACGCCGGTTATTAAAAAACACTGTTTTACATCACACTTATTATTGAGTTATCGACGCGAGTGATTAAAAATAATGGACGGTGTTCTAGATAAGACGGGCTTTGGGATTTGATTGTTTTTATCATATATACCTGTATATATATATTAAAAAACGTATTGTTCCGCGACGTATTTCACCATTTGTCTTACCACACACACACACACACACACACACACACAGCTAAAACCAACCCCGTGACACACTGCTTATATAGGTATGGCGTACGCATCACCTGCGTACAGGTAAAATTCATTGAACAAACACAGTCTAAGGGACTTCTTCGTTTTGTGGACATCAAACAACAATCTTGTAATCGCGACGACGATTATCACTTATGAGTAACATTAAATTATCATTGTCCGTTATACTCGTTCTGGATGATTTTTGTTCTCGCGTGACACATTTAGCTCGGGTGCACACGCGTTCGCGTGCACCGCACGATTTCCAGGAGTAATATTATCGGAGTAGTGACGCTTCGACGCGCTCACAATAACGATGACGATAAATTTTTATAACGACATTATTACGCCGCGGAAACACTTAAGTTTTATTCGAAAACGACTGCGGGAGCAAATCGTAAGTGCCGTTTTGGTATCGCAATCGCGTAAACGGCCGCATTGTTGTCGAGGGGAGTGGGCAACAAAAATTAGCCGCCGAGAGCTATACTGATAATAATTATAACATAGCGCTCGGGTTTAAAATGTTTAAATACATCAACATATTATTTCCTTGAAATCCTAGACCAGCGTTCCTCAAAGTGTGGGTCGTGGCCCACTGGTGGGTCGTCAGTCAATTTTTGGTGGGTCGCGAACAATTTTTTAGATTATGATGACAATGCTGTTATTAACTATAACAGAAAACAAGCACACATTTCGCATACACCTCATTGTTAAAAGTACGTTTTTCTAAAAGTAAATCGACTATAAACTTACAAAATACTAAATATATATAACAAATTTATACGTATTTATATAATACAATTTTGTTTTTTATAACTACTTTTTGAAAAAAGAAACCATGTGGGTCGTGAAAGATTTTTCGTGGTAAATTTGGGCCGTGATACTAAAAAGATTGAGAACCACTGCCCTAGACAACTAAAAATGTGTTTCGGATTCGCATAGTATTCTCACCACGAGTTTTTAAACAAATTTTCTCGTTGTTTGGTTGATTTTTGATTTTTAATTCGAAACGAGTCGACGCGTTTTTTAAAAATGTATGTATTAACTATAATTACTCAATTATAATAAATATATTAAAATAAAACCGTGAAATTCGTTATTTTGTATAATAGGTTTCAAATTTACCTCGTATTAAGTAGGACACTGCAATGGATTTTTTTTGATTTGAATTAAATGATAAATAACGGCAAAAGTACAAAACGCGATTCTAATATTAATATCTATTTTAGTATTTTTTTTTATTATCCACTATAAGTTTATAATTGATATTAGTTATTTATTTTGTAATTAGTGAAACGGCAGGTTGCATTAATATTTCAATCAAAACGTCGTGTTTATCATATAATTAATTATATTATTAATATAATATGTTATTGTTATAATTTATAAACATTTATATCAATATATCGTAACTTAAAATTAATATGAATATTTTGATAATTAAAATTTTTATATTATGATTAACTTGTGCATGACGAACATTTTTAATTCCATACGAATAATATTATTTGAATTACAACAAAATAAATAAAATCATTTTTTTTTTTCATATCTTATATCAAGTATTTAAATTATTAAGCTTTTTTGCACACGAACTGTAAAAAAATGTAAAAGTTAAAAGTCTAATACTGTAATGCGTTCAGTAAAAAATCTTAATCTTTTTATTGAAAAAAAAAAATAATAATAATAATAAATCGGACCAATTCACTAGGTGTGAACGTTTTTCCCGTAACGTGTGTTTTAAACATAAAATCACAATTTTTCTATCTTGTTCTATTTTTATTTTTTCCACAAGTACTTTTTTTAATTAATAGGCCATCCGCTTTCTAAGTGTGACTAAAACACTTTGGGCGTTTTTTTCGATAAACGCTAAAATATTTGGTCTGTTGTACAATTTCTGTAATTCATTATTTTTCGTTTGTACTTCTGTTATAAATTTAGTATTTGTTACTCAGTCAAAGCGTGGCCCATAAATGTTTCGGAATATTATTCGTTCAAATATTATTAAATTTCTCGTATCACCTCTTGTTTATGATCATTTCTCACTTGCGTACGTTACTATAAATTGACAGTAAATAACAGTGGTATATAGTCGTGTCTTTGATATCCATGGTGGTAATTTTGATTTTAGAAGTTTAACTGTACTCAAATTCACACTAATAATAATTTACTAATTTACTATTAACACAAAGGTACCGAGAGGCGGCAACTTGTACACGAATTGCTTAAATATTACCCTTTATTAAATAGTCACGAGTAGGACCCTTAACATCCGATCATTCTAAGTAGTAGCAATTTTGATCGGGCTTTAGGTCTAAATTGGTTTAAATTACTAATTAGTTGGCGAAACTCGTGGAGACAAAATAATTTATTTATTTGAATTTCATTCACATGGCATACTATGTATGCGTGGATTAGATATGAAAACGGTACAAAAAAAAGGAGATAATCACAAAAAATTGAAAACAGTATGTTCGCTTATTTCCTTACACAGCACTTGAAAGCAATACGATGCTACGCGTGTCTTAATAATTGTCTATCGAATACCCCTTAGAAAGGGCGACGCTTCCGACCCACGAAATACAAATTAATATAATGTATTACTATGAATAAATTACTTGTGCTTAAAATAATAAAGTACCTACCTAATATATAATTTAGTTATGTTTACCCTTACCGAATTAAAACGCAACAATGTATTAGATACTTACTAAAATGTAGAGCACTAGAATTTAAAGATCACCAAAACGTGGTTAATGTTTATGGTGACCACATAGCTTATTAGGTTTTATTATAGCAAACACGAATAGGTTCGAGGGCCTCGTGGATAAATGCAATAATACCAAGAGCCGAGGATCTTATACAGATATATTTTATATAATTTTATAATTTTTCATAAATGTATACCAGAAAAATTAAATTCATAATAATTTCAAAATTTTAATTTTATAAATAAGACGCGAGCTGCATCTAACAACGACGATAGTCACGTGTGACTCACGAGCCGCAAGTTGGCCTCCCCTGTGTGATAATATAAAAGAAATATGTGGGGCAGTCCCACAATCCTGCAGCTTCTGCTTATATATTATTGTAATACACACAAACCACTAACGAATAGTAAAAACATGTCATATCACTTAATTAAAAAAAGCCGACTAATAAAAACAATTTAACACGTTATACTTGTGCACATTATATATAATAACATTAAAAACGCTGTTTACATGTTTAAAAAAAATAAAAACTATATAGAGATAAAAACAAAAATAAAGAACATATGTGCGAAAAGTATATTATTGCATACAGTCTATTTATTTCAATATATTTATACGCAAAGCATTAAAATATTCTTCAATATTTTCCCATACTGCAGCGTTCTACCCACGTCACATGTACTATGTTATACTAAAAGCTCCCTCGGAATGGATGTAATTCAGTTGCACAATCGATCAAAATCATTATTAATTGATTTACTTAACTTTGGACGTTCGTATATAGCGCGGAAAGTCAACACAAAAGTAATGAATCGCGTTGGCTAAGACGGCTAGGTACAATGCTGTATAATATGTTATTCGACCGCCGAAAATTGTAGAAATACGTATACGTATAATAACAAGCCACCGACAAGTATTACCATTGCCTCTCTATTATTCGTTCATGCGTCAAATGTAACGATTCGAAATAACCTTCAAAAACTGTTTACAAGAGATGTTTTTGAAAATATTGTGATCAAAATATATATGTGTAGAAACAAATGAACAAAATATGTGAAAGCCCATATCATATTACAATGTATATTATGCATTCAGATCTAAAACCGTATACATTCGACAAAATACATGGGTGTAATATGTTAATATAATCGTACTTCGAACTT
This sequence comes from Rhopalosiphum maidis, assembly GCF_003676215.2. NCBI lineage: Eukaryota > Metazoa > Arthropoda > Insecta > Hemiptera > Aphididae > Rhopalosiphum > Rhopalosiphum maidis. The sequence goes on from NC_040879.1 coordinate 12,898,332, forward strand.
TAAACTCTAAAAATATAAAACCGTTGACAATGGCGATTGTTGAGTATTTAAATTTGTTAGAATAACAACTGTTATCTATGGTCTTGTAGAACTACTGGTATAACTGTATAATTTAAAAAAAATAAATTGATACATTTTCAACGCGCTCAGATTGCTTTGGGTCCAAAATGTATGAACAAGGTTGGGGCTTGTATAGTAAATTCATTTCCATGTTTAGATGTAACGATCCATAAAAGTATAATAAACAAAATATACATTTTAAAAAATAGACAATTTTTGTAGGTATAAAATTCAATTTAGCACATTTTGCATATTTTGCGTATTATTTTACACATCTTAATGATTTTCCCAAGTATATATATGAATATACATATTTTAACGTTTGTTTTACATTTACCCGCATTATTATTATTCATTGACAAATTGACAAAAATATAATAATATACAGTTTGTTTTATTATAGCATAAACGGTTTTTCAAACACAGCATTTACTGTATATTACGTATATCGTATAAATTATGAAAAAAATCCTAAATTTATTTTAAATTTGACGTCATACAAAGGTGTAGAAATTTCAATTAATAATCAAATTATATTACCTTACATCATCAAACAAGCCTCTGCTAGGCCCACGTTTAAAAATAAATAAGTGTGAAACTAATTTGATTTAAAAAAAATTATTGTGCTTATTTCTATGTCCTTGGTGCATATTGCATTTAATTAAATTTTGGGAAGCACGGTATCAAAGAGCATGTTTTAATTTTTTCTCAAGGCTATATAACCTATATAAATCTCAAACTTTAAGAATTAACGTCTAGGTATAATAGGCGCCTGTATAATAATTATTCATAATGCGAGTACACCGAACATATATTTTAAGTCTTTTGGAACTCCAAAACAACCAAAATATGATAGCGAGTATGTTGTAACTAGAGCCGTATAGCGACCCCCAGCTTATGTTATAGGCCCATGCATTAGGGTCTATACATTTAGATAGTCCAACCCGACGCTAACGTTGCTGTTAGCAACGAAACACACCGTTTAATTAAAGTCAGGTTGAACGCCAACCCCACAAAAAAATGTTGCTTAAATATCCTATATTTTTTTAGTAATTTATTGTAATTTAATTAATTATTTTTGTTATAAATCAATATAATATCAATAAAGTACTGAAGTTGTGATTTTCACCATAATACGCGTACATAAACATTAAATATGTACAGAATCACTGAATAGCTTTGCACGTCTAAATAAAACCGTGTATTATTGCAGTTTATTCTTTTAAAAAATTAAACACATACGTTTTAAGATATTAAAATATAATAATATTGTTGTTGTATTTATAATATAATAAGTAATAGGTGGGTGTATCATACATTTTTTACATTTTATTTTTATTTTAATGATACATTAAAATTTGTTAAAATCGGAGATCATTTGATGAAATATTAACAGAATAATAATAATTGTCTGTTTTGTTTAACTAAATATGTACATTTTCATGATTTTTATGGAGTTTTGTGAAAGTTTGAACATCAACAACTTATAAAAAAAAGTTGTGCAAATTATAGCACATATGCATTTTTGATATTTTTAATTGACTATAATATAATAAAATTATTTTGGATCTTTCACTACTAGTTCAAGATTTGGAAGGTATTAACATAAAAATGTAATGTAATTACTAGGGAGGAGCGGATTTTATTGTAATAAAAAAAATCAATGTATGTACATTGTATGTATTGTGTATCAATTTTTCTTAAGATATGGAATAAAAATCCAAAATATGTAAATATTGAGAAAATGTATTAGAATTGAAAATTACAAAAAAATAAATATTTTATAATTATAAATATTAAATAAAAGTAATACAAATGATGTAGGTATATAAAATTATGTATATTATTCCGGAACAAAATAATGAGAAACAACAATATGCTGTAGGTTTGCAAACAAAAAACTTACGACGGTTTGGTCGGAGAATATTTTTTTATTGACTAAAAGACCGTTCCGTTTCACATCAAGAAACGTGATAGGGGCATAATATTCTTATTCACTATATCAAAAGGAGTGTATTCAATTTCCAGAGATCCTTGCTAAATTTTATCTATTAAAAAATATCCCTGTCAAAAATTACATAATATCTTGCTGTTTTAGACGAGGCAAATGTGTTAAATGTCGGCGAAAATCAATGAAAATATCAAACATTACTAAAATATGTACAAAATATGTACTCATTTACCAAATATGTAAAATAAATTATGGTTTATTTCAATAAGAATATGATCTAAATCGGACACATTTTTTATCAGTTTTAAAATATCTCGTTCCAATAAAAATATGTATTTACAATAATATCCGTTCCCCAGTAATTATATATTTTCTTGATTTCTTGGAAACTTTAAAAATCAAAAGTATCAAAAGTCTTCATCCGATTTCAAAATTTAACTAACGGTACCTAGTTCACTATTATTATTACGGGGTTAATTTATCAGATAGATAACTTAAAATAAACTTGGTTATCTTATATTTCCATTAGTGTATGGGTCGTTTATCTGCGGTTAACGATTGCCGAGCTATATAAATTTGTAATCGGATGAAGAATTTTGAAATACTATATTTTTAATGCACAGTACATCGGTGGCAGTGAAAGGGTTAGGCGCTAAGTAATTATGTTTAAAAAAACCGTATGAGGTACTTTATATTGAACTTTCAGAATTTTTAACTAAAAAAAAATGTATAAAATGTGAAAAGTAAAAATAATAAACAAAAAACAATGGTCACTCATCTAATTACATAACATAAAACTTGAACCGAAGGAAATTAGATATAATCCCACGACCGCCAGAGGTTGTCCTAATGGAGATGTTAATTGAAATGAACATGTTATTTAACTTAAAACATTTATCATAAATACCGTAATATTAAAATAATTTACATATTTTCGTATAGTTTTAACTGCAAACATTTTAACTTCAAACGATTATATAAAATGTTTGCGAGTTTACTCTAAACTTTGTTTTTAATTACTAGTAAAAAAAAAAAAAAAAAAAAAACACAATCTGAGGAATAAGTTTATTGTATATACAATTGTATACTAGTGCTACACAAATTACAGTACAACCGACTACCTACTGTGTACATCAAAATATTCTGCTAAAAAAAGAAAATTTTCTACCTAATTTTCTGATACAGTAAATATTACAAAATTAATAATAAATAATTTTTGAATGATAATAAAGATACGTAGGTAGTCTCATTACTCCTTGTTAACCATCACAATGTACTATACGTATAATATAATACTATAATAATAAACATTTATAAATACATTGTAAACATACGAACAACGTACGTACGTACACTATAACATACCTAGAGAAACGCACTATTTATATTCTCTACTGTTGTAAGGTTATTTATAGACGATCAGTTGTAACGCTCGTTTACTGATATTACAATAATATTATTATTATGCGATTATACATATTATTAGGCACTATACCGAATTACGGGCACACTTCACAAATAGATTATTTTTGTACGGTGCATTTGAAATGGAACAATAGAAATCGATTTAAATAGGTACCTACTCTCGTATTGAAGTCATATACAATTTCTATTACAACAACTACAATAACTGATATTATTGTACTACGAAAAGTACGTTCATGTAGATTTTTTAATTTTGCGTACTCACCCGACGTCGTTGTATGTTCGTGGGTCGCAGACATCGTCCGATTGACCCTTCCCCGGTCCCTCACCGCACCACTATTTCAATGTAGCATTACGACATTATAATATTATTATTACGCATCCATAGTTATTCGGTAGTTTCTTGTTACGATTACGTTTCGTCCGTAAGTATAATATTTGTAGCTTTATAGGTATGTATTGTATAACGTAACTGTCATTTAACTTATACTTAATTTCAAAAATCAAATTTATGGACTTTTGTCACTTGATATTTGACGATGTCGATTTCATACGCAAAAAAATGAGCTTTTTGTATCAAATTAATGCTTATGAAATTTCCTATTGAGCCTGTTATTATTCCAAAATATATTTCATCACGAGGAAATAATTAATCATCAGTCCAAGTTACACAATAAAATAAAATCATTTAACGAGTGTAAACAAAAATCATATTTTCCGAAAGTTTTGTTTTCAAAATCACAAAGTCGTTTAAAGCACAAAACCATTCGTAATATTATGTTATTATGTTACAATAATAGATATTTTGTTTATACAAAATGGTTTTCGAAATGGTAACGTCGCTGTTAAAATTATGCGGAATTGTGTATATAATATATATATATATATATGACATTTTCGGAATCGTGTATATGTATATCGATTGCTATTAGAATCTACGCGATTCCGTAAATTTGCGGAATTGTACTCCACCGTAAGGAATCTGTGAAAATCGATAGATGACCTCTAACAGCTCTAACCCAATCAGAGTATACACCAATCGGATACTGTTTTCAATCCTATACTACTTCTAAATATATAAGATAAAATAGGTCTTCCGAAAAGTCGATCACGAATCCGAAAAGCGCCGTGTAAAAGTGTATACGTATAAACAGAACAGTGAGCGATGAACAAATGAAAAACAAAATATTGTTTTCTCAAAGGTCGTATAATACTCGCGTGTCGCACTATACAGTGTAGCGGGAGGATTTTTTTTTTATTCTAAAACCGTGCACAGCGTTTTCAAGAGCAATGCAAAATATAAGTTCAACTGTGTTTTCAAAATTCTCATACTTTCACAACGTTGCAGACTAACGAGACTTGGTCTAATTTTATTGTCGACGTCTATGGCTGTTGGTTGATTAGGAATTTATGTGAAAACTTCATTAAAACGTATTTTTATAACACGTCCTCACTACATCAACAACACACCGAGTAATTTAATTTAAAACCTTATGAAATGTGGTAAAGTTGTGCAAATGTCCGACGGAGGTCTAAGTTTGATATTTAAATTTGTATTTATCGACAATAATATCAACGGTAAAATATTATGTACATTTACTATAAACGAATGGCTGAACTCCTTTCGCCAAAAATGACCTTCCTCTTTTTGCCCACGTCCTCTTTTCGACCAAAAATGAAAAAATAGTTTCCTCTTTTCGTCTACAAATAATTGTATTCTTTTCGCCCACGGTTTCACGTTTTACAATTTGGAAATCACTGTCTCAAAATTTCTCGACTGACTATATTAATAACAATCAAAATTAATAATTTAAAAAAAATAGAAAAATATATAGTTAATTATTAATAATAATTAACGTTACGTAGCTAATATGTACGACGTAAATAATTTACATTATTTATGTACAGATTTATAATTGATATATATATTGTACTTAGATACTTATATCTTTTTTTACACAATAATAAAATAAATGATATAATAATCAATAGTGATCACTAGTTCGTTAATATAAAATAATATTTTAGGTATTTGTCATTTATTTTTATGACGTCGTTAAAAAAAAGTTATTCATGGATTTAATTTGTATTTACATTTTTTGTATAATTGAATTAAAAAAACTATTAATTTTGGTTATTATTAATAATTACCTATGTGTTTTTCTATTTTTTTTTAAATTATTAATTTTAATTGTTATTAATTTAGTCAGTCGAGAAATTTTGAGAGAGTGATTTCCAAAATGTAAAACGTGAAACCGTGGGCGAAAAAAATACAATTATTTGTAGACGAAAAGAGGAAACTATTTTTTCATTTTTGATCGAAAAGAGGACTCGTAGAACTTATTTTTTCTCTTTAAATTTTTTTTAGAAGAGTCGTCCTTTTATATTTATATATATATATATAAGTATTGTGCTTACTTTTGATCAACACTTCTTATCGTTTAGGTGTAATATAAATAGGAATTGGCCGACGACAGGGTAGGGTAATACGAGTATTGTCGGACACATAATACGTGATATATTATTGTGTATCGTGTACAATGTATAGAGCGTAGACAGTGCACACTACACGGAGTGATGCATTTGACGGGCTATATTTATTTTTGCGATTTGAAAAAAATATATATTTCATAGCATAGCTGGCGACTTTTAGAAGATTTACCGTACAGTATAGTACACTTGTACAACAAATGTACGATGATTTTTTTTAAATGTCAACCCACGTAATACCTATACAGTTATAATAACCTGTAGTAGAATAGTTTTCTAAAAAACCTAATGCTATAATAATACAGTAATACTATTGAACACGCATTGTTGTGTATACTATATATATATATATTATAAAAGCGATCGGAGTAAAGTTACAGAAGATACATTGTAATATTCGTGGTGCGTTACACCGCTCGAATGAACTTTAAATGCTTTAATATATTTATTGTTCAGTTATATTGTGTAAACATTCTTAGAAAAGTTTCCTGCTCCAGAATATCAAAAAAAAAAAAAATCAATGTGGCAGGTTACCGCATAATATCTGAAAAAGGTAAAAACACTTAAAAACTCACTGTACAGGAAAACTTTTAGAAAAAGATTTCGTATGCACATAGCGCGCTATACCTACAGGTATTACACTGTTATGAGTCATAACACTCATAGCTTATGATGGCATTATTTTTCAATCCAAATAGAAATATTTTATAAAAAAAAAAAAAATATTACGATAATCGACGAACGAAAAACTGATGTAGTTGGTTCGTGAGTGGCCACGCGATCTCCTAAATGCATAGTGCAAAGTACTAAAAAAATTTAAAATCAATAAAATCAAAAACAACTCAAGGTACGCTCACTGGACGCCCCTTCACTAAAGCCGTCCAGCCCCGATAAAATATATTATATGTATTACTTATATCTCTGCTATATATAGATTGTAAATATTTGTTTTAATAAAAAAAAAGTTGGTTCGTGGTTGCAGATACGAGAATAGCGGTAGAATCCAAAGATTTTTAATGCACAGCGCAGCAGAGGAGTCAAAAGGATCAAACGGGACTCAAGTTTATAACCTATAGGGACCATCTGTAAAACAGTAGGTATCATAATATAGTGATGGTGCGTTGTTGAATGACGGGCTTTATTAGATTTCGAATCCTTTGAACAATCGGCAAAGAACCAAATCAAATACACACTCTGTATGATGCGCTCTGACTCGATTGTCACGTCGTAGTCGTAGCAATAATAATAATAATAATAATAACCGTATATAGGCTATACATACAATTATGGGGCAGAAAGGCAAGTCATTATTTATCTAGCCTCTGTATTGTTTGTTGTACCAAGAGATACTAGATAATAATAATCTTTATAAACTTACAATTCTGAAATTGTTTCGTTGTGCATATTTAAAATAATTAATTACAGTAGATTCTTGTTATGTTGAATTTCAAGGGGATCATAAAAAGTTCGAGATTTACATAGTATCGAGTTTTATTAAAATTCTTAAAAAAATTGGTAAATGATTTAAATGCTTAAAATGCATAGTTACATATTAACTACAATAATGAATAAATTAATTTTTTTTTAAAAATCTGTCATTTCAGTTTGTTTAATATTACTTTTGTTTTTGTAAGAATTTAAAATTAACTGTATGGACATTTAATTTACGAAAATGTTACATTACTTTTGTCAGATCTCCCTGGGACATCCCGTATATGGTGCGCGAATGACTACAATTATTGACCAACGCGTTGAAATCATGTGTACTACTTAATTTTTTGTTTTTACTGTAATAAAAATATTATTTGTATATTCGAGATAACGACGTTCGACATAATAAGAATATATTGTAATATATTTATGACGCCTATACCTATACTATAATATTATCTTGGATTACATTGTTTCGGTATTTCTCTATTACATTAAATGACTTGGTCTTTCCGCCTCATAATCTGTATAATTTGAACTGTATTACTCTCATTTACCTTCTGACCACACCGCGATCGTTCGTCGTTCGTCCCGTACCAATAATATATTGTATATGTACACATAGCTCGGGTATAATGACAAGCGTAAATCGTAACCTGCCTATTATTATAATTATATATAAGGAATTCGCGTAGCTTTTCGGGCGCGAACGCGATTATAGGGGTTGTAAAGCTTTAACGACACAGATTTGGCGGCAGTGGACCAGACCGATTCGTATAATTAATTATGGGTAATAGCTGCGCAGATATATAATTTACCGGCCAAGGGTTGACCGTGACGGATTGTCGCGTGTTCTGTCTGTACAACATTATTTAGCACCTATACAACGTATACCTACTATGTAGTAACTGGTATCATTTAAAATTATTGTGGTCACGTCAATATTAATTAAAGCTTGAGCTTAAGAAAATGTCTCCACGATCCTACAGGAATTCCGGTTCATGTATCTACTGTATAGTCTTTATCAAATCACGTTTGTATTGACGCGACTACTATAAGCCTATACATATCCTACTGTGATGAATCGCTGAAAAAAAAACGCGCATAGCCACATAGATAGATGACAATGAGAGAAAAAAAATTTCCTAAGTTCGCTCGAAATAAATATTTTTATTATTTCTTGAAGTGATTTTCCCGAAAAAATAATCATGATACGTTTACCAGGTCAGTTTGAATTATCTGGTACTAAAATATTATTTTTTATAATTTTCTCGCATATTCGTGTACAAGAAAAATAAATAACAATTATTAAAATAATGAATTCCTAACTTTGATTAGGTCATTAGCTCTTAAACATTTAAAATATTTTTTGATTATTCCCTGGTGTTTAATAAGTATCATCTGAACATTAAAAACGCAAAGAATTATAGAATATTTTGTTAACGTCACTAAAAAACAGTTGGGAAAATAGGTACATGCCTGTTGTACAGTAAGTGTCAATAGTGGATCACTGATAACAGATGTATTTTTATTTTAATTCAACGACTTATCGTTGTCTATGAAAACGATTATGAGCGAAAACGGTTTGTTGGCCTATATTATCACTAAGTATATTTTATTATAGTATATTTCAAATGAATTAATTGTATCATTAATATAATATGGATTTAATTATTGTATTTATAAATATTATAATAATTAATGATATATATTTAAACTGTTGTATAAATATTATTTGTTCTTAATACTTCATTGCCGTAAAACAGTGGGAGTAAGTTCGTGAAATAAATAAGTAGTGTGTGTTTAAATTTATCTACATTTTTTAAAAATGTTAGGTATTACATGACAGTTAAAGTAAAATCCATAATATAGGTACGTAAAAGTGTCATACCCTCACGAATAATATTTTTGAGTTATAACAAAATAGCGGTTATCGTTATTCATGTTTTTAAATTTAACATATAATTTCGTCCAAATATTAAGTTCAAATGTCTATAAAAACATTTTGCTTGTATATTATTTAGATTTTATAGTTTCAATATGAGTTACTTATGAATAACTTATTTCTATTAAATTTTTAAACTTGAGATTAGAAAAGATAAAAATTGAATATTTAATACATTTTATCTGTAAAACTATTTTTAAATGATCATGATCTCGATGAATCTAGTCAAAATCTTAACTTTAAATACTTATAAAAATGAATTGAGTCTATGTATAATTTTATATAGCAAAAAGAGCTATTTCTGTAGGATCTTGTATGCATTTTTCAAACTTTTTTACCAATCGAAAAATTTTTTATTGACATTTAAAAAAATTGTAAAAATACAAAAATTTATTTTGCTTATAAATAACTTAAAACGATTACAATTTTACAAAATGTAAGGAATAATAACATAAATATATTGTGAAAAGGCGAAATATTTAAGGTTATTGCTCGTTTTTAAGTTACATCAAAGAAACCAAATCGATTTTGTCAAAAAGTTAGTTGTTAGTTTGTTTTTCCCAATTACTTTTAAGAATACTGGGAATTTTTATCTGTTTCAAGTACAAACTAGATCCAAACAAAAACCACCTTCAAAGTTGAAAATCAAAGCTTTTTCAAATTACTTATCGTATACATACACACACACATACACACACACACACACACACACATGATTGTAATTACAATACATTCTTCGCACCACTCCGAATCTAATAGATTAGTTTTTATTTCCCAACGTCTTAATAGTTTTAATCAAGGTAGAAAAAAATATTAAAGTTTTTATTTTCAATTTTTATAAATAGTTTTCCAGAGCTCAATGGAGTTGGACTAGTTCTATCACCGAAAACCGACAACGATTGACGATTCGTAACAGTACAACTGCAGTATACAACAGACAATTAATTACTTTTTTTTCTGGTAAGAACTTGTCCTTTTGAAGATGTCGTCTTCCGAGAAATTCTTCGTTCCATCACGCCAATGACGAACGTTGTGTGCACACATTTTTCTATCGCGGCTATCCATCGTGCTTTCATAAATATAAAATATCATACATATCTGATGTGGGTATATAATTGTTATCCTGATTAAACATGATTATGGTAGAAATTTAAATAATGGAAATATTAAAACTTAAAATCGTAGTAATAGGTATTTCATCAACGTGTAATCTGCTAAAAAATACAACTTTTTGTGGGATTATCAACTTTTTTTTATTTTCATGGGTACTTTAGCGTCTATATTATTTTTTAACTACTCTATTAGTATTATACTTAATTGTGTATCTTCAATATTATGTTTCTACTTTGTTTTTAAAATCAAATATTTCTCGAAACTGTTTTTATTAGATTATGAAAATAATGTCGACTAACCTACATTACAAAATTCAAAATCTACAACTCCTCGATCACACATGACATTTCGATCAGTTTTTTCGTTCGTGGGTTATCTACATCTCTCTTAGTGTACTGCGTATAAATACCGTAATACATCATACTGTTTTCAGTTGTTTTGTAATAATATCATTACATTATAACCAAATATTGTGTTTCGGTGCGTCAACCGATCGATTTCGGCCGTCACTCTTGCAGGAAGCCATTGTTGATATTTCCATGATTACATGCATGTCACGTGTAATAATTCAAATGCCCGTTAATACAAACACAGAATAAATCAAACTTGAGTAGACACCCCTGATGCAAACAAAATTCCACCAGTACGTTTTGTAATGATGTGCGCCCAAGCCATCATATCCTTTTTAAGTTTAAAATGTGTAATAAAATAATTATAATAATTGTTAGCCATCAAGGATAAGAATAAGTTATGGATATTGAATAGGACAAAATATAACGATAAGATATTACAGCATTATGTATGAGAATTCTAGTTTTCGGTTAAAGCCCAGACGCGTCATTATTGTCTTTTTGTACGGACGGTCAATGGCGAGTGTAAAAGACAACGCAGATCGTATATGCAATAAGACAGCGTTCCTCAAAGTGTGGGTCGTGGCCCACTGGTAGGTCGTCAGTCAATTTTTGGTGGGTCGCGAACAATTTTTTAGATTATGATGACAATGCTGTTATTAACTATAACAGAAAACAAGCACACATTTCGCATACACCTCATTGTTAAAAGTACGTTTTTCTAAAAGTAAATCGACTATAAACTTACAAAATACTAAATATATATAACAAATTTATACATATTTATATAATACAATTTTGTTTTTTATAACTACTTTTTGAAAAAAGAAACCATGTGGGTCGTGAAAGATTTTTCGTGGTAAATTTGGGCCGTGATACTAAAAAGATTGAGAACCACTGCAATAAGACATAATAAGTTAGTTATAAACGTTTGTAATAAATTAAAACACGTATATTAAATTGTGTTAAAAATGTTAAATACAGTTAACAGTAGTGAATCAAAGAAAAAAAAAGTCTTATTATTTTAGAATATAAATCGGTCATCTCATATTATATCTTGGACGCGAATCACGGTTTCAACAGGCAAGCCGCAACAAGGATCGGAGAGGTAATATTACCAAATTATAATATAATAAGTAATTGATTTAAAGACATATTATTATAATCGTTCCCTATAATTTAGTGTCTTTTCAATCATTACAGTTTTTATGTCCTGCAAATGAGAAAACTATACATTTTAAACAACTGATCATGATATTTACAAAAATGTGATAAAAGTGTTCAATGTGTGCATAATAAGTTATTCTCAACGCGTTAGTCGTGAAAACATATTTATTTTTTCGTAAAATTAACTTTAGCAATATTACCTATAAATAAAGTATTCGTTTTACACATGTACTATGGGTGGAGAGACTTTTCTTAAAAAAAGGAAAACCGAAAAATAAAATGTCTATTGTTTTTGTACACCACAATTATATCATAATAATTTATAAACGTGTACGTTTTCTATTACTACTTTGTTTCCTCGTGTATTATTATTTAATTTATTTTCTAAATTCCATTTATACAAATAACTCGAGAGTCATAAAACGATTTTATGTGAAATATAATGATATATTATTTTTAATATCAAAATCAATAGTATTTTACCAATGTCATTAGTTATTACCATCAATTATAATAATTTGTAAATAAAATAAATTTGATTTTTAAATACAATATATTGCGATTAGACAGAAAAAAAAAATGTCCATCACTGTTTATAGACAATGTTCGTGCGTGACCTATAGTAGGTTGTGGACAGCGTAATGCTGCAACCCCTAAATCCCAAACAAATTTTCTGACCGGGTCGATGTTTCCCCCTCGCCACCTCCTAGAAACGCGTCGCTGACCGAATGCTTTTATACGTACATACTTTGTTCTTTGATCGTGTAATTGAATCGTCGGCGCACGAAAACCTGCAATCGCTAAGCCTATAATTTGTATGTGTGTGTGTGTGTGTGATATACGCGCATGTATATCCAGCATTCACAGGTCATGTGAATCGTGTGTTTTGGACGTGCCCTCACCATCACGGATGACCGGGTGAAAAATTAATCGAAAGATATTACATAATAATGTATCGGATAAAAGGTGCGATCAGTTTTACACTATTGTAATTAAAAATGTATGCCATTTTAAATTTTTAATATTGAAAGTTTAAAAATTGGAAACAAGATTCCTCGTAAGTTTTTTTTCGACATAAATAATTTGTCTTCTAACGACGTCTGTTAGTTTATTGTTATTCACAAAGTATAGAGTAATAATAGAAACTATAGAACCATTAAACTACTACTTAAATATTGTGGTTGTCTACTTAAATAAATTTATATATTTTTTTTATATCTTTTTAGTTTTTTATTATAATTGTCGATACGAATTTTGCGGTTATAATGGTTATATTAATAAGTTTAAAAATTTAATGTAATTCCATTGATACTATAAAGCTATCCTTATAAAAATTAAAATATATCATATTATGTAAAAAATGTTTTGTTTTGTTTTAAGTGTTCAAGTGTTTGTAGTTTAAAACATGTATACCTATACAATTCGTTAAATCTCAAAAATATGTAAATTATTTTATTATTAATAAGTAACAGGCGTGTAGCCAGGATTTTTTAAAAGGGAGGGGGGTGTTTTAATTTAATATTTAAATAAAATTTAGAGAGGAGTACTATATTCATATATCCATCACGGAGTCATGCCGCTACATTAATAAATTATAAAATACGTTCAACTTTTGAATATTTCTTTGAAAAATATAATCCATCTTAACTTAACTGGAAGGATTTTCAGCATATTATAACATAATATCTTAAGATTACATATTTATGTCACCGTAGGAGAGGGCGTTTAACACCCAAAACTTCCCCTTCTTGACTACGCACCTGATATTAAGTAATAATAAATATTGCTTTTTTAATAATATATTTATCTTACGTGTAATCATCATTAGGAAAATTAAAGACGATCGTGGGATTCTATTAATAAGTTTCTTTCGGCTCAATCAATGGTTCATTACTAGTTGTTACGTAATTAGATGGATAACCATTTTTTTCATTAAAATCATTCCTCACTTTTATATAACCTTTGTGTGTGATTACAAAAGCTGGGCACTTTAATACAAAGTTCCTCATATGTTTTTCTTACGTGATTAAGAAAAATCACAAATAAGAGAACATTTTTTTAAAAATAAATATTTCAAACTAAAATTTTATAATCTTTGTTTTTAAAAAGAGAAAAATAAGCTTAATTAATTTTATTTTATTATTATTTTATTTAACTACACTTTTTATACATTATTATTTCTATTATTACGAGTATTAAAAATGTAATAATTTTAATAATTCGTTAAAACCAGGTAAATATTATCTTGTCTTTACACAAATACCTATAATAAATTAAAAATAATAGATTATGCAACTTTCATTTGTACAGAATAGATATTTAGTATTCAAATTTTAATGAAATAAAATATTTAAACAAAATCCAATGATTTTAGTTACTTTGTTGTATACAATTTTAAAAGTAGTAACAGGGATTGAAACGTTTCCCTAATTATTTGTCATTTGCATCAATTATTGTCTTATTGATAGTACAATTTTCATAATATTCAAATAAATTTTTAACTATTTATACCACAAATCTATTTACTCCTCGTCACCGCGTTCTACAGTATCTAAGTCAGTATTGTCACCAAGTATTAATATTTTTATAATATTATATAAAATAATATAATAACAAATTATTAATAATTATTAGTTAGTACTGTTAGTAGTTATATAGGTACATAAAATATTCGAATTGTTTTGGGCAAAAATGAATAATCAACGGCGTATTACTAATAAAAAAATAAATTGCTAATAGCAATATAATATATTATAATAAATTATTCTAATAAATATGGTTGACAAACCGCATCACCTCAGAATAGTTTTTTTTATGGTATATAATATCCAATATAATTTAAATTTAATTAAAATTCAACATATCCTGTATAATGTATAAAATACTATATTCGACACCTACTGACTATAGTGGCTATTTTACAGCAGAGAAACTTCCTCGATTATTTCATGTTCAATGAAATTTTCAAATTGTTTATACTATTTTTAAGCTATTTGGATTACGAACTTACCAACACCAATAATTTAAATCTTAGATTAAAAAAATAACTTGACAATAAACTATTCCACGAGAGCAGACTGTAATTTTTAGAATACTGAAATGTATTGATTATCACACATTAATAATGATATTTATTACTAATAAATATACACCATATACCAGCACTATTGGTTTCATACTTTCATACGACTATAATTCAATTAAATTATTTTATTAATTATGTCAAACTGTTAATATCATAAAGTTTTTGTTTTATAAATAAAAATTCGTAATCTAGTTTTTTTGTATGACAATATCATTTAAGTCCATAATATAACCGTAATATTGTACTTTGTCGATTATGTAGATAATTTTTTTTTTAAATGTAAAATATTACTCTAAGTCGCGAGTGGACTGTTTTTCTGGAGCAGAATGTATGCCAATTCACATCGGCGTGCGACTATTACCGCTATTGTAAATCATAAAATTAATTCTCCAAAACAAATTCCTGTACATCGCACTCAAAGCCCCTTTGCAAAACAAACAACTGCACAATGGACGCGGGATTCCTCTATATCTATAAACGCGGTGGATAATTAACCGATAAAAACAAACTCGAACAGTTCGTCGATAACTCAAATAAAAACGGCAAAGAAGGTCTCCAAAACGAAATCGGCGGACAAACATCTGAACATAGTCTATGCACAATAATAAGACATCTTCCTAAACAAACGACCCAAAGAAAAAAAAAATATTTCTTTGCTTATTCGAGTTTGTTTGTATTTATTGTAAATATTTAACTTTTTTAAAAACGTCATTGGCGTGTTAAAACGACAAATTAATTTTAAAACAACAACAATAATAATATTTTATTCATTATCGGGCAACGTGTGTGTGCATGTGATTCTCATTTGTGATTTATCTCTACAACACTCGCTGCACACACACGCTAATGTCAGCAGCGATACCACAGGCCACGCGCCCAATCACTACACAGTGCACACGGTTTGTACCGCTAAACACGACCATTTTCATGCCGTCGTAGATAATAATACGAAGTACACTGTTATGTATAGATACCGATCGAGCAGTCGCGATAAGAGCACATTCGTCACGGATATGCATTTTTCATTTTGTTTACCCGAGAATGGGGTCATTCTATGTACGATTTACATTTGTTTCGTTTTTCATTTACATCGTCGTAATCGTATAGTCTACAATATAATATGATAATAATGTTGTTGTAAATATGTATGCTGTAGATCTGTCATAAAAGCCGAATATTGATCGCGAGTGCCTACGACGTAGTATTCATATTATACGCGTACACCGCGCGATGGGGTTATTCAAATATATTTTTTTAAATAATTTCGAATTTTCGAACCGACCGGGTATGTGGTAGTATATTGAAATGTTGTGGTATACTAACATATTATTATGCATTAATGCGTTACTTAGTCAAAACTAATATCTATTACGTAAAACTCACTATAATTTAATAATAATTGGTATGCCTACAATATATTGGGAACCGCGTCAACATTTTGCGAAATACGCAGTTAATTACGTGGGCAGGTACACGATAATATTATAAATGAGATAGTTTCGTAAACAAATCGACTAAAGGGGCATATCGCATGCGCACTTGGTTTATATTACATTCTCAAAGAACTTTCCTGCATGCGATTTAACAAGCTATATATTCATTTACCTAACTGTCAATTTTAATTTTCCATCTCCGACAGAACCGTCCCACTCAATCTAATTAACCTGGCTGTAAACAATACAATAGATATACAGTTTTGTTCGCCAGTGGAATTTTCGTAAAACATTCCGTGAAAATAAATAATATTAGAAATATTCTGCGTGTTAAAGATAATCGCTATAGTATATTATTATGCTAATAATATGAACGTTTGAGAATTGGTATTTCAACGAGTTTATTAAATAAATGTAAAACCTACACAATTATGTTGTAAGTATACACATTTTTCTATCATATATTTTAGAGTAGCTGTCAACGTTGAAATTCCAAATTTTTTCAAATCTCATAATAGCTGTTTAATTTTCAAATACCTAAATGTACAATATTACGTAGTCTCAGAAAGTGATAGCTTGGAAACGTCATTAACGGACGAATCGAAGTCAGACAAAACCGTTTATCGGTTATTTTCGTTTCATTACAAATGTATTATGATATAGTAATTATTTGCGATTTTATTTATTTACAATTGTTTGATAATTATTTCACGTGTTAATATATGTTAAATAATAGTTATAATAGTAACTTTTCCCGGACATAGCGCCATACGAAAATAATAATAATAAGAAAAAATAATAGTTATCTGAGGTTTATAAATTTAGTTGTAATACGAACTCGCTCTGAATACCTGTAGTACCTTTATGTATCGGTGCATAGGACCTACGCCCGCCGTAGGTATAGGTACTACACCTACGCCAACTATTTGGACTAGCTACAGCAATCAGCAGACATACGTACTCATAGATGTACTTGGATTGTGTTCTGCATTGTTCTAATCAGTGGTGAAGTTTGTACCGAACGTATAATGTACAGCCGCACTAGCGTGGAACAGATTACCATGATAATTTCTATACAATATTAATTATTAATAATGGCGGAATTCAGCGAATGGTTTTGTGTATTGGACAAGCTGCAGCCAAAGCAACTAAATGATAAAGGGAAGACTATTTGTAGTATAAAGCCCTTTTGCGAGGAGATTTTATGAATTTTTCGAACGCGGTAAACTTTGAATGCATCAAAGGCGAATGAGCTTCATGCTGTGCGCCATCATATCATAGCCATTTTAGTATATAATAGCCGGTAATCGGTATACCTTTAACAATGGCGGAAATGATTTGACGGCGAGTGGGCGGCGAAGGAATTAAATCATCGACACTGTAAGTATGAACTTCGCAATAGTTCGGTACACCGAGTCTTGTCGTCGATAGCTAATATTTACCGACTGCATTAAACCGTTAACTGATTAAAGGAATATTCCAACTGCAGAAGTTAGGCCTCGCTATCGATTCTTGATTCATTATTATAATAATCTACCGATGAACAATATTAATCATAATACGTCTGCCGTTTATATTATATACAGAGTGATTCTTTTATTAACGTTTTTTTTTTAAAAATTATATTTTTTAATATTTTTCATCCTTATATTTTTTTAAGTTTTTTACTTTTTTGAATGACAACATAAAATTTTAATTTCATATCCCACAGCAGAATATTTTTCTGAGTATTTTGATACATATAAATCGAATTTAGAGCGAGTAGTTCATGAGTTATAAATATTTAAAGTTAAGAAATCCCGGAGTGGAATGGTACGGGGTTACCCGCAAAATATTTGTCCACTATCCGTTTGTCTAAACGTTAAATACGTATAGATCATAAACTACTCATCTTAAATTCGATATTTATGTATCAAAATACTTAAAAAATTATTCTACTTTGGAATATGAAATTAAAATTCTATATGTCATTCAAAATAGTAAAAAACTTAAAAAATATAAGGATAAAAAATATTTAAAAATATAATTTCTTAATAAAAACGTTGATTTTTTAACAACTTGAAACTATGTAAACATTTTTTTTCAAAAAAAAAATTATTTTTTGAAATAATGAATCGTTAATGATAAAAAAAATCACCTCGTTTATATATATGTGTGTGTGTGTGTGTGTGTGTGTGTGTGTGTGTGTGTGTGTGTGTGTTTGGGTATCGATACAAAAAAAGTTGGGGGCTTCGATGTAAATTAGTGTTGCACAACGACATGTTTCCAATTATTGATATAGATTCATTTAATCGCGATACCGATTTACGACGTATCGTTAGAATTTATAAAAATAATGAAAAACTACTTAAATAATTTATTGACGCATCTCTTTTGGAATTGTAGACGTGAAATAAAAGTTTTCATTTATATTATTATAAATAAGAAAAATTAAATATTTAATTAGGTGCGAGTACAATTGAGTGCTTATTGTTCTTTGCCATTGATTTTATTTTATAAATAAACGATATTATGACGACATTTATTTAAATTTGAAATATAATAGGTATGACTAAATAAATAAATACGCACGATTTTAAAACGCACCAAAACACGTTTTTGAATACGTGTTGAATACTATTATTCAGTGAAAATAAAAGCTTTGTGCTCTGGAACTCAAAGTATTTTATAAACATTATTCCCGACAAGAAAAAGCCAAACAATCAGAATGTGCGGTGCTGTAGGTGAGTAAAAAAAAAAAAATTAAATAATTAAATCTGTTTAGAAAAACAAATTGTTCGCTTTATTATTAAAAATGTGACGCAGTTGCGGTATTATACTATTAATATACTAATTTTAAAAGTCACTAACCATATTATCATTACATATGTATTAATAGAATTTTACAAGTCAAAAGTTCAAAAAAAAAAAATGTCGTACGTGTTATTTGAAAATATATATAATTGCTTTATGTTCATTTATTTTTTTTTAAATATGTTCATTATTATTTATTGTGATTTTAAATTATGAAATGAAGTGAGATATGAATTGGTTTTACATTGATGCGTGTACACTGTACAGTGCGTTATTATTATTATTATTTAACTTATGTTTTTCCTCTCCATCATAAACGGCACTAAAAGCTTTCTCGTAATAGAATTTAAATAATGCATTAAAAAAAAAAAGTATATATACATATTAAAAACGTAATCATTACTATAAATGTACTTTCAAAAGGATTTAAAGTTTTTTCCTAGGGCCAATGTTTATTCTGCAGTTTTCTATTAATATTTATTGTATTTAAACAAGAATAACATCTTATTTTTTCTAACAAACGTAAGAATACTTGAAGCCTTTTAGGTTTTTGTTGATAAGTTATTAGAAACCTTTAATATACAATGACATCCCTGCAGATAGCCTAGTGGGTCTATTTCTTAACCATTGACAATATTATAATATAAATTAAACAATATATGTACAATATACTAATGTTTATTGATAACGATTTTTAATAATTGCTTAATTATTACACCAAATACAAGTCTTGTTTTTTTTTTTTTTAATTAAATTATTTTTTTTTGAATTTTACACTTTATAGTTTATATTATGATTGAGTTACATTTAAGTTAATTCTTTTTTTTTTGGTATTTAAATAGTTAATTTAATATTTTCCATTTTATTTAACTATCACACTATTACTTATATTTAGAACTAGGAAATCGAGTTGAACATTTTTCAATATTATAATCTTATTTTATACTGCATACCAAGCTAGAAATCCATCATAAATTACGTGTTTAAAGATAAAAAACTTGAAATTCATGTTTTTCCATATTTCGTAAATTGTATATTTTCATTATTCTTATGCTGCATAATAAAATTTTCAAAAACAAAATTCCGTTTATCATCATTGAAAGATACAAGATGATCCTATAAATGCAATTATTTTTCTAAAGATCTACACAAAATATTGATATGTGTGCAAAACACTAATGTACCGCCTATACCTACATTTCTAACATCGAATTATCGAAAATTACAGGCTAGTAAAAGTACTTATTACTTTGAAGGGGGGGGGGAGGGAAGAAAACCATACCTATAGTATAGATGATTGCTGCAACGTATGTATGTTTGAAACACAGCGACGGGCAAAATACAACGATGTAAATTGATGAAACAACTGATACCAAAAGACGATATATCACCAACGATACCGTAGGAACTTTATTGTCGGATTTTCCTTAAGTATTTTGAACGTTGGTTTGGTTTTAAATCAATTTTTTCACTATAATATAAATTTGATAATGCTATTTTTTTTATTGCCCTGACGATATGCGCTTCGATTTACCACGATACGTGTTTATTACCCAAGTTATTGTTAATTGTTAATATAAAATATTAAATAATAACATGTAATATGCAGTTGCACTGCTTTGTAACTAATGATAGTTTTAAATTTAAAATAATTTCTTTATTTGAATATTTAATATTTTTGTTTGAATCCTTTAAACGTGATAGGTAAATAATATTTTAAAGAGGGAGCGGCATGTCGATTTTCTCTCATTTTGTAATAATAAAACGCGTACAATATAATAATAATATTAAAATTCACGATTTTGTACTCGTGTATATTTATTTTTCAAACTGAACATTTCGAATTGCCATCTTTTGTGACGAACCATTTGTGTTGCTTTAATGTTATCTTAGTTTTTTTTTTTTTTCTAAGTTCCAAAGTACCTTTTTGAAAATTCTGTACCCTCTGTCTGCCGGAAGTGGTCCACATTCCACATAGCGTTTCTATAATATAATAATATATTCTTATTATACTCTGCAGTGCTCGTTTTACGCGGTTGTTCGCCTATATATAATAACGCACATTTTCAATTCGCCCGTAGTATATAAACATACTTAGTATGCCTTTATTTCAAAATTCGATTATCTCTTAACTGACAACCCATTTGCCGGTGCGAGTGCGTAAATAATACAATGATTATAGGTAGGTACAACGCACAATATTGCTGAAGTAGCACAATAGTTGACCGCGCGTGGGTCGAGTTGGTAGGTAGGTATATGGCACTGATGTTGTGTATATATATATATAGTTATATACGCTCTCGCCATGTTCGCATTAACCCATTTAGGAGTTCCCTATTATTCGACTCAATATATACAGCAAACAATACGGCGGCGGTCAACCCTTAACGACATCACCGTATTTGGAAAATAATAAAATGTTTATCCGGTAGACCGGTGCCACGAAAACGCATTTATTTCGAAATTTGTATTATGAAAACCGCCGAAACGTATATATTATTATGATATGATACAGCTATTTTGTGTGTTGTCCGTCTCATTAGGTCGGGTGGACAGTTCGTCGCCCCCGACGTTTTATAATAATATCAACATATTTTATCCGTACAATCGGATTTTACGACGGGCGCGTCGATGACGGAGCCTCTATACAATTACACAAGTTTCAAACTTTCAAACTAAACGAAAACATTGCAAAACTACGACACGGGAATGCAAATGACAACCGTTGTATACCCCGTAGCGTATATATTAATAACGGTGGGCGTGTGGTCGAGGACGACCATCCTCCCCGAAGTTCTCGGGAAGAGTTAATCTCATTTTTTAGAAGATGTATTTTTTTTTTTTTTTGTGGTCAATCATAACGGAAAACTTAAACATGTATTGTACTTATTCGAATTAATTGTATTTTACTGAGGTATTATACTATATATACTATATAATAGGCGTATAGCGAATGGTCCATTTTAATAAAATAAACGGGTTATATTTTAAAATACCTTTGTAATATTGTTTTATATAATTCTATTCATATATTATATTAAACAATATAACCGAACGTAATCCCATCATGAGAGTACCTATATGTGTATTTGAAAATTTCCAAAAAATTGTAATTTCCACGTAATACCACGTATTATGCCTCCCAAAAATAGGTATATTGCATTTTTTATAAGCATAATCTATTAAAGTTTACGAAATTTTTTTTTTAATTTAGGTCATACAATTTGTTAATTTAAAAATGACGGTGGTCGCCATAACCGAACAGTCTTCCCAAAATCAAACCGTTCAATACTTCACACACTGGTAGGCCCGTTTTCCGGGCTCCTCTTTTTAAGGGTTGGGTCTGATTTTCAAACGAAAAATTTGTCTAATTATAATTATACACGAAAACTAATAATTGAGAATGGTTTTGGCATCTATTATTGCAACCGAATTGTTTAATATGTTTTATTTTGTTCTCATAATAATATTAATTATATATATAAATACATTTTTAGGCTTAGGTCTGGGCCCTGGACATATGACCCGAGAAAACCACCCCGAATACGGCCTTCACGGCGTTGCACACTGATATGTATCAATAACGTACGCATTTATCTAAAATCACATTATTGTGTTATTGTGTACAACCGCACACCAGTCGTTATAATATTTAATCAAATTCACAAAATCATAATTAATGAGATTAATAAAAATAATTGAAAACACTAGAATGTACATATTTTATTCCAATACCTAATACTAATTAAACCCTCGGTCTCTCTCTAAAATAAGAAACCGAAATTTAAAATACCAGTAAGCCCAGAAAAAGCTTTGAAATAACTAATTGAGAAAAAAAATTAGATTGTTATTTAAGTGACTACTTTGTGTTTTTATTATAAAGGTATATTAAATTATAATATAAATAAGATTTAATAGCTAAGCTTGTATTTTATAATTTCTGCTTTTGGCAGTTACCATTTTCTTTCCTACTTGAATAAATTACTTAAGACTGAAAAAACGGAAGTTGAGAAAAAATAGATGGATATTTTTTCTTCAATTAGTAGATAGACAATATACTATACCTATATAGATTATAAATATAAATATTATTAAATTTAATATGAGTAAAGTATATATAAATAATATATATTAAGTAATATTACGGTAATACAGTATATCGTAGGGTTTATGTAAAATAAAGTATTTCTATGACATTTTTTAGGTTTGATGAATGTATATTTTGTTTGCGTGCGCGTCTTTGTCTGTGTGTTTGTATAACTAAACGATAAATAGTCGATAAAATGCTTTGGTTTTCAATTTTGAGGGTGATTTCGGACCGACAATTTAATCTAATTCGTATTTGGAGAGAAAATTAAAAATTTTTAGCACTTATTTTATAATAAATTGGAAAAAGCAAACAAACAACAAAGGGAATTTTTACGCACTTGAAATTTTCAGCAAGTGTTTCTATTATATCATTTTCTATAAATTTCAATAAAAAAATATTTGATGGATTAAAATTCTAGAAAATTTAATACAAGGTCCCACATAAGTAATTATTATATCTGTATAAAATCATTAAAAATATATTGTCACATTTTTTTTATATGCATTAAAAGTATATACCGTATAGCAAGATGTTGTCAAAACCACAAAAATGACAAATTAAAAGTATTTGGTAGTAAAAACTACAAATGTTATTAAATCTTTAATTTTTATAGGAAAGGTTTGAAAATGTAGTATAATAATTCTTACAAGCAGTTCATACTAAAACTAAAAAATATATCAAAAAAATTAGTTCTTATAGACATTTGAAAAAATTTAAATTGAAATAAAATTACGTATTTCAAAGATGAGTAACGATGTTAATTTATTGTTTTGTTATAAATCAAAAACATTATTCGTGGGACTTGAAACTTCAACGTATATTATATTATTATAAATTGTAATGTATACGCGATGAAATTTTAATTTTTTTTTGAGATAAAATTTATTTTGCCATCATTTTATTTTTACTGTTTTAACTATATATATTATAGAAAGATATAATTAAATTTCGAGTTCTTTAAGTTGGTATAATACTCGTATAATATTAATATATTATGTTATTATAATAATTAAATACTAATAACATTATAGATGCAATATTTTCAGAAAAAAATTAATCATCCTACTGTCACACTAAAAGTAAAATAAATGACTTAAATAGCTATATCAAAAAACATTTCAATAAATATATTTAGTGATATATGCTGACATTCTGACAGACCATCTCTTCCCAGAATCGTTTATCGTATACAATAATATATCATAGAAATCATATTTGATACACTCACTCGACACCTAATGTACAGCAAAACGATACCCATTTGCCTACCTTTAAATTTTTATATATTAGTGCCAAAAGTATTATTTTTTTTTAAATATAACTAAAATGTCTAGGTTAAGTTTACTAACAATTTTTGGCACCTTGCTCCACCTTGAGAAAATCTTGGTTATATACTTGACGGGTTGTTTTTGAGTTATTTAAATGTTAGCACTAAGAATAATAGCAGTATAGTCTTGTATGATCTCAGGTTTAAAATTATAGTACCTACTTAGTTAATAGTAATTTATTAGAATTTTAAAACATTTTCTAGTTATAAGGACAAAAGTTTATATTACCTACATACATTTTATGTTTTATGTAAAATAATTATTAAGGACTAATATTCTTAGTACATATAAAGCTTAATAATTTAGAAACTACTCATTTGAATTTTGATATAAACGCGTAAATATTTAAAAAAAAAGTATATTACATTATCAATTTACCAAAAGAGTGTTCCTTATTTGATTAAAGTCGATAAAAGTTTGTTGACGTTGAATAGTGAAAAACAATCTAAGTAATGAAAAATACTAATTAAACTATATTATTTAAACATACTTTTAAATTTTCAAATATCAGAATTTGATTAAATGTACGTCACCAGATAAAACTTGGTTTAGCATATTATTTTTAGTGAATATCTCTGCGTAATAATATTGCACATTGTGTTTAATTTTGTAATTTGATTGAATACTTGCGATGGATTTTGTAAAACGAAACAAAAATGAAGATTTATTGTCGTGTAAAAAGTGGTATATTTCTAAAGTTAGTGTGCAGACGACAAAATATTCCACTCGTAGCGTAAAAGAAAGTGCGCATTAAAGCGTAGGATGATTTATTATAGGTAGAACGAATTGAAGTTAACAATACCTACCGAAGGAAAACTCGCCCATCATACGCTCGTGTGTGAAATGTGTAAAAATCAGGGTAAGTTTGCTGTAGACGAACTGTAAATAACTGTTCGATATCAAAAACTCCGAACACGATATTATATAAATACTTTACAAATAATAGAACCGTCGTGCTTCGGACACGTACATATAATCAATGCTGTGCACCATCAACTCTGAAAACAGTCAGAGATTTTCAAACCGACGGCGACGATCGAGTGATCGACACACAAAAACAATGAACCGAGATAGAATTTTACAATGGTTAGCCAACACTCGAAAGAGAACCGAATTATAATGTTTTTCGACGGATAACAATATATTTTTAATAATGTTATGAAACAAACGACTAACCGACAGAGCTTGGCAGCTTTGCCATTTATTGATCAGTCGAGTTGATATTGTAGTGTATTGCAAATTTGTAAGATTATCTTACCACTTTAATAGTAACTAGACGAATCATTATTTATCACGAATAGCGTGCTTACCTAATAATAAACAAGTGCAATTAATTTTCGAAAACAATAATATTTATCTTTAAAAATGTTTTAATGAAAATTACTTTTCAGTCCAAAATCAATACTATTTGATGGTATGTGTATAACAAGTAACACTCATTGGAAACAATCACAAAAATATGTTTAAACTAAAACATTGTTTACAAACTTTGTTTTCTAACAATCAATACGATACTCGTATATTCGAAATACTTTTCAGAAAAAATACTTTTAGCATATTTTTCTTATTTATACGGTTTTCTGTCATAACAATTGTTGTATTTTTAAAGAATATGTTTTCTAAATTTCTAAGTTCTTATAGTTTTTTTAATTTTTTATCATATTGAACATGGAACTGCATTACTAAACACTTAAACAATACCGAACTAAAATAACTTAATTACCTATTTGGTGTGTTTGAATCATTAATAAGTAAGTAACATTAAATATTTTTCCTGTGCTGTTAGTTGTATATTATAGTCCTAGCGTGATGTTTAGGTGATATAATTTATTATATACACAATGACATTTTTAAAACATTTAAATTAATTTTATTTGTATGTTATTACACAATCACACCACAAACCTATTTATACCGTTCAACAGTAAATCTGTATTCACTCAAAAGTTAGTAACAATAATATTGGTATGAATAAATACTATTATAATAATAATTAAATATAATAAATGTGACGTTTTTCGACAAAAATCAATAAATTTAATTTACCAAAATAATATTAAAATAAATTAATATTGTTAAATTAATAAGTATATCATAAAATATACTTAGTAATATGGTCTGACAAACCGTTTTCACTCAGAATCGTTTTTCGTATGCAATGATTTATCATCGAATTCAAATTTTACACATACTAAATTATAATAACTCGTCCTTGGTACACTAACACCAACTGTATGTTTAGCAGAGCGGTTACCTACTTTTCCTCTTTTTAAAAGTCAAATTTAGATTCGATGGAATTTAATAATTTGTAATATAACGTCATAAAATATGATTTTAGTCACGAGAATTTTGAAAAAATTTAATTACTGGAAAGTTTTATCTATAATAATTGAGTAACAATAAAACGAATTCGTAAACATCTATATTAATATTATAACGATATTTTTTTATTTATTTATTTGCACTCGGATTGAATAGGAGGGATAGAACGTACATAAATTATTTTAGATTTCCTTAGATGGTTAAACCCCAAACGGTGACTAAAATTAAATGCAAAATTATATCAGGGCTATAATAATTGTTACGAGGTTTTCGAAAATAAAATATGTTCATAAAATAAAGTTTGTAAATTACATTTAACCAATCGATATTTATCAGTTCACCCGTTTTTCCACGAATCTAGTAACTTATGTTTTTTTTTCATTTTGTTGGGTGTAGAATATTAGGTATATGTTCATGATGTTTTTCATTAAATTAAAATTGATTTTATTGCACGTTTACTTTACTGTGAGAATTGATAAAAACGAAATAATAAAAAAGGGTTATTATTATTATCGTACAAATACAATAATAACATAATATGCGATGAGTGTTTATGTAACGAAGTGATTTAACAAAACCGTTATTATATTTTATTACCATTGTCTCGTCAAAATCGGCATGATTGAAGAATAAAAAATTATGTTGGACTTACTTTAATTTTAATATTCAAAATATTAATGATTTCGTAATATTATTGTTAAAATAAATTATAATAATTCAATCTTAAATCAAAATTATTTCACTAAATATACGTTTTTCGTTGTATAGATTGTTTCAAAAATGATTAAATAATCTATTGAAAACAATTTAATTATATAATTTTTATTAGATAAATTAATACAAAAATAATATATCATCATCCATATTGAATCCAAATAATAATAATAATAATAATCAATGATAATACAACAAAATATACAACATTCATACGTGATACGTTATTAGGACAGATTAATTGAACTACAAAATAGTATTTCTATAACAAAAATTGAATTTGACTTGAAGTATTCTGAATAGGAAATCGAACTTATGTTGATGTGAACCATTGTATAAATAAATTGCGGTGAGTAATTATAAATTGTATATTGTTTATTATTATATTTTTAAGCTGATATAATTATTAAAAAATAGTAATTTACTTTAGATGTTTGTTAAAAAAAAACATAAAACTCCAATACTTCATGTACGTGAAGCACGTATAAGTGTACTGCATATATACCTACTTTGAATATATATACATTAATAATTAATAATAATATTTAATAAGCTAAATCATCATTTCTACATTAATTATTAGATTAAGCATACAACATAATTATAATATTAAAACACAAACAACATTTTTTTTTATTTGCTAAATTATATTATTTTTAGTATTTTAATATAATTACAACAAATATTGATTACAAACTGAACTTGAGATAAAATTAAGTGTATAATAATAATGTTTTTTTTTTAATTTCGCGGCAGTTTTGCGTGAAAAAAAATAATCGAAAAAATTTGTATTTCATAACATATGATTTACAATTATTTTAAAATGTTGATTTCAGGTACCTAATTTAAGAAATTGGTTACCTACATTTTATAAAACAAATTTAATTTATATTTTTCAAAAATTTCAAATTTTTAATAATTCAGAAAAAAAATTACTTTGTTATAACGATAGAAATTTGAATTACTGTGTTTGAATAGTGAATTAGTTAATAATATTTCAGAATAATATTGCATTTCATTATATCGTGTTTTTAAATTTATACGTACTTACACAAATATAGTTTTGCGATTTTAAGTCATTAATGTATACTTTATACTAAATATTATCAATTGGAGTATACATAATTATGTATTTAATGAATCATTTAAAAAACCATTATACACGTCACACATAATGTTTTTTCTTTTTTAAAAATAATTGAAATATTTTTACAAATTATTACGATGTAATGATATTCAATAATAAACTGTGAATCGTGTTTCTGTAATAAATTACAGCGATAGTTTTCAAGCGTTTTGATAAATAAAAATAATATGTAATGTGCAATCGCCAACAACATTTAAATTTTTTATTTTAACATATTTATTTAATATTTTTTATAGCTTATTAAAAACGATTCTGCCTAACTCGTGTTTACAATTTTATAGTGGTTGTATAGTCTGGAGATAATACGTTTTACTGACTACCGTTATCATCAATAATTATCACTTGTAGCCATATACCTTATACTAAGTAAACAAGTTTTGTATGTAGCAAACGTTTACTAATCTATAATAATTGTTATTAAATTATTTAATATTAAAAATATTATTATTTATGTGTAATCGTTGATGTCGTGGAAAAAATATAATCCAAGTTATTATTTCGTGATAACCTATTGGTGGCGTGTTTTAGTTTTAGGGATATAGAAAGCGTACACAGTGATATTCTGCTTTTGTCTAATACTCGTATAGTATAGAAATTTAAATGTGTTTTATTTCCAACGTATCATTTTATCTAGTGAAGCGTTACAAATGTTCTGAAAATAGATTTTAATTTTTCATTAAGTATATACCTGCTTGAAGTCGACTTTCAAATTTTTTTGTTTATTTCTTCGCTAAACCATGAACAAGTATAAATTAAAAACTTTTATATTTTAATTAAAGAAAAAGAAATAAAAAATAAGGAAATGGTGACCTCAAGTAGACTTAACGATAAATGCATTCGAGTGTGTAAAATATTAAGACTAGTTCATCGCTTTTAAGTTTTTTAGTTTTAACGACAGTTTTAGTATACTGTTCACCAGTTAATTTTTCCTTCAGTGTTCGTCCGTTTGGTCAAGTATGGTTCTTTGACTATAAAAAATATTTCCAGTAAATTGCATAAATACGGTCACGTGCAAATTAATTTACCCATCACTTGACCATTTCAAGTACCTATAATTTTGTAATATTTTTCGCAATATTATATATACTCGAACGATTAACTATTATTTTTATTTTGTAAGCAATTGCAATGCAAACGATATACGATTGCGGAATTTGAGAACGCAGCAATAAAAATAGGAAATATTGCGCAAAGCTAATTTTTTAAAAATTTTACCGGCTTGCGAATTCTTTACGATGACAGAAAATTTATAGAAAAATATATTAATGAGGTCACAGAAGTTTGTGCACTAATCGCGGTTGCTGTATCATAGATAAGCTACTGTCATCTTGTATACTGCAGTATACGTATAAAAAACGCGCAGTATCAGTACATCATCTTCAAGAAATATAATAAAATATGTGTTACGACGGAGATTAAATAATTTAGTGCAACAGCGGTGTACAAATATTGCTATTATAAGACACCTATCTGCCTATCATTATCGCAAATGTTTCTAATCTAACCTAACCGTCGAATTTTTTCGAAAAAACGAGAATTTTAAATATAAGTCCTTATTGTAGTTTAAATTGTTGGAAATTCCTGGTTTATATTTTTTTCGCAAGAAAGTGAATAATTTGTTTCACCTTCCTCAAAATAATTTCATAAGTTTTCTTTATATATTTTCGATATTATGTTTGGGATTTGGATTTTCTTGAGTTATAGACAAACATAATATTATTATAATACGAATAAAGTGGTGTGGTAAATTAAATTGTGCTGAAAAATATTCATGAAAAGGTTCTGATCCGTTTATATAGCTCGTGGATTCATCATTTGATATATATCATATTATTGTTCGGGTATTAGGTATCAGATACATATTGACGGATTTAGGGGGATAAACCCTCCTGCATATAAAATTTACCACCTGTAACTGACTTGGTATGAATATGAAACTTGTAAAATATTTATAATTGTTTATAAAACATATTAATTAGTAATCAAACCTATCTAATATAATTTGCTCGTGAAAATATTTCATTCAACCTAACCAGTTATGTGAGTATACTAATATTTTTAATATAATTTATGTTTTTACATGCAATATGCAAATAATAAAACTTTTAAAAAAAAAATACGTTAGGTTAAAACTTAGGCTCTAATTTAGTGTATCAAGCTCTGCTTATGTGCGTACACCATTTTTTCGTACTGATGAAAACCACATTGAATATCACATTCATATATATTTCGGTAAAGGATTTGCCTAGGACCTACGATTATATTAATCCGGACATGGGTAAATCACCTACTCAACAGTAAGTAATAATTAATTTAAAAAAAAAAATTCTAACCGTGCTCTTTTTTCTGTAAATTAGTCAATCTTAATTGGTATATGGATAAAAAATATGAATAACATTTTTTTCAGAAAATTTGAACGCATTTTTAGTTATTTATATATTATTTATCACCTTACAATAATAATAAAATCCATTGTAATAACACTAAAGCGCACATGTGATTATTATGGATACAAATTAAGTTTTAGCATAAATAAATATTACTTGAGAATTTAGTTAATTAGTAGCCTTAAATATAAGGATGGTTTACCCCAAACGGTTGTCCGCGGCTATTGACATAATTTAAGGGCATGTGTTTTGCGAAATTCGTTGTGCACACGGGTAGGTAAAAAATATCTCGAAATCAGGTATATTACCGGAAATACGAATGCTGGATCGTTTTAGCGGATGTATGTGCATCGAAGTATCCATTAATTAATCACCAAATAAATCGAGTTCTGGAGATGTAGTGACGTTCAGATAACGGTTTAGGATTGAATAATTTCATGAATAAGACTGTACTCGCGTGATGTGCAATGTCGAGACGATAACCCGCAAAATTTAGGGAACGGGTTTGGACTCTACCGATACTCCGAATTTTACCTTTATAATATAGCATAACAAGGAGACCAGAAAATAGCATCATATTCCAAAATCGAAAACCAGTATTGTATAACTGTAAGTTATGGGTATACATTATTTAAATTCATTTTACACGTTTGCGCTCACGTACTGCAGACTAAAATAGGGGTTGTCGTGGGTTTACCATACATTATTATGTAATGTTTTTTTTTGTACATTCGAAACGTAATTTCGATAATACTGACGAAAAAAAAATAAAAAGGTAATTTTTGCACATAATTTCATGATGCATACGGTATATGCACCCGATTTCGAATGTCGCAAACTCCATCGTGTCTCGAAAAAACTGTAATAACGATTAAAGTTTCCACACGCGGCCGTCTCGTACATATATATATATACGAACACTAATCCAGGCTTAGTGTTATAGTCGTATATAACTCGTAGCGGCCAGAGGGCCCGCGTGGAGGGTTGGCATATAATAACTGCACGTAATGATATAATAAAAATACGCCGTAGACGGCGAACTCGACTCGTTCTGCGCAGTAGGTACACCCATAAACTTACTGTTTTTCGCCGGTCGCTAGTATTGTTATTATTATTATTATTATTATCATTACAACAAACGGAAAACTTACGTAGAGTGTTTAACCCCTTCTCCCCACTCTACCCGTTGAAATAGTCGTTCTGGAATGATATTAGTACGATCTAACAATAACTTAAAAAATAAAAAAAAAAAAACATGTACACAAATCATATACGTAGGTATATTTTAACCATAAGCGAGATTTGAGAGGGGCTTGGGGGGGGGCTAAGTCCCCTCAAAATTAATCATAGCCCCCCCAAAATGGTTAATATATATATATATCCCTTTCCACCTTTATATATCTCGGGGAGCATACACACAGTACACATATATGCAAATTATAATAGCCCCCCAAATTTAAAACTCAAATTGCGCCTATGATTTTAACGTAAAATCGTATATGGCTCGTGCCGAGACCTTATAGCGTTTTGCTCGTCGAAAGTAGTATAATATTTCGTTTTAACTGATGCTCGTTGTGGTGATTATTTCTACTGTGCGATATATTTTAGGTTCCGATAACCTTTACGAAAACGATTCAGGACCATTTTAGTTATTAATTAATATTTTGAACGATATATAATAATAATATTCTTTTTACCATTCGTCAAACATTCAGCCTTCCGTCATAAATTGCCCGTGCCTTCCAATCTGTTCCCCCTCTTAGCTCTTCATTCTTCACTATATCTTTCCACCAAATTGCTTTTATGACGTAATATTATTATTGACCTATTTTATTATGTTTTTAGTCTTCGCGGGACAGAAAATGATCGCTCACATACAGTACGAGATATTGTTACATTGTGTTATCATAAGAATGTGTTTATATAAAAATATTTTTGTTTTTGTTTGGGCTTAAACATATGTGATTGCACAATCACAGCAGGGTAGTCGTAATAAATCATATAATATATTGGTAGGTTAGCTATTTAATTTCCATCGGAGAGGGGAAGGGAGGGGAGGGACGACCACCCAAAAAACCACCATATTTTCCGATTTTCGACTATGATATTATATTATATTGTTCTGTCGAGGAACCGCGCGTATATAAGTACGGAACAACACATGTTAGTTGCATATCGGAACCGCCTGTGAGCCATTACAAATATCGATAGTTGAATAAGATAAGATAATTTTCGATAACGAGAAACAACCGATACATTTATTGACCATAATATTATCATCTATAGCCATTACTCATGGTTAAAATATGGTTGACACACAAAAAATGTGTATGTACATTTTGTAGATATTTTATTTTAACTGATATTGAATTTCCAAACAAAATATGAATTAATGTGTCTTTTTTTATGATTTTATTGCAGCGGAGAACCTATGCGATTCCACAACGGCCTATGGCGTAGTAGATAAGTACGGTTTAAAGTGTAAAGAACAATTTTCGATAATATTCCGTAGTACAAATTATGTAGGTACTCGAACGATTAAAATTAGTTTTATAAAAATTGAGTCTGAGTTATTATTGTGGACAAAGGTTATTAATAATTTATCACGTTTAACTTGAGTACTAATAGTTGTTATATTAATGGTAGTTACATCGCTGGTTTTTGAATCGACTTAACTTAATCCAGTTTATTATTAAATAAAATTATTTGCTTATCCTACCTCGATATAATATGTATAGTATGACTGATGGTCTCAAGAAATGATTCGTTTAATATATAATGAGTATTCGGCATTATGTAAAGGAATACGCAAGTTTATTGACATACAGTATTATTTTAACATTATAAGTATGAATACCTAATTTGTATAGTATTATGATCTGTTAATAACTATATTATATTTTAATTGATCAATACATCAAAATATTATTTTGTTGAGACGTGATATAATGACGTGTTTGTGTTGTTGCTTGTTGATAACACACCTGCAGCGATATTGTTTTGTAATTGATTCATATAAATATAGAATAATATTAAACAAGTAAAATAAAACTCAATATAATATAATTGCAGAAAATTATATTGTATTTTTTTTTTTACCGTTTTGTATGGTATACTTCTATCAGTTTTATCGAGTTACAGAACATAAAATCATTGATTTTCAATAATTTATACACATATTAATATGCAATATTATATGAGTCACACGTGAACACACGTAGTACAACTTATATGATGTCATAAGTACGGTTAAGATTTATATGTATTTGCGTGTTTTTTTTCTTTAAGTCCAAATTGATTGATTCTCAGATTTGTCTACGATTTGGCTTATTCTCGTTTAAATAGAACCATTTTTTTTTGCATATATTTGCATATTTTGAACATAAAGCACATAATTGCGTACTTATAGATTTTTGAGATTTCGATTTTTTTTGAAATTTTGATAATTTATTGTTAATTTTAAATGGTGTCAATTTCACAAAATCGATAGTTTTTGGTTTATCCGGCGAATTTTCGTAAATATATAGCATAAATACTACCTATTTAATAAATTTTATTTTGATCGAACGACCGATAGAATTAACTACACATTGTTTATCGACGTATAGAGTGAGACAGCACAGAAGTATTTAATTTCATTAGTACGTCGTGTGTTGCGTAAATGTGCGGACACTTATACTTAATAATTTCAGTGGTTTTAATAACAATATCAGTTTTATAAAATGACGAAAGTTCAAAGTGAAAGTACCGAGTTATGTTAATTAGTTGAAGAATTTTCAGCTGATGTTTTTAAAAAGATGGTAAAATACTATATTGTATAATTTGTGATCAATCTGTGCCCGTAACAAAACGTTTTCAGGTAGTATAGCAGTTAAATGGCAATCGATCAAAAAGTCCGGGGACAAAAAGTCCGTTTTAAAAAAAGTTGATCAAAAAGTCCGGATTATTCAGTTTTTATAGTCGGACGAAAAGTCCGAAAATACAAAAATATATTCTATATAATTAATATTTATTTTAAAAATTTAAAAATGTTTGTAGACATTATATATTATACACATTATATTATTATATATTTTTTCTATTTTCTTATTTTCATTAATTATAATTACATAAAATATTTTATATTTTCGGACTTTTGTTCAACATCTTTTTAAAACGGATTTTTTGTCCATGGACTTTTTGACCCCGGACTTTTCGTCCGCGATTTAATTTAAATACAAGCAAGCCAAGTCTACGACTCATAAGCATATATTACAATATAATATAAATTATGTACTATGTACAAATAATAAAGGTATACGTATATTATATTATAATGCGATTGCGCGATATGATTTATTTTTTAATGTATTTAAATCGGTTTTTATTGATTTTAGTGATTTTTTTTAAACATCTAAAGTATGGACGCTTTCATAGTTTTGTTATATTCGTGAATTACTTTTTAATATATCATGCCATAACGACGTCAACGCGAAATATTTTTAAAGCGGTATGCAGATAAGTTTATTTCTGGTATGTTTAAAATGCATATTTCACAAATTATTTATGTGTAGTACATAGGCATTTTGAAAAAAACGGGGGACCGACAAGATATTCACGTCAACATGCAAGGGTGTTAAAGTTACTAAAAACAATTTATTATTGTTGTTCTTGTTGTTGCACTTGAAGGTATTCTGTGAAAATAATTATTTTTTATAAATATTAATACACATAGTTAAACATATATATTTTATATATAATTAATATATTGTAGGTACCTATATGATATTATAATACGATTAGATAAAGAAATTTGTGGCAAAAACTTTTATTCAAAGACGTACTTTTTAATTAATTTTTACGGTATACCGACCGTGATGGTAAAGAAATTTCAAATTAGGTATAAAAATATTTCCTTCAATATTTTTATTTTAAGTTTCTATAAAATACATTTTTCGGCATTCTCGACCTTTGCGTATGTATAATATATATATTTATATGAACCCTTACTTTTACTTATTTATATTCCTACGACCTTTTTTTTTTATAACAAAATATACAATCCTGTAGTCGGATTTATCCCTCAAATATATACTCGTTCACGTTTTGTAATTTACTGAGAATATCGATTTTCGTTGGCTTTTATATTATGTATAGTACGCTCTGTGTTTATTTTTTTAATTTTAGGAAATTTATTTTTATATTTTCATTTTAATAAAATAAGCATTAAACAACTAATACAATGTTTTTTTCTTTTTTTACTATAAATTTGTTTTACATTTTTACTACAAAAAAATAGGTAGTAATAATAACAGTCATAATTATTATTATTAATAACATCATCATTATCATTGTGTAAATTAGTTGAGAGCAAAATATTGAAAAAAAATCTCAAATTTAACGACTCGGCCGACGTTTTTAATGTCGTATTGCATTTATAACCATTATCAACTGCTGACAACTTTATAACATTCGCATTTCAATATGATAATAATTATTACCAAGAATGTTCTCATAAAAACAAAATATTTTTATCGAGAACACTGAAGTAGTTTTCTAATACATGCAAATCCTAAATAATAAATAATATTATATCATAACATTTTATTAGTATTATTATGATTCGACATTGTTTTTCATCATCTAAAACCCATCATTCGCGATTTTACGACATAACGGAGCCTTGGCCACTATATTCTAATAATTATTTACAATCTGCAGGTTGGAGAAAAAAATGAAAATACACACACACACACACACACACACACACACACACACACACAACAGACGAATACAACAATTTTCATTTAGAAGCACGTCATTATACATTCATCTCACGCGTCACGGATCCGCTAACACTCACATATGATTATTAATTAGCCGGAACGCCTATGTTTGAGGATTCGGAGTTCCGAGGGTAGGGCGAAATAATAATAATAAAAAAAAAAAAAAAACCTAAAACAATCAACCCCAAGACACTCCTATATCGCTCAAACGCCTCTGCAATTATATATACAATATTATCGTTATATATTATATACATTTAGTCGCATCGTATATAATCCGGCGGGGGCGGTGAGTTATGTGATGGGTAAATGTGTATACTGTACACATATATATTATAAGAAACGCGCAGAAGCTGAGGTGCGATATTAAAACACTACGAGTGTATAGTATATTATAGATGTTGCGAGGACTTATGAGAAGACGCTATGTACCCGCGCAGTGTGTTGTCCCCGGATAATATGGCAAATTTGGTTTTGGCAAAACTGTCGTTCACACAATAATAGGTGTATCGTTGCTATATCGTGCGTCACACTCGGAATTCGCTCGAAAATGAAAATACCTTGACAAAAAAAAAAAAAAAGCGACCCTTACGAACAAGGGGATTATGTTTTTACTTCTATGCGTCTGAAGCCAACTCCCGGTGTGTGGTCAACACACTCCACCGTTAAAGCTATACATTGTGGAAACACGCACGCACACACACACACACACAATCGGTCCTGCAGCGTCTTGTGAGTCGGACTCGCAGCACGCAGCAAAGGCGACAGTGTGGGGTTGGGGGTGAGGGGCTGCTGGTGTAGAAAACAGGGGCGGTTGCTGGTGCGGGGCTGGTCGCACGAAACAGCAGGACAGTGTCGTATACAAATGATGGTGGGAACACGGCGATGATGATGATGATAATAATAATAATAATAATAACAATAACAATAATACATGGAAATGCATGTACGGCAGAGGCGGCGTATTGTAAACGCGACGTCGTACACACATACACGCCCCCACCCCCCACCGATGACAGTTATAATCGTCTTGAAAAGGACGACAACTATACACTATACAACATAATACGGTACACGCGTACGTATGTGTATAATAGTGATATACGAAAACGCCATTTGCCGATGATCGATGCGCGCGACTACAGCACCGATTTTATAGGCTCTTCGATCCCGAGCTCTGACACGCGTGGTAGACCGCCACCGATCGCCACTGACGACGTTTCACAGTCCGCGTCAACCGTCCGTGTTCCGCACAGCGTTTTAACATATTATAGTTTTAATATAATATATCATCGCCACCATCGCTATTCCGCGCACAGACGGTGTTGTATCACATACGTTCGCCAGCTCTCCGGATAATATAAAATATAATAACATATACGTATATCTATAGTAATTAAAAATCGAGATAACGCGCGCCCGTTAATAATAAACAACGTATTGCTATCATACGCCGATAAATAAACGATTAACGAAGTAAAAGAAACCGTTTCGGTCGGTCCGGACCGGATCAGTTCGACGTCATCACGCCCGCGACGCGCTACTACTGCTGTAACGCTACGCGACCGACCGAGTTAGCTGTGTGCCGATCGTAGAACGTTTCGAGTTTGTTTTCGCCGTTTTATTTTATTTTATTTTTTCATCTTCATTTTTTTCCACCCTCGTCGCCGCCAATTCGTTTCGATTTTTCTATTTTTTTTTTTCTGTTTTTTTTTTTTGTTTTTTTTATTGTCCGGTTGTCGTCGATTTTCGTTTTCACCGTTCGATTCTCCGCGTGGCCGACGGACGCGCAGTGAAATGCGCCAAGTCCATTTCCACACGGCGATGCAAGTGAAAGGTAAAATCGCACTCCCGATTCTTCAGTAGTCCCTGTATCGCACTGCCATTGTAATTTCGCGTTCGAGCACCAAGAAATCATCGACTCCCGTTCCTGTGACCATGGCTATCAAACGCTACAGGAGATCGACTAGAGGTCAGTATATTCCTAGTCATAATAATATATTATCGTTTACAATAAAATATTATTTTTACTACTTATAGTGTACTATAGTACAGTCCGGTAGGTAGGTATTTTGTTTTTTTATTTTTTTTTGGTCTAGAAATATAAATATTTTTGTGCGTACACCTTCTTTCATAATATTATTTATATTTTTGTTTTTCTTTCCAACCCTCGTGTTTTTAATTTTTTCGTTACACTTAATAATTATGAGCCAATAAAATAAATTTAAATATTTTTTTATACTCCATTATACATTTAGTATATTCCGTACGGACAAATATTTGTTTAATCTGAACGGGCGTCGTATTATAGATAGGCGCTCCGTGAAAAGTTTTGCAAACAAAATTAAATCAATTCCGGTACCTATATGCGCGTTTGTTTGTACTGCTGGGTAAACTATTATGTTATGTCTATATTATCGCGTACGGCAAAATGTAAACTCGCTGTAGGTATATTCAGATATTATTGTTCACTATTAAGCATAACGAATATAAACATACGTCGAATTGACCATTTTCAGATATTATAATATTTATCGATATTGTAGTTTGCTTATATGATAATAGAAACATTTAAAATATTTATAAATATTATTCAATTAAACGCAATCATCTATATGTATAGCATGGTTAAAATTTTGTTTGATATGTCATATATATATGTAAATATTATATATATGTACTCTTATTGACTTAATAGTATACTTCTAATGTCTAATAATTGTGTTACTTATCGAATCGTACGCACTATAATATTGTTATACTTCAGTATTATACGTATATTGAATAAAACATTTCACGTAATCATATTATGATTATTAAGATTTAACACGTTCAATGAGTAAAAAAACGTATAATGTTCCATCATCTATTGATATATGCATTTATTTTACCGACCTACTTAACAGACACAAATTTGTGATTTTTTTTGGTGTTACTATATGTAGCAGTCAGTAATAATATTATTAATAGGTAAATATATAAAATATTAGTCGGGGCAACACTGTTACATGCAGCCCAATATGTATTATACTATACGAACACGGTAGGCATAGGTGTTATTGTAACAGTATGATGTATTGTATTTTGTATGTGCTATATTGTCCGTCGACGCTATCGAGAGATCAGAACCTAACTATAATGTAACAATTTTATTATTGTATTGTGTTTAAAAACGAAAAAAATAAACGGAATCGTACGGGTACAATAGGAAAACAATTTAAATTATGCGATCGATAAATAACAGTGTTGAATATCTACGTGTCCGTGCTACCGGAGAAAAATGTTTCATTTGACAATATAATATTATTAATATTATAATGTATTTGATATGCGATTAATACGATAAAATTGTTATTGAGATCGTAAAAAAAAAATCGTTCGTAAACGTTCATTTAAATATGACAGCGTTGTTTGGACACCCCCTTCCATCAAGCCGTCCGGTTTTGTAAATTATTAACCATATTACTGATTGTATAGTATAATACAGATTGTATATATTTTTTTTCTTTTAATAATAAAAATAAAAAAATATGACAGTAGGCCGAGTAATAGGGATTTTCATTTTACTTGTAACAATAATAATAATTAATAATGATTGGTTACGAGAAATGGCAACGTACGATAAATGAAATATATATCAACACTCCGAATGTCTGACGTTATAACGCAGTCTCATTATTAACATAGTCTTGCCTCACCGTTTAAATCCTTCATCCGTATCGACCGTCTCTTATCAGTATAATATATAATATTGTTATTTTTCGAATTCGAGTGGAAAACAGTGCCTTATCACCGGCCCGTGAACCCGTGCCCTCTGTTGTTATTGTGTTTTATTTTTCAAAACGATGATGACGACGACGACGACGACGAACTTTTAATATTTTTACGGTTTTCTACCGAACCACGCGAACGCGAAGACCATTAAAATGTGGAGTACATCTTTGGTGTATTATTATTATACACACACACACACACACACACATCTAGGTGTATAACGTACATTATAATATTATATTATATGTATTATGTACCTACACGTGTTTTACGGCCGCATAATATCATATTGTTACCGCTGCTACCGACAAAACTATATTGTATATTTTAATGCACAAACGTATACATATACACCATAATAATATTATACATCTGTACAAAGACGCTGCTCGCGTATTGAATAATATATTATAATAATGCCGCGCGGTGCTCGGCGAACGCGTTAATTGGCCTACTTGCTCGGATAGTGAGTATTATTCCCGTACGTTGTTTTCAAGAGTTTTTCGTGTAATTCATCTCTTTTTAACGTTTAGATAAATGCATTTTTTTTTTTTTTTATCATATTTACCCCGTCCACCGATAATATTATTAACCATAGATATAGCTAAGCAACGTGTAAGTGGGTTCATTACCATCAAATGCGTTCATATTATTATTGTTAAATAATACTATTTTAAGATTTTAACACGTCGATCGACCATTCCGATAAGAAAAAAAAAAAAAAATTCATAAATTATCGGGTTCGGGCTGACAGGACTACTGCCGCGCTTATCATTCGACCCCACTACTATCACACATTATTGCCTATTCACATAACTTGTGATTGAATCGTAAGAATATGATGTGCGGCTTGGCGACCCGCACTATTCATATTGTCGACGACATTCGGTCTCCATTGGCCGCTTTTGCACACTCGCTGTACACGACACGTTTCTTTGATTCGGTACGGATGAAAAATACGAATGTATCATTATGTTACGAAGTGAATCGAGTCGATTAAAATTTTGGACATCCTACAATATCGCACGACATGTATACTATATTATCGTGTAGCATTCGAAATAAACATTGCGGCGGTACGACTGTTATTCCAAAAGTGTTTGGATATAATGCTGCACGTCGTTATGTTCAGTGAATAAGTTGGTATACTGTAGTTTTTCACGAGCGTACCTTTTCTGACATTAGCACTTCTACGCAGGTAGGCCAAGACGTATTGCCAATCGAACTGCTGTTGGTAAGTCGGTTATAGCCGTGTAATGTACACGACGACATTATTTTGAAGAGGCGCGCGTGCCCCGTTTTTGATCGAAACACAATGCACACGCACGCTTTATTCGCGATGAATAGAGTCGTCCTTTTATCCATTCTGCCGTGTCGTGTGACCCTGAAATCGACGCCGAGCGAACGGGACACGCACCTACCGGCGTCGTACGTTATGCATACACACTCGGGGGTGTCTTCGCGTGTATAGGTAGACGACGACGAATACAATGTAAACACCCCGAACACAACAACGCTACGGCTTTGACAAGGAAAAAAAAAATGTGCATCCATGAAACCATTGTGCACACCACAATGTCACAACGATCGTATCTAACGGACGCCGATTAAACCACCATGCGACGCTTGTGGTTGGTTATTGTGAACGGCCGCGCGCGCCGAGTAGAAATATTTTAATGGTGATATAACGAGCAAATAATTTCTTTGGCATTTTTCGTATCCAATTTAGCCGTACCATTAAAACGTCGTCGACATTTTATTCGAACCATATAGACTTTGATTAGATTTCGTCTGTCTCCGCTAAAAACTGTCGAGAACCGCTTGGTGTTGCTCGGCAATAATAATTGTAGCTTTTTTTTTTTCTTCTTCTTCGTCACACACACGCACATAACAATAAGCAGATACGTTTATCACGCGACATCGTTTATTGTAATTGCCTACACATTTTTCGTCGTCGATTAGCGTTTTTGAAATCATAAGACGGCACATCGTTATTACGAATAATAGACTAATCTAGGGTTCAAAGTCGAATTTTTTTTTCATTTCCGGAGCTAAATGTCGCAGAGCGACATCGATCTATGTAACATTATATTTTATGAGTACATATTATTTTTGCGATAAGACTACATTCAATTAATTACTAATGTGTATTGTTAACTGATACATTATTATTATCGTCATCTAAACAAATACAACGTTACAATTATATTATACGAATTGGATAGATCGCATTATGTGATTATACGTAGTAAAATTATACCATCATTTTAGACTTTGATTTCACAAATGACCAACTTAAAATTTTCCCCGTTCTAGATAACCGGGCAATGTTGAGAGAATCTTTTTACATCTCCGTGTACACAACTGTATGTGAGATACATATTAATATTATACTCATCGGTTGTTGCGTAAAAAATCTTCTCTGAATTGGGTTTTACAATTTCAACATTTTGCACAACATGTTGTATACAATTTAAATAGCTATATAATAGCTACATAATATACCACAATTCCGTGGTTTAATAAATTAGGTTGATTAATGATTTAGAGTGTATTCGTTTAGATCACAGATAAGTAGCACATATAAGTAGTCTTATTATACTTATTGTTGAATTATTTATAATTTATATATATAATGATATTTTAACATTGAATTTCTAAAACTAAAATTCATTTTGTAGAAAATATTGAAACGACACTAGTTTTTTGT
The DNA here is from genome assembly GCF_003676215.2 of Rhopalosiphum maidis. NCBI lineage: Eukaryota > Metazoa > Arthropoda > Insecta > Hemiptera > Aphididae > Rhopalosiphum > Rhopalosiphum maidis. The sequence continues at coordinate 12,941,812 of NC_040879.1, forward strand.
GCGGTATAGGGGGGTCCCGATTGCCTTCGCTGGGGGTCACTGTGGTCAAAAATAATAAAACACTGATTTACAAAATGAACCTTTCGTTCGAAATTTGGCTTTCCCAACGATATGATACAAAATTATACTTAATTTAGATATTGAGAGAAGGGGGAGGGTCGCGAGACTAAAAATGTTGATAAACGCTGCAGTATAATAATTTAAAGCTCATATTAATTTTATTGAACGATCAATTTTTAATATGCAATTTTTTACATACTAGTAAAAAGTAATAAACCTATGATTAATAATATTTATTGTTTTACTAGTTGTAGTTTTAGTTATATTAGTTATAGTATCATCAATTATATTATTCCATACAGGCATATGGCCACAAATAGGATCCATTAATTTAATTGGTACTTATAGTTACTATATTATATATTTATATAAATATAGTAGGTGTTTAAATGATTATATTTTGTAATAAATTAACAAATACATTTTTAATATTATCTTAAATTAACTATTTTATTGTAGTAGTAATTTGTATTGTTGCTTATTTATTTTAGTTTTTTTTATTTTTAGTATTTTTCCGGGATTAGATTAGGAGAGTATTAGTCATTCAACTAAAAGGTTATTGTTAATACTTTAAATTCAAACGATAGATTTGATTGCTTTAGACTATACAGTTTAAATATAATAATGATTTAATAATCAAATAATATGTACATATATTTTGTGATTTTAATAATAATATAATAGTCCAGTTCTACAACAATCATATCATCAGCTATCTTTTATTTGCGATTTCTATAGAAAGCAATTAATATACTGAAATCGAAAATGTCAAATTCTGTATTATCATTTATCATGTTTATTCAAGACTTTATTTTCTAATCAGTAATTAAGAGAAAATAATTATATTTTTGTTACCGATTAAGTAACAATTCTGCTAGTATATAAATTAAAAAAATAAATTGCTTAAAAATATTATTGAGGTAGCAATATTGTAAAGTCATAACCATTTACATGTCATTAAATTTTAGGAAAAAAAGATTATTATAATAAAAAAAAATACATGGTGCACATTTTAGTTGTTTAAACCGACATTATCATTACTTGATAATTGTTTTTCAGTAATCTTATGGGGCTTATAATGTATGAAACGTCTTTGTAAATACTGCTAAAATTTGTTTTATCGTGTTTTTTTTTGTTGACATAGATACCTTAAAACCTATAAATTCCCACTTAACTATAATTTAACCGAAATTAAGATATATTTAAATTATATATGTATAAAGTTTAATAACTATACGTATATAATATATAGCTACATAAAAAATATTAATATACATATAGGTACGTATAATAGCAATACAAATACAAATTTATAAATATAGTGCTATTAACACGAATTTAAGCTTAAAATTAATAATGTGAAGTAAGTACACGAAAGAAAATTATTGATACTAATATGATGTAATTATGTATAAAATTAAAAATTAATTCAACGGTAAATGTCTAGTTATTGCAATGTCATACTTAAAATTTTTAACGGAGTGTGGAGTAGAGGTATCAGACATTATAACAAAAAAGTTTTTCTAGCTTTTCGCGAATTTCGAATAATGTTTATTATTATTATTGTAACATTAAAAAATCTATATAATTTAATAATTGTACAAAATATTACAATATAATATACGTTTATGAAAAAGCTCGTGTTTTTAAAATTTACATAAAGGCGAATAGGAAACTAACCCTCAACTGTAATAGTTTTAATCCACTGTTAACTAAACCAACTTAAGAATAATATGTGGGTGTGGCAAACTTTTCAAAAATCCTGAAACCAAAAAATAGATAAATATCAAGTGAAGATTTGTTTTTTATATCTCTCGTCTCCCACACCTTATATACTTTACCGAGGTAAACCAAATACAACGAACTATTCAATTGCATTAATAAGCTGCTTGTGTATTGTATTGTCGTTTGATTTTAATTTCTCAAATACTTTTTTAAAAGTTTATTAAACAAACTGTCTTTTAAAACACAATGACTGTTGTTTGCGTGGTAGAACTCACAGACGTAACACAATTCTTATATTAATAGTTAAAATACTAAAATAAAACATTTCTAAGACTCTCGAAAGGTGCACAACATTTAAACTTAAATTAAAAAAAAAATAATATACAGTGTTCTGGGCGGGTAATTAAAAAAAAAACTGCTTACACCTTCTCCGCGCATTCCGCAGTAATGTACCGATCGACAAAGGAAAAAACAGAGCGGTTTTTAAATATTTTTTAATTAGTTTATTTTGTATTTATAATACCTATATACGGACGACGTTTAAATAAATTAGTAATGTATCATTGTCAGAATCTTTCTCGGTTGATTATTCCAACACTTTGATTAATTTTTAGTTATTTTCTACCCCATTATTTTGTTTTCGGGGTGCATTGTAATATCGAGAAAAAAAAAGTAAGCAATAAACATTATTTAATTAGATTTTTAATTTATCGATAAATCGGGCAATAGGAATATAAATATATATGTAATATTATACAATAATCGTTCCAATAGCTATTTATTTTGTTTTTATTAACGGTGTTGGTCCGTATAATATTATATACATTTTAAATTAACCGATTTATATTATAATTATATATATAGGGCACGGGAACACGGTATTATTGTATATATAGTAATAATTCTGGACGGAATAACAAACACGGATAAGAATATTATTACTATTCAAAGAGTTTGGCCGCGGGGCAACTATTAAGACCTCCTTTACGGCTCCGGCGCGTATCGGCGTTTGATGTTTTTACGTTTACAACATTCGTAAGCAATAATCATCGTATTATAACGACTACAGGAAGGTATAACGTTTAGATAGCACTTCGAAAATAATATATTCACTCCAGAGTTGGGCTCACGCGGTCCCTTCGACGCATAGGTATGACGGGCGGTCCGACAGTCGATCGAAAAAATCAGAGAGGGACGTCAGAAGGAACGTCGTCGTGGTCGTCGATCTCGTCCCTCCCGAACGCGGTTAATATATATTATAATAATATTATGACTACATAATATACCTATAACGGGGGTGGGTGTAGGCATTTACATTTTATACGGTTGTCGCCGCGCCGCGCCGTCAAGGGTGAAACCGACCAACTGTGTGTATACACGCGGGCCCGGCAAAGGGGTATTTCGACGAGAAAATATATAATAATAAAACGATATAATAAGAATTTCGTTATATTATTTTTAAAACGGACGTACGACCGTCTACTATAAAAACGGAAACGGATCGTTCGGATGCGCGACAAATTTTATAACGTTTTAGTTTACATTATTTTAATGTATTTTTTTCTCCGCCAATAATCCAGCCAGTGTATGCACACGATAACAACAAATTAACGCCCCGTCATTTTTCATACTTACGCTGATAAGTGCAGCGTGTCGCTCGGAATAAAATTACCTACTTGTTTAAAAATAATATTTCTCTCGTTATAATATTAACGTAACCAAAGCTTATGTAAATATTCGTTCGTATAAACGATATCATTATGATTTAAATATAACACGATTTTGATAATGTACACAATTATTTTGAGTCGCGCAATAACATTTTATTATAATTATTTTTTATTTCACGTTTTAAAATCTAATTATTATTTTAAAATCTATTAACGTCGTTAAATATAAGTATTTTTTTTTTTAATGTTTATTTAGTGTACTTTATTTACATAATTAAACGAAATTATAAATTATTGAGTTTACGAGATTAAATAGTAATAATAATATATAAATAAATTATTAATTTTATCGTTAGGTACAAAATGTCTTTCAACGTTATAGTTCCCTCGAGTAATTTATTTTTTTCTGCTTAATTTTATTATTCGATAAAGTTACCCACAGGAAATCTGACGGTATGTTTTCTAAAGAACAAGGTACACGTCCATGTATTAGTTATGAATAATTAATATAAATTATTAATTTACAATTTAAACAACGCGATAAAAAATGTATTTAAAAAAAAAAAGTTATCCGAAAGATGAAGAATGGTTATATTGGACACTCTGTATAGAGTATAATTATCTGTATTACCTATATATATATATGATACTTGTAAATATATATATATATATATATATTCAATTAAAATACTATTAGTTAAAAATGTGTCCAATAAATTCAATATTGCTGTAGCAAATAATTCGATTAAACTGTTGAATGCTTATGCCCAAATACATTAACAAGTATCAGAGTTCAACAATGTTGATAATTTGTATGAGATCAATATATTAACGACTGTAATAGCGAACATTTTGCAGTTATGATAATATTAGACATTCTCTATTAATACTTATCTATCTAATATGATCTCCGATGAATGAAATAGTTATCGTTTCGCATAAAAAAAAGGAACAAATAAGTTCTATTTCCTTTTATATGTAGGTACATATAAATATAAAGAGAACCGTTATCGTAAACATGATTCATTCCTGGCTCCTGCGGCAAAAAAAAAAAACAGTGTTAATTCACTGATTAATGTGATTTTAACAATTTACAAGGACACTAAGATTTATTGTCGAGCACTCGTTTTGCTTCACTCACCTGTGAGTGAGATTGTGCACTATCAATAATTGTTCTCAGTGGCATTCATAATATTACAAATGATGGAGAAGAGGGGTGGAGATCTCGAGAAAGTGTTAGGTAAATTTTAACATGTTAAAAAAATTAATAAATATTATTTGTACGCACTGAACAGTTTTGAAAAAAAATTAAAATTCAATTTTGTGAAAATATGAGCTAACCGCGGTGCACTACTTGAAATATTTAAAGAGCCAAATTTAGAATTGTTTTCAAATATATGAGCACACCAGTATTTTGCTCCAAAATCCAAGGTAAACAACGAAAGACAATTGCCAACATCAGTAATACCCACAGTCTCATTCTGTCTTTAATTACAGTATTATTTGCAGAAAGACAAAATACGACATCGTTCCCATGAGAAAACAGTAAAACGATACAATTATAGAGATTGATTTTCAAAAAGTTACTGCTTAAGCTGCTTAAAAAAATAAATAATTAATTTGTTTATACTTTAAGGCTTTAGTTGTTAAATAAATAATTAAAAATGGATGTACAATTTCTACAAAATATTATTGTTTCTCTATAAGACGTGTTTCAGATTTAGAATCGTCAACGTGTCTTAATTAACTAAATAATTTCGTTGACTACAAAACAAATAACAACAAAAATGATTTGAAACCGTTCGTAAAATATTTAGGATTGAAGTTTTTTGAAATTTTCATTTTAGATAAAATGCTTTAATTTCCAATGTTAAATTCTTTAAAAAAAAGCTATCATCTATTAATATGATTCAATCGTAAAATATTACAACATATTATATTATATTTTCATGGCTATGAAATAACTGTGCCCATGATAAATTAATAAATAAATACAATAGAAATATTTTTATAGAATACTTACTTATATATTTGCATATTATAATATTATAATACTGTTATAATTTTCTCTTATTACAATAAGTATATTATGATGTTTAGGTATATAATATTATACAGTGCACACGATGAGATTTTAACATTATCATTCTGTTGGATGTATGAGGTGTACGCGACCACGAGTCAGGGGCGTGCCTAGACATTTTTTGTGGGGTGGGGGTCAATAATTTTCCGCATATATTATATTATATTACAAACAACTTTTATTAATAATTTTTTTTTTGGGGGGGGAGGGTCACCCCCCCTAGGCACGCCCCTGCCACGAGTACTGTGATAAGCACGTTCGATATTGGAAATTATAATACGAAACGAAATCAGTGTACACACGCGATCGATACGCCAGTGACATTATATGTGTATTATAGGTACCTATAATATCACCTATGGTATAATAAACAAGCATAATATTTTTTTTTTTTTACTTTGGCATCCCAGTACTCGGCCATATAACGCGGAGACATTATTTTTCGGTTATAAAACGCGAACGAAAACTGCAGTAAAATGTCGAGATCGAACGTGCTTAATCTAAAATCAGTTGAATATTTGCGTAAAATATTAATTGCTATACATAATATATATACTCGTAATTTATCAATACCACGCACGGACGGCAAATCGTTTTTCACCCGAGGCGAAGACGTATCGAATCGGTTTATCAAGTCGATAACGTTATTAATTTGATGGACAGTAAAATAATAGGATTTTGAAAATTTCACCGATAAGCCGCGATTGCACTACAGATATAAACTTAATCAGCTATCAGTGGATCCAGAGTTCGTCAATTTAGACCTTCTCTTTTAATTTTTGTTGACCCCAGTGTCAAATGTTTTGAAAATAAGCAACTTAGCAGATGCGATATGGTTTTTTTCGTTAACTTAATTTTTTTTATTGTACTTTGTATTTTGTTTGATGTACATAAATTATAGACGATTGTCATGATTTGGTAAAAACCAGCGCTTAACTATAATATTTATTACGTTTCATCACGTATTTTCACAATTTTTACTAATTTTCCAAGAACTATGACGAAAACTTAGTATTTGATGAATGTAATTTCCGTTGTTAAAAAGTGCTGAACATAATGCGTTTAGACTTTTTTTTACTTCCCAAACATTTTTCTCAGTAGCTCGAAACGTAAAGAGACGTCACGTAACACCATAATTCAATTGCTATTATATAGGGCAAGCACGTTAGAGATATAAGAACTGAAAGTATAGGTAATAAGGTCAACAACTAATCTGAAGTTAAATGTATTACTAAAATAAGCAAACTACTTGATAAATATTAATGAGGAAATCGAAAATTGTATTGTGCCGGGAAAGACGGTTACCCTTTCAAATCCTCTTTTTTTTTTTTGTAAATACTAAATAGTTACGATCGTGTAGTTTATTCTAAATAGTAGGTACTCAAATAAAAATTTATTTCATGTAATTACATAAAATTATGTTTAAATAAAATTGGAAAAATGTATATATATATATATAGTATTATGTATGTGATTTGTTTGTATAAATAACGAAAAATACGTCCAATGATTGAATGTTTTGGGTTAAAGTTTGAATGAAAAATAAAAGTTGATGTTTTTTATATTCATACTTAGGGTCGGTTATTCTAGGGTCTTCCGTAACAATATTTGTTTAACTCGCTGCAGTGTAGTTTTAAAACCAATCACACAAACAATTATGTTTGAACAACGCATCGGTAATAATAATGATTCATAAATAGTAGGTAAATAGGAGATTGTTATTTGCGCATCTGTAGTCATACCTACTACGGCAGCTGCGCATTCAGTATTAATGATATACTAAAACGTATTACGAGTAAACACGGTATTCCGATGAGCAGCACAATAATATTATTTTATTAATATATCGTACAGAATTTTGCATCATCGCGATAACTTCAATATTATTGTCCAACGTTTAACTGTTCCGGTCGTTAAATATTTTATTGTAAACCGTAATGTATTTATAACAATATACCTACGTGTATAAAAATATTTATAATAGTTACATACTTACGTGTGCGAAATCATATAAACACCTATAACTATATGCAGCCATGTCAGGAAGTTATATAACAATAAATAAGCTGATCGCACGCCCTAAAAGCACCTATACTTTCGTGTAAATATAATGCAATACAATTTTTTGGTACCGAAAGTATAATATTATTATTTATTATACAATACTAAGCATGTCGAAAATATTATAGTGTGTTAAGTTTTACGTATAATTTTATTTTTATACATGTAATAACTAAATAAAACCGTAATACACAATTATTATGGTTGTATATTAAGAAAATTATAAATAATAAAAGTACAATGATATTATACGTTGCAGCAATAACCGCGGTAACGGTCAATAATAAATGTTCGTGATAAAATATCTTATACATAATAATAGCTTGGTCTGTGCATTGTCGTTGTGTACAGTGTAATGTTATATTCGTATGTGTTGCTTAATAATAATGTAATATATCGGAAAAAAGAACTTCGTAGATAATATAAAAAACGATTTACTTTTCCCATTAAAATGGTTCTTTGATAATGTGCGTTTTTTCCTTCACTTCTTTTCTTTTCTCTCTCTCTCTCTCTCTCTTTCTATATATATATATATATTTATAATATAAACGGTAAGAAACCCATACACGACGACCCTGCAAAAGTTTTATACCGTCATCATATATATATATATAATATACATATATTTTATAATATACAGCACGGAAACGAGTGACACGACATAAATGCTTTGAAGTGAGACAAAGTTGAGACATACAGACAATTTTTGAATTGATCTCTAGAAATGTACGGGAACCATACAAAAACCAATGTCCGCGTGTACACCGGACGGGTAGTCGAACAACACGATTTTTACGGAAATGTCTGACAACCTTTTGAAAATCCTATATTCCTCATACATGGTTATATTTTTATAACGTCGTATATGTGTGTAATATCGTTTTTGAAAACATTTTGAAATTGAATATTAAAAATTCGGTTAATAATATCACTATACTATCTGTCGTTTTAGCAAAAAAAAAAAAAAAAAATCAAGTTATGTAAAACTCACAGTCACATGTTTGCTATAGAATCTTGACCGTATTAAATGGGAAATTGCGTTTAAACAAGCTTTTTGTGTCCGGTAATTGTGTTTATTGATTTCATATTATTATAATAACGGTACGAGCAGTGACTATCACAGCCGAGAGTGAAACGAAACTATAATAATAATGGCATAGCCCTACCCAACATGCGGCTAGTTACAGTCATAACCGTACTTTTTAAAATTAATGTATACATTTTTCGACTTAAAAAAGTGTTTTGTTCTTTGAATATATTATTCTATTATAATAATCGTTACATTTTCCCAGCTATTATTTTAAAAGCTATTATTCTTTACAGTGACTAGGAGAGTTCAAGCAATAATTAATGGCACGTTATTTATTCGCAAAATGTACTGGTCTACGAGCAATTAATAATATATGAATTGATAAATTGTTCGTTTTTACATACTTAAATTTAAAAAAAAAATTATATTATTTATTCTTTATATAGACGATTACAATTTTATCGTACGACTGTTATTTTGAAATTGCTTATTCAACAGGAAAAAGCTGATATAATATTATTATCGGTGATAATATAATACACGAGTAATTATCTAGTATATACGTTTAAATAGGTAATACTAAACTTAGTACTTACTTAATAATTATTAATTAGTAAATAATCAACTAATTTAAACTAAACGTCTTTTATAAGACGTTCAATGTTGTACAATGTAGGTACAATATCTGAGTTTAAGTTGAAGTTATTTTTAAAAATCAATTTCAAATGATTGATTTAAGAATGATTTTATTTAATTTCATAAAACAAATAAATATTACTATAAATATTTTTTGTAGCTTCGGGTTGAATAAAATTGTTTTATTCAAGCATCATCACGTCATAATATAAAACAAGTACCTACATTGCGTATATGTTAAGTGAAATCTGATATTTTAGTGTTTCACCTTTGGCGCAATTGAAATCCGAGTAGACGACCAAAAGCACACTTTATTATTATTATTATTATTATTACGAAGATCTTTAAATAAACTATAAAGCTAGGATAATATATGTAGATATGTTCGAATAACATAATGACGGCTTCTGTACCCGATGTTTGGGTAGATTCGTGGATAACCGAAATATTACGCATATATAGTGACATTCGGATTGAGGTTAAGCATGGCTAGATGTCGTGATGGCTATAGGGTCGAGGAAATCGATCGGAGGGAGGTAGAGTCAGTTTTAGTCTCGTAGATATAATAACAAAAATAATAATAATAATAATAATAATAATAATAATATGCTCGAGGCGATAGTCGAATAGTCTGCAGCGGAAAGACAACGTCAACGCAGTGTTCGTATTGCGTGTGTCACTGTGTTTGTGTGATGTAGTGTTTCAAAAGCTTCTCGTTATTTATTATTTTTTTTTTTTTATATAAATACGGCAAGTCTGTAAGTTACAGTACGAATAGGTGGCACTTGTCAGACATTTAATTGGAGCATTCATTTACCGCAGTTTATCAGCTCGTATAAATGAGAGGATTTCAACCCCACACCCCACAACTGCAATATTTCAATGTAATAAAATTACTTTTTTTAAACTTACAATTTTCTCGAACAACATAAAAACCCTACGGCCGTTTATACCTACTTATATTTTTTAGAATTTTATCACATTTTAAATTACCACCATAGATTAATTCCATAATTTTATTAATAGGCGCGTCGATAATATTCGTTGTAACATCCAATTAAATTAATTTTTTTAAACATTTTTACAGGTATCACTAATAAATATAATAATTGTAATGTATTATAAAGTACGATGTAAATGAACACTTGAATTACCTCTCCACGATCTAAAATCGACTACAGTAGCTCTGGCCGCAAACAGTACGTCCTTGGAAAATGTGATTGCAGCAGTGTTAGTAGTGTTACAATGATGGACAATGTTTCTCGGTATAAAGTTCGTGACGATCCGACCTAACGATTATAACATGAAAAACATAAAATTAGAACACGCGCGGGTGTGTGCTCTACACCGACTCTACCCCAAACATAGTCGTATTTGTATACACGTCTAATATTATTGTAATACATAATGTTATGAGTAAAAATAGTTTCCATTATATGCCGTAAACGCGGCTCGTATTGTTATTTATATATTATTGTTGAGCATTTGTGCTATGTGTTAAGACTTTCGGTTTTCAACAAATAGGTATCTATATGATAGTGCTACACGAATCATTGCTAGTCAGAACACGCTCGGCCAAAAAAATGTATTTTTTTTTTCAAATCGGAAAATTGCTCTGTAGATTGCAAATTTTCGAGTGTACTTCGTCATTGAGAAGTTCACTGTAATGGATGTGTCTGTAGACGGTACATCATTGTATACGAAACACGGTTCTGAGCGTAGGTGCTGCAGTATCAGCCTCCTTTTTCCAAGGATATTTTATGATTTATTAATAAATTACTATTTTAATAATACGGTAGGTCAAGTTATAATATTATATCAAAAAATATTATTGTTATCGGCTTATATTATATAATTACAATCCGATATAGAAGTACCGTATAATGGTGTGAATCAGTTAAAGTCGTTAGTTTTTTATATTTTGAAAAATTGCATTGTATATTGAAAATAATAATACACATTACACAAGTATAATACGATAGTGTAATATATATAATATATATGTACATAAAAGTTCAAAGGTTCTACGTCGTAATATTTTGTAATATATTTAATTAATTACAACAATTAACGAAGAAAATAAGAATAACTGAAATCGTTGGAGATAAAAATCGCAGTTTTTCGTTTAAATATTCAATTCTGTCAAAAAGTGTACTTTGATAAAACGAAAAAATTGTGGCTTTTTTGAGTTTCGGATATTTTTAAATTTGTATTACACACCGAATTACAACAATATCTGATTATCAAACGCTTCTAATAAAAACGATTGAGGCTATTTACTCAGTACTTTTAATTCCAGTATGAACAAATTAAGGAACCTATTGTATTAAATCGTCAAGGTTTTTGCTACAAATACATCAGTGTAAAACTAATTCATTCATCGCTCAGATGGTAATCTAAAAGAAAACACAATACCGTATTGTAGAACCGTAATAATATATTGTTCACCCTCGCCAAGCGCCGTTCATAATCTACGATAAGTTTTAATAGTACAATACAAGAAATAAGGAGGAATAAAGAAAAATAGCTTTTCAAAGGTGTTTTCCTCAAAAAAAGTTCTTGCATTATCGTTGTAAAACAATTATCAATAACAAATAATATACGACGCCATATCGTCAGATCTATAACAACGAGCAGAGAATATTGTGAAATTGTATTCCCTGTATGCCTCGTGGTTGCGGCCAGGATATCAAAAATTCGTCATCATAATATTATGAGATTTTTATTGATAATTTTGAGACCGTAAATCCTGCGCGCCGTTGCTCAAATAACTTTAATCTTGCATCCGCAGTGTTAAAAATATAAAATCGTTTTTAATTTGTTACGATGACAACATATTGCATGGCCAGGATGCAAAATTGTGTTTACATAACGAATGGGATGTAGAAATAGTTACGATGAGTATTTATTCTTTCGACCGAACGACTTTAATTTCAAAAGCCAGTAATTGGGGATTTATTTTATAATATAATTAAATTTCTTACGTTGAATATATTACTACATGGATGTTCGTAGCTCTCGGCAAATAAATATATTTTATGCTGTGATAACACAACGAAGCCGAATAGTTGTAGCAAAGTTAACTTAAGCGCAAACTATTTGAATTCTCTTATATCCGGACCTGTGAATAAAATGCATTTGTATATTTATTTATTTTTGCTATACTTTGTAGAAGGGTTATAAAAGAAAAATGTATTAAACAATTGTCTTAAATAGTTAATAGCGTATGTTTTCTTTAAGTTCGATTTTCGATTTAGACATATTTTTCATATTTAATAATCTATAACGATAATATTATTTTTAAAATATTTTGATTCATTTCGAGCTATTTATAGACGTAATACAATTTTCCACTTTTTGTAGTTTATTTTGATAGAATAATTTTTTTTTTTTATATTGTCGGGTTATTATTGCATATTTTTGTCCACCATTAGACATCAGTTTAAAGTTATTCGACAAATTATTAGTGCATTTTAATTTACAGTCCGCTTTATAACACACATCACTCAAGAGCCAGCTTAAGCCCCACCTCTCTACCAGCAGACAAATATATACTATATTATACTTGCGCCACACTGTGAATGCTGCAATGCGTGTTTCTATACGGCATAATATGATATAATAAAATGTGTATAAAATAATAAAAATATATAAGAGCGGCCTACCTATCCTTACAAAATATATGTTAGTTAATCACATCATGTATAATAAGAGCTCATCACAGTTTTCAATTTCCATACAGTTTTAATTCCAAGATTTTTTTATTATTGATGAAATTATGGTATATTATATGGTCAACAAAAGTACAAACTAAAAATCAATAACATACTTTTATGTACTATATTATTAGTCAGTTGTTATTTAATAAGTGTAAGCCGTAAAAAATATGCATAGGTACCTATTATAATTTGTAATCTTTATTAATTATTTCATCGGTCAATTAATAATTAGTTTTTTAAATAATGGAAAGTTGATTTTGAACCTTTTGAATATTTTAAAAGTTTTGGTTTCGTTTTATGTGAAATTTGAATATAGTTTGGTCCTTTACAATTAAAAAACTAACTCGGCTTGAGCTGAAAATAATTGGATATCATTATATTCGGAAGAACGACCAATTAGGGAGGGGTCGGTTAAAATGTTTTGATGAAAACTGTCTTGATACGGAGCCCTCTCCCACCCAGCACCGCAGACTTATCAAATTCTCGAATAATTGTATGTTTAACGATAATATTCATTTTTTTTTATGTAACTTAATGCCGTTTGGTAGCGAGTACAAGTTCTGTATTATCACGGCAGCCGTGGCGCCGGGAACGTTTCTGCGTATACCGATGTGAGGACGAGCGTCTATGCTATTATTGATGTATTGTTATAATATTATATCATAATAATATACGCGGAATGACCACTTACGGCTGTTGTGTTGCACAGTCTATCGCAATAAGCGGAAAATTATATTTAAAAACGATGTCGGGCAAAAATCGTTATCAAACGTGCGGCGGCGTGGACACTCCGCCGCCGTTGTAGTATTTTAATAATAATATGTAATATATTATTATAATATTATAATACTATTATAAACGGTTGAAAACAAATCGGCGCGGTCCAAAAGAGCACAATCACAGTACAATATTGTAATGTACATGTATAGGTACGGCGCATGTGGTGTATATATCATTATCTAATATGCCTATCGATAAACGTTATTAATATATTATGATGTGTACGACGCGTGTGGCTGGCTGCTGTGTGCGTAATAATCTGTGAGATCACACAAACACACGCGCAACATTTCGATAAAGGCGAGTGAACCAAAAAGAACACGTTTACACGCCGGCCGTACAGTAACTACCTATATCATATTATTATTATAATACACATGCATTATACGTTCGTGATACAGAACAATAAAGGTCCCGACCGATAGTCAGTCGTTATCTGTTTGTAGGGCAAATGTGGGCGCGCGGAGAGCACATTTCAGAATATAAGTTCGGTAATTTTACATAACATACACCACTACCACATTATACTCTACAACACGATTATAACAGGTCTTGCCGGTGTATATAAAATATACATATATGCATATGTGTGTGCGCGCCGGTGTGGGTAACTTGGTTTCTTACACGAGTAAATGTTGGGGGCCTTTTGTTGGGAAAAACTCATGTGGTAGACTTAGGGTATCATATTTGACATGAAATATATAAAATCATTAAGCATATCTACCAATGATGAAAAATATAAATGTATTTTACTACGACACAATAAGGATCATCGTTTCTTAATACTCGTAATACTACAAGAGTAAAAAAAAAAAAAAATTATTATTTTGCGGTCGCGATTTATACAAAGTAAACAACATTTTGAATAAATGCAAATGTTCTTAAAAAAAATCCAGAATATTATCACGAGTATTATAATATTTAAATATTTGGAAAAAAAGGCAAGTCGAATAAAAGTTTTGGCATCTCGTTTATTAATTTTATTCTTAGAAAATCGTATCGCAGCTAATGAGATCCTGCTTTTACGTGATACATAGGTGTGCTTGGACTTAAATTATAAATTTTTGTTGATCGAGGCGATGGGGTACCTAAAAATATTTTTAATCAACCGTATTATTTCGATAAATAAATTTTTCACAAATGTATTATCATAGATATAACATACAGTACACATTATAAATTAAAATACATTGTATGATCGAGCCGCTTGGGCTGGACATTCTTGCCCCGTGCGCACGCCCTATATAACTGCAGCGTGATCAAGACCGGATGTTAACGAGTTTAAAAGTTAAAAGTCGAGTTACGGGCTCCGTTTTCAGAACAACACTTACTGTTTTCAGAAACTCCTATTGTGCAACAATATCAACTATATAATTATATAGCTAACAAATTATGTTTATAACTACTACGATGTGTCATGAACTTTTCGAGTAATTTTCAACACACAGTCGCTGCTGTAGTTACTTGGGAATCAGTTATTTATAATGTATTTTATACATTTTAATAAAAGTGATCAGTTATTTACTTAAAAATATTACACACGCATAATAAGTCAATCGGCATTAATCTATTATTTTTATTTATACAAAATTGAAAATGGTCTTAAAATGTATTTTAAATAAATTTTCTGGTATTTAGTTGTAGGTATTGTACAAAAATACAAAAATATACAATTTTCAAATTTCAAATTTGTGTGATGAAAATAACTTTAAAACAATTCAGTTTTTTTTATCGATATCATGAAAAATATTTTTGTTTTCTGTTTAAAGTTTGCTCCAATTTGACTTACTAATGTAAATATATTATAATAATATATAAGTGTACAGAATTTAGTATTTTAAAAGATTGTTTGTTTTGGGCAGCCACCGACTTGGTTGCTCAGTTAGCATTTAATAATATAATAAAACATTTTTCTGACAGTTTTATCTGTCTAACATGACAATATTTATGTCCACTAATATTACATAACGCTGTTCTTTTTAATATTTTATGCCATAAATTTAAAGTCCATTATAATAACGTTCTATGAAATAATATCATTTAAAAACATTGAGAACTTTTTCCCTGTTTGAAAGACTAAGCGTTATAGAAACGGATTTTATTATAACGTATGGTGTGTTATTCTTTAAATTCCTATTTATTCGTTGCTGCAGGGACGTTCTTATTAATTTTGGGTTTTATTTTTCGGGCTCGTCGAAATGGAATAACGACTATGAATTATAAACGCTATATTTTCTACCAAACCGAAAATTTAAAAAAATTGTGCATGTAGATATTTATACCTAATTGACTAATATTATTTATATTATTATCATAACATACGTTGTTACTTTTTGATTCATATTGATATTGTAATGGGACTGGCATCATTATTTATACCACCTTTTGTGGATTATTTTCAAAACGTTTCATTGTATAAAAGTATAATAATACGTATAATAAAAGCCGTATAATCACCGTGGGCTTCGGAAGAATACTTTTGTACCATCACCACCACAATAATACATTTAGAAACGACAAAATGAAATTGTAAACCAAAAACATTATTTACATCTATTATTATATTCGTTTTACAAAGGAAATTTATATTTAGTTTAACATATTTTACTGCAGCACTTTCAAAGTAAATATTCAGCTCTAAAGTATATGCCCAAATCACCCAATAACAATACGTATTACTGTATGGCTGCGGTGAAGTATAAATTATTATGTATTACTGGTTTTAGCAGGAGAGCGATATTGATTAGGTTATACGGTTTTGGAAAAAATAAAATACGGAGCTCTTTATGTGTGTTAATTGGGTCGGTTTCTGCGCTTTGAACCGTGACAACTCATCTGCGCACGTACGGTTACGATCGCACATTACATACATTTTTCTTTTAACCTAATGTAAAATTATAAACCATTCGATGGTTATTGTTATGCTATTTTCAAATGTGACAAGCTAAAAACGTTATCTACGATCTGCATAAGTTGTATTTTTGATTTTGGTTATATTACGAGTTTTCAACATTAAAAAAGTAATCGATTCACTAGAGTTTTACGGTGCCAAGGTGCCTCCCTTTTAACTCGGGATCCCACTCGTGACAGGACTGACGCGGTGCCTAGTTGGCCGTTTCTGTGCCATAGTATAGTTTCTCGACCTGTTATCGTAAAACATTATTATAGTTTTCGGCTAAGGACATTTTCTTTTAGCTGTATCGCCCCCGAAACGGTTACTGTCTGTAAAGCCATTAGTCGGAGTGCACGTTTACGTGGATAAAATATACGCCATAAAATAAATAATATCGAGTATAGGTACGGTTATGAAACTCGTGTTGACAAATTTCGTTTTCATTTCGGATCTCCGCTTACGAGTTTCCACATCGCGTACAGCAGCGTCCCATCAGTGTTCGGGCGATCGTGACGAGGGCGCGCGGAGACGGCGAAACGAATTCGATTAAAACGGGGCCGGGTAATGAATAATAATAATCTTTGTGCGATACGACTCGACCACGTGTTTGCGTGCGTGATCCGTAGGAGTGGGTGGAGTCCAAGGTTCGACGTGCGGCCGACGATCGAGGCGTTAATAAACCGAAACAAGTGTCTGGGGCTAAGGGTAAATACCTACGAAACAGATTAAATAAATGAACACACGCACGCACACGCAAACACACTATCCGCCGCACACTTGTGCAGTAAGCGCCCGAGTTGTTTTTAACGTTGAACGTTTCGTAATATTATTATATATATATATATAATATACTTTTGACTGTTTTCATTTTTCGGCATGCCCGTGCGTTAAACGCTTTGTGGGTTATTATTGTCGTTATACGATGATACTTTTACGCTCTAATAGAGATGTTATATACCTACGTTAGGGTAATTACCGTCGGAAAACGATCATTTGCAGTATATATATATATATATATATACACACGTATTTAATTTCGACACCGACGTCGTTATAAATGACGGAAAAAAGATAAAACCAGCAAATGTAAAATAAAGAAAAGCCGTTCGAACTAGTGAGCACTATAATTGTACTACAACTCTGCTGTACGGCAGGTGTCTAGCGAGTCACTATGGTGTACCAGTGTATTGGATGTGAAAATATATACGACCTGCACTTTCAATGCGAATATACGCGAATATTGGTAATACTGGTATCTGGATATTTAATTATCTATATTTAAAATGTCTAAAAATAAGTATTTGAATTTATTAGGTAGGTGAAACACAAATTCATAGGCGCAATTTGAGTTTTAAATTTGGGGGGCTGTTATAATTTGCATGTATGTACTGTCGTGTGTATACTCCCTGCAGAGATATATGAGGTGGAAGGGTATATATACACACCATTGGGGGGGGGCATTGATTGATTTTGAGGGGGCTTAGTCCACCAAGCCCCGCTCAAATTGCGTTTATATGCACTAACTATATGTATATATTTTGCATGCACTTTTAGAATAAAAATTCTTGTTATAAAAGACCTCTATAATAACACAGTATTTTACAAAAATATTCTGTAATTTTAGTAATATTCTTTTGGGTACACGTTTTTCAAGAAAATTTGTAATTATATATTGAGTTTCGTTGAAGCTCTAACTTGTGTCAACATATTATGCAGCGATTTTATCTAACATTTAGATGTGAATGCAAAATATAACACTACGAGAATTCTAAAATATTAATCGATAACTGCGGAAAATGTATTGAATTCCACGCGGTTCACATCAAATATCATATTTATTCAGCATTGTACTATGGGTTACACACATTGACACATTGTTGTAAATTGTGGTTTCATGTTATTATATAAATTAGATACACAGGGCCTAAGACCATCGACATGTTCTCTTCAGAATTTCTTAACTATCGCTACTTAAACATCCGGTTGATGATTAATAATATTTAAATGATTTATCTTAATTGTCCATGGGAACGATTCGCATTTATATGCGCTTGATTAACATTGACTTTATTATATTGATTGTACATATCTATCCGTTATGTACAATGAATGCTAATATTTATTCCATTAACTACTGTCGTTAAATATTATTTAAAACACAATTTTAGCTTAATAAAATTAAGTACACATATTATGAGAAAAATAAACGTTTTAATTTTTTGTAACTGAGTATTTCCAGAAGTGCCAATCTAACCCAATGTATAATGTACACACAAATTTAATCGCTCGGTTTTTAGACTACATATTATCGTGTAGGGTGATTCACCAAACTTTCTCAGTGCTCATGCAGATTTATTATTAATATTGATAATGTACTTATCCAAATATTCTGAATTTTGGATTTTATACTATGCTTTAAGTCGATATTTTCAAATACTTCGATTTTTTATATTATTTAAAGAGTAAGTATGTACATGTAGGTGTATATATATATATTTCTGTTTTTCAAATGAAAACTTACCATTTTCAGTTTATACTATTAAGAACATACATTTTTTTGACAATTGTTGATACATTTAAATCGAAATTCAAACGTGTAGTTTCTAAGTTGATAACTTTTGTAAGTGTTTTACATAAAATGTACAATATAAACTTAATAATACAGAGTGAAATATAGTACAGTATAATATATCCTAGCTCTTTGATCATTTAAACAAATAATAAAGTTATAATACATACGTTTATATTATATAATTACTATAATTTTTGAATCGTCAAAGCCCAAATATCTTTTAAACAGTTTTTCTCATGAATAGTTTTATCCTTAGTACCTAAACTTAAAGTTTAAGAACTAGGGAATTACTCGTTTGAATATTAATTTATAATTTAAACAATTTACAATAAAAAATAATCATTTAAGAAAAATTAATAATTATTATCGCTGTACAATACTTTTTAAATTGTATAGATATGCGATGATCAAAAATACGTATAGATTATAAAAATCAGAATTCAAATAAATTAATTATTAAAAGAAAAATTGTGTGGGAACAAGCTTAGCGAGACACTTTATGTACATTTAAATGCAATCACAGGTTATTGTATGTCGGTTGATTTTTCGTATATCGAAAGTGATCTAACTCAATTTAACCTGCCTACCACCTATTACATTTTTAGGTAGTCGTCAAGTATTATTAACATTATTTCGTCTACAGTTACATACATTACATTTGAATTTGTTTAGTTCTTACGTTAATTATAACTTTTAGATAGGTACTATAGTTATAAAATTAATTCATTATCCTATTATAAGCATATTATTTTGAACATTATAATACAATATTATTGATCTATTGATGAACATTAGATTTATTTTTATTATCAAAATTAGTTATTTATAATTAACTAAAAAATTAGGTAATCATATTATTGTATTCTCAGAATTTTGTTTTTCAAACTTCTGAGAACTGTCTTAATATATTTTTATTACTCCGGTATGCCTTTGATTAATACTTAAATCTTGTTGAGTCATTTATGTTTGTATTGGTGAGATCAGGTAATTTCATCAACGTCTTTACTTTTAACATGTTTCGAACAAAATATTCGCAAGTAGCAACAATTTAAATTTAAGGATAAAACCTTGAATTATAAGATTTTCGAGATAAGTGTTCAGCTAATATTTATTGTAAATATTCAGAATTTCTTTAAAGTGATGATTCTTTTATGTTTAAAAAATATTATTTCTTTAAAAATTAACAACAATAATAAATAATTTTCTGAAATTAGGTGACTTGATTGTTGAAATTCGTTATAATTGAATTCAGTAATTTAAATAAAATATTTGACTTTACACTTGTTTTTTAAAATATAACTGTACTTAACGTTTATTTAAACTTCGAATAATATAATTATGAATATATATATAAGTTAAAATACATTTTCTCGTTGTATATAAATGTTATAAATTTATCTTAGTTTTTTTTTTTTTTACTTTATTCACTTTAGTTCCGCTGGAGTGAATATAATATACAGTGCAAATTATTATTAAAATATTGAAATATAAATACAGTTGTAAGAAAAATTATTTATCTATTACATTTTTTCAAACAAAAATGTAAAGACACTTAATATTATTATTCATTTTATATTGATAGTTATATTACATAAATTATAAAATTGTATTTTATTGAACAAACAACTTGAGTTTTATGTATTTTTAATTTATTAGTGTTAATAAAATATCGAATTTAATTTCATAACTAAAGGTTTTTTATATAGTTTATTAAGACATAATAATATTATATTGTTACATGAATTTCTTTATGAAATATTATACCCTTTTTAATCATCAATTTGATTTGAGAGCGGTACAAAGTGTAAGAGATTTATTTTGAAACAGCTAATTTCAATCCAAAATAACGACAAAGTTTTCGTTTCACATAATTAATAATAACAGGTTAAAACCTTTAAATCAAATACGAATACAATTAAAGGCAATATCGTGATGAATGGCGAGTGTGCTTAGTTAATAGTCTTTCATAATATATATATTTTAATGTCAGATTTTTCAAATTTTATTATTACTAATAAATTATAATTCACCGTAATAATATTAAATAAGCGGAAATGTGTATTAAACTGCTAATGCAAAAAAAAATTATGATTGTTAGTTGACGAAAACTTTTCAATGTTTACCTATTTCACATTTTTGGTTATGAATTCGTTAATAATATGAATTATTTATAAATATTTAATTTTTCTAACGGAGTATGAAATTTACCACTTTTCCCAGTTGAAAGTATAAAAGTGTAAAACAGCCGATTAATTTGTAGTTCCATTAGATTAATAATATTGAATTTAATTATCAAATCCATTATATTATATTAAATTTATACATTTTACATAAGTTATTTTAAACAAACGTAAAAAATCCAATGTAACTTTATTCGATAACGGAAAATATTATTATTATTGGCTGTTATAATGAATAGATAAAAATTATTGTAAAATAAAGTACATTCGATATATAGTGAAAAATGTGTTGCATTCAATGACAGAAAATTTAAAAGACACAATAATTTTAATTGCCATATTTTACACTTTTAATCTATGTCATGCACTTGTGGGAAGTTCCCTTAATACCAATATTCAATATATTATAATATTATGATAAGGTGCTTGAGCAAGAAACATTTTGAATTTAAAACAATCTAGTTGACTTAATAATATGTTAATTTATTTATTGAATTTCGTATTGGGTGTTTGAGCTCTCAAACCAATCAAATTCATTAAATATTTGATTATTTAATAAAAAAGTAGAAACTGAAAAATAAAAGCCTATATTGAACGCAACTTATAATTAAAGTGTGTATGTGGAGGTATGTTGACAGTTACGAAAAGGCTTTGATAACGCGTTTGTTGTTCATTCGATAAAGTATTTAATTTAATTTGGCTATATATATATATATATATATATATATATCAGAAACCTAAAACGATACATAATTGAAAAACCTGGAAGGATACTTATTTGTGGGGTTGATGAAGAGATTTAATTAAAAGTCATCAATGAATAAAAAAAAATATATGTCAATAAAAAAAAAATTAATTGCTTTTTAATAGAAAACCAACTGCAACATTGTGCTTTTATTATTAATATTAAGTATTATTATATAATAAACATACATAAAATACTACATAATATTATCATGTCACCTATAGATAACTATATTAGTGAACACAGTGTAGTATTATTAATGGTCTTAGACGTTATCGTGATTTTTTAATAATATACTTAATTACAATGATTTTTCGATTGATCGTTATTTGTGTAATATAGCCGTATTATAAAAGTAAAATAGAAATCTATTGGACGATTGTTTTAAATAGTAAAAACTCGTCATGTGTGAATTTTTAGCGTAAATAGTGAAAATATATTTTTACATTACAAACAATTAGAATTTATTACAAAATAAAATTTCTAAAAATAGTATTTCACCTATTTTTATATTTTTAATTTTGAAATTATACTTTTTTACAACACATATTTTTAGTCTTGTCTTCTGTATTCCGAAGTAGAATTTTAAATTCCATTTTTTTGAGGTATACCTAATGCCACTTTATTGCGCTCACCAAACTTTTAATTCTGATTACTAATTAACTACTTGTTAAAATATCGATTTTTATCGATAACAATTTTACAAAATTCTGCTTGATAATAATAATAAGTACCTAATAGTTACATGATATTACAAATTACAATATTTTTGTCTTTCAAAAAAGTTAAGTTAAAAAACATAACGATAAAAAATAATAAAAATGTCGTTTTGTAATTAATCAAAAGGATATATTGTGAAATCCGTTAATACTCTTCGAGATAATGAGTATTCACTGTTAAAATAATTACTCGGTATGTTGTACCATACTATATTATTATAACGTTGATATTCAATTAAAGTATTTGTTTTACGACTACACCGACGAAAACTGACAAAATGACGTCGACGAAACGGAATTAAAATTTAAAAGCTCATCTCTTTATGTATACGTAATAAATAACATATAAGTAAACCACTCAACCTCTACACGCAGTAAAAGCTACCCAACAACCAATACGTAGATATATTTATAGCTCGTATAGGATTGCGATACTTGTATTTATTCATCAAGCATTCTCATTCTCGTTTTCCCTTTAATCTATTATTCAAAATCTAATATTTGCAATTTTTATTTTTATCGAATGATCGTATTTTTAAAAACTTAAAACTTATTTTTTATACTATTTAAGCTTTAGATCAAAAACAGTGGTGTACCTATCTCTTTCCTATGCATTTTTAAGTAGATTTTTTTTTTTCGCGAACGATGATTTATTAATTGGAATTAAGGCTAATAGTATGTATTTATTATACACAGACTAATTATTATTTAAATCATGTTAAAACTCAGAAACAATTTGTTTTTAATTTCGATTTAGTTGTATCGAAAAATCTGCTGCTTCTCAACCAAAATTGTTAATATTTTATAATATAAAATAAAAATACAAAAAACACCGTTTTTACGTTGATTGTTATTTCAGTTGTAAAACAGATATTAAAACACGGCGAACTTGTTAATGTACTAATCGTATTTTTCAAAATTAAATTCCGTCAAACAAAAATCATCCTTTTTTCGGGCGACGAGGCTTGTAATACTATTGTCTTATGATAAAAGCGGATCGAGCGCATGCTTTGTGAATTATCCCGTGTATTATAAATGGGGTGTAGAATAGATTTTTGGGCTTAGCGAACGTTATGTGTTTGCATTAATTAATATTTGATGCTATCGAATACGTCGCAAATGCCGGGACAGGTAATATAAAATATATATACGCTCAGCCGTCGTTAATGAAAACGGTAAGTTGTGTACGTGTGTACACGTATAATATACAATAGACAGGTACCCGCAACAGGCTGCAGCCAACTCTATAATGTGTACACCAGATACCTATTGCATATTATATTATATCGTTTATTTTATGCTTAATATCTGTCCGGAATACGCTGAAAAAAAAAAAATGTGAAAACTTTTAGAATTATAAAGCAGCCCAATTAAAAAAGAAATCCTACTGATAACCTATTTATTTGTATTGGTTCTTATTATTGACTGAGGTTTGTGACGAACGGTGATCGGTTAAGTTATCAACGTTAAAAATTATTTCCACTCGTTGCCAACTTGGTGTACTCTATATTTTTGCATTTTTGTTTTGCACACTAAAGTCATGACTGCTGTATTATTATGTATAATAAATATAACTAAATATTTTGTCAAGTCGCTACTAAATTACCCGTAAGTAATACCTACTTATTATACATACCTAATAGTTTACTTTACATAAAACTATTGTTGAAAATCAATCGTACATTATAAGTATAAGGTTAATAGTATGGGGCTCGTGTCTCCCTGTATTCATTATCGTATTTACTTCTCTGCTAAGGTGTAAAGGCGATAGGTAAAAAAAAAAATGAATAGGCGACTTAAACTTTAAAACGTACTTACATAGGTGTGTGTACTTAACCTGAGTTATAACTATTTCGATATGATGGATATGACACGTAACCTCACTCTTACATTGTGATATTATTATATTATATACTCGCATATGATTTTATATTTTAAGCAACAACAACAGAATACAATATATTATATATAAATATGAGTTGAATAATTAACAATAAAACAAAATATAGAGAGTATACATATATATGCGCAATAAATAAATAATAATAATAGATATATAGACAACATGGTATAAATTATAGAATCTGCTAACTATAAATAATTTACGATCGTATTTATAATTCTATCAACCTGCAGTTAACACCACCCGATTTCGCAGTATGTAATTTTCCTAAATCTTCTTCAAAGCGTGTTCTGGGTCAGTCTACAACAATATGTCTTATAGTTTGAACGTCTCCACATTCGCAGTTTTGTGTTTCATTTAGGTAAAATTTATGTAGTAGATAATAATGTCAATATCTGTTTTAATCCAATTCAATGTAGTCCATAAAGACCATAGGAGATTAAAATCTGGGACTCTGAGGTGTGGTACTTCGGTAATTATTTATTATTTATAATAATTGTATTTATTTGGTTTTGATGAATACACAAAATAAAATTAATAATTAAAAATGTTTAGTTGATGATGTCAGTCATAAGTCTACAATAGTGGCAATTTAAATGTTACTGTTATTTTATTTTCATATAATTATTTAAACTTTAATACATTTTATAAATTAAATTTAGTAATTATTACAAGGTGTTATCGTGAATAAATCACTTTTTTTTGTACTTTGACTGAAATTCGTATTTTTATTTCTTTTATTTCTATAAAATATTACACAAAATAAATCAAATTATAACAATTAATAATATGTTAAATGATTATAATGGTATAGCTGATGATTTAATGCATTAAATTTACTCAACACTGTAGCAGAGCATTAGATTGAGTGAAAATTTGCTGTTTTTTATTTAAACAACTAACTATTTCAATATATATTTACAATATTTAATACTGATAGAAAATTTCAATAAATGTATTAAATTTAATTATTAAGAAAAACAAACTTGTTAATTTATTATTACGATTTCAAGTAATTTTAAGGTAAATCAAAAAATAGTATATATTTTTCAACATAAATTGTGGACATCTAATAAAGTTATTAATTACCAAAATCATATTAATCATATTTCAAAAATATAAAACAGAAAAAAATGATTGATGTAGATAATAAACACTGTGAAACCATTGCATTTTAATATATAGGTATCACCGTATATTCTTTTAATCGCGATCGACTGTTATTATTAGGGGAGAGAAATAATTGCACTAAAAAATAAAAAATATATAGATATATAACACATATATGTGATTATAAAAAAAAAAAAAAACAATAAATGTTATTTAAAAAAAAAATCATACACTAAAACATAAATATGATATCATAGTGTGTACATATAGTGTAAGTATATAACAGACCGAATGAATACAAACAAAAATGTATTAATAAATTTAAATTCAACATACAGATGGGAGGGAGTGGTAGTTGCTTTTACCGTAAGTATATAATATCAATATAGCTATATGCGCTGTAGTATACCTACCGAAATGTATAATATTATAATGTGAATAAATAGCTAAACATTTGGTTTAAATTAAATAAACAAAATATATAGAATAATATTTTTCCACTCTATTTGTATGGAAAATAATTTATTAATGCTTAATAAAAAAAAGACAATAACCCGAAAATTAGTAACACAAAAGCTTTAGCTTTAATGAAATAACAGTATTTGTGACTATAAAATTGTTAGCGATGAATACGATGAAAAACAAAAATAAATAATAATATGTTATATTATGCACTATATAGGTAAACGTATTTCTCTACTGCTATAGTCATCGTCATTAAATGATTATTTGAATTTTTATATTTTTAAGTGGTACAAGTGCTTTTTTAATTGGAATTTAGCAAAAAGCTTGAATATCTAAATAATTAAATACACCATAATTTAGCTTTATGCGGTGTAAAATATAGTTCGTTCCAACAGTATTTCTGTATGATACCCACGAATTCATTAATTTCCACACGTTCTTGTGAATTATTTACCCCTATCGGTACTATCTATACTCTATATAGTACTGTTGAGTCAACATTTTGGACCATATTATTAAAATTAACTTTAATCTCAATAAAACTTAGGTCATTCAGGTCAAACATTCAAGAAATAGGTATTAGCCTAATACCATTAGGTATACTTACTATAAGTCTTTAATAGTTTCTATACACTATCAGTGTGTATCTAACTTCAGTTCTTATATACTTAAGCTGATAAATGGTCAACCCATTTAGTATTAACGCGTAAATAATAAATAGCTCAAGGAATGGATGCACAGTGGAGATTGGAAAGGGGCACTCATT
Source organism: Rhopalosiphum maidis (assembly GCF_003676215.2). Taxonomy (NCBI): domain Eukaryota; kingdom Metazoa; phylum Arthropoda; class Insecta; order Hemiptera; family Aphididae; genus Rhopalosiphum; species Rhopalosiphum maidis. The sequence continues at coordinate 12,968,929 of NC_040879.1, forward strand.
TAAAATGTACACTTAATCACATATTTACATAAATATTATTTTTACATATTTTTTATATTTCGAAAATATTGTTACACATTATTCAATATATCTTGTTCTAGATATAATTTATTGTCTTAAAATGTTAGTGGAAAAAAAATAGGTTTTATTAAGCTAACTCTTTAACGCACAGCATCCTTTCCGTATATGTATCTGTATTACAGTTACCACACTGCGGGTAACTAACGATGTGCTTACGAGGGAAATGTGGGAGAAATAATATTTTTTGATTTTCTTTCATGAGTATTGTACGTACCATTTAGTTGCCATTAAAATCAATAAATTAATTTGTTCAGTCAATGGTATTTATGAACACTAAATATGGTATTAGCCTTATGATATGATATTGATAAGTAGAAACAAGTATAGATGAGTTTATTGAAGAACTATGCCTTAAAAAAAAAACGAGAAGTATATTGTTTTAATTTAAAAAAATATACATATAAATCCAAATTTATTTGGCCACTAACAGTTCAATTTTCCATATTCCCCCCTTCTCCAATCACCAAAATCCCAAATATGATCCGATGTTGATAACTATATGATACAACAGCGGACAACACACTGCGGGTTCATTTGGTACACATTAATATTAATGCTGCTGTCGCTACATAGTATTGATTCCGTTCTACATTTTTCATTATATCAGGCACCTATTAAAAAACACTAAAATATTTACTGTTCTGATACTTCTCCGTCTAAAGGTTATTCTATTTTTATGCTTTATATCAGTATTTGTATCGAATCAATGTTTACCAGTTTGTATATTTATAGTGTTTTCGTTGCTTGGCGTTCGCATAAAATGTAATATAAATTTAATAGAAGTTCATAAAAATATGCTGAACTTTTATGGTTGCGTCCAAGTACAATAACGGGAATAAAATGTTCATAGTATATATATTTCATTAAATTGATTTACAAAAAAATAATATATATCCGCGTCGTTAAAATCCAAACAAAAATTTACTCTTTTCAATAATAATATTCGTACCATAATATTATTGCAGGCAACGTCATAATATTATTAGACGAACTATTATTATTATTTGCGAGGGAAAATATGCGTGGTACATATGAATAACGGTAGTACGTCTAATATAATATTGTACGTGCCTGCAACGAAACCGTCAAAAGAAAAAAAAAATGTATTCCTCAATCAGCGTTTTGTAATAGCTCGTGCCTAGCGTTCTAAAAAAACCGTACAAAGTACTAGGTGACATGTTGGTCGTCTTAAAAAAACGGTCAGCAAGTTCAATAGTCCGGTGTTCCGTTTTTTATCGCACGGTTTCTCGAACGAGTTGTCGTTTATAATAATATTCTAATGCCAAAGTCAAAATCGTATCACATTTAAAACACAATCTGCCGTCATCTGACATCAGTCTATACGAAACCATTTAGATTGCATATTTTAATATCTCATACGTCGGTTTATGTTATGCATTTTGGAAAAAAATAAATTGCAATATTCATAAATTAACCGTTCCTCATTGGCGTCAGACGTTTCTGCGGTGCATCACAAATTCACTACACAATAATAATATTATATAATTTATCGTTCTGCATTGCGTGCGAACAACGCGATAGAACGGCTTTTGTTAGACTACTCGAAATCTCACTGATGTGTACAATAATATACGAAATAGGTAAACGCGTAGAAAAATATATCAATAACGACGATAAATAAACGCATATATATCATAATTATGTATACATATAATACATGTATAATAGGCACACTCGCGCCCTTCACGATCACATCGAGTTAACCCTCTTCACGTGCACGTTACGCGATTACAAGTAAACAAGCGTTTTATGACCACTTTGAAATTACAGTCGGTAATCCGACTCTTGTCTGTCTACACGGCGTTTGGCTCTCCGTAGAATAAACGTAGATCCGTCATTTTAATACGTCGGCGTCCTCTGTGTACGGTCGCGTTCCTTTGATGTCTTTTAGGTACGGCTCAAAACACATATGGCCGACGCACGTCTTTGCGCTTTCTTCTCACGATTACGCACACCTAGGGTAATGTATGATACAATAACGTACATTTGATGTCGAAGACCCGAGGGCCGGGGGGCTAGGCGTTAACGAGTTTAAAAATTAAAATCGAGTCGAAATACGTTTGCGTTCGTTTTTAATGAACTCGCCGTATTATTATTGACACACGAATGGATAATTAAGAGTAATAATTATGATAATAATAAAAAGGTTACTATTTTTGTCGTCAACGCCGACCACGGGACTTGACTAAATCAATACAAGCGAATTTCTTACGTACTTCTATGTCGTGTCAGTTGATAGGATACCGTAAAAATTCGTATATACGTCGTCGTATACTATCCTGACATACCTTTTATATTTTTCTCAAACTTCAAAGCTTGAAAAGTCACATTTACTATTTAGAATTAGCTTTTTAATTATTTTTAATACGATTTAAAATCATTGATTTCGGTTTATTTATTTCATGTGATATGGTAACGAGTTAAGAAAGTTAGTCGACTACCCTCGATGTATTGTACAACATTGTAACTAACGTAAGGGTTTCGAATTTCAGCGGAAAGTGGCCGTCGATTCGGATCTTGCGTCGAGAAGAGACCGTGCGGGTATGAAGCGGCTTGTCGGCAATTGAGCAACAATTATTATTTGTGCATATGTCCACAAGATTTGAGTGAACCCACCGAAGACTTGAAATGTCTCACGAGAAAGACAGGTAATATATTTTTTTAAGTCGCATTATTTTCCTGTTGATTTTTATTGTGAACCATCGTATGTATAGTGCCGGTGGCTCCGAAATCGTTTGTAAACTTGAGCATCAACAAAAACGAGCATAAACCATTAGAAACAATGTTTCATCCGTACACGACCACCAGTCATCCATTCAAGACCACGACGAACTTTACGACACCGTATTCTCCCGTGAGTATATTATAACATTATGACTGAATGATATTTTTTAGCATACATTGTATTTTTAAAAAACAAAATAATTTGCAATTTTACTCGTGATTTTGACAAATTTCACACTTTAAATGTTATACTTATGATAATGAGTATTTTTAAATTTTTTTGTACGGGATATGATTTAAGTAAATATAAAACGTTTTTATTTATGCAGCATTTTTAGAACATATAAATTTTTAGCAGGTTTTAACTGAATATCAATACACGTTCTGATTATCTTCTATATTGTATAATTGTTTGTCGTCACTCCTACCTTGCAGAAATATGTTTTTAAATACCGATATTTTATTATTTTATTTTTTGTTACCTACATGACTGCGTTATTATAAAACCAATAAATTATCGTATTGAATAAAAACAACAATAACAAATAAATGTGAATATCCGGAAACGTATCGGAATAATTGGCCAAATCAGATTAAAAAAAATAATAAAATCTGGTTGGAAAAAAGTTTCTGATGGGGGAAGTATTATGATAACTGATTGCTAATATATATATGTATTGTCGTGTCCGTAAAATATGCAGTATAAAAAATAAATAAAAATATTTGCCGAATAAATTATGTTTTTCTATCACGATTTCACCATAAAGGAAAAAAAATCGGCGAAAGGGTTGTAAAATAATATTTGATTACCAATTAATGTTTAATATTTATAATATTATACATCGTGATTTTTGTTAAGTTGAGCACTATTGAATTAATCGAAAAGTATTTACGTTTTTGACAATTTCGATTTTTCATAATTTTTAAATCGCCACAAAATCGAACACTTTCCTGTAAAAAGAACCACCGTCTTGCAGTACATTAAACGAAAAAAACTCGATTTCTTTTATACAATCTAATAATATTCTGCTTTGAAAATAATTACTTAATTTTCGTCTATTATATTATATAGTTTTCAGAAACGTTTAATGAAAAATATATTGTTTTCGTCGGGTACGACTCTAGTACGTCATACTCTATACATTATAATATTATCATACTTACAGTAAACGCAATATTGCGTATGCTTTATGATACAAAAAAAAAAAAAAAAAAAACAAATAAATTAATAGTTTATAACCGCAAATGAATGATTTGTGTTCGGCTTATAAGAAATAATGTTTTTATCATCTTGGTGTACGCAGAAAAATCCAGTCGACGTTTCACCGGTTTTAAATTAGTTCTGTGAATTCAGTTCTCGATTAAAATGATATTTTATAGACTGTTGATTGTGATATTGGATATATATATATATATATATTAGAGTACCCCGTCATTGTATCTGACAGACTTGTTTGTGTATCGAATACATAATGAATAATAGATAATGGTATAAATATTTATCGTAATAAGTTTTCGGAGACAATCCGGAGTACCGGGTATAGTGTTCTTTCAAATTTCTGCTTGAAAAAAAAAAATAGTCAAAAACTTTAAACAATATTTTTTCGAGAAAAGCGGATCACATACAAAAAAAATATAATTCTAATGACTTTCGAGATAAACATTGTGTGTGTGCGGACGGTCGTAGTCAATATAAACCGAGAAAAAAAACCGTTAATGAAAAATAAATCAAGGAAAAAACTACAGTAAATTAATAATAATATTTTTTACGAGCACGTCGACATCCTCTTTGTAAATATTATTAAATCCATCGTACACAGTTATTATGCGAATTTCGCTGAAGCTTGCGTACTGTGATTATCGGTTTCGACGTTCATTCTACCACGCTCATATTCGTATTACCCATAGAACACTAGGGCTAGGATTTCTATGCAGTGAGAAATTGTAAAATATGCAAAAACAATTTTTTTTTTAATATTAGTTAATGTTATTACACGCTATTATTAAATCGTGTATTTTTAAATTTTAAAATGTAAACGACCGGCGATTAAATCGAAGATTTATATTGGCTGAAACTATTTTCCACGTCACACGACGTTTTTGGAGCATATTTTAATTACGCGATTTGTGCTGGATTTAAAGTAATATTTACATTTTTTTCTTCCGTTTAAGAATCACCGTTTATAATGATAAAATTTTTTTGAAATGTTTTAAATCCCTTATTCTTCTTTAGTATTAAGTTAATTTTAGTTTAAATAGGTAGTATATTTACAATAATTCGACAAATAAACCAATAATTATAGACGTTTATTAAATAAATACCATATAAAATTAACAGGATTCTCAACAATTTATATATAACATGCAATTATATGCATTATGTTCGAAATATGCAAAAATATGAAAAAAAAAAATCGTACTATTTAATCAAGAATAAGCCGAATTGTGGACATATCTGCACAACCAATACATATGGACTCAAGGAAAATAACATGAAAATGCATAGAAATCCTAGCCCTAGTTATCACTGAACGGCGTCACACAGTGGCGAAAGCGATATCACGGTTTTTAGTAATACTTTGTAGCTGGTACATTATTACGGTATATTACTGTATATTCCCGAAACGCGCAAACGCTCTACGTGCGCGAGGTCGTCAGGTATCCGAAAGAAACGAGTCGCAAATAATAATTTATTGAGTTTCCGCGGCGAATCGCGTTCGGATAGACAGACGATCTTAATATATTATTATCATTGCCGATCGTCCATCATGTTCAGTGGTGTATTGCTAAAAACATTCGTGGGTATACGCCTTCTAGGTCTTAGTTGTCAGTGATATACCTATAACACCTATAACATTGAATCAAAAAAAAATTTTTCTCGCTTCGCTTTAATTCACTAACAACCTTTATTCTAATTATCAGTATCACTTTGACCAAACAAAAACTTAAAAAAATTAGTACAGTCTAAGAAATTAGAATGGTTACTAACTGCCAATAACTTGATGATTGGTGCACTAATCATGATTGCTAGGGCCCGGAACTTGATACATTTGCATCTTTTTTTCTAATGATTACATTCGAGGCTCGTCTTTACAGAAATTTAATTCATGAAATATAGAATTTAATGGTACAGTTTTCATTTTGCATTTTTTTGCATTTTTAGGGAATTTTATACTTTAAGGTCATTTATGTAGTATTTTTAGTGCATTTTATTTATTTTTGAAAATTTTAACAGGTATACGGGGCTGTACGGCCGTATACCCGCGTATCGTCGTTTATTTAGAGAGTATATGCTAAAAAATAAACTAGAGAAGTAAGTATACGCCGTATACCTCCGTATACCCCCCAATACACCACTGATCATATTATTATAATGTTATTCACGTATGCACTCCGTTGTTTCGCAGGCCAGGGAGTCGGACGTCGGCGTAATGGGTTATAATTTTAAAACGGACAAGGTAATGTTAACGACAGTGCCGATATCAGGGCTCGTGTTGTTGGTGTTGGCAATATGCGTTTGGTGGACTCGTAAGTGGAAACGCTGTTGCAAGAAGAAGAGAGTCGTCAACCACGTGAGTATCGGTGGAGTTCGCCGCGGTATAGGCGCGCGGACCTACAGCTATATAATATATTATTATAACTATACAGTATAGGCACACTGCATTGGTGTTGCCATTCATTTTTTTGAGAGTATACTAATGTCGTTAAATATAAACACTTAATACAATAAGAATATTTTTCTTATGGTCTATATGAGTAAAGCTGGTAAAGAGCGTGTCAATAATATGGAAAAAAAATTGAGATTGAGAGCATATGCCGTATACCCATAATATTGAAAAAAAAATCTTGAGAGTATACCCTATGGGAACACCCGGGCACACATACTGTATGCGCCACACGGTGCTAAAAGTGTTACGGTATCGCAATCACAAGTGGCGTGGTGGTGGTGGGGGGGGGGGGTGCGGAAGAGGAGTATTTGAGTGTTCATATTTTAATTTTATATATCAAATACTAATAATTATGCTATGGTGACACGACAAAAGGGACTGAGCGGACGCGACTTATTCTATTGGACGGATAAATACATATTCCATTCATTGCGCGTGCGCAAAACCAGCTGTGACCATTATTATGACGACAATTTGAATTTTAAGTTTATGGTCTAAGCAACACTTTTATATTTTGTCTTCCCTAATAAAGGGTCTAAACGACAAAAATAGGGAACAAACGACATTAGCACAATTTGTATGGAACAAGCAACGTTTATGCGCGACGTGCTTGTAACCGATTGTTTTGTACTATCATATAGTATTTCTAAATATATTTTGGTAAGCATAAACGCTAAAATGATTGAAAAACTTGATCAAATTGCCGTATACACGTAAAAATTATAACCGAAAGCCATTTGAAAATATGAATACACATTAAGGATACATACAAAAAACAAGTATTCTATAAAATGACAAAATGTCCTATTCTTACCGTGAAAATTTATTGCTTATCAAAAAAAAAAAAAAAAATTAAATCGTCAAACAAAGTTGTTTGGCTTTCCTGAAAACTACGAATTATGTCGCTTAGACCCTTTTCCCGCAGTGAAACCCGAATTCGCAAATCGAACTTTTTGTTCGATAACTCAAAAGTGCAAAATGAATTTGCGCTTTTGTACCTTGGTAGTGGGGTAAAAGCGCAAAAATAAATTGTATTACCTGATACAATATCAATATATTACCTACCTAACGCGCGACTCTCGACGCTTACTATATTTCAAATTTAATTTTAAGGTGCCTATACTTATTATTATATTTATTATATAATTTTATTATACTTATGTATTTATTCATGATACTTGTTTAACTAGTTTAAAATAATAAGTATTCAAAATTATATTTTTATTTCTTATTGATTTTTTGAACTAATTTTAACATCACTGTAAATGTTTAATTTAATATTAATAATAACTATGGTTTTAATAAAATATACTTTTTTTTCATAAAATGGTTTTGCACTCATGGGTTAATAAAAAGGTAATTTTTTTGCGCTTATTGGTTCCTTATTTTTGAGCTTTTGGGTTGCGTTTGGGCTACAGCCTTTTGCCGTGTCGCCATCGAATACCGTCATAGAAGTCTGCGGTTGCGGTTCCGCAAACGCGTGGGTATACATAGTTCAATGTAATATTATGTTTGTACACTGTATGTTATAACAATATGCGCGTACTCTGTCGCATATAAGAATATCTACTATAAAATGTAATCTATACAGTATGATATCTACGACCTCGCGTTTATCTGTTTAGTCACCTGTGGTGTCCCTGGTAAGAGGAGTGATCCAGGAGGACAGTTACACGATGAACCCGCAATACGCCGCGCCCTCGCCCGTTGCTCAAGACACTATTCTCATACCGTATCTGAGTAAGACCTGTATATCGTCGATGGTGGAGATCGGACAAGGATTTTTCGGGAAAGTGTACAAAGGTAATGTTTCACTGAGCGGTGGTTACCTTAGCACCGGTACTCTAAACGTATTTGGATCCCCGACGGTGATGTTGATCGTGCAGATGATAAACATTTACAAAAAACTAAAAATAATTGTATATTATACTAATGTTTGTATCACTCATATAGACGTAGATAACGATAAACACGCAAAACCTTTGAGTAATAGTAATCCCATTACACACAAATACATATTTTTATTCAAATTTATAACCGCGTATTTACCGAAGAATATCAAAGAAAAATCCGAGAAAAATTAAAACGATACGAAACATTTTTTTTTTCAAGATTTAAGATTAATCTATAGATAAGGATATATCTGTCTTAGTTATAACTTTACCATACGCTTTACCAAGATTAAACGAAAGATTAACTAAGTTGGATAAGTCTCGACACTGAATTCCCAGATACGTCGACTATCGATGCTCTGAAAAAACCATGGAAAACTACGTAAACTTGAAAAAAATCCAAGTCAAAAAAAAATGTGAATTTCAAAAATGGAATTATTTGATTTAACTCGATAACACATAAAACGTATTTAGAAATATTAACATTTCTCGGCAAATAATAATTAGTATAGTTTTATACAGTACATACTATGACGTTACTACATAATACCACAATAATATATCGTTTTTACAACTTTTGATATCGTGTTTTTTTTTTTTTTTGAATATTAGGATTTTAGACATCAAATATACGTAAAAATTATAATATTCTAAAGAGCCATTTAGTATGACGCTATAGAAAAGCATATCAACGATTTTTCTCGCATTCGGTATGGCACGTTAAAAAATCGATCCCAAAAACCGCCGAGAAATATTTAAAAATAACATTTTACTACAGTTAGATTATTATGACATTTTATAAGCGACCGGAACGAAATATTAGCTAGAAAGTCGTTGTTGTTTGTCGAACGCTGAAAAAAAATCTCACCAACACACTCGCACATTATCGTTGCTGATACCGTTGTAATTACCAATGCGGTTATTGTCCACGCAGGGGTCCTCCAACAAACCGACGGCAAGTACGAAACGGTCGCCATAAAAGTGCTGAAGGATCACACCAACTTGGAGGCCAAAGAAGACTTTATGAGGGAAGTAGAGATAATGACATACTTCAGGCATCCAAATATCTTGACACTGATCGGAGTCTGTCCTCAAGGTAATATTATCACGTTATTATACTCGTTTCATATTGACAACGACAATAAAATAATATAATATTATAAGTTTATGATTTCGGTGATGATGATGATAATAATAATAATAATAGTGTTACAACCCAGTGGCAATGAAATATATATTTTTCGTACAACCCGTCATAAATATTTTCGAATTATTATTATGAATATTTTTTATTCATTCGAAATTAATAATATGTAATTAATCTAGATTTGTGCATACCGTTAATTTAAAATAAATATCAAAGTAATGCTTCATATATCGGTAGAGAAGCTATAATATAGCTGTTAATGATACTATGGAATGATTGGAGAGGGTGAGATGGTTCACGATCCCTCAAAACAAAAATAAAAAATTCAATATAAATACGTAACTTATAACTGTGGAATTACACATTCTATATATGACATATTATAATATATAATTTTAAAAATAGTGCGATCTTTTATTTTGAGTTTTGTGTTTTTTTTTTGTACTATAGGCTATGTTGATTATTGAAGGGCTCGTATTCAAGTACAAATTACTCAAAATATATTATATAGGCTTTAAGGTTGTTAAAAGTTTAAACGCGCAGGGGAAATACGAGTTGAGAGTGAAACAATTTACTTCATTTACAGTTCATATAATATATATACGTATTACGTTATACACCACCTGTAATATATAGGTAGGTACTATATATATGAGCACTCGAACTTTAAACAACCATTTTGGGTATTAATCAAAACTTGTTATCGCGTTTGTCAAAAGTTTGAGGTGTAAAGTTCAACTAAATTTTCCTTTATTATAGCTATTTTAAAAAGGATATACATACTAAAATAATAGTAATAATAGAAGTGGATATTTCATTGAATGCAAAATATCAAATAATATTATTAACGGTGTTAAAAGCAATTATTTTGCTTGTCGAATAAAAAAAACAACATAATTACAAAGATTAATTCATCCAATGAATACGAAATTTCAATAACCGCATCGAACGCACATATTCATAAAAGTAATAGCACCTGACAAAACCTAACAAACGCATTGGCAAAGACGATCAATTTTTATGATTTTGTCGATTTGTTTTAATCTGAGCAGTACATATTTTTAACATTAATTTTTATAGATCTTTCAAAAATAAAAATAAATAGTTTTATAATTCATTTATTATGATATTAAAATCGTAGATAATTAATAGTTCAATATTTTGTTTGACTATAGTTTTATTCATTATATTTTTTTCTGAATTAATAAAATATATAGTTACGGAAAGGTGTATGATAATTATTATATTCGAATGATTACGAACATCATAAATTATTGCTGCATTTTTCATTATAATATTCATACTTTATTTGTATTTAAAAAAAAGTTTAGATCGTAAAGTTTCATTATAAATTGCTTAACTCTCGCCTTAATGCATTTGTATTTAATAAAACATTATGTTCTACTAAATATTGATTTTCCGTATCCATTTGGTTTACTTTACGATTGCATCTACTGTTATCTTAGGTAACCAAACTTTGAATGTTTAATCGTTTGCGTTAAATAAACCGATTCACTAACCTAATGTAATAACTAAAATAAATCAAGTATGTAACCTAATAGATACTATACTATGTAAACGATATTAATATGTCTATTGTAAATATCTACCGATAGAAGGCAATATATTGTATTATCAATACTTTAATACTTTGTAATTTTAATAAACCGTAAAAAGATTCACTTCTGTTTAGATCGTAACAATTTAATTATAATGTTAAACTAAAAATTCATAATAATATGTTAAAATGTTAGTATACTTTATATAAAATATACTTTAAAATTGTCTATAACAATATACTCGTAAATATATATATATATATATATTGTAACGAATCGTTTTTAATGATCATGAATGTAATTAATGCATTTTTATGTATACCTTTTACTTGATTAGAAGACAAATGTTCACCGTGGATGGTATTCGAGTTCATGGCGTATGGAGATTTAACTGAAGTATTGAGAAACAGCAGTGACCAATTTTCAAATTATTCTGAACATTTGCCAGTTTTGGATAAAGTAAGTGTAAACGAATTATTAAACTATGTTTGAAAACTTAAATTTATTCTTATTGTTAATATTATATCTATGCTACCAACGACATTAGTAAGTATATAATACATCCAAAATAATAATTTTTTTAAAATTTTGTACGTACCCAACTTAAACATTGTATTCAAATTTAATGAGTTTAAAATTGGTACACTGTTCATATGATAGGTTATTTGTAAGATATAAATAATACAATATAAAAAAAGATATAAATCTAAAAACTCTATTTTGAGTAGATAATTTAGATCTTAGGGTCTAGAATGTAACAGTTATACTTGGCATAACCTTAGATGGTATTTTAATTCTTAGATGGCATCTTAAGAAACTTAATGTAGTGTTGTTGGTCCGTTGATCGTATTTATGTCAAATGTTTTATTATTACGTTGGTAGTTATTGAAAGCTGTGCTTGAATAAATGATGAATATTTAATTCCTATGCAGAGGGTCTTCATATATCAAAATGTTATGTTTAAGGAAGCGTTGTTGGTGATATCCTTACAAATATCGGCGGGCATGAAGTACTTGGCGAGTCAACGGTTCGTCCACAGAGACTTGGCGTGTAGAAATTGTTTAGTCGGCAGCGATCTGACTGTGAAAATCGCCGATTTTGGAATGAGCCGGGACATTTACACCTGCGACTATTACAAAGTACGAGACGCCCTAATAGCGCAGCGAACACGACATTAATTTTTTATCTCGTCTTTTTCAGGTCGGAGGATCCCGATTGCTTCCCGTGAGGTGGATGTCACCAGAGAGCGTTGTTTATGGGAAATTCACGTTGGAATCAGACGTGTGGTCATTCGGTGTCGTGTTGTGGGAAATCTATTCACTGGGAAAACAGCCGTATTACGGTTATTCGAATGACGAGGTAAACAATTTACAATTATTATCATGTCGATAAATAAGGGTATATGTACATATAGTGTAACGTATATAATTACACTATATTGTTATGTGTTAATAATAAATTACGCTTAGAAAACATTTTCGACTAAACATACAAACGGGAATATAGTAAAGTTATTGTTATTGCATTTGTCCATCGAACGTTTCCGGCTTATAAATTACAGCTGCAGTAATTATAATAGGTAATATTGTTCGATTATTTCGACGTGCTTGTTCCGAAGTCGCAAATATTTTAATGTGCTCGAAATAACAGCAAACAGTTGAAGATTTTATACAGTGGAAAAAAATTGAATAATTTTAAAAATTGTCGAGCATTATTGGGTGGGCGATATGGATGTATACGGCGTAAGATAGGCAAATAGAACGTAAGCATTGCTCAATGGTCATAGAAGTATGCTCATATATTATTATATACGAGCAATGTGTATTCTGCGTATCGTACATAAAAATAATAATAATCGCATCCAATTTATCATTTATTATCACGAAAATGGCAAAGAAAAAAAAAAACAACAATTACAACCATAAATCGTGATCACCTTTATACATATTAATCATAGACGATTACCTATTTAATTAGAAACGAAGTGACCATACCTACTACTTTTTCAGTCTTATAATATATTGCTTACAACGACAAGAAACCGGAACCTACTACATAAATACGATAATATTTTAGGAAAATTCGAAATCGAACAACCTATGCGTATTGCACTAGAATAAGTTTATGTATATTATTATGACACGGTGAGTACTCAATGTTCCGCAAAGGTATACCAGATATAATCACCGGCTTTAGATGCGATGTTAAATGCTTGGCGTGAAATTAATAAATTATGCAACAATCACTATTATTTATAAGTTCACGATTATACGTCACTCAAGACGCATGAACAGTACACACGGGTTGTACTGAAACTGACATTTAAGTAACGTTTGACGCTAAACATTCCATATAGTATTCTATACAATAATATATTAAATATTATATCGTATTGCGTATTTGTATGTGATGTGAATGTCATACATTAATGCAATTTTACTGTATCGTACTCGAGTATTACTGTAAATTTGTTGGCACCTATGTACAGAGTGATTCGCTAAGCACGTAGACTAGCATTTATTCCTTTAATAATCAATTTATTCCAAATACAATTTTTACGATTTGTATTTATATTAAAGATTAAAATTTGATATTGTTGACATTTTTTTATCTACCTATTAAGGAGTCTTGTGATGATACAAAATTTTGTTTTTCAAATGAGAACCCACTTTTTTTTTTTTGTAAATTATTTAGTGGATATTTTTTCGGAAATTTTTGATATGGATATGTAAATAAAAATTCGAACGAGTAGTTTTTAGATTATAAAAAATTTATTCTAAGGATTTAAGTATCAACTTAAAAATGGTCTTCGAAAGATTTGAATTAGATTTAGTATTATGTTTGGAACATTTTAACAAATTATAAATATTGATTGATTAGGTAATATAAAATATTAAATGTTCAAAATTCTATTTATAGTCCTCATATATTCAAATTCATTATACTTAGTACACAAAGTTTAATAACTCTAAAACTACTGGTTTAAATTTAAATTATGATATTATACAAATTCAAGAAAAAATATCCTTTTATAATTTATAGTTTACAAGAGGATTATTATTAAATAATTAATATTTGATAAACCGAAGTTTTCATTTTCACCGAAAATTCTTTAAAAGCAGTACAAAAATATCTTATGATCTTAAAATATATTTAAAAATTCTAAAAATCAGTTATTGATTAACCATAATATTATCAAAAAAAAAAAAAAAACATATTATAATACATCACGTAATTATTAGTGCTGTTTTGATAAACTTTAGAGCAACTGTTTGATGCACTCGATATTTTTTGTGTTCATCCGACTGTAATGCGTATTATTTATTGCAAAAAAAAATATCCATAATATTTGCTATACTATATTTTGTTAGATACACATTGTTTGAAGTTATAACTTACCGCTAATGTTCGAAGTATCGGTGTTTCCGTTTCGACTCGGTCGACGTATCTATACCAATTGTTGAGTAATTTTGTTATTGTTTAGGTTTTAAAGCTGATTCACGATGGCGTGTTATTGGACATACCGCTGAACTGTCCTCCGGTTATATGCGTGTTGATGAACGGATGCTGGAAAAGTGACCCCAAAGAACGTTTGAGATTCATCGACATACACGAGCGTTTGAAAAACGTCACCAAACGTCCAGAACTGGACAGTCCGTTGCCCAGGCCACCCACCTTGCCGGTGATCGTTGATCATTTGAGCTTGAGAAAAATGCCTTCCGAAGAACTTTTGGACGTCGACGATTACCTGCAGCCCGACGAACAACGCGTCCCTGTAGATTACATTATGCCATATCCTGCATAAACTTTGAATTGTTCCTTTTGCTATAATAATATTACATTATATTATTACGCAAGTCGCTAATACTCAATAAGTATAAGATTTCGATAAAGTAAGTTTTAGATATATATACATTGGTTATACTGTTTTATAACATATACTTACATTTTTTTTTTATACATATCTATTCATTTATTGGAGTTTTTTTTTTTTTTTTTTTTGATTTAGTATTTTTTCGATGTACAAGAGTTTTAAACTGATTTTTATAAGTAAAATGTAATGTATTTTAATGACTTTGAACATCATTAGTATAGTGTATAGACATTATCTTTAATGAAATATTATGTTGTAGTTATTGTATTCTTAAAAAACACATCATTTAATGCATTTTTAAATATTAATTATTATCACAGCAATTAATAATGTTTAGTAATCAGTAGTAGCCGTAACAATTATTAGGTAGTGAACTGCGCATGTTACTTACTGTTGTTAAATAATAACAATAATAAATTAGAATAACACTAATAATTGGCATTTACGTAATAAGCGATTTTCATTTTATATTTAATTTAGTTTTCAAAAAATTTTGTATTGTATGAATTATAGTATCATAGCATTCATAGCGTATAACAAAATAGAACTGTGCAGTGATATTACATTAGTTTTGTACCAGTTACACAATAGTTATTATACCTATCTTGATTTTGTTGGATCATTATATCATAATATGAATCATCTATTAATTAGCTTAAAATCAAATAAATCATCTATTGTAATCAGCTTAAAATTAAATAAATAATCTTTGTATTTATTACATATCGGTTTTTTTATTTTATTGATATTGCTTTAAAATCTATTATTATTTTGAGTTTCACGTACACGAATTATATGTACGGATTATTGTTTTATTTGGTATAGTTCACCGCCGTTTTAAGTCATTACAGGTTACTGGAATCGAAAAGTCGGCACTCAGCACGAAAAAGAAAGTCAAAATATGACTCAAAGTAGGCCAAAACATATCGGTTTACTCGAAAATGCTTGATATGTTTACGAACAATATTTTAAGGCGGTTACTTTGCTTGTAGTTTCCCACTATTCGTTCTATCGAAAAACTACGTATTGAACCGTGCGCATTCAATTTATAATTTTATCGAGGAGCTAAATGAAAATCTTCAAGCTTTTTATAACCAGATAAAATGTATAAAAAGTACGAAGAAAAAGCATTCATCGTCGTGCAACGTGCCACAGATTCGATCTAAGTATATCTATAAAAAGGGATGCGAAACAGTGCAGACAGGATACTAAATAAAACGGCACACGTCTCATTTAATGACAGTGTATCGTTATTAACGAACGTAAGTACCTATACACATACCTAATCGGAATAAAAAATACAATTTATCTCACTATGAATTTGATTTTTCGTCTTTTCGATCAAATAATTATTCACATAGTATTATTTCGTACGGTCATACACAATATATATATATATATATATATACTGTAGACGTATCATTAGAACAAATTAATAGTTTCGACTGCGTTGCTATAATATTTATGTTCGCAGTCGAAATTCTCGTGAGACTACGTATATCTTTAACTAAAACGTATCTAATTATCTGTTATATCAAGTGGTTAAAGAATATCGTCCTGGTAAACATCGTTAAAATATACTTCGGGTACAAAATCCTAAACTCCCGCAGGAATTGCCCCATTGAATTCACAAGTCTTGCAGGATATACGAAGTACGCGTATGATATGCGACATCTGAGTAGGTAACTGATTTTACCTCGTCGCTATAAAACGTCTAAGCCAGCAGCTGTAAAATCCAAGGACGCATAAATAAACCGTAAACAAAATAAAAATGTATATTTTATTCAATCGAGACAGGTGTAATGTACATTGCGCGAAGTACGCATATACCCTATTACTTACATATAATAATAAATTGCTCACAATATAATTTATGATTTCTGTGTCGTTCTTTTCGCGTACCTACGCTTGTGTACACGTTTAAACCTTACAAGTTACAAAAAAGCGGGGGAAAAAAATAAAGCTATACGTGTATTATATTAAATTTGTATGCCGCGAAGCCGGTATAGTTTGTTATTGTTTGCAAAGATATCTTTGTTGTCAGCCGTACTAATAAGACTTACAAGTTGGTTCGATATAATTAATTTCGAATAATAAAATGAGCCGGCGAGCTGTGTATAGTTTACTTTTTTATTCCGTATACGCTTTGTGCAAAACTTGTAAATATGGCGAGGAACCCGGTATAAGGAAAAAAAAAAAACTCGCCGATACTAAAATAATAGTATACGCTAAACGTTATCTTTAGATTCAAATAAACGCAATAAAGATAATAAACCCTAATAATAAAGTATTATTTGCGATCGAAAATAATTTTTTTTTTTTTTTTTTTACTCAAACAAAAGTACATTCACCGACCGGAAAACATCTATCATTTTTGCTCGACGTATATATTATACGCGTACACATATACGTTTCTGGCGGATAATGGAAATGAATGAATTTAAACGCAATATCCCACAAATGCGAAAGAAATCGATATAATATATATATATAAATATGGGTAGGTACTTCAATCAATTCCAGATGAAACATTTTATTAGAGACCGAAAAAAAAAAACCTCACGTTATGTATAATATACCAATATCGTACTTCACAGAGCCACGACGACGGTATACCGGATCACATATACTTGGTTTTACGCCGTACAGGGGAAATTCGATATAGCCGGAAACGACAAATTTAATTCTAATCAACCGTAACCCAACCCCGCCGAATAAACACAACGTAATAATACATAGGTAGCAAAGCCGGAATCCAACAAGTATAAACAATTCGCGCGGATATATATATATATATATATATGTATGTGTGTGTGTGTGTAATAATATTATGTTAGTGTTTTTTGGACGATGAAATCGTTATTGTCAACTCACGGGCTTCAGCGTATATTATTATCTTTAGTATGGTATTATTATTATTATTATTATTATATGTCACAAGTCTAATCAAAATACGGATTGATGTCAAACTGCAGAACGGTATACACGCCCGTTGAAACGTTTGGCAACCATCGTATCTTTCGCGAGATCACTTTTAATTAATTTATGTTGAGGTAGTAATTAAATGACGAGCTACTCGGGAAATCATATTATTAAAATGCACACATGTGTTATTAATAGTCGAAATACCTACACGAGTTGCCTATGGCAACGAGCTACGCGGGGTCGCTACTTCACTATATAGGTGTGTTTGTAATTCATTTTACACCGCGAACTTAGGATTTCTGAAGTACCTAATAAAAATATGACGGCACCTCGACCGTAGAACGCGCTCGCCTAAACGAATTCAGCACGTCTGCTATATAATTACTTGGTCCACATTCAAATGGACCGCTACGAAAATAATACCGTTCTCGGGACTTACAAATTTGCTTTTCTGAACACCTAATGGTATATATATATATATATATATATATATATATACCTATATATGTATACAAACAGCAGTGTTCGGTCCACGGAAATGGAGCGATAGAAATCGTCGTTTGCGGATGGTGCAATTTTTTAGGATAGTGTACACAATTCACTAATCGATATAAATCAATAATTTAACGGACGATAAAATATATCAGACAAGCTTATAGAGGTTATACTATAATAAAAAAATATAAATTTGTCACTATTATTATAAATTTATAACTATATAATGTGTATCACTACAAAACAACTAAATTTTTTATTTTATGCGTTTATATTCAACTGTGTCAACTGTCAACATTAAAATTTCAGACGCTCATAAAAAAATATGAATGACGCTCAACTTTTTTTCAGTAGGTATAATAAGAATTTATAAAAAAACTTGCTTGTACTAGATTTTTAAGCTTTTTCACTGAGCATACATTTAAGTATATAAAAAAAAACTAAACATTCAAAACATTTCAGAAGTCCATTAATTGTGAATAGAAATAATATTTTGAAAACTTATTTTCTAAATACGCGATGGCATCAACTTTAAAATACCTACGTAATTTGTTTTTTCTTTACAATAAAATAACAAAATACATTTTGTCAAAAATGAGTTTTGCTTATAAATTCCCGTTTTTCTTAATTATTAAAATTACTGAAAGTTTTTAATTTTTGATTCCTGCCCCTCCTCTTTAATAAAGTACCAAGTTTCAATTAGATTAACTTTTTTACCAGAAAAAAAACATTGAAGTATTATGCATTTTTAATGCTCCAATAGACGATTGCAGACAAAAAAAATTTAAAAACACCGTAGAATTTGCTTTGCTATATAGTAAGTCTCAAACGTTTCTCATTGTTGAGTATGTTACTGACTGAATGAAAAGATTTAAATTTAATGATAAATGATAACATTCATCTTATTTTTCATGATATTTTTAATATTTTTGTATTGTTATTAAAATAATTTTTTTTTTTGGTAACAATGTACTCTGAATTATTTTTTTTGTCAAAAACAAATCGACTATATTAGAATATAGTTATTATATTTTCAAATAATGCAATAAAAACTAGCTGGTTAAAAGTACAATTAACGAATCTGAATAAGTCTGTAGTATAATTAATAATTATATAAAATATATACTTAACTTAAATACTTAAAAATTTTAAATATTTAATTGTAAAGTATAAACAATACATTTAGTACGGCTAATTATGAAAATATTCAAATTCCTACGAATAATATTTATAGAATGACATTTATGTAGAAAGTACGAAATACTTTGTATTACATTTTTAACCTTTTTTTTTTTTACACACAACCTTAAAGAAAAAAGAAAAAAGTGAAAAATAAATGGTTACTCGTCTTATAACGTAGCAAAAAACCTACTTGTTAAGTCAAAGGAAATTTGATAGAATCTCATAACCACCAGAGTATGTCCTTATGGTAATAATTTATAAAGTTAGAAATAAAATAATTTATATATTTTTATGATGAATTTTATATTTTTTTAAAACATTTATATAATGTATTACCATTTTTACACATTTTTTCGTCAGCTTTTTCCCGACTATTTTGAAAAATACTTGGAATTTTTTACTTATGTCTCATCAAAGTATCAACTAGATCTTTCAATTTAAAATATGTTTACAATAGAAAATGTAATAATATTATTTTTAGATTTAGCGTGGATTGAGTAATATTAAACTATTATAAAATTTTACAAAAATATGCATTAGATAACATCGTATTACTAACCGTAAATAGTTAAATAGTATTGTAAACTTAAAGTCAATCTAAAACGAACGGTTTGAAAAGTAAAAGAAAATTTCGACAAACATTGATAGATAATCAAAACTTTTCGTAATTTGTTTTTTTGTTATTTTATATTTTAAAATGAATACCTAGTATAAATTTTCACATGTACAAAATTTTAAGTTACTTTAATACATAATTAATTAATAGTATATTATAGTATATAATATACTTAATGGATTACTGTTACTATATTGTATAATATGGAATGAACTCATTCGAAAAAGTTCAAAATGTACTAATGATAATTAATTATGTTAATAGTTTGTATATAAACTCAAATATTTTGGGAATAATTAAACTTTAAAAATAAAGTTCATTAGTTTTGATAACTATAGGACAGTGAAAATATTATATAGGATTTGAAAAATTAACATTATATATTTATTTATTTATCAACAATCTGTTGGTATTTTCGTTTGATGATAATTGTATAAATTTTATTAAATTACTTAAAAATTATTATTCGTCACTTGTTAATGTTTATTTTTGACAACGACACATTCGTTAAAATGTAAAAAAATTAAAATTTGTTATTTTAGAGCTATTAAAACAGCTTGATTAAATTAATTGAAAATTTAACATTACACTTTTATTATTTACGATAGTACTTACCATTCTTAATTAAAATAGCCAAGGAGTTAGATAGGTATATACGAATGTTAAGTGCTAACATACCTTATTTAACATATATATTCTATAATCTAATGGAATACTAAAATGTGAGGTAAGTACCTACCATAAATGTAAGTACTCCTTTCTAACTCTCAACACGAATTTTATTTAGACTAAAATTGCTCTACCATTAACATTATTATAATGCGGTGTGGTTGATATGATTATATGATTATGTACAATGTGATATTTTTCTTTATCAACCTCTTTTTTTTTTTTAAAGTATCACTTGTATCAATATTATAGTTATATGCACAGTATAACAGAATTACAATACATAATGTCGTGACGACTATAAGCATTTTTTTCTTCGTTAAAACACAAATCATATTATTTGTTTTTCATCCAAATTTAATGTCGAACCCACCCGAAACTATCCAATAATATACCACATTAAAGATAACGAATATAAATGTATATATTTTGGGTCGGTGGTGATATTTTAGTAAGCTCGCATTTGAGCAATTTGCGGTGCTACAACTTTCTGTACAAAATAAAATATGTGTGTACGCTCGTTTTACGTAGATACACGATGTTGTACAGCTTTATTAAAATGAAATTTCGTCTGTCGATAAAACTCCACGCAAAATCAATTAACGTATATATTATAATATATAGTGTACAACAATTATTTATATTCATACGAATAATTTGCAAACAAACGCAGCCACGACAACCGCCGCGTGTAGGGTAATGTGTTTGAAAACACATCGCTTATGTAACACGTGCACGTAATATAATATAATAATGATATTTTTATTGTTATTATTATAGTCGCATTCGAAATTAATTCTATAGTTATCAAATAATAAAGATAGAGGAGCCTATATTATATAGGTAGATGGTATCTTTCATCTAACATATTATATTGTTACAAGTGGTAACTTACAACGCGTTATAAAATGATAATTATAAAAGTAATTAAATGAAGATACCAGCATCTCCAGCTTTAAAATTCTACTTAAAACCATCCATATCAATCGTTTTTACATCAATTTTGTATGTTTTTACTTAGAGTACCAATGTCTGTACACATAGCTAAATAGATTATTGACAAAATTTAGCTTGCACTATTCAATAATCCTTACATTGATCTTACTTACATAATATGGTGTTGTAAGTTTGGTTTTAAAAGTATATGCAATTTATTTTACATTAAAGTAATAATAAACATATTATACAGTGATCGATTATCCGCACTACGGACTTAAAAAAAAAATGCATATTTAGTTAGGTATATTATATTTTGATTCAGGACATAGCTATAGGAAAGTACACATATCTAATGATGACGTAATAATTAAGTCATAAAAAATGCTAACGTGTGTGAAGTTGGTCCCTCTCCTTTTTTTTTAACTCAGTGGCGTTATTAGAAATTGGCTTGGGATTTAATTTTTTTTTAATAGAAAACTGTAAACTTTATATCAGTTAAAAAATAAAGTTAAGAACACAATTTTTTATGATATTTTATAGTTATGGAGAATAACTTAATCAGTATATATTCTAGAGCATTAGCTTAACGATGAAATGTAGATTTAGATAGTGATCCAAATCCCGATGTAATAAATAAAACTTACAATAAATGTATTATTCGTATTCATTTGGTTTTCTTAAAATATACACTTAATAAAATGGATTTGAAACCCAAAAAAAAAACTTGTAGTATACATACATAATTTTGTCAAGTGTAAAATAGGTACGCGTAATTATATTATAATGGAACAAGTAACAACTAACAACTTAAACATAACAGTGTTATTACATCACAACATTATATTATGCAGATGTTAATACGAATATATATATAATATATAATTAGAGCTTGGATGTTTATGACCTAAAAAACTCTTAAAAATACATGCAAATATGACACTATAAAATCTATTTTTTATTCAAAATTATATACAATAGGTACGTTTATAATAGATTATTAATAGAATAAGTATAAAATGTTCGTGTGTTCGCGTGAGTTGTGACACTAAAAATATAATACCTTTCTATACGTGTGTTGCATACGCCCTACGGGTGTCTGTAAAAGTATGTGTGGCACGTCTGCGTACCATGAACGAGCACTTGTACATTTAATAAATATACATAAAAAAAAAAAAAAAATACTTTTAAAAGTGCCCTTTGAAATTTTAAACTGAAATAGAATGACAAAAATTATAAAAATTTAACAGAAAACGACCAATTCCTAATATTAAAAATGTTATTAAATAATACACAAACCTTTATTTATAGCTAAGAAATCAAAAACCAAATATCCCTTCAACACTCGTCATATAAAATGCATTTATTATTTGGTGTGTAACGTGCACGACCAAAAAAAAAAAAAGATGTAGAAGTTATAAACATCTTAACCCTTTGTAGACAATTTCACATATCAGAATTTAATTATAAAGGTCATTTTTCGTTTTAGGACGAAAAAGCGTGATATGACAATTTATAACGAACGATGGGAAAACTCAATACTCATTTTTTTATCGAAGCAACTAGGAAATTAGGAAATAATAAGATCAACTCGAGTGTACTGTTTTAACACTGACTATAGAGGACACGGGTTAACGGAAAATTATTCAAATATGGGTTGCAATTATGCGTATAATTTTCCACTCGGTTTGTATTAATAATATATTGTGTAAACCGTTCGCTCGTTATAAAATAGTGAAGACAAGTCATCGTTGTGGATTTGACACCGTGCAGGCCCGTTGTATAATGTATATTACTTAGGTACCAATATATACCACATACGTGGTTGGAGTTTTCAATTAGCAAGACAATTAAAGCTTCGTTTTCGATTATGTGGAAAATAATCTCCTTGCGTGCTGTACTTTATGACGGAGCGTGTTATCCGAGTTTATAGACTCGCTCGAAGTTATTGTTTTTAAGACTATAACACCGTCTTCATTGAGGTATACATTGTCACTGTACAGTAATAGTTAACTCGCAAATATTTAAAAATGGATTTTATATACGTTTTTAAAATACATACAAAACATTTACATGTTTTAACATATTTTTGTTTTAAAACAATTTGAACTCGATTCATTATGGAATATTTCACTGTATTACTGTTAAATATTCAAATCGGCAGATATTAAAAAAAAAAAAAATTAAAAATCATGAATAGTTGGGGACAAACTCCATATTATTATTTACCCTTTTACATGCCCTATTGCCTTCTGTATGCAGAGTACGAGGGTTTCACGATGGTCGATTTTTTTATTATTTTGAGGTGATAAAACATTTCACACATATACCTATAGTAGTATATAGTATATTTATATGTAGTGTTATTATGTCCGACGGCTGCGGTAACCAAGTATATGTATACAATAATTGTATATATAATTGTAGTTTATTGAATAAATTCCCGTCTGCTAATTATGTATAAGGAGCCTAATACGATAATATTCGTTTTCACTAAATATTAAATTATTTCCAATGTATGGTGGAAAAAAAATGAATTGATACTATAATATACATATTGCATATAACAATTATGAATATTAACTCTAACCTGGCCAATAATACAGGTCGACATAATGTGATATCTGTTTAAACAGAAATTAAATACAAAACATAAATATGCGTGGTAAAAAATGTATTTACAAATTTTATTTTTATGTGGTTATATTAAAAATAAATAACATTTTTTTTCTTTTACAAACATCATTATAAAGTTGCGTTAAGTTCCACGAGGGTTACCAGAATGATACAGCATGGAAAAAAACAGACATTGTTCATTACGGTTCATATTGTCACCAAAAAGTTATAGAACCATCATTATATAAACGAGCACGTTTTAATAATGATAATAATAATAAAAAAAAAACTATTATCAATACATTTAAAGAGTAAACATAATTTAATCAAAATATACCGCCGATTCGCGTTTTTTAACTTTGAAGCATTCATTTGTTGTTTTCGTTTATTTTACACGTAATATATAGGTGTTTTGTTGTATTATATTATGTATTCGATCAATCTTGTGGTAAAAAAAAATATGCTGTTAACAGATTTCAACTCGCGGCAAAATCGTGATGATTTTATTTTTGGGTACTACAAAAAGAATTTTAAATGTGTACAAATGTTTAAAAAGACATTTTATGAAAAAAATTAAGAAAAGCTTATATCTAATATGACGTATTTAAATATTTTAATAGACTTAATGGAAAATTGTAATCTTTTAATTTGTTTTCAGAACACACCGCCATTGGTACGTACAAATATCTTAATGTAAATGGATTACTATGTTACACAGAGGTAGAAGTAAAGTACTGCTTAAAATGTCATTTCAATATTTAATATATATTTTTGGGCACATTATTTATTATGTGTATATTTAATTTTTTATAATTCAAGTATTCAAACAAAAACGGCTGATATTCGAATCAACCCCCCACAGATTCAATGACTTATTATAAATTAATGATCTTAGCAATTATTATACGTATTGTATTCTGGAAATATTTTAGCAAGCTGATAAAATAAATACGTAAAATAAAAAAATATATAATATAAACATAATAATATAAGCCATTGCATGAAACATAATTTTGTGTATAGGCAAATTATACAATTATGCATTATTGTTCATATCATGTTATAATCAAACACAAAATTGGTTTTGATTTCCGAGCTTTAATCAGAATCATTTTTGTAACATTGTGAGTGAATATAGTTACATAATAGGAACTGCAAATTGCAATGGTTTGTTGCTTTCAAACTCAAAAGGTCGATGTATGCTGGTTTATTTACGTGGAAAATGGGTCAAACTCGCTGTCGGAATCTCAATCATTTTTTTTTTTTTTTATGAAACCCACGGGGGTAAAAAAACTACTCATTTTTTTTTTTGTTATATTTTGAAAATCTATATGTACACACGGTGCATATTAGCTATAGACTTTCCTTTTACTTTTTCTCTTAATATTTACAATACTACTGTGTATATAACATTATTATTTGAACGTGTATTTTTATACACAACATAGTTAAGTTGCAATGTTTACAGTAACACTATTACAAACCTAAACTTTAAAAATCTAAAAAAATGGTATACCTTTCTTCAGTTTTTATTTAATAAGTAAATATACATCGTTATATTTTCTACTTATATAATGCGCAAACTATAATTGTTTGTTCCGACAATTTCCACGTGGTTTCTGTGAATTACCCCCGCCGAGATACAGGGAATTCCTAGGAATCCCCGTCGTGTTGTATTCCCGGAAATTGCTCATTCCTAAGCGTATAGGTATTTTTGTTATAATTCTTGATTACATATTAAACATCGGCATGGTTTATGATATTATATTACGTAGATGGGAAGGTTATTACTACTTACACGTATTAAAGTAAATATAAGGAATAATATAACAGCCTAAAGGTTACTGAACGTTCTTATTTGGTTTACCTTTGAGTAGCTATCATACTGCAGAGTGCTTTCTGTGGGAAAGGTTTTAATACATTTGTGTGTCGTGGTTGTGCGCTTACGTCATTATGTCTTGTCATACCGTTAACGCATCAAAAACCATTAAAATATGTATTATCGTCTATGGGAAATACAAAATGATAAGTATATGTACGTACACATCATCTTTACTAGACGATTAAAACCATTGAGCGTTGAGCTAAACATATTTATATGTATAAGTAACTATCGCGTGTAGTGTACGTATTAAAATTATAATATATTAAATAAGTGAGTAAGTAATATTATTATAATGTATAATATATAATGATATACTAATATTAAAAAATGTATTTTATTTTATTTCGTAAGTAAACATTTTACGATCTTCGGCACAAAAAAAAAAAGTGTGCCAAGTGAATATAATTTATTACTACAGAATAGATTTATTAACGGAAGATGCGACTGAAGCGAGGAGACACATAATATTTATCTATTACAATTATTATATTGTTATCTATTTAGTTACTAGTTTAACAAATCTCTATGCCAATTTTGCTTCGGAAATCTCGCAGAGTTACCATAATTTAACGTTAACAGATAATTTAAAATATTATTACATGTTATATACGGATATACCGCACTTTAATACCCGGAAAGAACAGGAGTAATATTATAAGGGCCACTTTACAGAGCTATAATATTGTCAGACACTAAAATGTGTTAATAATCATTATATACATCAATACATAATTGTGTTATAAACGTAATTGCGATATTGTAACGATAACGTTTTATTTTTATTATTTTTATTGTCGATATGATATACGTAGAGATATAAGCTTGAACCTTTTTTTTTACATTGAAAATTTTTGAAAGTTTTAGTTTTAATGTATTTTTCTTAACTTAATTAATTTTTAATATATTAAATTAATTTTTAAACATGTTCAAATACTTTATAAGATTTCTGTTTTATTTTTATTTACACTGTAACAAGTATAATGTCAGAGTCAAACAAAACACTTATAATAAATACTACTATAATAAAAAAAATTATAATTTGGGTAAAATTGTGGAAGTGACTTAAACAATAAATTACAAAAAAAAAAATCAATAACTGTAGCAAAACGATTATACACTCAACATTTATACTGAAGTAAAAATACAAAATTTTTAATAAAAGAAAAAATGCACATTTATTACAGAGTTAAATATTATATATTGTTATAGGTATATATAATACGTGTATATTTAACGATTTGTATTTTGAATTCACTAATTATTATTGTATTCAGTATAATAACACCAAAATAATATTAAAATGTGTATAAATGGTAATAAAAGTACAAAGTTTAAAATATAATTATGAATATATGGATAATAATATAATTATAAGTTATAACTATAACTATAACTATATAATATCAAACGATTTATTTGATAAGTAATTAATATGATAAATTAAATAGGTATTCATCGATTGCTCGTCGATTTTTTAAACGTACAACAGTATTATAAAATACAATCCGACGATTTGTAAAGAGACTTCGATGACTATTTGATATTTCAAATACAAACATCAAACATGGAAATACATTAATGTAGATTTGTTTGATAGTGTTATGCGAAATTATTTAAATATTGCTCGCTTTGTATATGTACACATTATAATATTATACAGTATTTGCATTCGTTAATGGAATTGCTTTTTAAGAGCGATATTAAATTGGTCGTGAATAAAATATAAGTAGTTTTTGTGATCCGATCTTGTTTATAATTGAACGCGATATTTTATTAATTTGGCAATTTAGAATAATAATAATAATAATAATGATATTATTAATTGGTGGAACGGTTATATAATCGTGTTTTGTTTATATTCGTCGTTCCGTTCTTTCTCTGAATCAAAATCAGAATATTATAATCCACGACGCTGTCGGTTCAAAATGTAGGTAACCTGCGATGTATCATAATATTATGTACGTGTACAAACCGGTGCAGATGTGTGGCGTGTAATAATATATGATATTATGTGTAAACTGTATACGTATGTGTTGTGTCCCGAAAGCTGAATCTATATATTTACTCCAGAAATTACATTATTTATTCATGTTTGTTTTGTACTCTATTCAATTTTCTGTTCGACTAGCGTGCCGCTGAAGAGAAAAAAACTGTTTATATTCTGTCATGTTCTTGTCTGCAGTGAAAAATAGAGTAAATATTAAATTGATTGTGGCAACTTGCAGCAACATTTTTATTTTCAGAGATGTTTGAAAGCAACAGTAATCATTTATATTATACAACAGCTGAAAAAAAAATAAGAAATAATAATAATATATTATCTTAAAATATGGCATCGAATTGCATTTGCACAACATATACATAATATACGATTACATAGCGAGTGGTGTACAAATAACGAAAAAATATTATTAACATTTATAACGTATTATCATAATAATAATGTTCGTGTGCCTAATGTAAACCGCGCGATAAAAAATCGACTGAGTGATGTAATTATAAAAATTATATAAAGTGGACGAAACCGATAAATATGTATCAGTGCATCGCGTGTAATCATAAAGCGGAAACTACTTGGGATATCAGCGGCATATTTATGTGGGGGGGGGGAGCGGAGGCCCCCTCCCTGAAATGAAAAACACAATTATAAATACATGGTGTGTCTCTTCCTTCCTTTCCCCCCAAAAAAATTCAAATATATAATCAGCCACTTCCGAAATGAAAACCTATATACGCCACTATGGGGGATATGTCAGGAGGTGGATACTATTTTGCACAGACGCATTTACAGCTGAAGATGTCTGCGGTATACGACCTATAGACCACTTAACATAATCGATTATCAATTACAATACGACGCGCACATTAAGTACGATACATCAAACAAATCAATTATTATAACAAGTAATAACCATCAATTCAATATACTAACATAATAATGTTATAACATTTCATATACAACACACACCACAATACGGTTCAGTCATGCCACAATCTGCGATTCGATTCTATTCAAAGGCGGCGTCTCGGATCGAATACATACAAAAACCCATACGACAGATTAAACGGCGCTCAGTCGCTCGTTCCGTGTATGGTATACTCAATCATTGGACATGTTTTTATCCGATTCACGCGTTATTTGTGACGAATGACGATTATGATAATCATTTGAATTCAATAAAAATCCAATATTGATATACTTCACTTTTCTTATTAATTATTTTTTCTATAAAAATTAATCTAGATCTACTCCGATAAAGACGGACTGTGTAAAATGACCGGTATAAACTATGAGTTCCACAAAAGGCAAAAAAGATTTGTTTAGCAAATATCATAAACTACTTTATAGTTCATTCCAATATTAGGTACCTATTAAGGGAAAAACTCTAATAGTCGGTCTCCAATAAATTGTCACATTAAGTAGCTAAACAGACGTATGGGATTAAGAATACGAAAACAAGTATTATGGTACATTATTTATATAAATATACTATGTATAATTCTAAAATAGAAATGTATCATATCATTTATATGACTTTGTTAAAATAATTACATATTTACCCCATCCATTTAACTTCAACTTATTTTTAACTCATTACACAATATTATATCGCGGTTTGTTCTAACGATAAACAATATTAAAACTGTAACCTGTATAGAATACAATGATACGCATTACATAATGGAATTTTTAAGAATACATTTGACAGGCGTAGTATAAAGTCCTGTCAGGCACACAGCCGCTTTAGGTTATCTCACAACTCTGTTAATTACTTTTCAAACAGCGTGTACCTGCGCATAATAAAAATAAAAAAAAAAACGAAACTTACACCAAACTTATACATAATTTGTCTGTTGTAAAATATCTATTGAGTGGTAATTGACCTATATACGGACGAGTGGATCCTTAGACCCTCCTTCCTGTTCTCGCCTAAAAATACCATCATATTAATTTAGTTTTAATTTACGAATTTATTATTAAAATTATTAACAACGATTTCCTAGTTCGCGAAATAAGCATACTGAGCGTTGGTTTCGTATTCGCAATTACTTGGTGAAATGTATAAACGAAATAATATTCTTTTTAAATAAAATATAATATGATTATTTTAATGTTCAAAATAAGCGAATGCAAAGGAAAATAAGAACAATTTTACACTTTTCAAATATCTTTACGTGGTTTTCTGAAACGTAACGGAGTGAAATATATTTTATTTTATATACCGCTCATCTGCACTTAATTGTATAAACTTTAAATTAGATACTTTCAATTTTATTTTATTTTTTCGACGTCTTTCCCAGGACTGAAAAATTACAGCATTATACAGTAGGTAATATATGGTTTCAAATCATGTTTTTTACATTAAAACACAAACTGGTATATAATATAATACACAAATACAATGTATTTTTAGTAAAAATATATCTTTAATTGGACGATACGCCTGACGTTTGCGGTGTATAAAATAGGATTGATTAATTTTAAAATACACAACAGTTATATTATTAATACAGGACGTGGATCAGTATCTTGACACATGATTTATCTGCAAACTAAGGGTTTTAACTATTATTGAAAAAATGTCTAAAAAGTATATAATTTGATATTAAAGTTTTCGTTTGATTCCTATAATAATAAACGTACACGTATCCGATAAAACACTTTTAAAACACCGCCGATTACCATCGGGTAAAGATAATATTTTTCATAAAATACCAATGATTGTAATGTTAATAAAGTGTATTTCTCAATACTTTAGCATACCATTGTTATCGCGTGTCATCTTTTCAGCTACATACATTATTTATACTCTGAAATGTCTAGCTGCTGCAGCGCTTTCGCAGTACATTATTCTACTTATCTATGTGATAATTATTATTATATATGTGTATAGTCGCATAAGATTAATATCTTAGAAGAAACTCGAGACGATTCTATGGGAAGATTTAGCACACTTGACACGTATTAATATGCAACATATACGTATAACGCACGTTTACGGACCCGACGACGCCAATATCCTTTAGGAAATTATCGCGATCGGATGATGATTCCATTTATTACCAAGGGGGGGGGACAACATAAATGTCCGAAAAATAATCAGACGGACCGTGGAAATCTGAAGCTGTGCTGCTGAATTCCCACGTGTCCCGCAGACACCGTGAATAAATAATTAGAATACGGTATGATTATTATATTCTAACAGCGGGCGTCTGGCCTTCATCAAATGGGTATTAAATTTCACGTTTCCTATTTTGTAATCGATAAAATTGGTCAGAACTACGATTTTATTGTTACGTTTCATTTTTTTCACAAAATAATTTAAACTTGTACGTCTATTAAACAAAGTTCAAATAAATACAGACTGTGACATTATTGTAAAATCTATTTTTATCTTATTTATTGTTTCCTTACAGTATTGAATTGTATTCTGTTCACAGTTGTATCGTTGTTCCTACTATATTTAGAAGTATTTTTCATAAAAACTACTTTAGGGAATTTCATTTTGACTTAGTCATCTGTCAATCTTTTTTAAAGGTTCTTATATTTTTTCGAGCACTTATTTTTATTAATCAACAGTTACTACTTTTTGAAAACTAATTACAAGAAACAATGATTAAATATTTCATGAACTGTTTCATTATTCATATGCATTTCCCATAAACCCTGCTTAAATAACGAGGTAGATAATTCATGTAATTAATTTGTATTATGTTATGATGTAGATTGATAATGGAGAAATGAATAAAAAATCAATTGAAAAATTAATTTCAATGCGAGTTGTAAATTCACATTTCTATTTTAAGAATTTATTTTTCAATAATTCTATACCTACTATAAAATGTGCTAGTCTATCCCTTCATTTGGAAAAAAAGTATAATGAGTAACAACAATATACCATTATATTTAAGTATATAATAAATTATTAAAACTTTGTTTCTCAAAAAAAAAAATCATATAGCACCATTTTAACGAAGAATATTTAATGTATATATTAATGTAACTATTCAATATTTAATACTTCTAAAAACCCATCTTATGATTATTTTATTTATATTTTATAATATACATTTATAAAATAAATAAACAATAAAGTATATACATTGAAATTTATATATTAAATAATTAATAGGGGTAGGATGCATTAAACATTTTTTAAATATTCATTTTGATATCGAAAATATGAAAAAAAAATATGTTTTACCTATACTAAAATTATTTTAAAAGTATATTATAAAAAGTTATTTTATTAAATATTACATGTTGTAAATATAATATGTTGTTTTAAATTGTTTAAAATGAACGACCTATTGGAACGTAGTAAATATTTATATTGATTAAAACTCCCTTTCCACATCATACGATGTAACTGGAATATATTTGAATGACGCGATTTTTCCCAGAGTTAAAGTAATATTAATATTTACAGTTTCTTCTTCGTGTTCTCCATTTATTATCTTTCAAACTTTTAAAAGTGTTTTGAATCCTTTGTTCTTTTTTAAAATTATAGTAATTTTAGTTTTCACAAACTTTGCTTTTTCTTCTGTTAAATTTAGACATTAATGTCACACTTTAGTCATTAGGAAACGGGCAACTATCATATTTCCTACCAAAATATGTATATTATTAGATTGTATAATTATGGAAATTCGACAAATAGAACATTATAATATTACAGTCGTTCATTCAATAAATACAGTTTTAAATTTGTTTTTTTTTTAATAGATTTTCGAAAAGTCTAAACATGAAATCCCATGCATAATTTTTCCCATAAAAATTCAAAGATATGTAAAACTAATATTCAATTCATTATAAACCAAATTGATGGAACTATTTAAACATTGCTAAATATTTTTAACCTTTAAAATCAGTTTTAAAAATAATTATTATTTTTCTAATTTGTAATAGTTTTTTTTTATATAAATTGTGTAAAATTCGATGAAAAATCGAAAAAATACTTTTATATTATTATAGTTATTATTTTAATTTATAGTAAACAAACTATTTGATTTTTGATGAAAACTATCTTAGTTATACTCTATATTTATAGTTCACGTTTATTACAACTCACATGAAATATCGGATTATTTTGTAATTGAAAATTTAAGAAAAAATGATTTATTACGAACAATAAGCAATTTTTTTTGTATATTTTTCTGACATAGGAAGAAATAATATTATTTTTTGTCGATCAAGTTCACAAGCATTTAAAGTTACTTCATAAAAGGAGTTCAGTGTTTCCTAAGTATAAGCGGCTTTTGTAAAACAAAATGTCAAACCAAACGAAGTGCTTTCAAAGAAATAGGTATTAAATGTAACAACCATTGTCATATTATTTCATTGTCTGCTTGTTCAAAGAAAAACATAATATAATATTATAATAATAGGTATTAACAACTGCTCTGATGCTGTACTTAAGTAATTCTTAGCGCACGCCTTCAATGATATTTTTCCGTTATTTCATTTTGGTATTGGTTTTATCAATTGTGGGTTTATTTTTCCGATTTTTCACTATAGTATTTTACTTTGATATAATATATATTTGAAATGTATTTTAATAGTAAAATAACCATATATTATTATTACGGCCATCATTGATTAAACGGCGTCATTGATAGGCTTTTCGGGTACACCACTTTTTCGTATATTTTGTTCAAGATGAATACATCATAGTACGACAGTACCGAATAAATACAATAATAAAAATAAGCTTACACAATAAAGTAAGATCACAGTGCATATAATAAGTATATAAAAAATTTATCGCAAACTAAAAGCGAAAATAATAATAATATTAGTAATAGTTTTTATTTTTTGATAGAAAGATTGTTATTTAATTTTAATAATATTTTAGTAAAATGTAACAATACTCGGTAAGTAACATTAATATTGTATTGACTTAGATTATACAATTGTATTTTTAATAGTGAGTAACACTTAAAGAAACTTATTTTTGGACATAATTGTTTTAAAATTACTGCCACTTTCGCGACCAAAATGCACTAACACCACTAGCGTATTGAAATGTTCATAAATTGAATGGTACAATAATATAAAATGGCTGTATTTACTCAAGTTTACACTGTAGTATATTTTACTGTAAATATTTTTAGTATTTCAGAGAATGTGCTTATTCAACGGCGCAAATAATTACATTAAACAGAATACTGAACCGTAAACTATGGTTATATAAATATAATATGTGTACACAATTGTTCTATTTTAAAAACTTGAAGTATAAATATAATATGACATTAAGTTTTGTAATTACCTATATAATTCAATTTGTCACTATAGACACGGTGATACTGTAATAATTTGTTCCCATATAATGTAATTATGTAATGGAATAAGAACAAGAAATAGAATACTTGGAATATATTACTTTTCAATAAATATTTTCTAATAAGTTATTTTTTGCTGGATAACTGTGAAAGTGACAACTTTTCTCCACAAGCAATGCATTCACTTGTTTATTCACGAAGGTATTATCATGTTTTTTTTAAATATTTTTCCCCCGGTGCATGATTTGAGAAGTATAAAATATCCTAGGAAATTAGTACTCGGACTACTAAATAATATTTGGAGGCATAGATTTTATATCTTACGAGCGTCGACGTCGGAGAACTATTTTATGGTAAGACCAGTTGGTTATAAAATAATGCACTTAATTGTGTAAGACGTATCAGTACATTTGGGTAAGTCCAGCTACCAAAGCAGTTAATATAAAGTTAGTGGGCGTTTAATCTACTCAATATTCTTTTCACTCATATTTACATTTTACAAAATTTTCAAAATCATCAAATTTAAATAAAGGGGACAAAATAGCTTAAGTTGGTTACCCCTCTGCTGTACAATAGGCGCCAAGTTTACCTTGTAATTGATGAGTAACCCACTGTAATGGTTGCGTTAAATTTGCATTCAATGATAAATCATTGCATAAACGATTCAGAGCGAAGACAGTCTGTCAGCCTAAGCCTTTATTACTAAGTATATTTTTTGATAATATATTTACGTTATGTAATTAATTTTTGTGACAATATCGAATTTTAGTAAAATTTGAATTTCAAATCACCCCCAAAGTTGAAAATATAAGCATTTTTACTGCCAAAGTGGCAATAATGAACAAAAAAAGAAAAGAAAAGAATATACACTTCAGTGCAAATTCGATACATTCATCGTCCTACTCAGAGTTTAAAATTAAAAATATTATTTTTATTAATGATTAAGTTTAGTGAAGTGCGTCAAATTCGAGCGAACGACGCAATCACAAAGTGTAATATAATATAATGGCTCTTTATCATGTCCCACATGCCATATTTAGATGGCCTATGTGAGACTACTGTAAAACTGTAAAGTTGAAAAAAATGCATTTCAATGGTGTTATTTGGCGATTACTTTTAAGAAATGATTTTTTGTTTTTTGTACGAATTGAGATACTATAAAGTTATAGCAATTTTACACCTTTCGACGGACCTTCCGAATATCCTTTTTACGACGTACCCAACATACCTTTATTGTTAAATAATATATTATTATATACATTTATTCAATAAATAGAACAAGCTCAAAAAATGTATAAAATGTTGTAATTATCTGATTTTACAATTTACTCATAAAATTTAATTTGAAATTATTGATTTAAAAATTTTAATTATATTTTGTGAATAATTGTATTTAAGTTGATGTTTTAAATATGTCTTAGAAGTTATAATATTATACGATTTTTAATATATTAATAAAAATAGTTAGGTATAATATTCTAATAATATTTAAATCAGGAAATCATTTTTATCCGTGCTGAATACCAGTAAATCACATTAATTTATGCATTAAAATTGATTGTACGGGTATCTAGTGAAGTATTTGAATTTAAGCCGATTACACCTATAATAATAGGTATAAAATAACTATAAAGATTAATTTCGAAATTATGCCATCAATTTTGGCTAACAGTGCAGTTACAATAATAGTATATGCATTATATCCAACGAATACGTAAAACGCTGTTATTTTTCTTCTTACTTGAGGCATTTTATGAAAAATCTTTAATATGATAATTATTTACGTGAAGTCAAACGTACAGCTTATAACAGGATATTAAAACTGATTGACATACATAATCATTTTTTTTTTCAATTCAGTTTTTAAATGACTAGTTAGTAGTTTTATTTAAATCGATTTTGTGCGTACCATACAACATCATGTCATTAAATATTTGAAAACCATGTGTGCATTAAAAAAAAAATAACATATAAATTTCACCTTTTTAAAACTTTAATTGATTATGAAAAAATAAAATATTGTATACTAGCTTTGGATAAAATAAATAGGTCGCTTTTTTATACTTGTTAGTTATTTTACAATACCTGGTGAAAATAAGTCTTGAAATATAGGTAAAAACTTTCAAGAAAAATGTAATGCTATAATAAATTTAGTTCAATAACTTCCCATTTATTTAGAATTTTATAAATCGAAAAAGTAATTTTACTATAGATACAAATGTGTTCAATATTGTTATTTATTCCTTCGACGTATTTCTATAATAATTTATAAAATACGTGCAAGTTGTGTCACGGCGTACTGAGTAGGCCATTTTAGTACACTTATGTCGTGAGTCCGTAATTTTGCCGATAACTCATAGGTATAGTATATTCAAATACATAATATATACATATATACACTACACATACGTACACATATTGATAACCGCAAATAAGTATGAAATATACCTAATATAAGTTTAAGCTTTTTAAATGATTATTATTGTTATTAATTTCATTAAACTTAAACTTAATTTATACGATTTTGATGACTAATTAATACAGTTATTGATTAAAATTGAATATTATCTGTACCAATGATCTGAAAGAGCTGATGACATTTGGCCAAATTACTTATTAAGAATATAACACGAATATTACATAATAAAAAAAAACAATAGATTTATAAAAATACAATAAAATATAACCGATTAGTTAATTTACTAGATTAAATTAAAATTAATTTTATGATCATACATTAAAGAAATAATATAATAAATAAAAGGTAGGTAATTGGGTATCGCTTTGCTGTACGTCGGGTATCGAGAGGGTCTATTATTATAGGTTTGTTCGATTTAAATTCAATAATCTATATTAATATTATAAAGAGGAAATATTTGATTGTTTGTTTGTATTGAATGCCTATCAGTCTATGAAAAAGTTAAGGATCACAAATAACGTACCAGTTTTATTTCAAATAAAATTCAATATATATCACGTATTATATGCATTTATTACAGCGTTTTCATAGTAATTAATTTACGAAAACATTCTAACTTCAAACGCTTATCAAAAACTATTATACATTTAAACTTAACTTTTTTTAAAAACCTTAGTAATATTGTTCAGATAAGTAAAAAATGTTAAATCGATAATTATTCAAAAAAAATCAAAATATTTTGAAATTTATACCATCCATAAAAAGTATTAATATTATAAGTATAATAAGTAGAAGTTAAGTTTTAGGTATAAAATAATAAAAATCGATTTTGTCAAAAACTGGTTTTCCTTACTTCTATTATCGATGGTTTCCCTGGTGCATCTTATCTCCTTGCTAACATTAACTTCCATGTTACTTCTTCTTGCTTTTCTCCGTAAGTCAATGACTTACTAAGTCATCCTCACTCTACTTTCGACGGTCATAACCATACTATTCATTAAATGATCCGCGTTCTCGATAATATATTTTTACCTTAGTTATTTCTTTGTATTTTAATCACTGATATAAACATTATTTTAAATAAATTGTTATAAACACATAATTATATCAGAAAGCAAACAAATGTATGAAATGTATTTTTAAAATATTTGCATAAATAGATTTGATTTTTAGTGAATTTACACTATTAATGATAATAATAGAATTTTTTTATGTCCCATCTACGTACAATTTATTAATAATGTACTTACACACAAAATTAAAAGTTTTTACATTTTAAAATAATCATTACATTGTTATGAATATTATTATATTTATTAAAAATATTCTTTTGAATTTTATTTCATATTTAAACTATTCAACATGTTTTGTAGCTCATTCAAACTTTTTTTTAATATTTGGCGAAATACTTTATTTACTTACTTTATTAGTATTACTTTATTTATGGTGAATATATACCTATTTTTTTAAAGTGACAATTAAAATAATGTAAATTAAAAACCATACAATTCAGACAATATTGTTTTCTGTAGGTACTCATCGTCTATTCGTTTAGTTTCTTAATTATGACTGTAGTATGTAAGCTGAGTGGTTATTTTTCGCATAGTACAGTTTTTCACAAGCCCATGTAGCATCCTATTAAGGTATATTTATAATTTTTTAGTTGATTTATAATAAATTTATCATACACAACGTGTATATTACTGAAAACATTTTTAATATACATATGAAACTGTATTGTACCTGTTAGCATTTAAATAATGCTATTTATATTAATTTTACGTTCAAGCAATACCCATACAATTATAAATATAAAATAATATACTTATTATTTGTATAGTATTAGGCTTAGATCTTATTTTGATGCTATAGAAGTATAGGATATACAATTATGGTTTTAAAATATTGAGGTAATTCAGTAATAAAATAAAATGAATATTACTTGATAATATTATATTAGATAAATGTATAGTATAATAATAATAAAAATTATGAAAAATGACAATATTCACTATAAATGTAATCAACTGTCAAAAATTAGTAAAAAATATTTCTTGGAAATTAATTACTTGCCACAGTGTTATAAAAAAATATTATTTGCGCGCATCGAAGAAGGCCATAATAATTGGACTATAATAATTGAAAAGGGAATTAATTAAATATTTGGGGACAAATTTTAACGAAATAACATGAGTAGTATCCCGTAAAAGTATTTACTGCATATTATAGTGTCCGAAATATCCAGGACATAATTCGTATATTTTAATTAAGTACTGTAAACAACTAATATTTAAATAAATATGAAATAACAATTTGCTTGTAAAATATGAAGTACGATTGTAATATAACAAAAAAATCAAATATATTATGTAGAACCTAATGAAAAACCAATAAAGTCAATAAATAATAAAAACAGATTTTTAGAAATCAATTATAAATATTAACAAAAAATTAGATGTATAATTTTTTAAACTTTTAACCATTTTTTTAATATTTTGATCTGATTTTGTTGATAATTTTGGTAGTTTTTTTACTTCTATTTGAATATTACTTATCTGGGAAACCATATCGTAGTTTATAATATTTTTTTTATATATTTCATCAAATAATATCAGAACTTATAGCTTCTTTATAAATATAACACGGAAAAGACTCTAAAAATGTAGAATAAATTGTATTA
Source organism: Rhopalosiphum maidis (assembly GCF_003676215.2). Taxonomy (NCBI): domain Eukaryota; kingdom Metazoa; phylum Arthropoda; class Insecta; order Hemiptera; family Aphididae; genus Rhopalosiphum; species Rhopalosiphum maidis. The sequence goes on from NC_040879.1 coordinate 13,008,604, forward strand.
GGTACCTGACTAATATTATTAAAGAACGCAATTCGTGTATACTTTTTTTACAAACCACAACTATGGTGTTCTATTTTAAGCATCTTAAAATTTAAAAACAATTTTAAGTTTTTAAATTAAAATATAAAACAATCTACGTGATTGGGTGAGGATGGGGGTTTAAAGTTTATTTTTATAACATAATGTATAAGTTGTTTTTACTAGCTAACAAGCTAGCTAAACTTTTGTTACCTATTCTCATATATGGTTTATATTTTAGTTTTGGAATATTTGTAGACAAAAAACCTATTGGTTTTATGATTATGTTTTTTTTTTATTTGTGCTTTTATCGCGTTTTGAAGCAAAACAATTTCTGATCTTAAACATTGAGAGTGGTCTATGGTTGTATTTTCAATCTAGTTGATTCATGGCGGTGGGGAGGAGAATACCAGCAATACCAGCATATTTCTTAATAATTTAAAAAACTAACGAAAAATCATAGGAAAAGAAAAATATTTACACAAGTACAATAGCAGTTTTTAACAAAATCGATTTATGTATTTGTTGTAGTATGAAAAAGGAATATTCACAGAAACTTTAAACTTTCTTGTAGTTTTAGTATAAACTAGTAATACTAGTATTCTAAAATACTAGTTTATTATACGATGTTCTATGCACATGGGATAATTATAATGATATTTTGACTACTCTTGGACTATTTATAACCATATTAAATGTTCTCGTTTGTTATAGGTGCTCGATTTTTATTTTTAACTACCAGTATAAATACTGGAAATGTACACAAGATTCCTCATAAATTGATTATTCAACAATATAAAAATATTGAAATACTACTCACATTTTGCTTTTGATACCTAACAGTTTGAATTTTTTATATACTGTCATTGAACTCAAATTTTAACATCAATTTTAACAATAATTTACAAAAATCTATTGAACAAGATATTGATTGATATAGTACTAGAAACATTTCTACTTCACAACAAATCAATTACACAGACACACACACATATATATTAATATTTTGTTTCTAATATTAAAGTTTTTTTTATTAATTTTAAAATCTTGATTGAACTATTTTGTTCACGATCTGAGACTTGGATTAGTTATATTAGTTATTTTCTCTGTTTGCAACACATTTTCTGTATTCGATGAGTATGTGTTTGACTGATATTAATATGTTTCACGTGCTTCGTAATCCAGTTGATAATTTTTTGTCGATAAACAATATTGTGTATATGAAAATTACGTAGATTAAATTTAATTATTTTTTTGTTAAGTGTACACTCTGTCTGTTTTGATATCGAGTTGATTTTTCTACCATTATACTTTTAAATCTTGTATGATTAATTTTTAATGTTTCTATTAAAATTCAAATTTGAGAAAAAATACAAGTATGAGTTCCTGAAAATTCAAGTTCAGCCCATCCTAGTTTTTATTGAAAAATAAAAATTTAAAAGTAACTCCTTAGTATATCAAATTAATTCTGTACATAAACATTGTTTTTAATGCGTTATTTTATTATTCTCTATCTATTTGTTTAAAATACTGCTTGTAATACTAATTGTAAGACATATTCTTACGTAAGTTAGCATGATACCTAATCAGCGGGTACAACCCACAGCAGTTAATGTTAAATCCATTACCGCTTCTGTACTAAATAATGAACAATATTTTGCTTTATTCGTGGCTTAAATTTTAGATTTCAATACAGTATAACTATATTATTTGTATTTATTTAAAGAACGATAAAAATATGCGAAATTGTGTTCAACATTAAATATTTGTTTAAACACTGATGAACGTATTCAACATTCTTCCAAGAAGAAAAATAATTTTGTCTTTAAAAAGAGAAATATGAAGAAAAAGGGTAATGTTTATTTTTCATTTAAAGTACGGTATTTTCTATATAATTAGTTTTTAAAGTAAACGCTGTTAATTAATTATGTTTGTGTTGAAAATATATTTCTGTAAAATAAAAATGTTAAAAATAAATAATTCATAAACAATTTTAAAATTAATATTTTAATGAAAAATGTTTATGTATGTTTAATGTGTTTTGTTGTGTTTCCTTTAATTAATAACAATACCGTGATTGTTAGCTTACCTTCAAAAAATATGGCGAGTTTTTTATGTAACACTACCTACGTGTTTGAAAATATTGCGAAATCGAGTTTATTTAAAAAAAAAACCGAACGGTATAATTTAAAAGAATGTATAATCTTCATGTTACATTATTAGCATATAAAAATATAAACATTTTGTATTCTTAAAAGCAATTTCACTCACTAAACAAGACATACTGCTAATAATACTGATTTTATAATAATGAGTTTTAGTGATCTATTAATTATTAACATAATAAATAAGTAAATTGGTCTGTTCGTTATGGTGGTAACGCAAAAATGAAAATAACACGTATTTCTTGCTCTCGCATATTATAATTCTAAGTTATATGCTTGTAAATAAGACTGACACGAAAACCTGAAACCAAACATGATATTGCCAAAAGGGTAGGCATCAAGTGTGTCTAGTGTATTCATATCGTTTAGATACCTGATTACAATGAGATGGTCAATGGACCTGAATTTTATCAGTGTCGGTGAGTTGCGTCCCAATCCCAAAATTAAGTACGAGTTGCGGCTAGTGTTTATGAAACAAACGTACGAGTTGCAGCCATGTTTTATTAAATTTATCACTTCATACCAGTCTATCGGCGTTACACCACTAGGAGGTTGGCTAAGTCGTCTCCCAAGACTTTATTTTTATTATTTTTTTACTGATGAATAGGTAAAATGAATTTTTTGAGATTCAAATAAAAAACGATTTTAATAGTCGACTACTACAATCGAAAAAAATATTAATTCGATTTAATTCGGGCATTGTAAACTATTATTTTACTTCACCTGTCTAAAATTTTTTATCTTAACTTTTGTATTTAATTTAAATTTGTTGTAAATATAAAAACAAACTAATAATTAATATTCTTTATTGATACGTTAACATGATATTAGGAAAGAAAAAATATTCTAATTTTGATAACGAAAATGTAATTTGTCTTGAAAAACAAAGGAACTTTTATTATTTTTTTTTTAATGGTACCTATATTACCTTTCATAGAAATTAGTTTTCATAACCGGGTTTGATTATTTAGTACCAGATTCCTTGTAACTAGTTAATGCTACACAATATGATATTGTTCTATCAATCACATTATATATTAGCATTATAATATTAATGGCAGTAAAAATAAAATTGGTGTAAAGAGGATTTATAAGAATTGAAATATTCAGATAAAGTTTTTGGTAATTATGTTAAAACAAATACAATTTCTTTACGATAAAAGTATAAAAGTATAGTAAGTTTAATTAATTATACTCCTTAATTATAAACAAATGAAGTAGTTTCAAATATTATGATTTAAGTATACCTCATAACGTTGTAGGTTACAGCAAAGAATGTGTTAAATTTGTTTTCAATTACAAATCGTTGTAAACTCAAATAGTTAGATAAACCGTTGTCATTTCAAAATAATTTTTCATCACAACAATTTTAATTTAAAAAACAAAAAAATATTAATAAAGCTATTACCGAGGATAATTTTTGTGTTTTACATATATTTGCAAATACAAGAAAATTATTTATATGCGGTAATTTAATAAAATAATGATAAGAAATTTTATTCCTGCAACCATAACGAACAGCTCTGTAAAGAATTTTTTTTCGAAAGAGCCCGAATGAAATTTCAGCCACGGTGCCAAATAGGTCCTCAATCCGGTCTTGAATATAACTATCACGATATTTCTTAGCTTATATAAACTGCAGTATTATCCTGCAGTGCGTTTCCTAGGTGACTACGCTGTGTTTACAAGTCGAGCAAAATTCTGGTATCTATAAGTGTTGAAAAAAAACGATATTTTGTTCTTCTCGGTATATGTTTTTGCGATAATACCATAATGTGGCCGTACGTTGATTTTTCAATCATGTATTCTAAACTTACCAACAACTACATGTCCGATATACAGAATGTCCAATGTGTCCTTTCACCGATTTTAAGTTGTTATGATTAAATAGAAAGAATCTAAATAAATTAAACGCACATTTAATTAGTAAGTGTTATTGAATATTTATTATTTACTTTTTATTTGACAATAGAAAAAAATATTTACATTTTCCTGTATTTCGCGGTCGACGTTTACTTCAGGTTGGTCGGAATGGCTATCATAATATTTGCAAATCACAGAGGGGTTTTTAATAGGATTTTGGAATATTGGTCGAAATTATATATTCAGTACGTCTTGTTTTTTTTGTTTTTTGGTGCAACTCGAAAATTAATTACCATCAACACTTTATATTTTCACTAAATGTTTATATTATCATTTTCTCTAAACAAAAAAATTTCAACTTTTTTTAACTAGGTATAACATTTTTAAATTTTTTTTAGTTATTGTCCATGAATATGTTGATAAAAATGTTTAAAAAAAATTTGTAAAGTCATTCACTAGATATAAATGCTTTATAATTTAATACAAACCTCTTCCTAAATTTTTAAATTTTTATTAAAAATATCGAAAGTTTACACAACATTTTTTTATAAGCATTTTAAGTTAGAATTTTGATATAATTCTAAATAATCGCAAAATTTAGTAAATTTAGTTCATACAAATTATGTTCTACATTTTTAAACCTATATATATATATAAAAAATTTGTACCAGAAATAAATTAATTTTTGTAAGTATTTGAAGTTCAAATTTTTAAGACGTTGGATATTCATCTATAAAATAATTATTTCTCCTCAAAAATTGTTTGATATTTTGTTTAATTCAGAAATAACTAGAAACTTAAAATTAACATAAAATATTTATATTACAATATTCATTACATAATATTAAAATAATGTTTATTTTATTATTGTATATAGACATTTTGGTACATTTTCAATTTTGTTAATTTTTTTTTTTTGAAAATGTAATATAAGGTCTTACATAAGTTATTATCGCAAGTATATCTGTATACTGGTACGACTTTTATATATATATTGTAAATTAGAATTTTAACGAAATTTGTAAAAATTTGCAAAAATAATTGTTAACTATTTTGTAGTTAGAAATTTAATTAAAATTTTCGTTTTATACCTAAGTACTGAACGTTTAAATCAAGATTTCTCATAAGTATTCATACTGAAATCATAAAATTTTAAAAGTGTATGAAAGAAACAATTTTATATGTATATTTTAAGTTTACAGTTGTACGAAATTACTTAATTTTATATTTAAACAATAAATATTGATGTTCATTATTTTTTATAATTTAAAAACATTATTCGCGGGAAGTAAGCACTTTTATGTATAATATTTTATTATGTATTTTAGAATACGCAATTATATTTTTGATTTATTTTTAGATATTATTATCTATGTATACTATAAACCTACTTTTACTGTTGTATGGTATTCACAGAAAGATAATATTGCATTTTGAGTTAATTAGATATTATAATATGGAATAAACATATATTATTATAATTTATTTTTAAATACTAATAATATAATTAATGCAATATTTTTGGAAAAAATATATTAACCTACTATAATACTAAAAGTAAAATAAATAAATTTAATATTTGAATGGTTATTTCTACTGGAAATCGTATTGAATTTATAATAGTTACCCACTAGTCACTACATGCCTAATATACAGCAGAGCGGTGTAACCACATGGCTACCTATTATTTTTTTTAGATATGTACAATTATTAATTATTACAGGATTTGGAAATTAATTATAAGTATTAAAGTTTATTCATTTTTAATTACAACAAAATAGTAAAAACTATTTGAGAAGAGATAATTATTAATTATTTTACAAATTAATATCCAATATCGTAAAATCATTTAATTTTAAATACTTATAAAAACTAACGTGACTTTCTGATAAACTTTCATTTTTTTTATTGCTATTATCGTTATAAGAAGAATATAAGTAGGTATAAAGAATCTTTTATCAGACTTTCAAATCTAAGATATAAAAAGAATTTTTTTTAGAAAATTTCAAACAACAAAATAATTTGTAAATTCTTAAGATTCTACGAACTCGAATTTTAAATGCTTGTGAAATAAATTGCACGATGTAATATATTTTCGATGTTTTAATTAGTAGATGATATAATTATGAAAAATCTTGTGTCAAATTTTCTACTATTTTGATCCAAGTAACAATTTTTAATCAAGAATACCTAATTGAATATAAACTAAACATTTTTTATTATGTATTTATTTATATAAAATGATAATACAATCATTTAGCGAACACTTTAAATATCTATATGGTTATTCGTTGTTAAGTTATATTAAAATTACAAAATCGATTTTGTCAAGACAAGAACAAAGTTTTGCATAATAACTCTTTTTTCTTATCTATTTATTTTTTTTATTTTTCCTGGTTTTTTTGAAAAATACTTGACATTTTATTCTTTTGACCTCTCATAAAATACAAACTAGATTCAATCTTCAATCAGAAACTACCCCCGAAGTTTAAAATCGAAGAATTGTACAGCCTTAAAAGGGCAAAAGGAGATTACAGACAGAAAAAACTGTTCAGAATCTTAAAATATACATATGAAAAAAAAATTCTTGAAAAAAAAATCAATGTTTATTGAATATAGCTTCCTAAGCTACTCTTTTCATATATCTACCTTATATATTGGAAATTAACAAAATTAGTTATGTATCTTTTTATTGATTTTATTAAATTTATTTCAAATAAAAAACAACATTTAATAACAACGATTATATCATTATGTCATGGTTTTTTTTTTTTTACTTTTTCAAATGTATTATTAATATAAATTATAATTTTGTTCTGTTTGTTGTAAAGGAATATTATTATAGTCGCCACTCTTCGTCGCACAGTACTTTTTACGCGTCGTAAAGTGTGTTTTGTATTCTCAATATGTAACACATGAATTGTCTAGTACTATATTCGATAAGAGATCTTAGAGATCTTAGAGATCATATATTATACTATGTGGTATAGCCCACATAGTATGCTCAAAATGACAACAGAAATCTTCAACAACCTTGTTATCAAAACTATAATCGACACTTGTTTACGTACATATGTGGTACATACGAGTTCAGACACTTATTTGAACAAAATATGAAAATCTAATATTAATCTACCAGAATGTACGTACTTCTCTAAGTTATAACACTGAAAAATAGACAATTGAATGAAATCTTAAAAACTAAAATAAGAAAATAATGAAATAATGAACATTTATATATATATATTAATATACATACACAGCTAGACGTTGTTTATATAAATTATTTAAAAAGAAAAATTATTTTCCGAGAAAATAGTGCTTTAACAATATTGATTTTCAATATAAATATATTGTAAATAAGTGTAATAATTGTAAATCACAGAGAGGTTTTTAACGGTCTCTTGGAACATTGATCGAAATTATATATTCAGTACTGTTTTGACGGTTTTCATTAGAACCTATGATATTTATTGGATAAGTCCATGTGTGATTAGAGTAAACATATAATCAATTATTTATATTACCTACACAAAATAATTTTTTGCTGGAAATGGACACTTTACTTATGACATTTGGTTATTAAAACTACTACGAATTGTGTATAAAGAGAATTATTTATATCAACCTTTATTTTCCAAAGTAATTACACAGTTAACAAAATACACAAGCTGATCAAATTGTACAGGTTTTATAAGGTAGTGTACTAGTGTGTATATAATGTATATCTTATTCTCATGTCTAACAAAAGTGAAAACATCAAACATTTAAAGTACGTAACTCAATCTTAAACGATTTAAATAAAAAAGCATAAAGTACATTCAGAGGAATAGAGCGCGTAGACTACTGTAATGGTATTTTATTATATTTCCTACATATAAATTACATGACCTAGATATCCGACAAAATAATATTTTGTGACTTTACCATAAAAACAAATCATATTATTATTAAAATTAGTATTCAGGCCAGTTTCTATATTGGTATTGTTTATCATGTATATATTATTTTGTAAATAATAAGACGCACTCATGCATAAAAATATTTTCAACTATTTCTATTGTTTTTACAATAATCTGTTTAATGATTTTTATTTTATGTGTATGAACGGGGCATTGGTAAAAAAGATAAAGAAAATAATCACACCAACGCTATTATGCGTTTCCAAATCCTAATTTCCCAGTTTTGTAAATTAAACAAAGTTATATATTTAATATTTATACATTATCTGACGAAGACTAAACAAAATTTATCTCAAGAAGAGACAGTTAATCGTTTACGCTCGGTCAAACTTATCCTTTTGATACATTCATAAGTGAAATATTTATTTGAAAGTGATTGTTGTTAATATAATATTATTAGTGAGCTAAGACATGAAAAAACGGAGATTAAATTCAGTGTTATACGATTTAGATTTTTTTTTAGTAACACGATTAAGAACGATTGACTTATCCATATATATTACATATTTTATAATATGAATATAATATCATAGATAGACATGGAAGTTTTTCAGGACTTACTTCCTCCCTCAAACGGGGTGAATTTACATGTATATAATATGTGGACCCTGATGTAAATAGCAATCGGAATGTGTGTCAAATTTACTTAATATAATTTCCCCTCTCTATCTAAAAAAATAAACCAAATATCCATCTATGTCCTATATATAAATATAATTATATATATTTAATAATGAGGATATTAGTTAAAGATGTTTGATGTTCAATTACATGATAAGCTTACAAGAAATACATGTAACATGACATCATAATATATAAACATATACCCGTGTTATTATAAACATGGCCACATATAATAAATTACATCATTGTGGTGATGTAATAATAACTATAAATGTTTCATTTGTAGAGTTCTTTTAATTATTTTAGGTTTTGAGAGGAGCGACGTATGTATTGGTTTTACAATAAAGTGTGTGATTTATTTTTTTAATATTTTTATTTTTAGTGTCTATCATCACGTTCTGGGGTAGTAGAAGTACTTCAATCTACAACTCTGAAGGTAGTTCTGGCTTGGATATAGTGATACTTAGGGGGGTCAAAGGTAAAATACTTCCAAGTATTTTTAGAAGTCATCGGAAAGAAATAAAAAAAACATCGAAATGTAGGAAATAAATTTATTTACGTAACAGCAATTTAAATAAACATTTTAAATTGTCTAATTTAAAAAAAAAAAATAATAATTTTTAATCAAGAAGTTTAAAATTTTAATTCGAGGTTATTAATACTAGAATTAAAAAAATAACATTATAAAGACATATTCATTTTATATTAGCAATTAAATTTTAATTTTTTTCTAGTTTTCAATATCATAAAAATTCGGTAATTATTTGTAGTGTTTGATATCTTAAACAAAGAAATAAGATAATAAGATTTCGTAAGTTCCTTTTATACTGAAGAAATGAAAAAAAAACTTTAGCATAATACGGCATTAATTATTTATAACCATTTTATATTTATACGAAATACAAATGTTTGAATTGTTTTGTTTTAGCTTAAAAATTGTTATTCGGCGGAACTTAAAACATTTTTAATATACTTATTATTACTTTATATATACCAAGAAATTTTTAAAATGTTATTTTTAATTTTAGATAATTTATCCGGTTGACGTTATGTATATATTATAATAATTGTCAATAAGAAAAGGTCACTCTTAAATTATAAATATATTCGTAGTATCTTCCCCGATGACCACACATCATTGCAGTTGCTTAATTAGTGTACTATATTCTATTTAATTTGCCTATGTATGCGCCTCGATAAATTGTCCATTATTGTTTTAGTAAGGTAATTTTTAAAGTATTAAAGTCCTGTATTTTATATTATACCAAAAATTATATAATATTCATAATTAGATCAATTAATAGGTGAGTATGTTGTGTTTCTGTTAAAAATAATTGTATCTTAAATATAATTTTGGATGGTGGCGGAGTAATGGCTTCCTTTCCCTTTAATATTTCCCAAGATCACTGATCTTAAAATTCAATGCCAGGAATGACCTAATTATATATTTTTTTAAACTCTTTATTGCCACAGTATAATTTTAGAAGAATTAAAATTAATCCTAACAACTTGCATAATATATAACGTTACATTTTACATTATTATAAATTATTATTACGTATAACATATAAAATCATAAAATAAATAAACATACAAACGCGCGCACACACACACACAAATTCGTGATTATTATAATATTACATATATATATATATATATATATATATAGTACAATAATTAAATGAATAAATAGTTATAAATAAATATCGTATAAAATTATTTTCCATAAAATATTTTAGTACTAAAACCAATATATATATACGCGTTATTTTCAGTGCGGTTTTTTTCGCTAGAAGGTTCAACTATAATATAATAATGATCAAAGCAACCAATAAAAAATAAATTAGAATATAACAAAATTAAATACGTTTTTTTTTTTCAATTAGGATTATAATATAATGTTTTATCTTGTACCTATAAATTGTTTTTCACGTTTAAAATATATATTTTTTTTAAATACTTATCAAGGCTATATTAATATAATATGTCAGGTTAATACGCATTTCATTTTTATAAAAAGAAATAGGACGATTTATAATAATAATAATAATAATTTAATAACCGTAGACCTATTTTTTGAGCGGAACAGCAAAAACCGCGTGCTTGACTTAAAAGCTATTGCTAATTTACGCTCGGGAAAATTAACTCTGTTTTATATGTTATATTATATAGTAGGTATATCCACTGTTATTGTATCTAGACATTTGAATTGTTCCTGCAAATCAGCTGAAGTCTGATTAATTATTTTATGGTAATATTATTGTGTGTTGTATTTTATATAATTCCAATATATAATCATAAATAACGTTTATGGTATATTATTGTAAACATAAAATATGATTATATGTATTTTTAATTTGCATATACCACAATGTCATTATAGATACAACTCATTGCTATACACAAATCCTTTTAATCTATACCAGGAGTGGCCAAATTGCGGCTCTCTTCATCGACGTAGCGGCTCACGGTCTTATTTCCAAAAACCAAAATTTTAATTTTTTTTTGCATACATTTATATATATAAAAAAAATGTTTTTATTATTGTTATTTTATAATTTCATATTTCGTAATTTGATATGTTTATCGGATGTTAGCTATCTCTATTATTTTTGTGGTATAAAAGTACAGATAAGATAATCTGGCTCTTGATATAATTGTATTAATATATTATGTGGCTCGCGTACATAGTCATGTTGGCCACCCATGGTCTATACCATCGCGATGCGCGTTAGTGAAAAGCGACTAAAGTTGATTAACGAACTGACGGTCAGCGGTGCGGTAAATAGTGACGACGATTTTGTAAGGTATTCATTTATTTTTTCGAATACACAGATAGTGAAGTACTCGCCGCATAAAAATCCACGGGAAATATTCGAGATTTCGAACTTTGAGACACGATATCGGAATGCTAAATTTTCTTTCTTTAAACGTTCTATTTATCGTCGACGGCCCGTGTTCTTTTTTTTACAAAAACACCTTGCACTCGGCGTGATTTAGTTTTCTTTCATTTGTCTCGCGTTTCACGTTCATTTTTCTGCGTCTTGCTCAGCATTTCTTATTTTTCAGTCCCCCCCCTCCCCGGTATGAACTATTTTCTCTATTTATTTACCATTGGCCGTGCGGCTTAAATCATTTGTCGGAAAACCGATTTGTTTTATGGTCGAAGTCTCAGATGAACGACTCGAACGACAATTTTGAATCTGTCGATAAAGCCGGGTTTATAGTGATCGGGCTGAGCGGTTCGCTAGGCAACTGAGATGGTTAGCACTTGGTCAGTGTGATTACCGCGTCGGCCACGTCGTTTGTCTGCAAGTATTTTATCGGGTGTATAGAAGTCGGTGGTTGTATAGAGTTGAAACCTGTCATGATGTCATGATAGTGGTGCCCGGCATGGCGTTTCCCTCGATCGTTTCTCCTGATGATCGTCTTCTATACCTACCGACAATTGATTTTCGAACAGGAATTCGTTATTAAATAAATAAGCTAGATGTTGTCGTAGGGCAGACTTTCCCAAGCTTTTTTGATTCACAGCACCTGTAGTCATTTTCTAAAAATCCGGAGGAACCCTACCCAATAGACTGCTTCGGTTTTATTTAGCAGTGCATAAGTATAAACAAATGTAGTAAAACGTAGGTATATATAGAGTTATAGACTATGATATAGTATATACACATATTATATTTTATAAACCAAATTATTACATTGAACATTAACCATATATTTTTATTTTTAATTATTATATTATAATATTACTTGATATTCTGATTATCAAGATTATATGAAACACAATAGGTTGTGTATTATAGTCTATTTTATCAGATACTCACAGTGCTATATTTTTCATGAAATCGTTTGTTCTTAAAAAATATATTTAAAATAATTTCACGGGACCCTAAATACATTTTGCGACACCCTAGGACAGGGATGGCAAATCTACGGCACACGTGACAAAGATGACACGTTGATCAAATTTCAATGACACGTGAAAAAATTGAAATTATTAAAAATTATAATTACGAAAAAAAAAGGTGTGCTTATTTAATAAAATGATATATCATAAATCAGCAACTTAATTTTTATCCTCAGAAAGTTTAATTTTCTTTAGATACGTGAAAAATTTTCAAAACCTTGATTGTGAAAATTTGGCACTTGACCCCAAAAAGGTTCTCCACCCTTGCCTTAGGATAAGGTTATGGTATGGTATGGTAGATATGGTTTTGTGTTTCTAAAAATTCGGTCACGAAAACGCTGACTGAGATTCTACGATGGTAGTCCATAAAAGTTCGATTTTTATTTTTTTTTTTATTGGTATTACCCTCTTAGTACCTCATAAGCTTTACGGAAAGATTCGCGGTCGATTCTTTAAAGGTTGTTTACTAGCGATTGAATTTTTTACCCATTTCTACCGGTTCTTCAGCAAAATATTTTTTTATGGATTCGAAAATCCTATACAATTATCGTCAACGATCCTGTAATCGAATATATAGGAGAAAAAACGTCTAACTGTATAAAAATAAACAACACTAGAAAATTAAATATTAACAAATTATTATACAAACATTAGTATAACGATATTTACTAGTGACGACAACAGATGTGACCTACATCGTGCTTGGTGGAATTCCGTCAAGACGAACTTCCTCAAATCAATAAATAATGTGTTATTGTTCAATCTCAAATATATCTATTATTTGAAGAAATAGAACAAGAAAACAATGAAAACAATGTATTTAATAAAGATTATTTTTACTTGTGATCCATAATACAGAAAATAATAAATGTGAAAACATCATAATATAATTTCACTATTTATAATGACATTTCCAGAAATATTTTTTCATCAATGTCGGTTACATATTTTATGAACTACCTTTGTACACCAATAAAATTAGTACAATTATTACTATATATTTTAATACTCATCGTCCTTTTGCGTACCATAAATCAACGTAAACAAATAACCATAATAATTCTATATGGTTCTAATGACGCAATAATTAATAATAATGAGTTTTCTTGAATAATAATATAAATATGGCTTAATGCACAGCAAACACCTTTACGTAAATATAATAATATAATATGGTGATGATATAAAAATATAATATATAGTCGAAATATGATATCTTTGGGCTAACAACGAAATAATATGGTTGCTCGCAGACTGTGAATTTGGATCACAGAATGAACAGCTGCTGCTTCCTTTTTCTAAACTAGATATAATAATAACAATTTCACACACGCAATCGTGTAATGGTTAAATTAATAAATCACACATAGATTGAGTGGTATACATTTTTTGCAATTTATCTGAGTCGTTTATATGATATTGCTCGCAATCGGGAAGAGTACACTTTTTATAAAAAAAAATAATAAATAAAAAGGATATGTGAATTAATACTGTTATTATTCCTCGAAACAAGGCAGAGCACACTGTTTTATTAATAATGTAAATTTAATAATTTATTTTATATAATCGTTTTATTGCAGATCTGTTTTGTACAAACAGAATTATTACTCGCTATAAGCCAAGGCACATCAATAAAAAATCGAAAATATAAAATAAAAAATGCGCATCGAACAATACACAAATACGTTGGTTTCAGTACTAAAACGATATTTTAACGATAATAATTGTATAAAAATCATAATAATTACCTCAGACTATGTGTAAAGAGACGATAATGGACAAAAATCGTTGTGGTTTATTATATAAGATTCGGTACACTAATAAATAAAAGCGACTGTGATAACGCGTGATAGTAAGGTAAAGATAACATAATATGTATATTAGGTATATATTTTTTTCACTGTGGCCTTTTCTCTTTGTCATCCATTGTGTGTTTAGTGTCCATATAAAACAAAAATATATTTACATAATTCTATGGTACTTATACTTTTCTAATAAGTTATATTTAAAAGGAATAGTATAATATATTATGTCATGAATTTGTCAAAAATTAGTTCGCGTTAAATCTGCAGTACTTATTATACTGTATTAACAGAAAAATAAAAATATAAACACGAATAGCACTATAAATTTGAATAATTGTATCCTTAGAAATAAAGACTTACAAACAAACTCCGCGGTCTCCGTTGAGAACTGTTTTTTTTTTTTTTTATAATGACTTATCGTTGATGGATTTTACTTAATATACTAAAAAATAACCAAATATCCTGCAATAAATCTGCTTAACTACAAAAAAAAGATGTTGATATACTATTGTTGAAATACCAATTTAAATACAAGTAAATGCAATATGCTGTAATCTTTGGTCGACATTAATCCGGCTTAGTTTGTCAAAAACAAAGCAACACCATAAAATATTTCATTTTATTTCGAATTTTTTATATTTTTATGAAAACAGACGAACCACACATTTTTACGGATTATTCTAAACGATGGGTTAAAATCAATCATTTCTCATATTCAGTTTTTTTTTTTTTAAGAGCGAAATTGATTGTATTTTGATTTTGGAGTGCACTTCGAAATATTAAATTCACATTAGATTATAAACAAAAAGTATATAAGCTATTTGTTTTGAAAAAGATCGAGTGTTTGGTTTCTTTTTTTTTTTTTAAAAAAAAAGTGCTTTTTAGAATACGTAATAAAAATTAATGCTGTTTAAACGGAAATACAATTTTTATTAATTTTTCTATATTTACTACTCGGAATCTGTTCATTGTATTTTTATATTTTAATTTTTAATTTAAAAGAACTTTAACAATCAAAAACTCAAATGTTTTGCAATATGATTGTTCAAATTATATCGGGACAAGCATTCTCTATAACTCTTTATTACTAAACAATATTAAACTTGGTTACTGCTGTAGTCTTATTTCCTATAATAAAGCTGATAGAAAAATTATTAAAAAAAGAATGTAACTTTTATGGTAGCAAATCAGAAAAATTATAGTTGTAGAAAAATGAGTTAAGCGTTTAACATTTTGATTACGGCAAAACTACTCTAGTCTAAGATTATTTTTGTATTATATATTCTGGTATAATACCGTAATTGAATTATTATTACAAATATTTTATTTCATAAATCTCTACATCAAAATAAAATTACCTATAAAGTTGGTGTAATAAACAAGTAATCATACATTATGTGCAATATAGTACACTGATTTTCTCATAACTTACATAGTTTATGTTACAATGATCATACTCTTTAATAATTGAAATAATTTTATGATATGACAAATTATTAAAATATAAAATAATTATTATTCTTAATGTATTGATCAACGTTTACCAATAGTTGCAGTCATTATTCTAGTCATTCGTCATACGTCCTTGGATATAGTATCACAAGATAATAAATTGATAAACAAAAAATGAAAATAAATTAGCCAATTGGAACAATACATAAATATTATCGCAATATGGCATTTGTTAATATAATTATTACGAGAAGAAAATAATTAGATTCAAAAATCTAATTTTATGATATTAAGTGGTTTAAGACACATATTTATGTACATTTATGGATTGTACATTTTTACAAAATCAAAACGATGTGTCATTAATCCGTTATTTGTAATATTCGCGTATTTAATCGGCAATTTAGTTAAATTGTTTTTATTTTATTTTTAGTATATAAATTAACAAATATACATTATAACTATATACGTATGTACCTACACACATTTAACGCATTTTTTATAAGAACAAAAATACAAATCGTTAAGCTTCCGTGTTTTATTGCTAACTGCTATTTAGCATAACTAACTGCAGCAGTGCAGTGGCTAAATTTTAACTAAACTTAAAATATCCCTGCTTACCGTACACTCTTAATATGATTTGATCATGGCTGATCTGAAATATTGAAAATTATATGTTAAAGTATAATTGTACATTCGTAATTATAGGACGTATCTATATAATATGATGTTGTATTACTATTTAGTATTTACTATATTAAAAATCATTAAAACCCTATCTCGCTGTTTTACCAACTAGTGAAATAGTTTTAATATTTTTGTCGGTATTAAATAAAATGTTATGATATTTTACTGTCGGTGGTGAAATATTAAACTAGTATAATGTTTAGCCCCTCCCAGCGGAAACGTTTCACTGTTTTGTCTTACTCTGTGTGGCCTAAACATGTTACCTATGTGCATTCATCATCTTCCTTTGTTTTTCATAATTGCCAACAGCTCTAGTAACAGCAGTCCTTTGTTGTTATAATTGTCTGAATAATGTGCACCTATGACTGACAATCACTACTCCGACGAAAACCATATAGTAATATATTATTTAAACTGCCTTATCCGACCTTATTTGTGACACATCTGTAAAAATTACTTATAACATGCGTACCTATTTACATTTACCAATACATCTCATTTTGTATAGTGTATACAAAAACAATTAATACACGTAAACAAACGAAAACAGTGCACTCGTTAGAAACACTTATTATTGTAAAGGTAGAATAATATTGAAATACGATTTTGAGCTCTCCGCTGTGTCAGCCACTATTCTGGACGTTATAAAATTCAATATTTACAAGTATATTGTTAAAAAGTCAAAAATCGAGTACCCATGTCGAAAAATCGAATATTACGTCTTTATAAAATGGTCGAAAAATAGAAATTGCAAAATTGCGAATAATAGCAGCATAGCATATTATAATTGTTATATCTTATTATATAGTTATTTAGCGTTCAAAGAAAAACATTGTTTTTTCAACACACAATAAAATTGCATTTGTTTTTAAAAAAACTAATTATATTTTACAATTGTAGTCCATGCCTGTATAGATACTCATATTAAAATTTCCTATCATTTGAAAGTGAAAATCTCAAAATATTGACTTTGACTTGATTTATTTAAATTGTGTGTGTGTGTAGTCCCGCAATATCTGTTTATTTGCAAATAAACTGTGTATATTATGCAATATTGCAAACTTATTTTCCAAACGCATATTTTAGCCTTTAAAATTTGAATATTGCATCCAATATTACTCACGTAAGTACACTCATTAACCATGAGTTTACATCACAATAATGTATTATTACGGTGGCTAGAAATAATAATCAATGGCGTAGTCTGAACACAATTTCCGGAGGGTCCTTATTGTTGTAGAAAACATTTTATTTTTTTAATTTAAAATTTATCTTAATATTTCTTATTTTTATAAAACGAATACAATCCACTATTCACCACCACCATAAATATTGTATTGTTATATAAATTATATGCAAATGATTATTATTGCAACTAAAATATTATTAAAGCTCGTAAATTATGACGTTTACGAAAATATAGAACAATGTCAATATGTGGTTTTAAAAAATACAGATCGTCTATTCAAATCACTAGTTAGGTTTTCTGGAAATGAAAAAGTTCTTTAAGATTAGTGTTACGCTTATTACGTTAAACGCCATGACGATACTTATACATATTATTATTGAAGTTTCATAGACATATATATATATTATATATATATTAGGCTTAGGCTTCTCAAATGTTTTTAAGACATTCTAAAAACCCTAATTTTTAATAATTATGTTTAAAATGTTTTATTTTAAGATATAATACAAACTCAACAGTGATGATTGATCATTGAATAATCATTAGTGGCGTGTCCAGCACAAAATAATTGGGTAGGCCAATTTTGTTCTGTAGTATGTGTGTTCATAACTATTAGGGAAGATTTGTCCTATCACATGGGATATGAGTATGATAATAATATTCAATAATAAATATCACTAATATTAATAGTAGGTAACATTTTTATTTTTGATAAATTAAAAACCAAACAGTCAAATAAAAATTGGGTAGGCCCGAGCCTAGTCGGCCTACCCTGTAACCCACGCTACTGTGAATAATATTTTATTCGTCAAACATAAATCTCAGAATTATATCTACTAAGCACTAAAAAAACCAGGAATAAATTACTATCAGATTGTTATAGAAAACCAGAGAGGCTTGTCAAACCTTTCTACTGAACACCTTTTCATTAAAAAAAACGAAATACTAACTTAAAGTTGTTTTTTTATGTTTTTAATATTGTACTAAATAATAAATAATACATTAAAAATTATTAATACTCATAATCAAATTAATAATAATATAAGGAGTATGTTGTGTTTTTGTTGAAAATAATTTTAGCTAGTGGAAGAGTTATGACTTTGCTTGTCCTCTAATATTTCCCAAGATCACTGCTTCTAAAATTCAGTGTCTGAAATGACCTTATAATAATTTTTTTCAAACTCTATATTGCCACAGTATATTCTTAGAAGAATTCAAATTAATCCTTAACATCTGCATAATTTATAACGTTACAATTTACATTATTATAATTTATTGTTTATATTTTATTATTATGTATAACATATAAGATCGTAAAATAAATAAACATACATATTTATTATTGTATAATGTGCACTGAACGAAAACAAAAATAGTTTAATCAAAATATTTGCATTATCATATTGGCGGTTCACACATGGATAGTTTTTTTCATTAACGAAAAAGAGTGCTATTTTCATAAAATATATACATTAAATGTATATTTTAAATGTATTCATTTTTTCAGAAATGTGATTTATCATAAATAAATATGTAGAATTTAATTATAGTTTTAGTTAAATAAAATAAATGTACAGTAATTGCGCATATAAACATAACATAATTATTATATAGACAAGATTTCATTAGCAAGACCTCACAATGAATTATAAACAAGTTATGTTTGCTATAGTTTACTATTTTTGTAAGACAAACTTATAAAAAAATGAAAATGAGGACACAAAACGTACGGAGCAATAGACTTTACACCCTCAAATGTGTTACCTAGTGAAAAAACAAAGTTGTTTGATTTAATAAAATAAATACTTTTTTGTATACAATTGTATGACGGTTTTCAAAATAGTGAATTATAAAATAATAATAAATGTTCACAAAAGTGATAAAAAGAAAAAAAATATTTTATCTTCCTAAGATTAGTAGGTAATAAATAATATATTTTCAAACTAGATATTTTATAAAAATATTATTATTATATTTTGGTTTTTAATATGGGCTTAACTCTCGAATCGTATTTCAAGGAATAATAGCTAGTTAACCGCATCATTATCATTATTTATTATTAGTTATAGTCAATAACGTTAATGACATTAGATTAACTTATAAAATTAGTATTAATATATTAAATTATTCTTAAAGTTGTGAACAACTTTTACATTGACTTAATAAATGCCCTTTGAATAAATTAATAAAATAAATATGTATTAATTAAAATACTTGTTAAAAGTAACATAGAAATGGTCCACGTAAGTATAGGTACCATTGGTTGGTTGTTATTTGATTATTACGATAATATCATACAGAAAAACAGTATTTACAGAAAGGAACGCTCAAGCTAACGTAGACGTGTTATAACTAAGAAAATAATTTTTTATATGATAAAAAAACTGTAATATTTGCTGTGGTATGATTTTATTATTTTGATATCATGAATACAAAAAATGTTATTATTGCTTAAATTCCGTTATTTTTATGTTTTTCAAATTTGAATAACACTTTATATTGATAGCAAACAAATAAAACCGCTACAAAACAGAAAATACTGTCTTCCGTATCGTATTTGGCTTACTCGACTATGACTATTGACTGCCTTCTGGGTCATTTTGTTTTGCGTGAAACAATTTTCACAAATTATTTATGAGCGTGTGGCGTGGTAATAATATTGTAACATTATATGTTTACATTTTATTTCATCATACACTTAACAGCGATACAATTATACAACAATTCATATAACATGTTTTGCATATTATATATATATATATAGATAATTATATTTTCATTGAATATTGATACGATGAGGCTTAAAGACATTTTTTTTTATATATTTATATATATTGAACTCAATATTCAAAATATGTTAAATCTAAATACAAAAACTAATATCTAGGCAGTTAAAGCATTTATAAAAAGTACCTAAAAAAAAATAAATAAAAAAAATTAAGAAATGTATATTTAATAAAATAATATTAATACTGTTATTAATAATATATTATAATAAATAATAATACATTAAATGAACAGTGATTGGTCCTCGTTTGCCATTTTGAAAAAATGATTATATTTTATATAATGTAAAGGACATATTGAAAAGGAGTGTAATTGCGTAGGTTTCGAGGAGGGCCGGAAAATTTTTATAATAGTAATAGTATTAATAATACTGGGGTATCTACTTAGGAATTAAAAATTATTAATTTTATACAAAAACGGAAGATAAATATTAAAGCAATCGCGTGATGGACATCTAATTCTTCTTCTCATCATACAAAAATGTAATATTTAAATCTCGCGAATCAAAACGAATAGAAGTTCTGTTCATGTTTTAATTTTAAAATAAATTTTTATTCAAATATACCATGTTTCAAACGGAAAAATGTTCAATACTTGATTTTTCAACTGGAAAAATATTATCGAACGTAAAAACGGTGGTTTTTGTATTTTTTTGTATAGTTTGGTCAGACGATATAATTTTTTTTTTTTTTATAATTTTGAGCGAATCGAAAGTTACCATGATATAAGTAAATATTCATTGACATGAAAATACAGATGCGCGCCGTTTAAAAATAATCCATTTATACAATTATATGGACCATACAATTTCCAGATAAGATTCACACACAATAATGTTCATTTAGATACATGTCAAACACAGAAAAAGTCACATAAAACCATCATATTGATTTTCCGACATTTTTCTTCTTAAAACATGGTTAACTTTTTCTTTAAAGAGCCTCATGAATTTTAATAGTTACAAACTTCCCATTTTGTATATTCATACTGATGATTATATTTGGGATATTTATGACTAAAAAAACCCTGGAAATAAATGCATGCAAATATTTCCAACAAATATCAAAGTATACCTTAGAAAATTAAAATATGCTTTAAAATATTGTACCATTCATACATAATAT
This sequence comes from Rhopalosiphum maidis, assembly GCF_003676215.2. NCBI lineage: Eukaryota > Metazoa > Arthropoda > Insecta > Hemiptera > Aphididae > Rhopalosiphum > Rhopalosiphum maidis. The sequence goes on from NC_040879.1 coordinate 13,030,193, forward strand.
ATTTTCTATGTAATTTTTTTTTTGAATATGAACTCATAATAGTACACATTTCATATGCGCATTCATGTGAGTTGTGACACTAACAATACCTACCATTGAGCATGCGAATGTCTGTAAAATTATAATTATTATACTCGTATAGTCGTATGAGAATTGCTTGTTTACCGTAAACGAGAACCTGTACACTGTGAATCTAATAATTAAAAAATTAATTTTTTAAAAATGTACTTTCAAATTCAAAATTTAAGATAAATGTAGCATTATATATGTAATTTATAAAAAAAACACGTAGATGAAATAAATATAATTAAAAAAAATTGCAATTTATTGTGTATAACTAAAAAAAAAACATCTAAAAGTCTTAATAAGCTTATATATACTAATGATCATTAAAAACTTAAACAACTATAATACATGGCCTATGCGGCTATGCACAAAGGCCCAATGAATATGAAATTGCTTACAAAATATTTCTTATAATTTATAGAAATTGCGAAGCTTCTTAACGTGGAAAGACCAGGAAAAGTTATAGTCTTATTTGAAAAAATAGCCATGTCGATATACAAAGCTTGTGTACTTTGGAGAGATGATTTATACATACTTTTTGCGTTTGGTATATATAAATAATATGTTTACAAAATATATTTACTTTACACAACTACCAACATTTCCTGTACTCTTAGTGTTACCGCTTATCTTCTAGATTGTGTTTGTTTAGAATAACGAAAAAAAGTAAAAATCAAAATCAATTTTTTGAAAAATGAAAATATTTTATCATTGTTACTTTAATCCACGAAGTTTTCATTATATCGTGGAATATTTACAATAGAAAATCGTGCTGAAAGAAACACTTTGGCATTATGAATACAACAAAATGTTTATTAATATATAGTGTCATCTATTTTGGATCCAGAGTGGATAAATGATGGAGTTATTATTAAATGTAATTACGAGATAAGTGGAGTTCAAGCCACTAAGCTTACAAATGATATGTGCCTTTTTGTATTCTAGTTAGTAAGTATTTTTATTCCAATAAAAACATTATTTTAAAGAGTTAGTTATGTTTTTTTTTTTAATTTATTAATATTTTAAAAGAAATGCATTCAGAAAACTAAACAATTGGTAAAGAGACTTAATTCAAAATTGTTTTCAGTGTTGGAGATAATTTCAATTTCATTACTCTGAAATTAAAATATTCTAAAAATTAAAGATGATGACATTAAAGAGAAAGCATTCAATAAATGGAAAACGGACATGATGGTCATTGTGTCAAGTTCATAGTTTATTTTAAAATAATATTATACATTTTAAAGAAATTTTAATTTAACAATGATAACCACATATTATATTTAAAAAAATATTAACGTGCATAATGATTTTACGTCGATCATTTTAGATTTATCATTATACAATATACATATTTTATAACTTAAGTTGAGAATTTGTAGTAAATACAGTTTTGTTTTGTTTACTATAAAATAAGATAGCTTTTTAGTTCTTAATTAACAATTATAACTGTAATGTATCGTTATTAGGACTTGAATTTAGAAATGTATTTTATAAGTTTCATAATTTTCTATAATGTGCTCTTGATTTATAGCAATTTTATTAATACTAGTATTTTAGAAAGAAAAAACATTTCTTTTTTTCTCGTATGTCGTATACTTACATAATATGTAATATGAGTTTTTAATTTTCAGTTTTAGTATGTTGAATCCGATTATTTCTTAGGTATTATCTTGTTTTTTGATTTGTACAAAGAAACAAACGTTAAATTTTTTCACACTACGAAAAAGCATTGATAATTCTAACTATATGTTGTTGTTATGGTCTAAGGGTGCGTTATTCGACAATATTACATGTATAATACTATATTATATTATTATATTTTTCCAAATAGGTTTCTCGTATATTATTAATACCTAATGATATTAACCATAAATATATTGTTATATAACAATAATACACTTTTATAATGTAATTATAATAACTAATACAAATATTTTTTTTTTTAAATTTTGAACAATTATTTCCTAAATATTTAATATTATTGTTAATTTTAACTCAATAACTTCTATATTTTAATCACGAATCAAAATTATATCTATGTATCTTAAATATGTTCTAAACCAATAATTATTTTAATTATATTAGATAAGATATAATTATGTGTTTATCTGCACATCGCTCGTATAATAATCTATATGAATTTTAATTGTTATGTTTTTGTGAATAAATAAAGACATTATAGAAATTAAAAAAAATAAAATAAAAATAATGTAAATTAGTTTAAGCTATTATTGTATTATTTTAAAATTTGGATTTTTTAGTTTTTCTAATCGCGTACGAAAAAAATAAATATTGTATACACATTTGTACATTATTTTGGACTTGGAAATACATTTCATAGGATTTTGATCTAATAACATAATTATATTGTTCACATCACCGTGAATCATAATACATATTATTTTAAATTATAAAAAAAGTCTAAACGTATTATATGGTTCGTCGTTTACCTCGCCATATAGTTTCGGTTCTTATATTATTGTAATAATATAGTAGCAGTAGTGATGATAAACTGGGCCCAGGAATATTGTTTTCGGGAGATTACTGATTCGTCATTGCCGAGCGAAATCATAATAACAATACGCAAAAACACAAGTCCGCGTGCGCAGAACGAGACAAGAAGGATGCCACCTACACCACCATCCGCCGTCGCTGTGCATTCCGACCATATATGTGTACTATAGATAAATATATATGTATATTACTATTATAAGTAGAGTATTCTTGTTAAGCACGGGAATTCTAGTTCGTGCAAATCGCCTCGTTCGTTACGGATGTGCCGTATAAACGAGTGTAGGTACCTATATAGTATATAAACATCTTAGTAACGGATTTAAATAGGTCGGTACGTTATTTCGCAACGGCCTTTTAAGAATGTTTTCAGCATGATTTCCACGAATCGCGTGAACGACGTGACGTCTATTACGTGACGCAAAACGCCGTGGGTCGGGCCTCTAACTATCTATAACTTGTATATTCCCCTCGACCAAATATTATAAATTGTATACATCTCGTATGATGTGTATACTGCTGCTATACTTATAGTACTGCTACCACTACTACCACCACTACTACTACTACTACTAGTAATAATAATAATAATAATAATAATAGTTAATAATAATGACGAACGAATTATAAAAAAAAATACAGTCGTCAGATCGCAAATCACAAAACGCGACCAGACGACGGCGGTGGGTTAACCGTGTTCCGCTGCAAATGTATAGAGGTAGGTATGCTGCTGATTCGAGCGGGTGGCGGCGGCGGTGGAGGAGGCTGTCCGCTAGCGGCGATGATTTGTTCAAAGGGTCACCATGGTAACCAATTTCGGATCGATAGCTGTACCTCTCTTCGCGCCCCCACCATACCGTGTATACCATACACGCCAAGAACACAAGAGTAGCAGTGTGGTACTGTCAAGTAACTTATGTGTGTGTGTGATATTAGGACGTAAATGTGTGTCTGTGTGTGTGTGCGTGTGAGTGTATGCGCGTGTATGTGTATGTGTTACGTGTGTGTGTGTGTGTGTGTGTGTGTGTGTGTGTGAGTTCTCAGTAATCGTTTTCCTAAACTCATCAAAATACTATAATAATAATAATAGTGGAATAGAACGAAATAATTACACCGTTCGTTTTCAACATAATATTATTATGGGTATCTACGCGGCTGCATTACACGCATCACAGGAAATAACAACCTTTTGAGTTACCTGTAAATTATAATATTGTTTATTTAGATTGATTTCAAACACGGACAAGACTTGTATAGTTGACGAGGACGAGTAGTGCGGCTGTTTTGTATACATTATATTATACGCGAACATGCGATATCCTATGCGGCCAATTCGTATCAACGATGGTTGATGTTTAATATTGACATCATAATAATCGTCTTATTAAAATGGAAATATAATTCCAATTAACGAAATTTAAATAATAAACGGATACTATGATAATCTGAAGTCTTTGATAAAAAAAAAAAAAAACACAAGTTTATTTTATGGGAGTATGTATATATATATTGATAGATTTAAAACTAATTATGGAATTAATCTATGTTATTTATTAAATTGCCCGTGGGTATTAATTTACATTCTATGGGTAAAGGACAGTATATTATCACTGTTATACATTTTTGATGAGTAGAAATAATTTATACATAGCTCAGTGGCGTACGCAGGGGGTGTGTCAGGGAGATATGACACCCCCTTAAAAATAAGTATCTGTTCAAATTATGAAACAAGGACTAAAAAAAAAAAAAAAAAGGTCAATTCGTGCATATAATTATGATATGACACCTCCCTTAAAAAACATAGCATTTTATATATTTTAGTGTTGATTAACATAGATAATCCAGAGTCTATTTTATTAATAGTTTTTTAAAGAAATATTAAAATTTAAATTCATTGTACTCACGCAGACGTGATCAACATTTTATTTTATGATTTCGGAGAGTATAAAACAGAGAGAAATAGAGAGAAAGAGTGAAAGGGAGAGGGAAATGTTGTGGATAATAATATTATAAACTTTTGTTGGAAGTTATCAAGTCAATTGATAGATAAATGGTAAACAAACTTGATACGCGAGAGCCACCAATCACACTACTAATCATGACTATGGTCCATTTAGTTAATACAATCACATATAATATTATAATAGTCGGTCATGGTGTATTGATATTTTGTTAAAAATTGTAAATGCATACATAATAGTTAATACAATATTATTTAAAAAATATATATATATATATATTTATGCATTTAATTAAGGATATGATTGCTTAAAGTTAATTTCAACCCCTTGCATAAATTACAAATAAATTTTAATGACTGGCTGGAGATTTTTTTTTCAAGTTTGAGAATAAGCTAAATTATAAGTAATACCCTGCGCATACCCATATATTACACATGTATAGGTATACACTATTTTTATCGTGATATTTCCAATGCATACTTCAATAAATGAAATATAAATTATGCAACGATCGAGTCAATTGAATTTAGGAATTGTATTCCCATTAAGAACGACCTTACCTGTCACCTGTACGGGGTATATATAGGTGTCTGTATTTATTTTTAATGATCACCAATTTGAACAACAATAATATAATATACCACAAATTAATAAAAAAAAATGTTAGTAAGCAGTACAAACTGAAATATGTGTACTTGAATACCTACTTATTTTGAATACAATATAATAATAATAATAATAATAATAAAAAAATCCTCAACCTTTAGAAGTATAGTACTGTACAGTATACGTCTTAAAATATCTTAACAATGTAAAAGATATACCTCTTTTCACTTTTGATTTTATGTTTGAAAAAACACACAATAGAAATCGGTCTTTTTCACGGAGACGCGACGGAACATCAAAACACGCGTAAATACCGATTCAATGGGCTCCCTCTCACCGTCGGTGATAAATGTTATAAAAAATTATTAACAAATACAATATATAGCCATATAGGTACGCGAGACGATGGAAGATACACCGATATCGTGAGTCCGAATGCCACAGTATAGACGCGTCAAAGTTTAATATAATTAATATGTTTTTATTGTTATTATTATCATTGTATCTGATGGACATCATAATATTATTTTGTTAACGATAAGACATTGTTGTATAGTCAATGGTGGCGCGTAACCTACGAGATAAACATCACATTTTTAAATTGATAAAGGTTCCTATACATTGAAAAGAATAACATTCATTTTACCTTTGTCACCCCCGAGGACCCGTACGTCTGCAGAGTGAATATAATAATGTGATCGCCATGCATGCGACACCGATATATTATATCATATAATAAATGATAATATATCGATATTATCGATGTATGCCAGTGTTGAATGTCGATTCCAATGGTTAAACTCCGGTTAATCGAAAATATGAACGTTTGCAACAAAATTCTGCATAGGACAATTTACCACCCACAAACAACGCTAAAAGATATTGCTATTGTCGTATTTTTTACTATATATTTCCTACTGCGAAAAAAAATAAAAGTGATAGTAATAATCACACTAGACAGATTAATATAACCGTGGTAATATTTAAAAAAACATTGAAACAATTTACCTATTAATTTAAAAGGAAAAAAAATAATTTTAAAATAATATCATTTTTAGGGGCGTATTTTGAAATTTCTTAGGGGGGGGGGGGCACTAACAAAAAGTTTAAATCTGCGTAAAATATCTCATATAATAAAAATAAGTATAAAATACGGTGAATGGGGGGGGGAGAAGCACGGGCCCCGTGGACATCTACCTTAAATACGCCCCTGTAATTTTTATTGGCAATACTGTTTTTTAAAAAATGTTATACAGGGTATAGACAAATGTTTAACATGTTTAACATTCACGCGTCCAAAGCCACTGTATCCGTTTTTTTTCTTTCTTAAATAACGCAATTATATTAATATGATTATTAATTCAAAACCGAAATATTAAAGAAACTAATAGCCAAATCAAACATTTAAGCTAATATTCAATAAATTATCCAAATATTGTGTTGTTAATAACTTTATAATATAAACTAATATTATAAAAACATATTATATCATTATGTCATCTACCTTAAAGTATAAATATGTTAAATATGTAATGTTTGTTACTAACTAATTAATACGTCACAAAATATTACCTCACGCACTCGTTATTTTGAAAATGATAATTTTTGTTCTACATTTTCATGTACTACATGTTAATGATAGGTACGTAGTATACGATTCGAAACATATAATTGTATAATTATTGCCCTCATTAATTTCAAAATATGTTATAAGCGCTTGTTTGGTTGAAGCAACTTGGATTTTTAACACAACATGAAGTTAAGTACTTTTATATTTTTAATTGATTGATCTTAACGCAATTGAAAATTGTTCCTGTATCAATATGGTATGTGTAACAATTTATTAGTAGAAAAATTATATCAACTATCATTAAATATAAAATATAAAAATCGTCCGTCTCTCTAAAAATGTTTGAAAACAAATTCAACATAAAAAAATTTAAAAAAAAACTATTAGTAAAATTATGAATTTATAGCTTTCATCCAATTAAAATAAAATAAAATCATTAATTATTATTACTATTATTATTTGTGTAGTTTCGATCATAATATTTGAAAAACCTTTTTGTATATTAATATTTATCAAGCACTGATGTGATATGAATTTAAATAACTTAAGTCGAATATGTATGACTATATCTAAAATATTATAATAAATTATCTCTTTATAGGTATCAATCATATGTTCTTATACTTTTTATTAATATTTTAAAATATTTATAGTTATAAATACCTTAAATTTCTGTATTGGTTAAAATAATTAAATTTATTTGGATAACTCAAGAAACACTTTTTTTTTACGTAGTGTTTGATTTCGTCGGTTCTTTTATTCATAGATTTAACAGTTAATTATTCAGTATTGTTGCATAGGTATTAATCATATAATTAATATATTACAATCATATTTATAAATATAATATAAACGTGAAACGTTGATTCAGTTATAATTTATTTTTTTTTCAAATAGGGGTGTATTCGTTTTTAAAAGTTTAAATGATCCACAAGTTTTGTAATAATAAGGTCTAACTCCATATAATTTATTGATTATGAATCTAATAATAATAATGATTTATAATGATTATTTAGACTACCATGATCTATCATCTATTTATATTTTGAAAGTTAGTAATTAAGAACCATTTTTAAGAAAAGTGTAGATAATAATGAATAGGTAGCACATTATATAATATTTTCTTTAATTTCAATACATTTATACTAATACAGCTATAGATATAATATACTAAATTAATTTCAAAAGTTTTCAATTAGTATCTATTTGGCAATTTAATTGACATTTTAATGATTACTTGTTAATTTTAATAATATAATATTAATATAATGTTATATTATAAGCTATATAATATATTATTATAAAAATTTCAAAACAATGAATGATTTATGTTTAAACATTTTACATTTTTAAAATTAAAATTAAATTATAGTAAGTTTACAATCAATTTTTGTATTATCGTATGAACGTATAAAAAATGAACATTTTATTATCCATGTATCGACGGTTATATAAAGCTATTAATTTCTGTTAAAAGCGTTCGATCAATAAATTTGTTAATTTAAATACTCAATTAGGTTGTTCAAAATGGGAAATATTATCAAAATTTTATGTTTTCAATATTTTGATAACTGGCAGTTAATGGCGACAATATTATTATCTGTTGTGTACCACGTATAAGTCATCAAATTAGCGCACAACATACTATTAAAAACGTAAACATAAATATTGAAATTACACATTCAACACCTGTGACGTACACACTAAACGTATCGTAAATTGTTCCGCGCGGAATGAAAAATCTATTTTTAAACAGGTATCTATTACCTTGAAAAATCTATTTTTAAACAGGTAATAGATGTATTGTTTTCCAAAGTACTTAGAAAGTATTTAATGAAAACTTCTATTACTGTAAATTTATAATGAATACAAATAGTGCTCTCCTAAGTGCATTTACAAGCGGTATACGATGACATTGACTTAAAGTTAAGACAATAAAATTGATTATACTTATACATAAAAGTACAGTGTGAATTTGTAGTCATTTAATGCATTCATTTTCCAAGTCATCTTTTGGATACATACTTAACAAAATATATATCTATCACGATTTGGAATATTATATTATAATACTTAAGTATGTAAGATAGCGTAATAATATAACACAGCATTATTTTCCCTAACATATTGATTTTTTACTGCTTTTACTTTTTTAAATGGTAAATCATATTTTAAAACTAATATTCTGAAGCAGAAATTATATATGAAAAAAAAAATATGTAAAAATAATTCAGAATAATTCAAAGCAACCACAAATTCCATTAAAAAGAAAAGCCAAATATCTAAAAGTATACAGTATGTTTTATAGAAAATGTAAATATATTTTACAGATTACAAATTATTGAAAAATAATTTATATTTATTAAGTACAATATCGTATAAATATGAAACAATAAGTGGCAAATGAGAATAATCTTTATCGTCTTTATAAAAAAAAAGTATGGTATAGTTAAACAAATTTCTTGGTTGTCCAAAACTTTAAATGCCTATTAAACATTAATGCAAATAGGTCTAAAATGTTCTCGGTGCTCTGCCTAACCATAGTTCAAGCTCGGAAAAGATAATGATTATTTAGACCTGGCTATTTACAGATTTAAAAAATTTGTCTCTCTAAAGTTTTACAATATTCACAAAACTTTAAACAATCGAATAATAACACATTTTGTACATCAGTTTTATATTAATTGTAGCAGAATTATAATATTTAATAACACATAAATAATAATTAACGAATTATAGTTTTTAATATATTTTCATTCAATGCTTGTAAATTTTTCAATTATTTCTTCAAAATAATTATCGTTTGTAATATATTTTGTTGGTATGTTTATGTCTTTTGGGTGGGTTCATCCTATAAATTTGTTCGACGCGGAGACAATTATCATGACGTCATGAACCACTTGGAAATAAACTGTTTTAAAATAATTAAAATTAAAATTTAAAAAAAAGGAAATAAATAAAATAAAAATGATCCATAACTATACAAGCTATTGAAAATATTACATAATATGCAACAATAAATACATGTTGTCTTTGAAACTCGTTTTTTACTTTTTATACATGACAAAAAAGTAAATAGCTGGTACCTAATAAATTATATAAATAAATTTAATATTAGTAAATTAGTGAGTAGCCATTACACGTCATATTGTACATGTCCGATGTATTTGCATTCTGCATACAGTGAAGACACTAGTTTCTTTTTATAATTCCTCTGGATTAGTAAATTTAACATTTTTTAAAATAAAACTAATTTCACGTCTTTTTTTCACTTAAGAATGTCTAAGATTTGAGAATCGAGATAGTAAAATTGAACTATTAAATCTAGTACGTAACAAGGTTTTATTCTACGCATTGCAGAAAATAAAGGTTCTAGAATTGTGTTTGCATTAATTGTAAAAAAAAAAAACTAAAAATAAATTAATTTTAAGTTTAAATTTTTTTTTTAAATCTGTAATTGTTTTGAATAGGAAGTTTTTATCTTCAAAATATTGTTTAAATTGTTTGAATTATGTTTTCACTTTTTTTTTGAAACCATTGTAAAATAAGTAATCAGTGTTTTTTTTTTTTTTTTTTTTGGAAGAACTTGTTAACTAAATATTTTTTTCTTTTATCGTATAATATAAAGTTTTGGCATTGAATTTAACAGAAGCATGACAATTCAATTAAACCATTAGTTTATACTATTATATGCTTAATACATAATATTAGATATCCCTAAAATTTTCTAAACTTAATACAGAAAAGTTCTACAATGAACATTAGTTAATCTTTAATCTTAGCAGTCTCATTAAATAGTCAAATTGATTTTACGATTTTTATAGTATTTTATAAATATTGCAGTTTATAAAAACAATATTATTACTAAACGGATATATATATCATAAAATATAAAATGAAAAGTATAACAAGAACATTAATACTTATAGGTATTATTATTTATTTTATTTACAAATAAAAAAGTACTAAATGTCAACAAAACTTTAAAAATGTGACTTTTTACATGATTATAATCTGACTGGTTAGATTAACTAAAAATTAGCACTTTTTTAGTGGTAGTGGAATAGCTTTCCGAAGAATAAATTGCCTCCTCACATCCCTCGATAACACTCCTAGTTCTATTGCTATATTATTATGTTTGTATGATTATAGGTTTGAAAAATCGTATTCAAATTCCTCTATTTGGTAGGTATAATATCTTTTGAATTAATCAAGAAATATTAAACTGTATCTTTAAATAATGTTAAAATAAAATTGTGATTTTATGGAATAGTTTATAGTTTATTTTTTTATTTAAAAACGATATTGGGTAACATTTATGATATTAACTCAATTTTAAAATAAATTTCCTCTTTCACAGCTTTGGTTTACCGTAGCTGCGTTTATACACTAACATTTTGAAGGTGCACGTATTATTATAAAATGCCCATGCGCCTAGCTTATTATTATCAATTGTATAAGTACAAAATATATAGGACGAAATAATATGTAGGTAGGTACTATAAATTTCAATATTTATTAAAAAGGGTGTCTCTAGACTGTACGAATTGCATATAGATATAGTGTTTTATAAATAATTTCCATATATTATTATGGTTAACGGAGTAAACCGCTGTTTGGACATTTTGTCAATCGTGGAACAAAAAGGGATGGCAAACGTCATTATTACATCGCCGCCGGGTGTGAAATCTCCAAGCGTATTACCCGACATGAGAGAATTGCGTGTTATAATTATACGTTATATATATATATAGGTATAGGTGGTATACTCAAATTGACGTTACGCCGAGTCTCATCGATGACGTTATTTCTATGGACGCCTATCACCACACAATATAGTGTCAACATATTATTATAGTATAATAGGTATAACACTTATCGAAAAATTTTTTTGATTATTTTAACAATGAAACCGTGTTCATCTCGGTAATATTTTCTCATTTTTATAACAAATAAAAAAAAAAAAAACGAAAAAAACCATAAACACAGTCACGAGTATATGCCACTAGCCTTGTAAACGATTGTTTCGAACATTATTTTTCCAGTTTTAATTGTCGCGAGAACAGTAAGTAAGAGAAAATAGTATTATATTGGCTTATTGCATTCAAATAATTATGAAACGAAAAACGACACATTTAGTGTGATTGTCTTCAACTGTAAATTATAATCAACAGGTGATAATATTGTGAGTAGAGTACTCATTACCATATATTTTAGGGCTTAGACTTTATATTGCGTTATAAAATATTATTATTATTATATTATAATTGTTCACATAAAAACAACGACAACGTATTGAAGCGTATAATATATTATCTTATTTAATATTTTCATTGCATATCTAGCACTCGGGTTGATAATAATATCATATTATATACATAACTACTAGTTAATGCGTAAGCGTATAATATACAAATTGTTTTGGTTGGTAAAAAATTTTAGTAATTACTAATTACTTACAGATGTTTAGAGATGTGGAGTTTAAGGTAAAACAATTTCGGTAAATTTACAGGTAAAATTTACGTAAAATTCAGTAAATTTTGAAAGGAAAAAAATGCAGATGTAATTTTTATACTATTTTCAAATAAAGCGTACGTACTACATTTCTGACCTACTTCAACGTTTTTATGAAGTATTCAAATGTAGAATGAATATCGTTATTCCTTTTTACCCGCTAACCTATCTAACCTATTTCGTTCCGCTATTCCTATATGACTATTGAGTATTCGACATTCGTCTATATCTACCCTGGCTACCTAAATAGAACTTATTAAGTAAAAACATTTAAAATAAGGGGTCACGCAATTTTTTTGTACGGTAAAAGAAAATTACCTGATAAATTTACTGAGCTCACATCTCTACCGATGTTATATCACTACAATAAATATTGTGAAAAAAAAACCTAAAAAGTAGGTGGTAATAAATTATTTTATTTTTATTTTCTTATTACAAACTGAAAAATTGGTACATTTCTGAAATTGTTGATGTGAAACCGTTCGAGATTATCGAACAAACATAGTTTTAGCCGGCTGTTATTCTAACGATCCGGTATAATAATAACAATAATATAGTAATAATATATTCAGATGAACCCGGAGTCAAGTAGGTACAGCATGCCCCGGCGCTGTTTAGTCGATAATAGTATAAATTATATTATATAAATTATCGTTTGATGGGCATTTGGCAAGATGGACATTTTGGTGGTTTATTATTACTGTGTATAGAATTTGTCATCATCGTCCCCATCGAACCGTGAATAACTTTATTAATTTATTATTATAAACTTAACCCGTAAAGCACGGACGGCGGATGGCGGTTGGCAGTTGGTACGTGCGGAACAATAATGCTGTTATAACATCACGATCAAGCAGATATTGGCGTTATGCTAGCTAGTGACAGGTACCTATTATTCCACGGAACAGAACACATTGGTTTTCGGAGAAGTTTTTTTTTTTACAGGAAACTATAACAATTTTCAATTTATTTTCGTTTGTGTATTTTAAATATTTTATTTGCGATATAAAATTGTTTTTTTTATATATATATATAATATTTCTGTTTTAGTATTCTAAGTCAAAACTTTTTATTAGCAATTCGATATTCTTGAAAGTCACATCGTGTTTACATTATTATATTGTAAATGTGCTGATTTTCCCTGTAAATACATTTCACCGCAGGAGAACATAACGACATAGCTAGGATATTGCTGGATCAACAAAACTGAACGCTTCCTATTATAATAGAAGACAACACTCGACAGACGTACACTTTGAATCGATTTTTAGATTCTGAGTAGAGCTCACATGTATCTGTTCGACAGTGAAGTAATGTGTATTTATCCGGTAAATAAATATACGAAGAGTACCATATAAGTTATTTGAAGACCTGTCAATCGATTGAAAATACAAAGTATAATGTTATACTCATTTTCAGTATTTATCAAGTTGAATGTGAAGTAATAATTTCAACATCAGCATACATTTTTTTTTTTATTGATTTGAATTTTGAATTTCTATGACATGTGATTAGACATATTATTAGGTATATAAATAAATATATATTTTTTTTAGTAAAAATTAATCTTAATAATTTAAAATAAAAAACGTAATCAAATAAAATTAAGACGAGTAGAAAAGAAAGCAATTTGCAATACTATCTACTTCCTTTAAGCAATGCTTGTAATGGTAGTATTAAATTACAATTATATATTATAGTTTATAATAACAACCGGAAACAAATTTAGAAAAATGAAACAAAAGTTAAGAATAAATATAATTTAAGATTTAAACGTTGTAAAAATATTGTATTACTGCGTAACAAAAAAAAAAAAAAATAAAAAAAAGACAAAAACTGATATGGATAATAAAAATAAAACAACAGTTAAAATAATAATAACTTTTTGGATGCAAAATCGACTATTCAAGTCACATTGTTGTATGATTAAAAAATCCTGATAGCATAATGACGTAAATATAATCAATACATAGGTATAACAATATTAACAATCATTTTTGTTGAAACCAGAATTTTTAAGAATTTCGGAGAATTGAGTTAATGCGAATTTTTTTTCATTTTTATTTATTTTTTTTAATAACAGTTGGCATAGGATTGAAAACGCGAGACCAAGATATTCTACACATTTTCCCATTACGATTATACAAGTCACAATTGAATTATACACTCTTGGCTCGATCATTGACATATAATATTATGGCCCACGAGGCCTACAAATTTAGTTACGCTTACAGTGCCACACGCACGCACTGATATACGCACATATTGTATTATACTATTACAGTGATTCTAGCAAGAATAAGTGATAGTGTATATATACCAGTGGAAATCCACTCAAGCTAATATTATCGTTTATAATACAAACGATTCGAAACGACACCGTCAAAAATATAGGAATCGCCATAATTTTGACCTTTGCTGATAAAAAACGCGAAGTCTATACTCACCCAGTTACCATTGCAGCTGGGGCCACCTGAAATTCGGGTTTCTTCTACCATAGTTTGGTTTCAGCGACGATTAAAACGTTATTTAAGTACGACATGCGCCAACCAGTGTATTAATTTGAAAAACTACTTCTGCAAGACCTTTATAAATGCAATGACATACAAAAAACATTCACGTTCTTAAATCTATATTTTAAAGCGGATCTAATATTTGCAGTAAATATTTTATCATATTTTTCGTAATCTTTGTTATTGTATTTACATTTTTAGTTGATAATATTATTATAATATAAATAATCAAGTTATGTAGATTATTATAATTTAAATCGACTATATAAGCTGGGCTTGACTTGATAGTGTAATAAGTTACTTAAAACTATTAGAAATGACATCAACAATGCCCTAAAAATTCATAAAAACGCATTAAAAAAAAAAAATATATTACATTATGAAAATACATTTATATTTTATTTAAATGAGATGGAAATGCAAGCAAATCATTTAAAAATTTATTATTATTTTTATTTTTATATTAATGTTGTGAAAAGAAACGCAATGTGAATATTTTATATCTCGATGTGGTTTAATATGAAAATAAAAAATAAAATCCCAATTGTACCTAATTTATAGTTTGTTATGTTAGAATAACCTTATATTTACTGCTGTTTTTAATACCATCGTAAAAATGTAATAAAACTTTTATCATGTACGCGTATGATATTGCAGGTAAAAATTATTAAATTTTTGTTATATTATTATGAATGATATTCATATTTTCGAACTCTACTAATATTGACAATATCACTGATATGAATGTAAAATGTTGTAACAAAAAGTAATACATTTTCCATATACTTGTTAAAAAAAATCAAACGAGAAAAAATATTACGTTGTAACTATTTTATCGTGGAAAATGTCTTTTATAATTGCGTAGATGTACAAATGTTTTTTACTTAAAAACCAAAAAAATAAAAAAAAATAACTAGTTGCTTATGAAAATAAATATATTGTTATAAACAATATAATAATAATAATAATAATATTTATTGACCAAAATTGCATAGTAATTACATATAGTTAATTTATACAGTTAAATGGCCCATCTCACCACTGAGGATTAGTTGGATATGTATGTAAGCTATACATATACACATAACTATAAAGTATATACCTACTATATACATGATAGTATACCTAATTAATTTTAAATTAAAATTGGCAAGATATTCAAGATATTATTAATATTATTTTTTCATTATACTTTATAATAGTACAAAAAAAAATCTAATGTCTTATAATTACGTAAACACACGTGATACCTACACATATTTAGATGGTTTTTATGAGAAGGGGCACAAGTCATTTTTCGTTGGTTTTCAGGAGAGGCGTAAAACATTCCAAAAATTGTATTCTCTGCTGAGTCTAAATTGTTTTTTTTTGTTTATGTTTTATTTGTAGTTTTTTATTTATACGTTTTTTTAACCTACTTTTATTAAAGAAATTACATTATTATTCAGTTATTAATATCTTTGGACCAATTTCACATTTAATAAAAAAAAGATTTTAACTTGTGCCCTTTTCATGTACTTCAAAATAATTATTAATATTTTATTTTTTTAATGTGTCAATATTATAAAATATTAATAGCTAAAGTTAGTCAACTATTATTATTATAACCTATTATTTATTTTTAACGAATGATACATAATCGGTTAATCGATTGAAAAAATGCAACTCTAGGCGATACAGTAATGCGAAATTGATATGTCAGAGGAGATATCATCTACTCGTATACACCAAATTAGAAAACCAAAAATAGTTTTTATCCTTACGCTAAATGTTAGCATTGTTAGTATAATAGGCAACCAAACTTAAATGAGTGCATTTTGTACCGGTGTCATAGTGCACGGGGACAGCTATATTATAAACATTTAAAATTTTATACATGACTTGTGCCCTTTTGAATATAAAAAAAATAGTTAATTTTGACTTGTTCCATATCGCATTTTAAAATACTGTGATAACAAATCTTTGTGTGACCACGGCAGTGCTACCATTCGATCGCGCATAAAATTTCACACAAAATTAGCGTATAAAAAAATTGACTTGTACCCCTTTTTATAAAAACCGTGCAACTTTTTGTAGGTGTCAACTTTTTATAAATTATACATATGTTACTAATATAACGTCATAGTAGATATTATTATTGTATATTAGTTTTATTCAAAATAGGTACTGTTTAATCAACATAACATTATATATTTTTTTACATTTTTATTATAACTTTATTTATAAATAATAATTACATATTAAAATATTATTATTATTAATCGTATTATAGTTTTAAGGTGTAGATATTTATGATTTATGAAATAGATGCCTATTCATTATAATATACGATACGCCTGAAAATATGACTTTGGCGTATCGATTTTACGTATCGTAACTACTTACATACATTTATAAGTAAAGTTATTATAAGTATAAAATTATTTCGTTTGATAAAAAAAAGCTTCAACAGGTCTCACACGTCAAATTTTGGTCCCCTGTACTAAATGCTCTTGAGGGCCCTATACGAAATATTCAATTATACAATTATAAATAAATTATTAAATCGAGAATAATAATGATTTTGAGAATTATATTAATGTTTATTTTTTCTTTTTTTGTTATAATATAAATAATATAATTTAAATGAAAAAGGATGAAAACAAGCATATTTAAATTTGAATTTATTCTGTATTCTTTTAAATTTAAGTTAAGATTTTATTTTTTGAATTTTGAAATGTATAATTGAATGCTACGCGTTTTCCATAGATAAAAGACAATGTAGGTTTAATCGTTTTTGATCTTTGCCACGTCTTCGGTTAATTTTCCAAATTACTATAGCATCTTTCTTTCTAATCCATAGGCCAAAATATCAAAGTATCTTAAAATATTATAATTTTAGTTTGAATTTTTAAGATAATATTTAATATAAAATAACTAATAATAGTAGATAATCAAAATGTCAAAAATTACAAATTAATTTCAACGGGCGTCTAGAATAGTAAGACGGCTGTCTCCAGAGTCTCCGGGTCGATAAACCATCCCCTCCCCTGAGTTTTATGTACAAAATGTAGGTAATGTATTACCTATTTGAAAATAAAAACAAATTAAATCCGTTATATGGACGCGAATAATACCAAACCGAGAGTTCACGTATATTGGAGTTATCACCCCTAATCCTAATTGCTTTTGTGTCAGTCGAATATTGTTCGGTTTAATATCGTTATACAATCACAACATACAAACATACCTACACAATGTGTCATATGCATGACACCATGGGATAAAAAAAGAAAAGTACAATAACTGAATTTGAATAATATATTATGAGTCATATTATAGTATTTGAAAAACATTTCACTCTAACAAAGTGTGTTTGAAACAATAAAATAGGCTTAATTTTATTTTCAGTATAAAAGATAAAAAATATAATAAATAAGTAAAAATATGGACACAACAATATTGTTTAGGTCATGACATTTTTGTTGTAAAAATGATTTTTTTTTACAAAAGTTGTTCACCGTATGAAAATAGTTCACAATTTTTTTAATACAGACTGGTTTTATTTACTTACAAACTGTTTTCTGTTTAGTCGTTTTGGCACAAATATGGTTTTTATTTATTTAAAAAAATATATATAAAGTACTTTTTTTCTTTAAAGTTTAATAAACTGATAATAGTAAATGTAAGTAGGTAAAAAAATAAAAAATATATATTTAATTTTAAACATTATATATTAATATTATGCAAGCAAATATTAAATAAATTCTGTTAAAAAGAAGTATTTTTGTTTTTAAAGATCACTTGGGTCACGCAGTGTTACATTCAGATATTTTAAATAATAATTGTTCATTTTGTTGATAATGCATCCTACACATTATTTCTCCTTAGTTCTTTAGCTATCAATGTCGACCAAGACAATTTAAGCTTGTTTCGTTTATTCTTATTTCTTGATCTGTATACCAAAGTTTAAAAATAAATAAATAAAAGGACTTATCTGTGGCCAAGGGTAAACAGATAAAAAGTCCCACGAAAAAAAAGTCCCCGGAAAAAAAATCTCCCGTTGCAGTATAAATAAAACGATATTTCCATTATATTTGTTATTTTATTTATAAAATAAATTGGGTTGACAAATTTTATCTGTAGATAGTACATGACAATTAATTGAAAAAATCTATAGTTTGACAGTTACACGCAGTACCATATACAGATATACCTATCATACGTAATATTTTGTACGCGAGTTGTACGCGAGTGTAGTTTAAGTGTTTAACCATGGAACTTCTTAAATCACACAAGGGAAATGATAAAATTGCACTAGATGGGTATACGTATACTATAAAAAAGACATGCCAAAGTATAAACCGATGGAAATGTTCCAAAAAATCGTCCATGAAATGTCCAGCAATATTAATTACTGATTTGGAAATTACAAAAATCATACGATTTGAAGAAGAACACTGTCATAGGTGCTAATAAATGTGCATTAGGAGCTATGGAAATTAAACAAAAGATAAAGAAATGTTCACTTCAGATTTGTAACAATCCAGGACAAATTTTTGCCCAAGCTGTACAAAGTGTACCAAAGGAGGTTTTAATTGAATTACCATCCGAAGATTCAATAAAAAGAAGTATTCATAACCAAAGAAGCAGTTTAAACTCGAAAAAACCAAATAGTCTACAAGAACTTGTTATTGAAGGTGATTTGCATTAACTATTATTATAATAATTTATAAGTGGCTTATAAGTAACTGTTAAAGTTGAACATTTTATAAATTTTTAGCTACAAAATAGTTTTTAAATTTTATAAATTATTTCAAAATACGAACTTCAAATTTTTATAAAAAAAAAAACTGAATTTGAAACTGAAAATGTCCGTAAATAACAATGGTGAAAATGTCATGTATCGGTAATTATTTTACGAGGGATATATATCTAAATAAATGCATTTTTATATTTTTTAAATAATATTATAAGACATAATTTATTAAATTTTTAATTATTTTATTATATTGTACCTATTTAATTTAGTTGTTTGTTAATTATCTTCAACAAATTATGTAAAATGTATGTAACCTATGGGCTATAATGTACCTATCTGTATAGATTATAAATACCTATATGATAAAAGACTGAATTTAAATCAAATACTAATTTGTAGCCTTTTTTCCGAGACTTTTTTTCCAAGGACTTTTTTTCCTAATATCGTGGCCAAGACAGTTGTTTAGCATGAAAAACAATATTGTATATGTTTGCCGAAAAGTAAACATATCGATGGCTATCTATATGAAGATAAGACGCAGAAAATTATATCATAATAATATTATTACGCTGCGCCGATCGTTAACGAAGTTTGCGGCACATAGTTATTAATATTATCATCATCATCGTCATCGAAAGATTCTAAACTGAATTGCCATTACCATCGACAGTATATGCACCTGCACAATACACATATCATCATTATCCTCGTGCTGCCTATACAATCCGTTGCTGTGAATTATTATTCTAATATTATTCAGCCTTGTTACATTCTTTTGACAGAGTGTATCTGTGAATATTATTTTTAGACCCTTTTGAGCGTTCTCATCTCTTTTTTACACTACATATGTCTTATTATTACCTACTGCAAACGACTCTTGTAGTCGAATTCGTTTTGTTCAATGCCCACCCCAAGCCACGTAGTCCTTTGATAAATCGTCTGATGACTATCGTTGTTCCGCAACGTACGGTTACCTACGTTTGTTTCTGTTGTCCTGGAATGGGGGTGTTCAAGTTTAATATTTCCCAGCGATTCACGTGTGTTGTTACTGGTCTAATTTTTGTATTGTATCATTAATCACGTTATGTGTGTTGTGAGTTCTTTGTTGCGGCTATTAGCGTATAATCGTAGGCGTGAGTCACCGCGTCTTGTACCCACTTTTGGCTCGAATGATAAAATTATTGATTTTTAGCACGGTCACATGACCACGTGGGTTGGATAACTTAGTTATACGCTACAGTAGTCACCAAAAGGTAACGCGATGATGAGCCATTTTATTCATTATTTGTATCTCGGAGTTAACCGATTGTTAAATTACTTATAATTCTTGCTTTCATTTTTAACCCATAAATCATTATTATTATAATTAGGTAAGGTAGAAGAGCCAGTATTGTATATTTTTTTGTAAATTCATTATCATTTATATATCATTCTTTTTTGTTATATTATAATAAATTCATCTCCGTAGAACCTAGTTATCATATTTTATAATTTATAACCACACAAAATATTTTCATAGATTTCGACAAAATAAATACAAATATACCTATTATACCGACATCAAACCTCATCACTCATCAGTAATGTATGTCTGATGGGTACACAACCACTATATTATTGATCTAGTCAAAAGAGGTATTTGTGGTTGACACACACACACACATATATATATATAACACCTCCTCAAATCATACACAGTAATGATAATAATGCCATAATAGTATTAAAAAAAAATACTAATGTAATTATGTAATGTTTAAATAATTATGAATTTATCAAAAAGTATTTTCTTTGAATACTTGATACTATGTAATGTAAGGACTTGATAAATAAATCTGATATGATTTCCAGTAGAGATGTATGCAAGCAATTCACCGATTTTCATAGAAACAAGTAGTAATTTAAGTATTTTACATCGATATGTTTCATCCTTTGATGTCGTGTCAGTTGCTGTATAGCACTAAATGCACGCTAGATTATCTTCATCATTGATCACTTTTTCTACTAAAATCTTTACGTAATTAATCTCGCTGCCTCTGATTCTGCACTGGTAAGTGCCGCCAACTCCACTTCAATTTATGACGATATTACTATCAACTGTTTATGAGATTTCCATGAAACCAATGCACAATATAACTTTAAACACTATCCTGTATCGTTTCTACGATAAACTGTATCACACGCTCAATCAGAACGTTCAACAATAGTTTCATTTCTTTTAGAGAAGATTAATTTTGTTTCAATAGTTTGTTATATGTATCTTAAAATCCGTATTAAATGTATCCAATCAGTGTCAGTGTATACTGTTTTAAATCGGCTAAAATAGCTTACTACGTAACAAAGATCAGGTCTGGATACCAAAGTAACATACATAATATTCTCAATCATATTATATTCTGTCTTATTTACCTTCTCTGAAACTGAATCATTAGATTTTTCTACTTCTCGGAATAACTGCATTTTATCAAATTTATACCTATATAGTTTATTTCTTCAAACAAAATCAATAATAATTTTATCATCTGTTCATAGTTAAATTCCTCTTGACAACTATATTATAAGAAGTTGGTAACTTTATAAGAAGCGATTAGGCACAGATACAACGGGGGCTATGGGGACTGAAGCCCCCTAAATCTTAGCCCTTAAGTATCTGCTTAAAATATTTCAAATGTAAGAAAGATGTACAAATCGACATGCGCAACGAATAAGACAGTAGATTGCATGTCTGCATCTTATTGTATAAAACGTCTTTGGTTGATTTGTACTCTCAGTTTCGTTAGAAATCGTTATGGCAATTGTATAATGCACACCTGCATTGCACATATATACAAAAGTGCGTACATAATATAAACCATAAATATACTATGCCAAATTTAAGCGTCTCAGAGCCGCAGGGCAGCTATTAATGAAGGAGCCGTTTAAAAATATATTAATATAAATTGCTTTTAATGTGTTGCTCTTAAAAATGTATAAAATACGATTCACTTTATACATAAGTATATATATATTATGAAACACTATATACAATATAGTGTTTCATAATTTTAATTTACAATAGTAACTGCCTACTTCATAATAATATTCTTATAATTGTATTTCTATCTAAGCATTAAAAAAAAAAAAAAAAAAATAATTATTATTATATAAATAATATAAATACCTAATATTCTGTACATAAAATCCTTGTCTATGTTGATCCATTTTGTAGGGAATTTTTTTTTTTTTTTTAATTGGCCGGAGGCCTGTGACTTGAAAAATAACGGCCCCTAGACAGTTGCCTAGTTTGGCTTAGCGGAAGTTCGGTACTGTAAACATTACGTATATTTATAATATATCCATGGTTCTAAATTTTAAATATTTTATTCACCATTAAAATTTAAACCTAATGCCTATACTAACTTAACCGAATTTGTCTATTTAAATAAGTAATTAAAACGAATTAAATATTGTTTCACGATTCTTCATTATCATTAAGTTTCAACATGAGCATTTTGTTTTTTTTTTTTTTGACAAATATAACATATTCAATGTACCCCGGGTTCAAAATTTAAACATACGAGGTCCCTTGGCTGTTTCAATGCTGTTTCATCTTTTACGTGGATATTCTAAACGAGAATCCGCAATACACTATGTCAGATATAATATTGCAATATCATCATTCACTTAAAATAGTTGCTTTTTGACTAAATCAGTCAGCATATTATCTTCTATTAAACAACCACGCTCGTCATGCTTTTGTAAGAAAATCACCAATCTAGAATTCCAGTTTGAAAAATTAGATCTAGCAAACTGAGTGATGCAACAACGTTTCTACTTTCTTGACCTAGACCCGTAACTCTATTTTATCGATAGAGCCCCACGCATTTTTTATTTATAGCTTTCCGTGTGCAGATGATATTATACAATAAATGATACGATATGATTTATACTAGCTTAAAAAAAATGTTCTTAATAAAAATGTTTTATTAAGGATTTGATATATTTATACATCAAACTAAATAGCACGACACGAACAAATATTATTGAAAAATTTGAATAATACTGATAACAGTATAAATTATTGGTAACCAAGTTTAATAACCGATAATACAATTTTAACAAATGTTTTTTTTTTTTTTGTAATTAATAATTAATTTTTAAGTCTTGGCCATTTATAGCGTAACGTGTGGATGAATAATATTTTTATTTCAATGATTAGGTGTATCGATAATTTATTTTGATGATGTATTAAATTTGAATTTGACTATGATAATATTGAACAAAGAGTCACAAGTGTGTAACTTTTTCATTACTAAAGTACCAAACTAATGTTTTAATGATAATATTAAATGTTGACATAATATTTTTTTAATTTCCTGGTATTTAGTAAAGATAGAGAT
Organism: Rhopalosiphum maidis; assembly: GCF_003676215.2. Lineage (NCBI taxonomy): Eukaryota > Metazoa > Arthropoda > Insecta > Hemiptera > Aphididae > Rhopalosiphum > Rhopalosiphum maidis. The sequence continues at coordinate 13,054,057 of NC_040879.1, forward strand.
TTGTTACTTTTGTTTCTAAAAAGTTCAAACTAATTTTAATAACCCCAACACAAGCAACCACACTCAAATTTTAAAATCAAATCATATTTATTTTTATAACAATGACTTCAGAAACATAAATTAAATAATTTAATAAAACACACGTCATTTTATATTTACACAAGTTTTATATAATTTAATGTAATATCAAAGAATTTTATTAGGTTAACGTCATCTAAAAGATTATGAAGTACCTACATTATAATAATAACTAGATCGTAGGCGCAATTTAAGTTTTAGATTTGGGGGGGGGCTATTATAATTTGCATATATATATACTGTGTGTATGCTCCCTGAGATATATAAAGGCGGAAAAGGATATAATATACAAACTATTTTGTAGTTTTTGTTGGCTATGATTGATTTTGAGAGGGCTTAGCCCTCCAAGCCCCCCTTAAATTGCACTTATGAACTAGATTTTAATATAATCTAATATTATTAGGTATTCACTATTTAAAATTACTATAACACTAATGTTAATGATTGTATTATATTATATTCATGTACTTTACTATACGTACATAAAAAATAAAACAAAATACATGGTATTGTCTTAGTAAAAACGAATATATAATTTAAATTGTATTTTGTACAAATTTCAAAAAAAAAAAAAATTAATTACAATTCACATTATTAATAATTGTATGCGATGGCTACAACATATTTTTTTTTATACTAATTGGTATAAATACATCGATAAATATATCTATATCAATCTTTATACAAAAAAAAAAATGTCAAACTTAAAAATAATAATAATTATAATAGTATTAAATAATTATCAAAATTACATTTGTCATAAGTCAGATATTAGCTAGTATTAAAATATTAATTGTTCTAGGTTAGGTCGAACTCACGTCTCATGCTAACGACACTATATGTATCGAACTATTACTGTCTACGCGTCTACCTACATAATAAGTATAAAGATCATTCTATTATTTATTATCATTATTATATTTTATTTTTTCTTTGTTTTATTAAATATGTTTGGTTACATTATCAGGTAATCGGCAGGGCCCTTTCAAGATCAAGTGTTCCAGTTCAATGCACCGCCCGCACTGGTGGTTTCTACGGCACTGGGAATCGTCTTATTATTAGTCGACATGAATATAAGTTATGTACAGAAATTAGCCATTCTGGTAAATGATGATATTATGTCTTATTTTTTTTCTTCGAGAAATTAATCATAAGTGAAAAAATAAAAAACAATAAGTCATATCATCATTCACCAGTATGGCTGATTTCTGTACTTACATAACTTATTTTCATGTATAACATACTTTATGATAAATATATCTACAAACTAAATAATAACAATTAAGCAGCAAACTGAATTTCCAAGACGTACGGAGAAATAAAACAGTTGATAGTTATTGCCATTCGTTAAAATATAAATATTTAACTTCAATCCAGTAATAAATGTTTAAAAATATATCATGTAAAAATAATAAACGGGGTAGAATTATGAATTTCTTTTATTTTTTAATCGATTTAAATATTTCTTCATATTAACAATAAATGTTTTTAAAACAGTGGTCGTGGTGAAAATTACGCACTATTTTGATCGATAGGTAATTTGATAACGATGCATTTGCACTGACAATTAAAATAAGACAATGTAACAAGCATAAACGTATTTTTAAAGACATTTTTTATTAATTTGAGCAATACAATTCCAATCCTGAAATGTATAATTATAACAATGTAAAACTAACTCCGATTATTAAAATTATTATATAATATATTATATACCTGCGGGCAAAGCTGGGCAAGTAAGTCATTTTTCAACTAGTTAAAGTAATATTACTTTAATATAAAATCAAACTAAGTTAGAATAGAAGTAGGATTCTGAAATTTACGAAATTTCTAACTTAGTTAGAAGTTAATTTGGTGAAAATACAAACATAAATTAGAAATTAGTTTTTTTTTTAGTTAAAAATATCAATTTAAAAAACCTGTTTTTTTAAATTTAATGTATTACATAAATTAGTTATAAATTAGGTAGGTAACAAACATGAACTATTGGGGATGAATGAAAAATTAAATTTAACAACTGATATTGATCAAATTTTCAAGTAGGTAGGTACGTTATAAGTAATAACCTTTATTTCTTAGATTATCATAAATTCATACCTAACTCATTAAAATATATAACATGGTAACATATTTGTCTATACCTACTCTATATTGACACAATATAAATACAATAATTCATACATAATATAGGCATTTTTTAGCCTATATTTCCTATATTAACTATATAATATATTATATAATTTTATTATAAAAGTAAAATAATAGTATTATTAATATTTTATTCAAACAAAAATAAATGTTTTTGTCATAAAATTGAAAATACCTCGGAAAACACTTAATAATAATCATATTTATTAATACATTATTATCTGAAAAAGAACTAAAAGAATAACTAGTTACTTATTGGTTTTGACGAGTTAGATTAGATTATTTTACACATTAAATTAAATTAGTTAAGTTACAAAGTTAATATGCATTAAAATTAACTAGTTAGTGCTCAGATTTGCCTCCAGGGTAGTACATAATATTATGTTTCTTTGTTAAAATATATGGTATGGTATAGTGCAGCAGTACTCAATACTACTAGAGAGCTAACTTTTTGAAAGTGAAAATCTAGCGGGCCAGAGTACAAAGAAAAAAAAGTCAATAAAATTTACAATTTACATATATTATCAATTCACATGAAAAAGTCACTGTATGATTTTAATATATTGTCATCGTGACATATTGATATTAAATCTTCAACAAAGTAATCTTCTACGTCTCCTGGATTCAAAAACAACAGCCCAGAAGTATATTATTTTATCCAATTCCGATGTCTGCTTTGGACTTATCGAAACCAAAATCAGGTTAGATGAAATCTAGAGCCAATAATTTTTATAATCTCGTAATTTTTAGTAGTGTATAGTTTAATACTGTATGATCGAACCACACAATTCCTTCGCGATATTTCATCAATTTTGGTATTTGTAAAAAAAATTTATAATTTTCAAATTCTAATTTAGTTTACTGCGATTAATATTATGAATATTTTAAATTCGTGATCAAAATAGTGTACTGGCCGAAAACGGACATTCCAGAATGACCAATAGGGAACTGGCCGTAAAAGGAAAGGGTTCATTTTAACCGAAAAGTGTCCCACACATATATTTGAACCCAGTTTACAACAGAAAGAATTATATTTTTTATTCATTTTTCGTTTTTTTTTTAGTTATATAACAATATCGTATTATTGAATATAGAAATAAAATATTGATGTAATATACCTAAAAATAATACAATTACACCATACTTTATTTATTTTGTTTAATATACAATGATTAAATATACTATATTTACTAATTGTAAGCGTACGATGCGCGAACAAATTATTATAAATATGTTATTAGCAAATTATTAATATTGATGATCACAATATTGTTTAACTCGAAAACAAAAATCGTATATACTTAAAGATCTTACCAAAATATGCATATATTTTTGATTTATAATATACGATAAAATATATTGATTATTTTTGAACTATTATAGGCATAAGTAATTTTTAATTTTTATTATTTAGAAATGTCAATTAAAAATTATTTATATGGTAAAATTACTTAAAAAAATGTATACGAAACTCCAAATAAGGTATTAAAATATCGAAAATATATAAATACAATAGGTTACAATTCTTGAAAATTATATTCAAGATCCCACATTGAACGTTCTTATATTATATCTGTATAAAGATTTTAGCAATAAGTAGTCAATTTTTTCAAAATCACAAAAAAGCAAAAAGCAGTAATTAAAGAGGAGCCAACAGGAAAAAGACCGCTAGGCAGACAACGCCTTAGATGGGAAGATTGTGTAAAGAGAGACGTTAAAACAGTAGATCCAAGAGCAAACTGGAAGGAAGTATAGCAGAAGACCGAAAGAGGTGGAGGAATATTTGTTATACGGAATGGTCTTAAAGGCCAGACCTCCCCCCCAAAAAAAAAAAAAAAAATTATCTTCTATACTATGGATCTATTTTTACTTATTTACATAAAGACTTAATTAAATTTTGAATTATATAAGATAGTATAGCAATATTATATTATTAAAATAATTAAATACTAATAATATATTAAAAGAGATATTTTAAGAAAATATTTTATCAACCTCCTGTAATACTAAAAGTAAATTAATTGACTTCAATGGTTATATTATCAAAAAACACATCACATAATATACTAAGTCAAATAGGCTGACAGACTGTATCCGATTAAAACTGTTTTTTGTATGCAGTGAGATATTATTGAAATTCAAATTTATCACACCCAATAAAATATAATATTTATACATTTCAATATTCGATGTTAATATAAAGAACAGATTATTTGATTATATTATGTATTATTTAACCTTAAAGTGGAAAAAAAATATTTAATTTTTAATTTTTTTGTGAATTCACTGTCGTCATCGCAAAAATAAAATATTGAACATACAAATAGCAAAACATATAAAAATGCACTCATTTGTCATGTTACATTTTTTTATTACCAATACCAAATAAACAAAATATTGATGACACACAATTATTTGTAAAACAAACACATGTTTTAGTTTTTTGACTTATCGCTTATAAAGAACACTAGAAGTATGATTGAATTCAGTATATTATTTAACATTTTCATCATTTATAATATTTTCTCAATTCAAATTACAATGGTTTTTTTTAAGCATTCATTATCAGCTATTACAATTATAGTTGTTGCAAATTGGTCTGTGCCGGTAATTTCAGTAGACGAAGAAATAAATTATTATATACAGTATTCACGAGGTATGGATTAATTAAAATAATTATTTTAGTTTTCTAATTGTTTTTATACTGATATTTATCAGAAAATAATTTGTATATTTGTTTAGATATAAAAATACAAAAATGGAAAAAAAATGTATTATCATTATCGTATTATAGTCTAAAAAATTATTTAGTATTTAAAATGTTTAAGTAAAATATATTTTTTTCTAATTCGATTATGTATTGACTATAAATTGTATGTGACTATTTTTTTTCGAAATCTTACGCATTTTAAAATTGGTGAAATAAAAAAAGTTTTTGAAAAAATACACTATTATCCAACATAAGATAACCATTTAAAGATAAAAAATGTGAAAATTTCACAAATAAATTTTTTCAAAATATGTAAAATGAAATTTTATATTAAAATTATTGGCTTCACAAAATAAATGTCCATCTTACCTAGAACAATCTACGAGCAATACAAAAAAATATTTTAATGCAAGAAATTAAATTAAATTTAGCTTTAATCAATGTGATTAACAAAAATAAAATTGCAATCTTTATTTTTCTGCATAGGTTTAGAATACAAAATAATATTATTCTTTAAAAATGTAATAGATTATTCATAAAAATTGGAGAGATTATTACTTTGTGAAAGTTATCATGGCTTTTGATACTCTTAATTTTTAGTAGATACATAAGGTATAGAATGTACTAATAAAAATAAATATTTTTTTTTTTTAGCGGTTTGTCATGGTAATAATTCTAATTAGTTAGTTACTATTCACTAATGACTCATTAGTAAACGGATTGTGAAATTTAATAATTAAAATATAAATCATAATTAAATAAAATTATAAGACTAATACATTAGGTTTTTGAATTTAAACAATGGTTTACATTAAATACTATGAGACCAATGAGCAATGGATCATTTCACGAAAACAATAATTTCTAATTTGTTTTTAATTAAAATTGATTTCTTTTTTAAAATCAACTGGCAGTACCCGTATCCATAAATTATTATAGCCACAAAAATTGCATGCTCAATAAAGTGTAATTGTAATTTTTGTATTTATTTAGATTCCTTAAGTCAATTTTTAATATTTTTGGGAAATGATAAAATGTAATGTTTAACGAATTAATGGTAAAATATTTAAACTTGCTAAGCTATAAATTATTGTGCAATAAGTTTTATTTTATTCGTCGTTCTTAAAAAAAAGCGTTTAGTATATAGTCTTTCGGAAAAATATATTGAGGACATTAGGATATTTTAAGAGTCTTAAATGCTATTTTTGATTTGAATAAATTCACAAAGTGAAAAACATTTTATAAATGTTATAATAATTTTTGTGAAGTTAGGTTATTATTATTATTTTTTATTATTGATCTTTGATATATCTGCAACTGGATCATTATTGATTAGTTTATATTTTATAAAATATATCACATTACATTTTTATATTAAATGATATAATTTAGACATTTTAGGAAATAAAAATAACTTCATTGTATTTCGAGGATTAGGTTTCTAAGGTTTGACCGATTTGTTTCGCGAACTGGTTACAGTAATATATGACATTTCGACTTTCTGTAAAAGTCTGTTTAATTATCGTTAGGTTAGTAATTAATCATCCTATTATTTAATTATAACTAAATAAAATTATTGGTTGTGTACAATTGTTATTCTTTAACGTATTCATCAAAATAAACTTGTATAAAGTTATTTTATATTTAAGGAAACGTACTATACAGTACCTCCAAGTTAATTAAGCAAATACTGGATTGTATATAAGCAATTACTATAAACATTTAATGAATCAATCTAGCAAACTTATGGTCCTTAAAACGATATTTATGTTATTACGTGAATTTCCCATTTATAGTTAATTTAATGAAAGCTATCTATTCAATATTTAAACTGTTTATGTTATTCAAGAAATAAATAATTATTAAATTTATTAGATCTATTAACACTGAAAGCTGCGTTTATTGGTAAGTAATTTTATTTTAATTACATCGTTTTTTAAATTGTATTAATCTTAGTTATAATCATTAAAATGTATATTACCTATGCATTTACTTATTTTGCGTATTATTTACTGATAACAAAACAAAATGTATGCTGTACGGAGATGCGGTTATTTACATTTACGTTTTTTTTCATAATTTACAATTTGTGTTTATTTTTTGACTATCAAAATGTTGAAGTTTTGTTCCTATTACACAAAATATTGTACTTAAGAGTATTGGCCCACATTAGTGAGCTGGTAAAAATCTCTGCTTCAGCTCATTTCAGATAGCTCTGCAAACTATCCCTACTTTTATTTACTCCATATGAATAATTTTTTGCCATACTTCATTAGTTATGAAATAGTTTAAATACATTATAGTCTTCAAAAACTTTTACATACCTACCTTATTTATAATTATACAGAGTGATTCTTTTATCGTTAAACATTCATTATTTCGTCAAGTAGGTATTGACGTTTTTCATTTATTTTTTTCTTAATATTTGTTTCATGCTTTTTCTCAAACTGTATGATACTTATATTTTTTCACCCTTTTATTTAATAGTGAAACCAATAACAACATTTAATTTTAAAATAACAACTTATATTTAAAATCTACTAAATTAATAGAACTATTTTTTTTTTTTTATGAAATTGGACGTATAAATTATTATTTTTCGTAAATTTTTTAGCAAGATATAGCCTTTTAAAGTTGGGTGGTTTTCGGTTTTTATAATACTTCTTGTTTCATATCTAGGGTTTTAAAATTTCATGAAACTTATTTTCTTGAAATATTTTATTGCAATGAAAAATAAAATATAAATTATTATATCTTAAAGTTTATAATTACGTCAACTTGCAAGTTAAAATTTTCAAAAGTTGGTTTATTGTGTAAAACAAAGAAAATATGTATAATAAATAATAATAATAATAACCAATAAGGATCCAATTAATAATACAAGTGATAAATTAAAAAAATATCAAAAATTTATAGTGCATATTTTTGCATAATTACTATGAATATTTTCTGTTTAATCAGTATATGTTTTTCTAATCAACTATAATCGATCATGTTTAAAGAAAAAAAAGTATTTTGCAATATTTCATTGAAATTTTTTAAAAAGAATGAAATTTTCAATTTTGAAATATTTCATTTGAAACATTTCAAGTTAGAACCCTATTCATATCTATATACAATAAACTCGTTATCGAATATTGACAAAATGATGAATTTTGTATCTGTAGTTACCAACTCCTTACAGCCGTTATAATCTGTAAAATAAACATCTAAAAACCTCAAATAACCCAACTTTGAGCAACTATAACTCACTAACGGTTAAATGAAAAATAATAATTTAACGTTGAAATTCATTAAAAAAAAATAGCCAAACTATTGTGTGGTATTTTAAATATAGGTTTCCATTTAAAAATCAAAAGGTCATAGTGATTTTACTATTAAATATAATGGTGAAAAAAATAAAAATGTTATAATAGTTTTAGAAAAAACACGAAACTAAAAAAAATGAAAAAATGAAACACTTTTTGAAACAATGAACGTTTAATGATAAAAAAAAACCATCCAGTATAAATACATTAACTATTATGGTTCATATAGAGTTTCTAGCATATCTCCCTTTTTTTATTAATTTTTATATCCTAATTTTTAAGTAACAAAAACCACTACTGTATATCATCTTTAATTAATAAGAGTGATAAGTTAGAATGTAAATATTGTTCGGAATGGTAATTATGTATTATTAAAATCCAAAATTTAAATGCCTATGTCACCAATACGTCTAATATTGTTCAAGGTTCCCATATAAGAAATTAGCATACATAAATCACAAAAAGGGTCGCTTAATAATATGTTACTCGAGTTGTATTAAATAATAATGTATATTACCTACTATAATTAAATTTCAGGAAAACGCTCAATAGATATATCTCGTAATTATATGGGTATGTATACCTGAACCTAAATGTAAATAATCAAATACAATTTTAAATATCATCTACTGTAGTTGGGAACATATCCTCAATAAATTAATTTAGACCAAAAAATTAGCTGTTTTATTCAAATTTCAAATTTTTCAAAAAAAAAAAAAAGAAAACTATCGTAAATTTCCAAAGATTATTAGATGTAATAAGAATAGACTGTATTTTTTATTATAACAATAAACTATATTGATTTAAACATTTAAAATGTATACTTAAATACTATAATATATATTGCAAATAATTTTGTATAATTTATGAATTCAAAATGTACCTCTATTTAATATTTATTGACTATTGTAAATAATTTATCATATTAATTTTTAGAATCTATAAGTACGTATTATCTGTATTTTGATTATCAATAGTATTATTAAGAATTTAAGTTATTTATTCAATATGATTTTGTTAAGCTGTATAATTATTTACAGATTTATGCATTATGATCTCATTTACTTTAAAAAATTATAGACGGTAGCTACATGGTTGATTAGTTGTATACATCATGTATACACTATACACACACTTTGGAAGTCGATTCATGAATAACTTGGTTTGATTGTGGTGGTTCTTTAACTGTATTTTTATCTGATTTAAAACATTTTAATAGTTTTTTGGCATATTTTTGAAAAATGAGAGCATATTTTAAGAATTTTCATAGCATATTTTGTTAGTTTTAGTGCATATATGCATGCATATTTAATAGTTTTTAAGTGCATTAAATTTACAACCTTGATAATTAGCATATAGAACTAAACTTAGTTACGAGTTGCATCGGTGGGAACTTTAAAATATAAAGAAGTTCAAGAGCATCTAAACCTAAGGCACCAATAAGCGAGAAAGATAAGACAACGCATTACGATAAATGGAGGGTACATCATTAAATTTTGTGGATCATTTTATTAGCTTTGAGTGTGTACGATAATATGATTTTATAATAAGAAAGGTGCGTATACCTTAAATTATTCTTATCATATATTATTGATTAGTTTCATTATATATCATAGAAATAATTTGGTAACGTTATAGAATCCCCCCCTGTCACCGCACAGATTTGTATTATTGCAAACAAGTTGTATCCCAAATACGAAATTATAACCCTAGGTTTTTTCAGGTTGCACGAGTTGTAACTGGCGGGTATTTCAAATAATATACGAGTTATGCCCGTCAATTTTTTTTTAATACACGATTTGTGTCCCGATAAATAAAATGTGCATGTACCAACGCAAATCTGGAAATTTGTCCATTCCCCAAATACATTAGTATACGAATAAATTGTAGATACACATTTTATAAAATAGACAATAGTACATTTCGTTTTGTCATATTATACTTACTATTAATAATAATAATTATATATTTGTAAGTAAATTGAATTAGAACATCAAACAAAAATATATTTTCTATTTTATCTAGATTTTGAAATGACAAATCAAAAATGTATTGCATTTTGTTCTTCTCCCATTTAAATTGCTCCATAGTGACGTCAAGAATCAGTTGACTTGGGTTGAATAATATCTTTTTATAAAATAAAGGTTCCCAACCTCTTATATTCTACGCCTCCTTTGTAGATTTTCAAAATTCTCGTGCCCCTCCTATAAATTGAAAAAAATCTATCACCTTTTTTGAGTACTTATAAATAAACTGGTGCATGTAAACTCCGCCACAAGTACCTTTTTTTACTGTAAACTCTACCACTGAAATAAATCAGGTAAAATTGAGTTCATGTAAACTCCGTCAGTGAATAAAATCAAGTAATAGTATAAAATTAATATGATATATTTTTAAAAAAAAATTATAGTATAACATAATATCCATATCGTTCACATTAAATGTTTAAATCATAGTAAAAATATCGTTATCCCTGATAAGTAATCATATAAAATCATATTTTTCATAATAATAATCGTTATACTTAATAATCCAAAAATATATATAGTTAACTAAAATGATGTGATACAATATTCTAGGTCTTGTATCACTTATTTATATCCTTCTGTAATACAGTCATTTTTTTTTTTTGATTTTGAATTTTTTAGTTTATTTACTTGAGTTATGCCATTTAGTTTAATATAAGTTTGGGTTTGAAATTCGATAAGAACTTTACTAAAAATGTGAACATTCGGGTGACTTTTATAAAATGAATTTCTTAGATGACTATGAAAAGATTCACAGGCATTTGTAGTAAGATTTAAATTTGCACTCTGATCAGCCCACAAATAAAGAGGAAACGCTGTGTCATTACTTATGTAATTGTCAACAAGGTAATCTGAAAACTTAATTACTTTGGGGTCGGATGTCATGATTGCTTCTAAAGTAAATGCAAATACATTGGAAACTTTTTCGGGAGATAAAAACAATAATCCGAAACATAGATGAAGCCACTTATTTATTTCTGAATCGCTTTTATATTCAACACTCATTCCAAAGTTTTGAATTGCCCTCCACCATGATTGGAAATACTGATTTCAGATAATATGAAGATAAAATTATTAATAAATGAATCGATCTCACCTTGATATGATTATTTTTGTCAATTTCGACATTTACCATCGCAATAGATGTTATCGTATTTAATGTGAGAAGGCACACGGCAATGTGAGCACTGACCAGGTAAACAAAAATATCTGGCGGAGTTTACAATCGCCCAAATAAACTATACAATATTCGAAATGACTACTTTTTTATTGATGATAATAATTGTAAAATGTAAATAATAGTAAATAATAAAATGTAACAATCAATTAAGGTGAAATATTATAGTAATAAAATAGTATAATAAATTAATAATAGTAAATAAAAAAATACATAATGAAATTAATAATTAATGTTAATGCTCACAACACTTTTCTTTGGACAGTTTCGTAATAATTGCTTGTGCCTCCCCAGCAATGTGTACATGCCCCCCAGTTTAGGAACCAGTGTTTTATATGGATGATACAATTAAACGTCCATTGAATGGATTTCGATTGTTTGAATGTTTTCCCGAACCCTTAGGGGAAAAATAATTATGACCAACCTCTGCATTCTACTCTGCTATGATTGGCTGTAATTACGTCATTGATAAGAAAATTGCAAACGTAGATTACTCTTACCGTAGCACTATCACACATTAAAATTATCTAAATATTAATTTTAATATTTTTATAGACAATCAAAGCGATGATTCAGCAATAGGTATGTATTTTTTGAGTTTTTAATCGTATTGCATTATAAGAGAAAACTATTAATTATTCGGCTACAATTTTTAAGTTTCTCTATTGAAAATCGATAAAAAAGTATAATCATTAATTGTTTTTACATTTGTTTCTAGACCTACTTAGTATGTAAATTTTTGTTTTGTTCTGTATGTTTTTTTATTAAAACATAATATTTGTATTAATAAGTTTATCGCACAATGCGAATAATAATAACCATTACTTTCGAGGAATATTTGTAGATAAAATAGACATTGTTGTTCAGAAATATTAGAATATATATTATATAATATTGTTTAAAAATCTATTATTGCTTTGTATAAAAGTATAATTTATTAATTATTACGGTACATTATATTTTATTTTTTTTTTTTTAATAGAAAAAATGAGTAAGTATTTTTATGTTTATTTTAATACTTACTGCTCTCACTTTTTTATTTTCCCCTCTACTGAAATGATCTAATGACAAATAAATAGTTATTTTCGGTTATGATAAAATTAACATAATTATTAATTAATTAAACCCTATTGCTTACAGTTAAAAAACGTAAGTATTATTTTTTATGATAAACATATAAATATAATTTTATGAAGCATGTGTTTTTTAAAATGGATGATTCTGACAAGAACTATAAATGTATTAATATTGAAAGACTACACTGTTTTCATTTCATACTTTCCCTTTCAAAGTATTTAGAGCAATCGTAAAATTTTTAATAGGCAATTGGATTTTGTAATACATATAATAATTAAAAATAATTGTGAAGAATTAAAAAATAGAACAAAATATCCGAGTTTAAAAAGCAGATTTTGGTTTTTTTGTAACTCGTTAAAAAATAAATAAATAAAAAAGTTTAATATTTCTAAATGTTGGAAACAATGTACTGCTGTAAACTATGTGTTACAAATAATAATATTATTATAGTATTATTGTAAATAGTGGAGCTTGAGTAAGGATGGTTAATTAGTGATTACTTAATGTCAAGTATAATTTCCTAATATTTGTTTTCAAATCTTGATGCGTAATGAAGAATACCCTATAAATTAATAATAAAAACATATTTTTAACAATTATTTTATATTTCTTATTTCTAGTAAATATAAGTAAGTAGTTTTTATGTTGATTATAGTAATCATTATAATTTGATAATAAATTAAATAATTATAAATAATTATTCATAATTGATATTTAAGATTTATCTTGACAAAAATAATGTGATTGGATCAAAAGTCTTGGTATATTTAATTTATCTACCGACGAATTTGGTATTAAAAATTATCTTGTATCGCTTTAGAGCCAATGAAATACTAATAAATCCGATTAGTGTAAGGAAAAAATGTATACCTACATTATAATAAATTTAATATTATATAAAACACATTATTTTTGTTGTATTAGTTACCGATCATGATAAGATTATCATTGATAATAATACTTAAAGGACCATCCAACACAAAAAAATTCAATAATTATTTTTTTGCCAGTGAATTTTGACATTACGCGTGACGTCACGGATTCGTTCGCCGCGGCGGCGGCCATATACTATAATACGAGGCATATCCAGAAAATAAGTGTACTAAGGCTCTCACGACCGCAGGAAATATTTTTTTACTATGTTCGCTACACTTCTGTATAGCTTTACTCCTCTTCTTTACAACAAGACCATAACAAGTTCAGTACGTTGAAAACTGTGGTCACAAGAATTTTTCTTGTGAATAATGTCGATCGAGTCTGCCGCCACCTCCTTTGTCCACTTCTCGACCGCCCCTTCACCTCCTCGTCAGTAAACAATTTTTTTCCACCCGTGTGCTTCTTCAGGGAAGTGAACAAATGGTAATCTGAAGGCGCCAGGTCGGGGAATACGGAGGGCGGTTCAAAACATCTCATCCAAATGAGCCCAAAAATTGTTTCACGACATTGGCTGTGTGGGGTCTGGAGTTGTCGTGCAGCAGGCAGACTCCTCTGGTTAACAGACCCTTCCTTTTATTTTGAATAGCTCTCCTCAATTTTTATAGGGTTTCACAATACCTTGCTGCTTTGATGGTCTCACCCTGAGGTAAATATTCAATCAATATAACGTCTTTGTGGTCCCAAAACACTGATGCCATGATTTTTTTGACTGAAATCGGTTTTGAACTTTTTGGTTGAGGGTGAACACTAGTGTTCGGACTGTCTCTTGGTTTCAGGCATATAGTGTGCAACCCAAGTTTCATCTCCAGTAACAATAGACTTGAGAAAATTATCACCCTCCAGTTTATAGCGTTCCATAGAGGTAATGAATGACGGCGCGGATTTCGCACTTGGCGGCAAACTCGATCGACATGTTTCACGAGAAAAATTCTTGTGACCACAGTTTTCAACGTACTGAACTTGTGATGGTCTTGTTATAAACGAGAGGAGTAAAGCTATACAGCAGTGTAGCGAACATAGTAAAAAAATATTTCCTGCGGTCGTGAGAGCCTTAGTACACTTACTTTCTGGATATGCCTCGTATACGGTAAAATTTATCAATGTTTGGTTTAACTTAAAATAACTGCTAATGAACTTATCTTTATTTGAATGAATTAATCAAATGCACTTAAGAGTATTTCATATAATCTTTCCATTCGTATTATTATATCACATTTTGGTTTAATCTTTTAGAAAAAATATAATGCCACATAAATAAATTATATTACGAACTTACCATAAATTTACTGCAGTAAACGCGTGTAGTATTGTTTTGACGACGATGACATCGTGTACCTATAGTTTTTTTACGTCTAAACTGGCTATTTTAGTTTTCACTCGTAGCTAATACTAGAAGTGAGTAAGGGCTCACATAGTATTATTATCTATTATTACTTTATTGTTACTCTTAAATACATTTGATTAGTTCATTCGAAAAAAAAAACTTAGTTCATTATTAGCAGTTATTTTACGTTAAATCAAAAATGGATAAGTATTGCCGTGTGTTCTATATGGCCACCTCCGCGACGAACGGATTGTCGCAAACAAATTTAGTGGCACCTATCATTTTTTTCGTCGTAGTATGTACTATAATTTAAGCCAGAGAAAATTGTTTAAGTTGGATAGTCCTTTAATACACGTTTCTTTCAATAATTGTGTTAATTGTAGACATAAGTATTATTTATCACTCAGCCGATTAGGCCCAAGATTTTTCATTTGATGAAAAATTATATTATTGATTATTAATAAATTATTATTTGTTTATTAATTTCCAGCTGGTATGAAACATTGCTTGTATATTTTTAGTTCATAGATATAATATTTTATAATTTAATAACGTTTAAATGTTCTCTTTATAAATGTAGGTGAACAATATTTGCCTTTCTAAATATTGTTTGATTATCATCAATAATTGTAGTCTATATATAATAAACGAATAAGAGTAACGCTGGTAACGAACAGTGAAGAGGACGGTTTGCTACTATGAGTTTGTAATTTTTTTAGGAAAACTTTACAAGCTTTTACAATACGATTATATTTAATTATATTTATTCATGCTTATAAATAACTATAACTAACAACTGTATGTTTTTTTTTTTTAGTTGATATTAGTAAGTATTTATTTTTAATGTCTTAAACATATTATAATATTATACAATAATATATTAAATATTATGTATTATACATATAAATAAGACATTTGTGAGTTTATATTATAATAATAATAGTTTAAATGATTAACATGAACTTTTTTAAGTAGCTATAAATTACAATTAATTTTCAAAAAAACTAATTGCTATTATTTATATTAATTAATCATTTTTAATATTATTCGTATAATGAATATCACGTGTAGGTAAATTGTATTCCAATCTTTGATCTTATTGGAAAACAATTGTTAATACTTCATAAATATTAATTTTTAAAAAAATTATTCCAGCTAAACCAGGTGAGTAATAACTTTTATTTAATGTTCTTGAATTATAAGATTAGTCCTAAGTCGATTTTAGTAAACTTCAAAATGCCTGCTAATATAATGCTATATCGTTGGTATTTTCAAAAAGTTTGTGGTAAAATTTATTTTAATCAGAGATATTATTCATAATATTTATTATAAAAACATGGTAAACTAACTTTGATGGATTGTATGTATTTCAAAGATTATATTGATTAACACACTATTATTGAACGTATTAGATACGAGTTAAATGATAGAATAATTATTTAACAACAGAAACCTTTGGAATAATTGTATAAAATTAAAAACACAATTCTCAATTAATTTCATTTTTAATTACAATAATAAAAATGTAAAATGTTTGAAAAAAAAATGATAAAAGTAATAAAGATTTAATGAATTCTGTGAATCACTGTGGTAATTTACCAAATATTGCGTTACATCATTCTAAAAATGGCGATATGCAAACGATATTTTAAAAGTTGTTAGTCCTTGTATCAGTAAATTGTTGTAATAGTAAAATACCAACTATATATTAATATTACAAGGAAAATATTGTGT
Organism: Rhopalosiphum maidis; assembly: GCF_003676215.2. Taxonomy (NCBI): domain Eukaryota; kingdom Metazoa; phylum Arthropoda; class Insecta; order Hemiptera; family Aphididae; genus Rhopalosiphum; species Rhopalosiphum maidis. The sequence continues at coordinate 13,070,576 of NC_040879.1, forward strand.
TAGATTATCCCCATTGTTTGATTGTATAATAATATCATAACGTATAATATTATTTATTAATTTATATTTTAGAGACTAGCAGTAAGTGTATTTTTTTTCTAATATATAGAATTTTATTACTCAATTTATAAGATTTGTGTCTAATAACTTTTATAATTATAACCATTCTCAAATCGTCTCTTGTTTACGATAACTATAAGTACGAAATTGTAGAATTAGATTTTTTTAGTTATTTTTTTTTTTTTACTTTTATCTTTACCTTAAACTGAACATTTTAAAAGCGTGTTTGTATTTTATTATCTATATCAATAATTGTATAGTACGACTCTGTAGAGTTATATACAATTAAATAACAAAAAAATTAATTTTTTTTAATTTTTAATTTTTTTTTTAGAAAATATAGTTATACGTACGTATGTTATTAATTTTACATTGTTTATAAATGTATCTGTATTTTTACCATCAACTTACAGTGTTGATCTTAAACATTTTTAAAATAAGTTATACATAATTAATAACTTGAGATTAACAATAAATCAATTTATAATTCCATGACAATAGTTTCTGTAAAGTAACCTTGTCGTCCACTTGCATTTGGAATATATTTTGGTCAAAGTCAAATATACATTGCAGTATAATATAGTTTTTATTAACCTTAACATAAATAATTTATCGTACTGTTTTATATTAAGGTTTTACAATTAGGTATATAATATCATCATTGAGTTTCTACGGTACTAGATGTGATTTATTGATTTAACATCTAAATGTACCATTATAATAATGAAAGCTATTAACCTAACCAAACTCAAAATTAATAGCGGAGTATTGTATTGAACTCTTAAGTCATCGATAAAAAAAACCTTTATTAATATTTATCCAGAAAATAATTTGTTCATTTTTACGATTTATATGAATATTACCAAAATTAGAATTCAAAAATTCAAATATTTATAATATATATGAATAATATCCACTCTTGATGTATTGCTATTGGTTTGACTTATAAAAATATTAATAATGCTATCAATACTATTAAATCGAAAAATAACTTAATAGGTAGCTGATTTAAAATTTTAAACGATATTAGATACCTATAATATTAATACAAACGTGTTTAAATATATTTATTTAATATATTTTTGATGAACATTTCATTATTTATAGGGTCACAGAAATATAGCTAACTGATACCCACTTAGCTCTTGTATTTATAGTGAAAAAAAAATAAATATTAAGTTACTGTCACTTAGTAAATTACGTTTACAGGTGTTGCAACCGATTACAGGGAATTTATTTTTAGTAAGTGTGTATCAACATCGACTAAAAATACTATGATAGTTACTATAATAATATAGCGTTTTTACAAAATCTCAATCAATGTGATTGGTCATAAAATAAAAATGTCATTGAATGCTTTTACAATTGGTATTTATATCAAATACATAATAACTCAATACAAATAAATATTTTGGATCACTGCTGTTGGCACAAGTTTAAGTAATAATATCCTGATTGAGGCTGTGATCCCAGATATGCTTGGTCGGGATTGACCGTAATGCAAATTTTTTTAACAATGGTCTATATTCATACGTAAAATTAAAATACATGAGATGAGTATAACCTCAATGATTTTTCCAGATTAAGTAAGGGGAGCAACAAAACAGTTGCAATCGAGTTGTGTCCCAAATACTGAATTGTGTCCATAGAATTTTTCAGGTTACACGAATTGTGTCCCTCAGTTTTTTCGGGTTACACACAAGTTTGGTATAACTAATATAAATTAAAATTAAAAATAACTACTCAAATAATTTTGATAATATTAAATATCAAGAAAAAATATAAATAAAACTTTTATAAACCCGCATTGAGAAATTTGTCTATTACAATATTAACGGTATGTTATATATTCTACTTGACACGAAATATGAGAAGTTCGTACAAAAAAACCGTGATTATTATAATAATAAAAATATAAACCTAACCTAACAATAATCAATGTAAATTCGTCTTATTAATATAAAATAACTACATAAATCATTTTAATAATATTACATATTAAGTTAATGTCTAAAATGATACCGTTTTTAATTTATCAGCATAAAATTTGTGTAAAATTTTATAAAGCAGTTGGGACACAATTCGTGTACACCACTTTTATCATTGGGACACAACTCGTGTACGAGAAATTTCGTTGGGACACAACTCATTAACAAAACGGATCCCAAAAGAAGGATACAGATTTGAGAGTCCAGTGTTATATAATGTTGAGCGTTTAATATTTTTAATCTTTAAATCTATGACTTTAAAATAGGGATCATTAGTGTCACACAAACAATATATCTCATCACAATTTATTTGCAGCATCATCTTACGAACAAAACACGGTTATCAATTTTTGTCGGTTTTTTATAAACGGCGATAATCGATATTATTTGTTGAATGTGCTTCGAGATGAAATAAATAAAAATAATGACGAAACAAACTAAACAGAATAAAAACAATCAACGAATTTATTAATAAAATCATTAAATTTAAATCATCTATTATTATCTATGTATATTAGATTTATGTTATGTTTGTCATTGTATAGGTAATTCATTGTAATGTATGTAAACAGTTGAAACCTAAATATTACTAATTGAAATAAAAATAAAAATAAATACATTTCGTGGTAGTTATTTAGTTTTTTATTACCTTGTATAAAATAAACCTATATTACTTATATACTCTTCGAGCAATGGTAAATGTATTTGTTGAACTTATAGAAATGGGCCGCTCAACAAATATTAATGCAGTTCAAAAATTTGTTGCCAAAAAAAATAATTGTTTAAACGAAACATAATTCTTTCTTGAATTTTATTGTACTTTAAAAAAACATTTCTATTAATAAAAAAACATTGTAATTTATATTTTACAATAATAATAATATATTTATTTTTATGAATTTACGTTCTCCAATATTATACAAATTTAAAAATGCATAGTATAAAATAAACAATTTTCATAAAATTCTTTCAATATTTTACAAAAACTACAATATCATGCCTCAAAGTTATGATAAAATGATTTGAAAATTGAAAGTTGATACTGATTCAACTGATAAGATATAAAAGTGAAAAAAGTTTAAAATGAAGAAAATTGTAGAAAATAAGTTCATAAATCAAAATAATGAGCTCAACTTTGTCATTAGTGTTCATAAATAAATTAAGTTTAAGGATATAATTCTTGACGTATGACATTTATATAAAAAACAATGAAGAAGAATAAATATTTAAACATAAATAAATTTATACATTCCTATTACTTACATTATTTTTATGTTAAACAAAAATGATAGATTTTGTGTATATTATAGTTTATAGTTACAGTACTATAATCGTATTTTTATATATAATTTGCTATATATTTATGTAATATATGACTTGGTGACACTACACACTCTGCCGTAATCTTCTATCAACTATTCATGATGAAATATTATTTTGATTTTTATTAAGTCTTTGATTGATTGTCATGATTTTTAATGGTAGATATTACTGAGTATTTATATTGATTCTCAGTTGAGGATAATTGTGATATTTTTTTAAGTAAAGTACTGTGGAAATAATAATAATTTCATAGTTAATTATACCCTTACTTTGCTTATATTTTCTTTAATAATATTTTATAAAAGTAGTACATTTCTTGAATGCATAAAAAAATATGTCTAGTTAAAACCTTTAAAAATACAAATAAAATAAATACTATTATACTACTTTACTTATTTTAAAAACACTAGGATGTTGGAAAAAATATTTAAAAAATATTTAAGTGAAACTACCCTTAAAAGTTGATTAAAAGTTAGTTTGGGGAAAAATTAGTTTATGGTATATTTTAATGAGTATTATACTTAAAAATCTATACTTATTTTTAAAATATTACGTAAAAAAAGTACTACATGTTACCTAGTATAATATTTCAATCTAAGACGGTCAGTATCATTAGTATCAAATTGTTATTGTTGTAATATAGTATTTCACTTTACACAACAATAATATTTTCAGTCGTTTATTTTTCATCTAAAGTTCATAGTTTTACCTTTAGGTAGAGGTACCTTCTATAAAAATTGTTTACCTTTTTGTGTCAATTCTAGCCGTATTATGTGCAGTAACGTTGTAACTTTATTTTCAAAAATTGAAACTACGAAAAACTAATTTGCGCCGTTTTTGGTATAATATGCACTAAGGGGTTTTAAGGTTTAAAATGTTTAAATAGTTATGCTTTTTATTACTTTCGATAAAAACGATGTCATAGATACGACGAATCCCGATTAAATTAGTCGTTTGTAAATATATATAGTATGTATATTCTAACACTATGATAAAATAAAAATTATGTGAGGAATTTTTCAAGCCAAATCGAGTGTCCATTTTACGCGTTTTTTTCTTAACCTCGTTAATATACATTTGTATTTGGACTAGACCATTTTGTCCATATTAGCCGGAATCCGGAATCCACTGTATTCATACTTTTAAAAATAAAATAAATGATTAATCTTCAAAAAAAAAACGTATACATTTAAATTCTTCTACAGATTATATAATGTATAGTATATTATTTATTATTGTTAACGCACACATACTAGCTGTAATTTATGTAGTTTTGCATCGTTGACCTATGCAGGGAGAATTGTGTGAATACTATTTCCCCGTAGCCAACTAGTTGTTGGTTTATTATTTAGAAGGTTGGTAAAGTACATTTGTTTGTTAATAATTACTTATAAGATACAACTTAAAACTTACAAACATATCGAAAAATTTCCATGACATGGCTATGACAATCAAACTTGACAAGTTAACAAGACAAATTCAAAAAAGTTATGAGGCAGGTATCCAAAATCGATTCAGGAAAAATTTAGATGTTGAAAATTGTTCGACTTTGATAGATAAATTCTGGCATAACTACGAGGTTACGAATTTTTCACGAAGGTTGTCGAAACTTGCAAATTAGTTGTAAAATATTAGTACAACTTTGATGTATAGGTTGATAATTATTATTACTTCACGCACGTCAGCTCCCAATAATTATTATTTTTGTTAAAGTCATCTGATTATTTACAAACTCAAATTATTTTTTTAACCCACAAAAAAATGGTGTATTATACACTAAACACAAAAAAATTCAAACATTTGAAATTACCTACATTATATTACGTAAAAAAGGTCAAAATAAAGACATTTATTTCATATCTAGCTAATAAATACTAATATCAATATTTACATTTTTGTTTTTTACTTATAATTTTGAAAATAACTAGACATATTTTTACTATTGGCCCTCAAATAGAACTGTTTGTTACCAAAAACTACCTTCAAAGTTAAAAATCAAAATACATTTTTATTTTCTGTAAAAAGTGTCCAAAAAATAAAAATAATAACACATAAATATAAAAACAATATTTTATTCCCCCCCCAACACCCATATATAAAATAAATTGGTGTGTTGACCTGCTTTTTTAAGTATAAACGATAATATTATATACCATTTTTTTTTTATTTTAAAAAAATGCGTGATGTTATAAAAAATACAACATACATATACTTATTGTTTTATTACAAAGTCGTCAACTTAGAAGTATCTTCTATCTATATCAAAATTGTATCAAATAAGTTTATTGTTCAAAGCATATGTAACGAATTATCTCACTAAAAATTTATCATAAAAAAAAAATAAAAACATATAATAAAGTTTAATAATTGTTGCACAACCATTTGTAATAGGCACTTTTATTACGAAAAAAAAAAATTATCAACGTGGACATTTTCACTGTGGTTTAAAACACAACGACCGATGTGGAACCGTAGTGGTCATGAATATTTGTTGAAACTTGAAACTAATATGTAGGTAGGAACAAAGTTTAATTAGCTTTCAACGTATTAATATATGTATATTTATTAATTATAAAATGTCAAACAAAGTTTTTTAATTTACTGCGTTTCATAATATTCACGATTCACTTGTTAACAATAAAACGGAATATAGTAATATAGCACAGAGGCACGAAGGATATCAATATTTTTACATCGTACGACAAAAAAATTTTTAAATAAATAAAATATATTAATTAATTTTAATTATTTTTAAGAACTTAGTGGATTTTTTTTTTTTTTTGATTTTTTCTTAAGAAGATTTTTATAAGTTTTTAGTCGTAAAATTTAGATAACAACATTAAAGAAAATTCAAATTATCTTATTTTTATTAACTGAAATGGATATTAACTGTATACGTAAATAATAAAAAAGTTATTTCATAAACGAACAATTTATAAATTATCCGTTACTTTTTTATGTTTATGTTTAATTTTATTTTAATTTTTCAATATAGGTAAATATAAGTGAAATTATTTGTATTCAATTTTTTTTTATATATAACATTTTTAAATAAAAAAATAATAAAATAATAGGATATACGGGGTGTCCCACGAAGATATGACAAATGAAATAACTTATGCTCTAGTCAATATTTTTAAAAAAATTATTTTAAATATAATTCATACACTTGCGCTACATTTTTAGTATACATTTTTTATTTTTTATTTTTTAATACTAAAAATAAAAACTAAAAAATTGATAACAATTTTCCAAAATATTTGAAAATTGCCAATTTGTGAATCTAAAATCTAATTTAAAAAAAATTTAGATAGTAAAAACACGTATTTAAGTCCAGTGGCTGATTTTACAATTTTTTTAAATATCAATATTCTCATTAGGTAAATTACGATTATAAAAGAATAAAAAAATAGCTAGATTTCAACATGCACCTATTTAAAAATGTTTATACAAAAAATTTTTAAAAATAATTATATTTTTTGAAATTATAATGTTTCTAACATAAACTATATCGTAATTATTTACCTGACGAGAAAATTGATATTTAAAAATTGTAAAAAATCAGCCACTAGACTTAAATAAATGTTTTTACCATCTATTTTTTTTTTTTTTTTTTTATTAGATTCATAAATTGGCTATTTTCGAATATTTTGGAAATTTTTTTTTCAATTTTTTAGTTTTTTTATTTTCAGTATTAAAAAATAAAAAACATATACTAAAAATGCAGCACAAGTATCTATTTAAAAGAAATTTTATAAAAATATTGATTAGAACAAAAGTTATTTCATTATTTAATTTTACAGATCTCCGTGGGGCACCTTGTATGTTTATACAATTTATCAAGAAAAACAAACGCCATAAGTTAATATATGATTTATATAGTATATCATAATGAACATCGCGAGAAGCAATGTCAGTGAATAATGCAATAAAGTGGTTCTCTGTTAAATCAGACTATTGGAAGTCCGCATTCATTATTATGTCTGATGCCATTTAATTGGCTTGGATAAATTTATATTGCACATTAAACAAACGTGAGACTATATTATATTATATGCTTGTTATGTTGTATATTTTAATTGTAACAATGTGTATAATGTAGTATAGATACACGTTTAGTTTTGTTGTGTAACGTGGTCATTGTGTACTGTATTTAATATTTATAAAATTTGCTTAGAGATGTTGCCGTGAAGTACAAAAATTATTTTTTTCATTTTGAACTTTGGTAAATAAAAACTACCTACTTAAAATTAGAATAAATGACCAAGACAAACACGATGAGATATATTTTATGAATATTTATAAAATTTGTCTCTGTAAAAACAAAACGTTATTACACGTAACTAAAAAAAACAATAAACAGCAGTTTTTAACTTTTTACCTTTTGGCTAAGAATTAAGACGTATGGTACGTCACGTACCTATATAGAAACATAATATATTTCGTTTTCACTTATTATTATTTATTGTACTTGTACGCTTTTCTAAGTTGATAAAAAATAAAAATTATATAAATTCTGTTTATTAACTAATGATTTAATAAGTATATCATTCATATTATATTATTATTATTATTAGAGACATGTTTTTATATAAATAAATCGATATTTCTGTTGCTTGTTTTGTAACTAAATATTATGTACATTATTATTAGCAATATTTCTACTCTACTTCCTATAATAATACTCATTATTTCTAAAAAAAAATAATAAAAAAAATAATTTTAAGAAATTTTTTTATAAAATTTAAAGTCATTACAAAACACAATTTTTAAATAAAATTATATGTTTTAATTTTCAATCACAACAATAGAGTATACATTTTTAATTTCATATTGTGAAACAAAACATTTTTCAAAGAATTTTAAAATAATGTAATTATGTAATGTTTAAATAATTATGAATTTATCAAAAAGTATTTTCTTTGAATACTTGATACTATGTAATGTAAGGACTTGATAAATAAATCTGATATGATTTTCAGTAGAGATGTATGCAAGCAATTCACCGATTTTCATAGAAACAAGTAGTAATTTAAGTATTTTACATCGATATGTTTCATCCTTTGATGTCGTGTCAGTTGCTGTATAGCACTAAATGCACGCTAGATTATCTTCATCATTGATCACTTTTTCTACTAAAATCTTTACGTAATTAATCTCGCTGCCTCTGATTCTGCACTGGTAAGTGCCGCCAACTCCACTTCAATTTATGACGATATTACTATCAACTGTTTATGAGATTTCCATGAAACCAATGCACAATATAACTTTAAACACTATCCTGTATCGTTTCTACGATAAACTGTATCACACGCTCAATCAGAACGTTCAACAATAGTTTCATTTCTTTTAGAGAAGATTAATTTTGTTTCAATAGTTTGTTATATGTATCTTAAAATCCGTATTAAATGTATCCAATCAGTGTCAGTGTATACTGTTTTAAATCGGCTAAAATAGCTTACTACGTAACAAAGATCAGGTCTGGATACCAAAGTAACATACATAATATTCTCAATCATATTATATTCTGTCTTATTTACCTTCTCTGAAACTGAATCATTAGATTTTTCTACTTCTCGGAATAACTGCATTTTATCAAATTTATACCTATATAGTTTATTTCTTCAAACAAAATCAATAATAATTTTATCATCTGTTCATAGTTAAATTCCTCTTGACAACTATATTATAAGAAGTTGGTAACTTTATAAGAAGCGATTAGGCACAGATACAAGGGGGGCTATGGGGACTGAAGCCCCCTAAATCTTAGCCCTTAAGTATCTGCTTAAAATATTTCAAATGTAAGAAAGATGTACAAATCGACATGCGCAACGAATAAGACAGTAGATTGCATGTCTGCATCTTATTGTATAAAACGTCTTTGGTTGATTTGTACTCTCAGTTTCGTTAGAAATCGTTATGGCAATTGTATAATGCACACCTGCATTGCACATATATACAAAAGTGCGTACATAATATAAACCATAAATATACTATACCAAATTTAACCGTCTCAGAGCCGCAGGGCAGCTATTAATGAAGGAGCCGTTTAAAAATATATTAATATAAATTGCTTTTAATGTGTTGCTTTTAAAAATGTATAAAATACGATTCACTTTATACATAAGTATATATATATATATATATATATATATATTATGATTTTAATTTACAATAGTAACTGCCTACTTCGTAATAATATTCTTATTATTGTATTTCTATCTAAGCATTAAAAAAAAAAAAAAAATAATTATTATATAAATAATATAAATACCTAATATTCTGTACATAAAATCCTTCTCCGTGTTGATCCATTTACATATACTTAAAAATCTATACTTATTTTTAAAATATTACGTACAAAAAGTACTATATGTTACCTAGTATAATATTTCAATCTAAGACGGTCAGTATCATTAGTATCAAATTGTTATTGTTGTAATATAGTTTTTCACTTTGCAAAACAATAATATTTTCAGTCGTTTATTTTTCATCTAAAGTTAACAAGACAAATTCAAAAAAGTTATGAGGCAGGCATCCAAAGTCGATTCAGGAAAAATTTAGATGTTGAAAATTGTTCGACTTTGATAGATAAATTCTGGCATAACTACGAGGTTACGAATTTTTCACGAAGGTTGTCGAAACTTGCAAATTAGTTGTAAAATATTAGTACAACTTTGATGTATAGGTTAATAATTATTATTACTTCACGCATATCAGCTCCCAATAATTATTCTTTTTGTTAAAGTCATCTGATTATTTACAAACTTAAATCATTAATAAATATTTTAATATAATTTTCAAAAATTTCAAAATAATTTACAATAGTTTACAAATTTGTCCTGAGTCGATTGAACCACATAGGAGGGCGGGAGCTCTGTGAACTTAATCTCCCACAACTTAGGAAACGATTTGTAAATTTTGAAAATCAATTTGCAAATTACTTATCGCATTTTATTAAAAATGTATTTATTTTTTTTTATCGTTTCAATTTATTTAACACTTAAGAATAAATTATTGAGTATTATAATTATAATATTATTATTATTTGTTGCCTATTGAATATTTAATTTAAGCATACGGATCATATTAGAAGAATACTGATAATAGATAATCGATTTTCATTCACAAAAATTAAATATATTCCTTTTTAGAGCACTAATTTATAATCAGTAAATACCTTAGAATTCATAAATATTTTTATTTTTGTGGTTACCTTGGTATGGTATCCTTAAATACCGCTGACTCACTTGGAAATTATACATAATTAGCAAAATTGGTTCAACATAATTTACAAATTCGTTATTTAATTGTAATCTAAATAAAATATTTGATTCTTAGTTTAACCTAACCGACTCCAGGCCTGCTGTAGAATGTGTTGAGTGTTCATCGAAAATATTAGATAGATTATTGTAATATATGTTTTAAATTCGAATTCAATGATAAATAATTTTAGACGAAAATAAATTCTTAGAGAATACAACTTATGTTATTAAATATATTTAATTTTATGTTTATATATTTACTATAGTAATTTTGTTTTGCTATTGATAAGTATAAAATACCTAGGTTATTTGAGTTCATTTTCTAAAAAATTGCATTTTAAAATGTCATTGTGTGTATGGAATACAATGAAATGTGTCAAAAGTTTCAAGTACACTCGATTTATATTTTTAAATTAAAACAAAATGATTACCTAAAACTGTGCATGTTCCTTATTTAAATATATCTTATTTCATCTAAATTTGAACTTAAGTTTTCTATAAATACAGCTTATTTTACTTTAAGTTAAGTTAGATAAAGAAAAGTTTATTCTTTTAATAAAGTAGTACTATAACGTGGTTATTAGTCTAAGCTCTAAGGCAAAAGACTTCTAAATTGTGTTTTTTATTTATTTTGTCTTGAAAGATTATGAGGTATATATAAGGGTATTTATAAGAATCTATAGGTTATATTTAAAAGTAAATTTAGCATATTTTTATATATTTTGTTATTATTATAAATATAAATGCATGTTTGAGTAAAATAGAAAAACTAAGATTATTTTTTGAAATTGTCAAACATACTTATTTTAGCTTGCACAAAAAAAACACAAATAGAAAATGTTCACCGTAAAAATAATATTTTCATTATAGGTTGTGTATCAATCTGATAGCAGTGAAAACACCGCGCCACCTAAGTGTATCACGCCCAATGTTCGTATAAAGTTTAATTTATTGTCCGTCATAGTATATTGTGTACTCTAACTTTTATTAGTGACATATCGTTAGATTAAACAAATGAAAAATAATTGTTGAGTTTTCCTTTAAAAAATCATTTGTTGGAGATTAGGAGTTCGAGTATTAGTATTAGTGTATTAGTGTATTGGTACAATATTTTTATTTGGCGAGAAAATGTTGCATTTACTTGCAAAGTACTTATTACAAAATATATTTTTATTATTTAAAGACAAAGGATAAAAAAATATATCCATAAAACTAGAAAATATAAAATAAGTAGAAGATGAAATTAATTATTCAAATCAAGTCAATTAATTATCAAGAGTTTATTTATCAAGTATTTAAAATACATTTTTTTAATTCAATTATTATTAATTTTTTATGTTTTTTAACTTCGTAAATGTATGCTTATATTGATATTTTTGAATAATATAAGTCATCAGCTCTAATTATTACTTTTAACAAGGAACCACCTGGATAATACTATAATATCTGTGTAATAGTGTTAAATTTTAATTGTATTTTTTAACAAATACCTATATTCTATAAATTATTGTAATTGTTCTTAAAAATTAACTACGAAACGTTAAACATTTTACTATGTTAATAAATAATATGATAAATAAACGGATATTTTTTTATTAATACTGTTTTTGATATACATTTTATAATTCGGTGGACGTTGGCCAGTACAAAATAAATTTTTCGATGGATTAAAAAATTATGAATTGTGAATTGACATTATAACGGTTAGAACTTAAAAGTATGAGAGAACCTTAGGAATCATATTTTCAGCAAATAACCAATTAAGGTAGTGCTATCTAATTTCTGTAAAATGATTGATAACAATAAATATTGTACGACGAGATAATGTATAATTGTAATATGTGAAAATGAACAATAAACAACAACAATAATCTTATTTCGGTGATGTTTCCTCTTGCTAGTGATTTTATTTTACAATACTGAGCATATAGCGTGGTTTTATTCGTTTTATGGCAATGGAATTACAGACATTTTTCGAGTATTCAAATATTGAGTATAATTTAATTACAGTTCAAATAACGTTACCTACCGCAAAGAAAACATTGTTGTTACAATAATATTTTAATAATTCTACGGACGCGTATACTTAATACAAGGTAATTTGTACGCAAACCGTGGCTGAATGGTAACTGGTAAGTTTATATATAGAGTAGTGATGGGTGTTTTAAAATTCTTATACGAAACGCTCAAACCGGCGGAAGTGAATATAAAATAATTATAGTAAACAACTATGTAAAGGTACATTGTGATGTGTTTAACTAGAATTCATCCTTGGTTCATTAAATCGATGAAACATATTAGACATATTGTACTCTATAACCATGTTTTGCGTATATATATATTGTTATTGTAGCTGCGAGCTGCAAAAACAACGTATACACTATACATAATATAAACTTTAATGTTTATAAGAGTATAAATATTATTACGCTGTCGACGGTTGTTGTATTTTGTTACAATAATATGTAATATGTATAATATTTGAATAGTGAATATTAAATATAAATTATTTTGCTGATGCCGTTAATGGAGGTGGGGAGATTGTGGTTTTTGAAGTCGATTCAGTTCATTAGTACACGCTCGTTAAGGCTATTATATGCCAAATGTACTACTGTAGTGCACTAATACACTGGGTGGGAAAAAAGGATAGTCTTCCTCTTCCATAATTATAAATGTATATATGAAAGTATTTTTTTCTCTCAAAATTGGTTTTTTTTTTAATTGTAACAACTGAATACAAGTTTTCGTGATGAAAAAAAAATAACCATCATCACGAATAATTTTTGTGTGTAGTTATTGATATACAAATATATATGATGTTATATTATGGTATGGGAAATATTTATCATATTAATCAATAGTGATCAGAGGTACTCGGTGGTACCCAATTAGTAAACCGTGTATGATACGTCGACTAAACCATATAGGTATTTTTACTATATATATTAGAAAGACTTTCCCGTTTTTTTTTTTTGTTTTTATTTCTTAAAGTTTTCTAAAAATAAATTTCAAAAAAGTTAAAATTAAAAGTTGATGTTTGATCAGGAAACTACCGGCAAAGTGAATAATAAAAATAAAATGGTGAAAACTACAAAATGAATCCATGTCGACTGATTGATAAATGATACAGATTCAGAAAAAATTAATCAACCCAAGATTCCCTAGATTTTAGAAGAAGTCATGAGTACAATAATTCGGTAGGGAGGCACTGGTCAACAATGTAAGAAAGATACATGAATGATTTTATCGTATCTCATCAACACGTTTAACTCAGTATATTGACTTAAATTCTACGAAGAGCTTTATAAAAGTAGTATCCTTTCATACCTCAACAATTTTTAATTAGTTTAAATTGGTAACTTCTATTAAATCTTTGTATTGTACCTTTATGAGGTTAATCTTGAAATATGAAGCTGTTGAACTGGATTTATATACTTCCTTTGGTAAAAATTAATTAAACGCATTCAACAAAAATGCCTTATATTTGCCTTATGTTTTGTTTTAAATGTATTATTCAATGTTTTAAATATTTTAATGGGTATACGACAAGCTATTAAATTACATTTTATTAAGAAATTAATTGATGAAAAAATTGACTCTCTTGTATTACTTTCTTTTATTAACTTTCAAATCTCATCTACTTATGTCTGTCACATATATCCATTTTGTATACCTAAATTCAACAGTAATTATATAGAGAGCAATTCAATAATTATAATGATTCATAATGATACATTTTGAAAAGTGACAAGAGCAAGATTTTTCGAATATGTCTATTAAAGAACTCTGCTCTGAGTGGAATAATTTAAAAATGATACAAGGAAAATCTGACCACTTGTAAAGTCAAGGATCAGCAGATAGGATAAACTGAGATGTAAAGAATATTCTGAGGAGTACTTGATTATAAAATAATAAAAGTAACAAAATGGAAGAAAGGGTTAAATTTTGTTCAGATGATAAAAAATAGATCACTAGACCATGATTTGAAATTTAGCTCATGTGAAACAAAGTTTAGAACTCACGCTATTGGATTAAAATCATCGATACTTCAGAAAAATGTAATATCTAATTAACATATAGAAGACGTTTTATAAAAAGCTATAAGCTCTATGAATATAAAATATCAAGATAATTTGCAACCTTGTAAAATGTGCGAGTGTTCGGTAAATCGTTTTAGCATTATTATTTATTTTTTTTTTTTATACATAATATGCATTTTAATGTTATAAGATGATGTAAGATCAAACGATTACTCAGAAAAAACAGATGCACTGACAAGAAGAAACAAGAGTTAACACTCCATCAAATGCATTTCTTTCTTGGCATGTGATATGCTAATATAATATTAAAATTTCACAATGTTCGAAATTATATCTTTACAGTAGACTATAGTGAATTGTTCTATATTAGAGATAAAACTATACTGATAACGATATCAACATCATATATAATTTTTGGTATCAAATATCGATATTATAAATGTTAATAGATAACTATGTATTCGCGATATTGCTACAGCCGACAATCATTGCATACGTGATCGCGTTTCTGAACACATATAATATGTAGTATATTGAAACACCCGCGTGTTCTATGTAGTAGGATTACATGTGCTATATTACAGATGAAAGCCGGTAGGTATTAAGTATGAATTATTAAATATGACTATTTTCCGCGGACCCGAACATTAATTTTTTTTTTTTACTAAACGTAAGTTTAATGAAAATAAATTCGGCTTAATGGTATTGGATTTTTACCGTCAAATGAGTGATAAATGATAAATTAGAATCTTTCCGATGAAATAAGTTCTGTATCACTTAATATGTATGAAACACTTAGGTTCTAGAGTTGATTTAGTTTTTAAAATTGTCATATTGAATGTCAGCTCATAATTTATTAACTAACAACTAGGGGTAGGCAGAGAAAACATATTATCGTTACTTCAGTAGCGTAGCATTATTAATGTATTATAAAATATTATCCTTTGAAATAGAAGATGGCACATCGTCTCCGCTCAAAGTTGTTTTTCGTTTGCAATAGTAATGACTGTCGTTGAATTAAAAAGTAACACATCACCATGAAATTTTTTTTTATCGATGACGAGGTACAATCGAAATCTGCAATACGAGCAGAGTGAATTCTTCGGTTTTCGTTTTTCAATTGTAATGCTTTTTTACAATACTATTACAGTCAACGAGTACCTACACGACTATTCTCTATGGTTTCCACAGAGTTTCGAATACGATATAAGCGATTATAATTCATAACAGTAAATTGGCCACTAATAAGCATAATAATATAAAATAATTAAATGTTTATAGTGTTTTCATATTATGCTGATATAACAGGTCTTTTCACCGCTTATGAATAACGTAAAATTATTTGTTTTCCTGAAAGTTTCTCAAAAATGTCTGATTGATATTTTTTTTTCTTCCAACAATCTCCTAACAAAAAAATAAAAAAATAAAAGGAGTTCTAGAATTGCTATAAACTGGGGTATTTTATTTCAAATATACGTCACACACTGAAACGGTGTTGCGACTGACAGACATTTTTAAGATCAAACACCGGAATTCAAAACGAACGTATGCTATTTAATAAAAAACTAAACGCTACATTTTGTTACTGCATAAAGTTTCTTTGTAGAATATTTGCGTGAAACACTTTTAAAATAACATTTTATCGATTTCTAAATAATATATTATATATTACGATCATACACATATATGTTGCTAGACGGTGTGTCATATTGAGTTCTCCTAATATATTGCATATTTATTTACATTTAAGTTATGCTTGAATACAGAATAATACATGAACCAATCGACCGAAAGAATACCACAGAGGTAAGTAGGTACATGAATTTATTACTTCAAGTTACAACACTTTATGTTTTAATGCATTCAATATTTCAGTGTATTTATGAATAACTACACGTGTATAAATAGTGACGAGAGTGTGCTATTACTGCTATTAATATTTTATTGATACGTGTGTGAACGGTGACAATATATCACTTAATACTCGCGCAAGAGTTGTAAAATATAACGCTAGTTAATACGTCCAATTGTTTGTATTAAATAATTCGCAGTTTTTTTCGAAACTAGAAAAAATATTGAAAATCGGGAGATTAATGAAATTAAAATTTAAAAACATCAATAATTTCAGAAAAATGAACTCTACAAAATGGCTGTTTTCAATTTTTTCGGAAATAAAAATTATTTTTAACTTTTTTACCAAATCATTAATATAATTAAAGCATGAAATATTCGTAGTTCTTGTCCCTGTGAATCTTATTAAAAACCAGAATTATGATATTTCCATTATTTCAAGAGATATCGCAATGGGTAAATCCTCACACGCCATCCTGAATATTTTATAAAGTTTATTTTGCATAGTTTCTTGGAATTTTTTTTTGTATATTAAAATATTTGTAGTTCTTGTCCCTATAAATCTTATTAAAAACCAGAATTATGATATCTCCATTATTTCAGCAGATATTGCAATGGGTAAATTCTCACACGACTCCGGCCTGTATTATACACAAATACACAACTACGTTAATTATAGTTTGAGTGGTACCAATGAGTAGTTCATAATCGTAAAATATTAAAAATAAATGTTATCAAAATACTATGAAAAATGTATAGTAGGTATGAAAAAAGACATATTATATGAGGAGATTTGTAAAAAATAAAAATATAACGATTAGTTTTTGAAAAAATGTAGTTGATTAGTTTATGTTAAGCACATTAATAGTATAAGTGCGTATAAATAAATAAAAACCTATAAATCTAACATATTTTTCCTAAATCTAGCTAAATGTGCAATACACATATAAGAAAAAAACAATCAAAGATATCTCGAATCAAAGTTTGTATCATATTTAATTTGATTTCAGAATGAAATTAACCGATATACAAGATCATTAAATTAAAATCTCTGATCATTACGTTATGATTATCTCATTATCATTATTATCGCTCTATTGACTATTTTATTGTTTATTGCAGTACTTACGTACAGTGGTTACCTGCTAGAAATTAAGGAATTAAATGAAATGATTTCGAGAACAGAATGTGACTGGGATTTGTGATTGAAAATAATGAGTAGGTATAGGTAGGTTTTGTTATTGTTTTGTGTTATTATAATACGATGTTTTAATTAAGTCTGAATGGTTCTACTTTAAATTATGTTCAACAATTCTTGCTTATCAATTGATAATTAATGACCATTTTCCAAAGACCATTTACGTCAGATGTACCATTTAAGTATAATTTATATTATACATATAATTTAATATATTCTACGATATCAATTTACTTTATATATTATAGTATTATATTCCCATAGCAGCAGACTGATTTATTTGAATCTACGCAGAGTTAAGAAGATTGTGGTTTTACTATGTTTATTATTTTTATTTTTTTTGTGAACATCTTTTTAGCCATAATACTAGCTTTATTCAATTCCTACACGTGTACACATTTTACAGTTGTGAATAGTATCTAATTGATACATTTTAGGTGTTATTATTTTTTGAATAGTTTTGATAAATTTGAGTTATTCAAGTAATTCAGATTATTAAATTCACACTGAATGCTTAGTTAGTAGTTTGTACTATTTATCGATGACATATAATTTTTTTATTTGTTTTTTAGACTATTTATATTTTTATATTTTATTGTTGTACAGCTGCACACACTGAAATATATTGTATTTATTTTATTCATGCGTTTTCTCTCATAATGTAATATTTATAAGTTAATCATAACTAACATTAATAGTTGTGAAATGTTGCGAGTTAACTGAATTTAAAAGTTAGTGTAACGAAATTAATGTTTAAGTAACTTAATAATACCTCATTTAATCACATTTTATTTTAAATAATAAAGAATAATGTGTTAAATAATTATTTTCAATTTTACTTCCTAAAATTTAAATAAATATTTTATATAATTTAATTTGTTTCGATGGTCATGAGTAGTTAATGTACCTATTTGCTAATAAGTGATGTATATATGTTATTTTAAATGTTCTTTAATTGTAATGAAGTTTCTTTTTTAGCTCAAAGAAATGTAAAAATCAAATAAAAAGAGTAACTTATAAATAATTTAATTACGTATTTTAATGATAATTCGTGATATAATTTAATTACAAAAAATAAAATAAAATAATAAATTTCCCAATACTGTAGTAAATGTCACTAAAACTCTACTCGTGATCGTATAATTTAACGCGATGCAATCTTTAAGACACTGCAATAATGCATCCATTGCATTGACTTATTCAGTGACGAGGTATGTACACTCAAAACCTAATACGCAGCAGAGCGAGTTTTCGATTTTATTTTAATATACATAATATCCTCTTCTTATTTTACCTCGCCATACACTTCAAACTGCGTATATAGGGTCGGCCACCCTCGTCACACACCACTGTTGTAGGGCTCGATTTCTATTACATATATCATATATTCACACCGGCCATTTTCTTCACGTCTCTCTTCCATTCTCTTCTCTCCGGCCTTTCTCCCCGTCACTAGAATCTTTTCTTTTATATTTTTACATACATAGCAGCTGTTACTGCCTCTGAAATAATCATGTTCGTATGATGTTCAAATTGTTTTAACCTATTTCTCGTCATTTTATTCACAGTTGATGCAATCTTACAATAGTCCTATGTGTATGATATATACATAAATAACGATATACATTTTTTTGTATAGATTCATATTAATGCGTGAATTTTATTATAATTTAAAGCAAACAAATAATATTCAAAACAAAATAAATAATGCTTAAAATTAAAACGTGAAAAATACGTACATAAAGTGCTATAAAAATTAAAATTAGTTATTGCCGTAAAATAAATTATGATTTTATAATAAACTGTAATAATCGTACAGAAGCAATTAATTGCCTATCTCCGTTAAATTATGACAACGTAAAAGTATTGATTGAAAATGACACGTTTTAGAGGAATTCACTTTAAAAAAATGCTTATTATATAATATAATAATATAATTTATAGTTCAGTTTGTTTTAAGATGTTTTTAAAATATTTAAGATTACTTTTATGAATTTTCAATTGACAAAACATCGCAGAAAACAAATATATATTTTATATAAAAGTACCTACATAAAAAATTCAAATTTTTATTTATTTATTTGTATTGCTATTTTGTTTTAAAAGATTTTGTTTTTGTTACTCAACTATTTTATAGAATAAAAAAATTCAAAATATTTGTAAAAAAACAAGAATTCACCTTTATAAAAAGTTTTTGTTTTAGTCAAATAAAAGACGAGTTACATGATCGAAAAAATGTAAAATATTTTCTTATTTATAAAGTGAGAATTCGTTAAATGCATAGAAACTTTTTCTAGCTTACATTTTATTAAAAAATTTGTTAAAACCAAAGAAATTATGCTTTTTTCGTGCTATAGGTGATTGTAAATTTCACTCACTATATCTTTTTATCTTTGAATATAAATGTGAACTTCGTCAATATGATTTTTTAACTAATTTAATTTTAATTTTAGATTATTATCAGCGGAGTAATAAATTTAGTAATTAAACAATAATTTGTTTTTGTGTGTCTGTCATCACATTTTGGTGCATTAGACTTACTGAAATTTTTAACTTTGGAGAAGGTTTCTAATAGAAAATTGGATCTCATTGATACTTTAAAGTTTAAAAATATTTCAGTATATAGTTCTTAATAATCGGTAAAAACAAAATAAAAATTTAGGAGAATAAACAATTTTTATACTAACCAATTTTTCAAAAAAAAAAAAAATTGTAAGCGTTTAAAGTTAGAATTTTAATAAACTTCGTCAAAACCGTAAAAATAAGAAAATTATTTTGTAGTTAAAAATGTATAGATTTGTTAATATTCATACCTCAGATTAAAAAATGTAATATAAAATCCTTTATAAGTTTTTCAATTTATACTAAAAAAATTTCGACTGTGAAAACAAATTAATTTTTATGAGCATTGTTTTAAGTTAAAATTTAATGGCATTTACATATCAACCCGTAAAATAATTATTTCTACTCAAATAATTTTTATCTTATAATGTTACCAAATGTTTATAATATTATAATTTTATATACAATATATACATGGTATAATATAACAAATATTTTGTCTCTTTTTGAACTATTTATAGGCAATTTAAAATAACCAATTATATTATAGCTGAAAATTGAAAAATTCATAAAAAAAACTTTTTATATTGGAGACTTGAAAATTTAATACTAGGTTCCTCAAACCAAAAAGTCTAAAAAAATTATTTATATACATGTATTTTGAAGTTCAAAGCGATAGAAAATTACATATTTAAACAATGACGAATAACATAATTGTTAATTTTTTTGTCACAATTAAAAAAAAAAAAAATTTTGTAAAGGCTTAAAAGCGTTATGTTCATTTTTAATTCTTCTATATGTAATAGTATTCTCAAAATATGTAGATTACTTTTAAGATAGTAGTACCTATTTATACGAGTACTATGAAAATAAACTGTTTTGACTTAAAAGTTAATAACATTAATATTTTATGATATGATATAAATGTATAATATTAACCTTAATAATATAATTAATGCAATATGCAAATAAAATCAAACTATCCTAGTACCTACTAATAGTAACATAAATCATTTTATAGTAGGAAAATCAAAAAAATACTAACCTAAACAACATACTCTTTTTCACTTTAAATAATATTTTCCGATTTTGAAAAAACAATTCACTCATCATTATTAATCGTAGGGCCATCATATCAGTTCAAATGAAAAGATGCAGGTTTCATTTAGATCAAAGTTGGTGGAGGAAAAATCAAGCGGTTGGTTTGAGTCAACAATATATATATAAAAAAAAAGGTTAGGTTTTCCATTTAATTTTTAACAGTTTTTAATTTTTTAATTTTATATTTATAACTTTTTTATTATTATTAATTTTAATTGTTATATTTCACACTCCTAAAATTTAAACCTACACATTTTCATTTTATTATTATTTCTAATTACATAATAACGACAAAAATCAATATTTTAATTTTACCGATAGTCATAATTCGCTATTGACAGTTCTAAGCCTATGTAATATGGAAGGAAAATAATGTTTTTACGTTGGGGCGCAATTCGTGTAGTCATTAAATATCACCGGGACGCAATTCGTATGCAACACAATTTGTTTAATAACGATAAATGTTTAGTTTTTAATTGTCAATTAAATATGTGCAGTTTTCAATTACCGACTTTCCAAATCTCCTTTTTAACAATTGAAAAAAATTGTGTGGTACTAAAATATGCGATTGTGAATGGTAAGTTTGTAGTTTTGAATGACGCCCAAACTTCCTTTTTGAATTCTAAGTTAAAAATTGTTTTATTATTAAATAATTATTGTAATTGTATGCAATTTTTTTAAGCCAATATTTTTTTCCACATTGGTGAAATTTACTTACATCCACAGGTAATAATATTATTATCCTCTTTCATGTCAAAATATAACATTGAACCACATTATATAATTTTAATTGCGTTTATTTATCGATAAAATATTGTATCATAATATCTTTTAACAAAATGTATAATATTATAATGTATTAATTAATTATATTTACATACCTACTTCTATAATGGATACATTTCCCAAAATGGAACTATAAACATATATGTTCTAAACAGCCTCTAAGTAAATGTATAAATACAGAAAATATTTTCATACTACTCTATAATATTATACACATAATTATACATTCACAAAATATAAATTATAAAAAAGGCACTAAGAACTATATGAGATCAATACACGGTTTCGTTAACTAATTTTCAAATAAATATATTTCAAAAAAAAACATTTATAATTATTACAATATTGATATATGACTATAAATTGTTGTACGGGATAACATAATTATTTATTATTAATTGTTACATAATACATAGATGATAATATTATATTACAATGTCGGCGAACAATCGGATATTATAACTTCGACAGCCTATGTACTGAAAACCTTTAAATATTGTGCGGATATGTTCATTCGATCTTGGCATTCACCGCGTGCCTTATGATTCATATTATCAACATATAGGCCCAACAGTGAACGCGAGGAGCGAATTTTTCACTGCTGCAATAATGGACGAGGCAGGTAGGTATATATAATAAACTATAATATCATTATTGTATATCATAATAATATACGACAGGTAATCGATTACCGGCGTGGTGTATACGTACGTAAATATCACGAGTACACTTCGGGCATGAATTTCCGGAACTGTTATCTAAGAGCTAAAACAAACTTCGATATCAAATATTTTAATAATTAACAAACAAAATTGTTCACTTTAATCATGACACACACACAAAAAAAAATTCAAACAGATTCGACTTCTACCTAAAATTAATAATTGTCAAATCAAATATTGATGTGATGATGCACTACGAAAATGCAGACGATATTTATACTATAACTTGGTTTCGCCCTTTTCCGATTTCGGTTTAAACGCGATGCTTTGTAATTACAACTCGCGGTTATTTACATATTTACACAGTGTTTTCGGTCTGAGGTATTTCAATTCACTGAAAAACAACATTGGCTTATTGTCGACTGTTTTTATACGTTGTTATTATTTTTTTTCCAATTCTAAAATATGAATGAATAATAACGAAGATTTTAATTATTTATGCTGGAAAACCCTTGACGGTCATACAATGAGTGTTTAAAATCTATTAAAAGTTATTTGCGAAAAAAATCAATTCACTTTTTACATTTTGCTTGCATAAAAATATATATTTAAATCGTATGAAAATAAACTTAAATTTTAATGAAGAATCAGAATATCGGAATACTATTATACAATAAAAAAATAAGGAAATAATAACGCAAAGGTAGAAAATTGGTTTAAATATATTTTTCAGTATTTACAATTTTTTGTGTTTGTATTTTTAATTTAACGAACTGGCTTTGTATCATTATATAAATTATAAGAAATACACTACACAATTGAGAAAATTAAATCCCCAGCATTTGTATTTTAATGGAGTGAATCAACATTTATTGTGTAATACGTTTTGAAAATAACTAATACGAGTTCTTATGTACGAATACTTGAATTGTTAATTGATATATATATATATTTTTTTTTTTTTAATCATAACTCAAGTATATTTTTCTTTTGATTTTACAAGTATAAAAAAAAATACAAACAATATTTAGATACCTGTCTACACAAATCAATGAAAGCTTATTGATGTTTTCATTTAGTACTGATATAGTTATTTCGTCAATTAAAATTGTAATAAATGGCAAGTTGTAATTCTATTTTAAAATCATTAAACAGGCATAATAATCCTATTACATAAAATATTTTATAGAAATTACTCTTATTGGTGACGAATGAAAAGATTTTATAAAACGGATGAATGACTCAGAAAGTCAGAACTTAACTGTTAGTGTTTTGTCTATATGTAATGTCATTATTTAAAAAAAAAGTGTATTTTTTACATTGTGCACTTGAATAATAAAATGTTATAAACTGCTATAAGTATTATCCTTGTAAGAAATTGTGTATTATTAATAAGACTATTTGAAGTTTATGTAGTAAATAAAATAATGTTACTATAAATATTTTATAAAATTGAGCAAAAGGTAAAGTTGTTAAAAGCGTTTTCATGCAAAGAACAGAAATACATTTGTGTGAAAAGTATATCTTCAAATATCTATATAATTTTACAATATTTCAGGTGACTGAAAAATCTAAAAGATTATGTAGTGAGGATATTTAAAAAACCTTTGTTCGTAATATATTATATTAGATTAGGTGAACTCCATAATATTATATCATAATGTTAAAAATATATTTTAAGAAGATAAGACTGCATTTTAAATAAAATGAAAATCTGCACAACAAAATACATTAACAGAATTTACTTCATAACATGTTACAAAATATGAATACGTATTATAATGGGGTTTGTTTGGTGTTGAAGAGAAATAAATGTTTGAACTATGTGTAGATATATGGCCAAATATAATGTTACAAAATTGTTATCTAATATATATTATTTCATGTTACATTACCTATTAAGGTATGTATCAAATTGTATTATTATATGAATTTAATTATGCATTGTATAAATTTACAGTTAAAATAAGCAAAGTTAAGTTGAAATGAATAGGATTCAAATATGTTAGAAATATATTGCAATTGCATTTTTATAGTAAATGTTTTATTTATCTATTTAAAATAAATATATATATATATATATATCTTATACGAAAATTAATCAAAATTTATCGATATTCGACAAGTTTACGGATTTAATATCGCTAAAATATAAGATCAAATATTGGTTACACCGTTGAAAACATTTTAATATATTATGATATAGTAAACTAATTTTAAAATAAAAATACTTAATAACAAGTACAAAAACTATTTATTTGCTTAATAATTATTATAAAATAACTCCTGTATAATATTATGATCGAGTATGTTTTTTTCTTTTAAATTGTATGTACAAAAAAATATTTAGCAACGAAACACAATATTAAAACGAATTCATCTTACATGGAAAACAGGCATAAAATGAATAGCTTTTATTTGCCTAAACAAGACATGAAGAAGTTTCTTTCTCTAAAAACACGACGTTGTTCTCGACTTTTAAAATATTTTACTGACCAGAAATAAAAATAAATGTACATTGTCGAAATAGTATATTGTGAGTCCCTAAGTCTTCTGTCTTACTTTAGTTTTAAATCGATTCCAGAAATTATTAAGTTTACTGTTAGACGGCTGCGGAATATAAAAGCCTTAACTTATACTGTAAATACGATTTAAACGAAACTTTAGTGATTAGATAGAATATATTTTCTTGTTCTATCTGATTATTCGAGTTTTATATCACCATATAGTTTTCGATACATTTTAATAACGAAATAAAATAAATGTTACTAAAACATTGTACGTAATAATCCTAAAAAAGAACGAAAAAAACGTAGTTTTTCTTATGATATCTACTGTATAAAACACGATTTAGTATTAATTATTTCCAGAAAATATGATGATAAATATTGTTTGATGTAATATTCGAGTCCATAACTTATTAGTTATTAATTATTCAATAGGAAAATTGGTGACACAAAAATAAAAATCTGAATCTTACACTCAACATTGTATAAATAATAAAATCAATCAAGAGTTAGCTCAGAGAATATAATAACCATACCTACCCAGATTATTTACCGAAATAGGTTGTTATATTATTGATTTATTTTTTTGTATTTCAAAGAATACAATAATACAGTACCTATGTGAACTAATAACTATGGGTAAGCAATCACAAACCGAATAGATACAAAAAAAAAAATAAAAAAAATATGAAACTAAAGTTTATTAGGTTGAAATTATTCAACTCGTTCATAAATTAATATAATATTATTTTGCCCACGTTTTAGAAATATGAAAACAGATGACGCAATCTTATTACAGGTATAGTTTCATTTATTTAGTTACGTTTGTTGTACGATTATTATAATATTTATAATAACCTCACGGGAGCATGTATAATACGATATTTACAATTAAATGAGATAATACGATATTATGACGCGGGTACCACGTAATAAAAACCAGAAATAAACGTAAAGCTCTATATTGTTTCAAAGGAATGTTATGTCACTGCCATATATATATATTATGTACACCTACACGTAATACTCTCTAGTTTGATCAATGGTGTTCATCCGAATATAACATACCCAACAGCGTATATTTCTCTAACTTACATTAGTTCTAGTGTTTTTATTATCCTTTGAGTGGGCTGACAAGGACTCTAAGCGTTGCGAAAAACTATTATATAGTGGAAACATCAAAATTAGCTTACGTAAAACACTGCAGTGGGTAAAGCCTTCAAAAATACGGCATAGATAACTAAATTTTACTTGTTTGAGTATTATTTTATTAATTTGGAATTATGATGTGTTTAAATTCAGTAGAATTATCCAAAAAACTCAGCACCACAATAAATTAAACTCTCAATTTCCTAGTTTCTATTTTTTTATTTTTTTTTTTATATATTGTTTTGTACGTTTATTTCGCTCGAGTGACAGACGATAATACATTTGGATTTCCGTCATTGGCTTCAGTGAAAATCGGTTAAGGGATGAATGGTGAGTGAACTGTTTGTAATCGCTATACTCGCTATAGGTACAACATTTAATCGGAAATCGTTATATAAATAAATAAATAATTTTCACAGATCTTTTATTGGAAACCATTATCTAAACGTACTTATTTGTGTCAAAATATTTTGTCTCGTGTTATTGTACCTAATAATTCATAAATAATTTAAAAATGTATCTTCTCCAAAGTAAAAATTGTGTTTATAAAATTGTTAAAAAATAAATATCGATTATACTTTATAATATTAATTTGAAAAATGATATTTCTTCGAAGGCCAGCTTTTATTAAATATTAATGATTTTAATAAAATATATAACATATTTTAATAGCATTAGAAATGTGTCTATTTAGTCTATTATCATTGGTATTTTATTTGCTTTTGTAATACCATGTATTTTAAATGTAATAATTGAGTTAAATATAATAAATAGCAATACTAATTGTTATCAAGATACTTATAAATAATTATTGAACAATTGAATTTGCAATTATTTGATTGTACAATATATTTTAAATAATCATATTATGTTTATACATTTTCGCTCAATATTTATAAAATATGTATTAGAACGACATACGCATTGCACCAATAAATATTTACTCAACGCGCGACCTATAAAAATGTAAGTCAATATGAAATATAATTTAAAAAAATATCCAATTGGAAAAAATATTATTTATTTTAATGCTGATTGATTCAAAAGAAAATTTCATATAAAAGTATTTTAATAACTTATATACTTTGACATTTTAATATGAGATACCTACTTATAATTAATTTACATAATTGATTCAATATGTAAATAAGTTTATTAAAAATGTTTATTACGATAGTTCTTGTCGTAAAACTATCCAAACAATGAGTATACGTGTCAATATATACTGTGAACATTTATATTTTTAATCAATAATATTATTACATGCATGAAACGTTTAATATTAAACTGATCAACAAATGTATTAATGTGTAATAACATGGAATTATCAAGACAAAAATTGACCTGCAATAATTATAGACATTGTAGTAATTGATTTTAAACTTTGGACCAAACTATTAATGATGATACGAATACACGAAGGGTAAACCACAGGTATTTACAACCATTTCAAAACTTAAATTGATCTATTTGAGGTATTCAAATGGCTTGATCGCATAAGTCGTCATTAGACCAACGGTTTATGTATGAATAACTTTATATAACTACACAACTCTGATTAAGGTTGTTTTTAATTATCTTTCAACATTTCCGAAACATTAATGATATATTCATCAAAGACTGAGTGATAATGATTTTTAAAATTGAAAGTTTCATAAAAATTAAATTTCCTTTTCGAATTGAAGGCTCAAAATAAAATTTTTCGAAGTACAAAAAATATTAATATAAGACTATATCATCTTAAATTCAAATTTAATTTACACTAAAATGTAGTTTTGGACTAAAAATTAAGTAATATAGGTTTTTCTTATATCACTGTTTTAATTAAATGTATTAGCAATAATTACAAAGTTAATAAAAAGTTAAACATATTGCTTTTTTAAATCAAACGTAATTTTGTTTTCTATACGATTGAATCCGGATGAAAAATAATGTCCAATTTAACTGATGTTTGTGTGCGCATCAATAACGTTTAAGTGGAAACTATTGGTATTTGTGACGGGATGATAAATGTCGAGTAATAAATCACACGCCAGCAACTGATTAATACAGTTGGGTTATAATTAATTCTAAAAAGTATAATAGGTATCCATCTACCGAGATTTAAGCTTAATTATATTCCATAGTCTAAAATAACCTTTTACACTATACTCGGGCAGTTGGGTCAGCATCGTAACTCAAAAAACTAAAACATTCTAAGAATTAATCTTAATTTTACTTATTCGTAATCTCGGACTTAAAGCGCCATCTAGTGCAATAATAATTTGTATTCTACAGCCATTAAAAGTTCTAAGCTTACGCAGTTCCTTCGTAATTATTTTTACTGCGTGGCAAAAGATAACAATTTAAAAAATACCGTCTATAAACATTTTTATATAGATTATTTCAAACTATTTATTAATATAAAATAACTATTGATTTGTTCGTCTTAGTTACGGTTTACAAAAATATATTATGAATTTTGTAAATAGTAAAATTACACATGTTATATTAACCTAACGGGCCACGAACAAAAAAAGTGTTTGATGGGACGATATTGCGTACGGAACATTCAAACAGTAAAATATATATATTATATTAATACCGGAAGTCTGAATAAATTCTCGTACTACACAAAATTATGTATAACAACGCGTTTATAAGGATAAGTTAAATATTTATGTGAGAATTACAGTTAACTTCTGAATCATATAATCGTATTATGTATTAAATATTTTTAAAATAAAAAGGTTTTAAATACCTATCGTTTATAAAAATAATATTTATCATATGAGATTATATAAATATGTTTTTATGTCAAGTTTGTAAAAAAATATTTATTTAATATAAAATGATTTTATAAATTAATAGTTTAAGAATTCTTAATAAAATGTAAGATTATTACTTTTATATTGTATATTGTGTATATATTTTTAAGTATAATTTAAAAAATAATCTTTAATCAATTTTCCACCAAACAGTAAAGGTCTATAAAATGTATAAAAAACATTGTTGTCAAATTCATTTTTCAGACGTTTGAGTGATATTGTAATAATAATATGTTAATAAACTTAACTGTCAAAACTTTCAACAGCTGATGACGAAATTGTTTGTATAAGCCTACAGTATGGTATTTATGGGTGATCGAAATATTTAAACTAAAAAATAAAATTGATTTTGTAAAAAATAGAACCTTTTTTTAATATATTACTATAAATAAAAGGGAACGGATTGTGTTTATTTTGTTATAAAAAATGCGTCCTATCAAAAAAATTAGCATTTTTGAATTGGTTTTATGAATTTAACTATACCTTATTACTTAATGTATTATGTATATTTGTATAATATATAATAATGTTTATAAAACCTAACCTTTATCTGCCCGACCCAATATTTTTTATACAAAAATAATAAGTGTATTACTTTTATTATTGTTATTTTTTGTATTTAAATAAATTAAAACGTTTAATGAAATGTTGGATTTTTCAGATCACAAAGTGTTTAAGTGTCACACGGTTCCTATATCATCATAAACAATAATTATTAAATTATAAACTTGTAGTTAAGACACTTAAAACATTGATAAATATAACTATAAAATATACTCAATGGGATATTTATCAAAATTCTCGATAGACATAAAATTCGTAATAATTTACGTAAAAACAAATATACTTTAAGAAAATCAGTGGTTTCGCACAGCCACGATATAGTAATGATATATTTTTAAACCGAAAGTTTAATAGAATTATGATTTATATTTTATACAATTTATAGCTATATAATGAATACGCCGTATCCATTATAGATGATAATGTAGAATTCTTGGCAATTGGTTATTCTAAAATGTTATACTATGAATAATAATCATAAAAAGTTTTGTATTTTTGTATTGATTATAGATTATTTGATACTCGAGAGGGTTATTATTTAAATAATCTAACGAGTTTGTGGAAAATCTATAGAGCGACGTACTATTTTTATTGTATAATGGCTCTAATAAATGAGAAAATTAACTTCCGGGCTATAATTGATATTATACTTTAAAAGTTTTTTTTGAATGTATGTATAATCTTATAGATTATACTATACTTATAAAATCAATAAAATGCATAAGAAAATAAAAAAAAAAGGTTATACTTTATGGTACAAGTTACAAAATATGAATAAAATGATGATTCACGTAAAAAAATGCTATAGTTTAATTACATTTTAGGTATTATTTTTAACTAAAAATTATGAGGAATTGATGAATTAAAATATTTTATTAAAACCAACTTTTTCGATTAACTTAATAATACATAATACATGCAATATAATCCATTATTTGATGTTTCGATCTACTGTCCCGTAGACGATTTTTTTAAATAAATATCATGTTTTTATGAAATATATATCTTTTTAATACAATTGTATTAAACATTGATAAAATTACTATTTATGTGTGTAACCAATATTAATGTATGTTGTGATTTTTGAATGATTCTTTTAAAAAAATTAATACAAAATATTAATCCTATATAAAATACAGGTTAACGGAAATAACTATATTTATTTATAAATTATATAAAGAGTAAAACAATAAATACCTATTGTCGTCAAAAAAATATGGTTAAATTAAAAAAAAATAACTCGAATTTCAAAAGAAAATATAAAATTCACATTTTTTATATATTATTTTTGGAAGTAATGTATGTATGATTGTATGTTTCTGTAATGTATCGTTTTTCTTATATAGCGTATACTATTGTTTATTGTTTTTAATATAAAGTATATTTTAAAAACAATATTAAATAAAAAAATATTAAAATAATATATTTATTTTAAGTTAAATTATCTTTAATTTTTAGTAAACTATACTTATAGTCACAAATATTACATTGACATAATATTAGCACAATATTATTATATATTTTTGTATCAAGTAAGACTAAATAATCTACACAGTTGAATTTATAAACCGATAATGTGGATAATAATTTATGAATATTCTTATAACTAGAAAAGCATAATATACATAATATTATTTTCAACTATACACCCACTACAATATATCGTTATGCTATGAGATACTATAATAACTTACCGATATAATATCGCATTTATGCGATTATAAGTATACCAAAAATGAATTAATGCAGAAACGACGATGATACTTTAAGACACATCATGTATTGCCTTCGTCTTACAAAAGTACAACATAGAAAATCGGAACTCCGAATTTCCAATTTTGTGTTGATCAGAGTGTATTTTTAATATATAATCAAGCAAGTATACATAGAGTATAGACATTATCTGTTTTTTTATACTGATTATATCCGTTATTTTCATTTTAAAGCGAGCTATAAGAAATAAATAATTGTTTATAAATTTATATTTGAAAATGATCAACTTAACAACACAAAATTGGAATTTCTTAACGCGAATTTTCTGTGAAACTTTCATAAGAAAGAAACAACTTAACGCGGGTGTGGCGTCCTTTTAACAACAGTATAATATTAGTCAAACCGATATAACACAAAGATAGGATATGAACAAGATGATAAGTGGTATTTTGTACAATCAGGTGCAAAGAATAAAAAAACTAATAATTATAATTTTTCTTATCAGTTATGTCGAGGGTCTTGTATGTATGTATATTATAAGTCCATCAATTACAAGTAATAATAAATACCAACATCGTATTATAATATAGTACCAAAACAACAATATACCTAGACCAAAACGGTCGGTATCATCACATATTAATAATAACAAAAAATATATCTAAATTAAATGCCTAATGTTGAACGTAATATTATTATGGACAAGTGTATGTAAGAGCATGTGGGGCGTTAACTTTAACGTTTTATAATATATTATAATAATTAAAAAAACTAGGATTACACATTCACAGTAGATAATAATATTATGGTAACTGCAATCATATATATATATATTCCTATAAACTTAAAGCTAAGATAAAAGGTGCGAGTGAAAGCATTCGAAGAAAACACAACAGACGAACGAGCAATAATCGTATAATACAATATAGACTTTTTTTTCTCCGAACACTCGTCACACATAAATTACACAAACCATTGCATCACTACCGCAGAGGCGCGCGTAAACGAACTTCAGTCTAAGACGTTTGAAATCGTATAATAAATAATGTCGAATAGAGATTATCGTTTAAAAACAGTTGCGTATCACGATCCTCTGCGGCGTGATTTTAATTAATATATATATATGTATATGATATAGGCAATATTACCATAACTGTCATCAGACGCGTTATACTTATACTATATACTATGATATTTACCGTTTACCTCTTCCGATCGAAGTCCGGCGACGCGACGACGAAGACGATGTACAGGCACCTATAAAACGTGTAACGACATCAGTTTAACGGAAAAAAGGACTTGTTTTGAGAAAAAACAAAAACAAATAAACAAATAATAATAATAATTTGATAACAAAATAAATCATAAAATACGAAAATATCATTATAAAGTTATACAAAATCGAATCAATGACGACGATTTATTTTAACGTGAGAAATGTCATCAAGTTTTTTTATTTTTTTTTTTTTTTTTGTGTACAATTTAACGACATTATAAAATAATTATTATTATGATCATTATCGTCTTCGCGCCCGCGGCATGACGTGGTCGGCGTGTGGCGTTCCGCTGCGGTTTGGGCCCCGTCTGCTAGTGGTGTGCACGCGCCAGGCTTGCCCGGCGTACACTGTTCGTCGGCCGTCGGTCCGAGCCGACGTCGACAACGAGGACGACGACGACGACGCCGACGACGCCGACGACGCGAACATCCCTCCGACGACGGAGCCCGGCCGCCCCCGGTGGCCCGGATCGCTAGACGCGCGCGCGCCGCCGCGTCCTTTATATATTATTATTATTATTATTATTACTATCACTGTTATTATTATAATATTATTGCGACTGGAGCCGTGCCGAGTCGCCAAAGTCGTCCGTCCGGCGCACGCGGTCCACATGGTCAACCGTTAGCTCAACCCCCCCAAACCTCGCCGCCCTACTCGTCGCCAAACGGCGCGTTTGCTGCGCGTATAATATCATAATGCCATCTCGCTGCCGCCTGTAACATCATCGCTACCGTTTTCCGCTGCTCATCGCTTCCCGCCGTTCCGCTCGCTCGCTCTGTATCGCTCCGCTCCGCCACCGCCCCGCGACCGCATCCCGACGACCCCCGCACCGCTCATTTCACCCCCGCGGGTTTTACTGTACGCGCTCCGGCGGCGGCGTCCGTCTGGCTGCCGGTGAAACCGCCGCACCGCCGGGAAAGTCCCCGCGGACGCGGTCCGGAGACGAGCGGGCGCGCGCGCAGCGGTTGGTAGTGCTGCGACGGCGGCGAGCGCGGGGAAAGCGCGCGTTCGCCCGGCCGGGTATTCGAGGGTAGGGACCCGCCGCCGCCGCCGCCGCCGCCGCCGCCGCCGCCACCGCCGCCGCCACCGCCGCGCGCGCGTGTGTGCTAAACTCTGCTGCCAAAACGGCCGTTTTCCACCCGCCCCCGCCCCTCACCTCTCACCCGCTCCCTCTCGCGCCGCACCCTCGGCAGCCGACGTCACTCCCGACCACTCTCGTTATACTTACCCCGTTTTCCCATCGTTCGCGTTTTTTTACGCCGTCGAGTTTACGTTCGCCTAATTAAAATCGAAAAGGGGGAAAAAAATCGGATGTGCGCTCTCCTCTCGCACAGCCCTTAGGAATGCTTTTCAACCCCCCTCCCCGGCTGTTTCAACCCCACGCCTACTGCTATCACTACTGCGAAGACACAACACACACACGTAATACACCGTCCGGAAACGCTCCGTGTTTCTAATTGTTCCTACACATACACATATATTAAACATACCTCATCCTGCACGTCTCTTACTTGCAAACACCATGTATATTATATTATCAGCGACAAATCGGGACAATTCGAAAGCGGAAAAGATAATAAAATATTATACTTACGAGTTCCCGCTATCGCCACAATAATTCTGGTATAACAATACTTATCTCTTTGTTTCGTCGGAAACAAGGTAAAATATCTTTGTTTTGTCAGAATGTTTGTGTTTTGTCGCATTTACTAAAAAAAAAAAAAACAGTTTTTTTTTTTATTTTTTACAGTAGTAATCTAATAACATGACCGAATTCGTAAAACGACCTACGAAAAAAAAAACATTGATACGTCGTAATTACTTTTTTCGAATTAATGAAACAAATACAGGGACTGTACAAAATATCATCGCCTATCTCCTATCACAACTGACATTATAATACAATAATTCGATTATTTTTGATAAAAGTTGTTACGCGTAACGTTCTAAAGTGATATTATTTGCTCGAGTTTGACCACTAATAATAATAACTGTAGGAAAATTTTTAAATATGTATTGAATTTAAAACGTCGTGTTAACATTACAATTTTTCTTAAAATCATGTAAACACAAAACTCTTAGAAACCGTTACAGTCGTACTTTTCTCAAAATGTATACCTACTTACTTTAATTGTTTTTCGTGTATAATCACGTTACACCTGCGATTATATTTACGCGTAAAAACTCTTACCGTCGACCATTTATAATTTCTCATTGTATCATTCGTGCGAACACACATTTTATATGCACACAAAACGAGTTGACTTCGTGCACCCATCTACAACGGAAAAATAGGTATTTCTTTATGTCCTTTTTATATTTTTTAATAGAATGGCTTTTATTATATACCTATTTTTTGTAATTTATGGTCGTGGAACTGCGCATGTTGTGTATTTTATTTTTTATTTAATAAAAAATGTTGTCTTATTTTTATATAAGACAAAAATAATGGTTTTTCAATAATAATATGCGAGGTAAAATATACATGCAATGTCTATATTATTTATTATACTATACAACCTCTTATAATTTTATTTAAAAACAAATCGCAACGTAATAATAATATATTATATAATACTACCGCTATTATAATAACCTACCTATAAAATATTATATTTATATTGCACTCGATATTAACTTCTCGTTTCCTATAGTTGAGTTTTTATTGTATTACCAATTACCTACTCGTATAAGTATCAACCCTTACTGGAAAGATTTTTTCAATTCCACATTCTTGCGAACAAACAAGCCATCCTTGAAATTTAATTTCGACGAACAAAATAAAATGTATATGTTATTATAAAAAAATTTACGGGATTGTATCTATTCGAACAGAACGACCGTCAGAAAATGTATTTTATTTGCTTGTACGATTTTCATCTATACTGCAGAGATCAGTAATCACAATTGGCAAATTTTTTTTTTGACATTTTGTCGTAAGTTACAATGTATTTTAGTTTATTGGAACGTTTTGATATTGGTCCAACAAAAAGTAATTACATTGCGTATAGTTTTACATGTACCTAAGCTTTAAATCATATTACGTAATATTGCAGTATATAATATTTTATATTGTGGATTTTTGTAAAACGTATTTTTTGTTTGACGACTACATTCTCCACCGCATTATATTATATTACCCTGCAGTTTTAATATATAGGGGTGCCGATTGAGAACAGACTGGCTCTTTATTTTTGGTCGTGAATCATCGATCTGTCGATAATTTATTCACTGATGTGCTATTGTATTAAATGTATAAGCTTGGAGAAACAAAACACAATGCATTCTACTTTTAAATTTAATAACGTTTTATTTTAATATTAAGTGTATACTGTATATTGTAATATTTATGTTCGATGTAATGCAGTACATAAATAATAAAAACCACGATATATATAAAAAAAAAATTAAAAAGTGGACATTATTCTCGGCAATTATATTGATACAAAAGACAAATTTAAATAAAAGTGGAATTAAGTATTATATTATCAATAGGTTTATTAAAACGCCATACTTCCATAATAAATATATATTCTATTAATAAAAATACAATTTGATTTTATTACAAATAAAAATGATAGAAACTAGAGTAGCATTTGTTTGGTTAATATTGACTTGGATACTATGTGTATACTTTAATGAAATATTTATAGGTACTAACATTTTTATTTTTTTTCAACTCAAATCTACGATAAGCATTAAATACAATGCCATAATGATGATAATAAAACTGATTTTTACCAATGATAATTTTATTTTTATTAATTGTGTAGAGAATATAAACATAACCAAAAGACATGATACGAACATAAGTAAATTACTATTTATTAACATTATACAATTTAACTATAAAAACAAATTATAAATATAGCCGCAAACAAGTGCGTAACTAGAGCTCAAATATTAAAGGTGCTAAATTGTGTGATCCTCCTTGACTCACCAAATATCATTAATCAATTAAATCACTACAATAATAAACATTTTTATATGCACAATAAACATGCACCCGATATTTCAGAACAAAAATTAGCTCTGCTGTATAATAGATGTCGAGTGTACCTTCATTATTGAGTATGTCACTATTTTAAATTACACTGAATATTGTAAATGCTTACATACTCGTAAATATTTAGTGAAAATTTCAAGTTTCTACTGTTATTCATAAACTAATTCAGTATTATTAAAAATCGGTTTTGCAATAAAAATCCCTGTTTTTCTCTATTTATAAAACTTTATTCTTAATAGGTATCTTTAAAATTAATTTATTTTGTAAACTACCTACATAGTTATTTAAGGTATTATTTTCCTTAGATATTTAATATTAAAAAATATTTTGTGAAACGCTGTTAGTTCATATCACTGGCCTATTAAAGTCAATTTTTAGATGGTACATCAACGATAAGCTTCTTATAACTCGAAAAAAGTTATTGTAAATAAATTAGAAAAACCACTTATACACATTAATTTTTTTGATAGATTTGTCGTATAAAATATAAAATATAAAAATAATTATTTTTTAAATTACTGTCAGTGTTTAACTGTAAGTGCTAAATTAGAATCTTGGGCGATGAAAAACATCTTTTACCCATTATTACGCCTATGGGCTTATATATCATGTAGGAATAATATGTCAATTAATTTAAATGTTCACACTTTTTATTTCAGAAAATTTCATTTCAGTTTTTTAAAAATATTATTTTTACATAATTTGATGTGATTGCAAAACAACATTTTTGAAAAACAATTATATATTTTTACATTTTTACATTTTTAATCGTTATTATTTTTAACTATATTTTTAATATATTGACAGTATGCATTTTCATATGAACTAGGTAATTAAAAATTAAATGATCAGAGTGATCGGGATAGAAGACTCTGGAAAACCACGCCAAATGTTGGTTTATTACTCCATTTAACTATGCATTGAATACTTAATAACTTTTAGCTATAAAAACAATAATTGTAGTAATACCAATAAATAATTTAAAAAAAGTCAAAATATTTTTATTTTTATAGAAAATTATTATCATTATTATTGTTAATATAAAAATTCAATGGTAATTTCAAGTATTATAATATTAGTTGTTGAATCACAACAAAATAATTAATTTTAACAAAAACTAATTTCGTTTAAAAATTTCTATTTTTACAAATTTTAGTTTGCTTTTCAAAATGATTTTAAAAATGTAAAATTTTTATGCTTAACATTCATTTATTTTTTTTATTGGCATTCAACTTAAGTATATTCATTACAATGACCTAAAACTTATTGAAAGTAATTTCATGTTATGAATAGAACAACGAATGTATTGATTTTAGAATGATGTGTGTATTTTATTAGAAAGAATCATTCGATGATAAACTTCAGGGGAGAGTTCTGGTAGTGAATTAGATTTACTTGTATATAAGTGAATAAAAATTTGAAATTTATCAGTATTTTTTAAATTAATCGGAAGAACAAAACAAAAATGTGGGCAAGTAAAAAATTAAACTGCTAAAGTTGTTGGTTAAATTACCAAAAAATTAGCATGCTTAAAATTCACATTAATATAACTATAAGTGCCATTATTTTATGATTTATTTAAATATCAATTAAAGTAATATATTTTATTATTAGTAATTTTGATAAACTTAATTAATTATTGTTGAAAACGTAACATTTATTATTTTAGTATTATAATCGTATCTACATATACATTATATATTGATATAACATATTATTCATACTTATTGATGAGTTAATGCTTACTTATCATAAAACGGTATAAATAATATCATGGTTTTTATCTTATGAAAATGTTACCGTTACGTTTTATATTTAAAATATAATAATATATTAATATCAATATATTATGTAAAAGTTTCAAGTACAAAATAATAATATTTTTGAATTACAATAAAAAACTTAAATCGTTATTCATTGTTTAAAAAAATATTTAATTTTGAACTTCAAATTGCCTATAAAATTTTATTGTGTTTATAAATTGTTTACATCTATAATTTCAGTCTAAAATACTTGTATGCAACTTTGTATACAATTTTAAAATAATATGATGGTAACAATATTAAACATTTAAATAATTTTTTATCGCAAAATAATGTACAAATATATGGTGAATAACGAATTTTGTTATAATTTGAACTTCAAATGCTTAAAAAAAATCTATCTTATTTTAATATAATATATATAATTAATATTTTTGAATATCTATAAATAATAAAATCGTATTACAAACTTTTTGGACAAGCAAACCAATTGTATATTTTTTATGTTTTATATAATTTTATTTTATTGATCGAAAAAAAAATCGAAAATTGTTCTTACTTATAAAATCTTAAAATGGACCATAATATGACGTTTTAAATGAAAATATAATTATTTAGTGAACATTTTAAGTTATTTCTGTTATTTTTTTTGAATCACAACAAAATATCAAAAGAAGATAAATAGTTATTTAATGGACGATTATTCAAAGTCGTAGAAATTTGAACTTCTAACGCTAAGAGTTTCAATGGGCTAAAGTCTTTTGAAAATGTTGAACAGAGTTATCTGGTAATATAATCTGTAAGATATTTAAAACTGATGTACATGGACAAAATTCTAATTTTTTATTGAAATGTATTTAAAGATTTATATAAGTTTATAGATACCCATGTTATTTTGATCACTATCAAAATCAAAAACACTCCATCTAATACTTCAGCAGCCCAATTTAATATTTCCGTTTAGTTTTTTTTCTCTTTATGAACAATTGTTATATTCGTATTTTGAATAACGCAAAACATATTTGTAATTTTTAGATTACATAAATAAGAAAAAAAAGTTAATTTAATGTGAATATACAATTAATTACTTGATAAGAATATAAAAGCATATCTTGAAAAACAACTTAACTCGTTATGTTACATATTAACTCGTTAATTCCCAGTGTTGTTATTACATATTTGTTATGCTTAATTTTTATTATATTACGTATGAAGTAATAATAATTAAAAACTAGCAAAAATTGTTCATCTATTCATAATATGGAATGCATAATAGCTCCGATCACTATAGATTTCTCGGGTCATTACAATCTTGTTCAACTAAATTTATATTTTTATCTATTGATTGTATCATCTTATTTTTGAAGTTAGTAATTAGCTGAAGTATATTTTTTAGATATAATGTGAGTATTTGCTTGTTACATTTTAGATAATATAGACACTAATTAGTTATTACCATCAAACGAATTGTAAAACACGTTTTGAAAGTTTGTAAATGCTTAATTTAAAGCTGAGAATGTTAAGCACTTGTTGTATATTTTGTTTTAAAGTAGCCATTAAATTACAATATGGTTAGCAAATATTTTTACCAGTCTAAGACTCAAAAGGATGACTTTTTAGGATATAAGTAAGTAAAGCTTAAGTAATTGTTTCGACGTGTTATTTAAGAAATAATATAAAAAAAACAGATAATATGATACCTACTTAACCAAATTAATAAAAGCATAATTTTTTTTTTACCATATAACCATGACATAAAAAATTTAGCTGAAAACTATTTACTTATTAAATTGTTTTGATATACTTAACTATTTATACTTTTAAATAATATAATGTCTCCATCACAATGGCCAAACAAAATTCTGTATTTAAAATAATTAACGAGTTCTATTGATCATGAATAGGTAGTATAATTTATTCATGTTTTTATATTATAATTATCTACTAAAATGTATTTATTTTTATTGTGAATTTTTTATTTTTATATAGTACTCTAATAATAATGATGAATATAAATTTACCTGCTTATAATAATAATAATAATAATATCTTTCATATTGTTCACTATGTTTTATTGTTTAAATTTATTATTAAACTTTTCTAAGTCTTAAATAGCGTATTCTAAATATGCTTTAAGCTTATTTTAAAGGTTAAACTTTGCCACTTAGGTATAATATTCAACATTGTATACATAATATAATCAATGCCATCTACCGGAGTATTTATACAACACTTAACGTTTAAATAGAGAAAAATATAATGTTTTTTACCGTTGGATCTATATATACTTTATATTGAAATATTAACAATGTATTATTTATTTTATCTTGGATTTTGGATAAATATTTATAAGCTATTTAATACATTTTAGGAAACCGTATAAAATATTTGTTTTTTAAAGATCGGTAACATTTATATGATGTGAAATGTATGTACACAAATACACAATTACTCATCTAGTTACTAACACAACTTGTAGTTCTGTAGCGAGTTATAAACTATAAGTTTATAATAAATCTAAAAGATTTTAATATTTATATACATTGATATGAAATTAGATTATATTTTTTTATGACTAGATTGATTTATTTATTTAATGTTTGGACTTTAATATCCTAATGAGTAATGGTAAGACCCCAATCGAATTACCCGTGGATTTTTATGGCTTAACAATTTTATTTTCAAATTATTTAATCAAATATAAAAATATATATGTATATATATACTTCATAGATTAATGCTTACACGATAATATTTAACTATAGTAATATAATGTTATATTTACCAGAATATTAGTAATCTATGAAATGACTTTTACAATTCCATAGTAACTATCTAATGGGCACTTTCGTTGCCTCTGATTGACCCTAAAATTGGGTCGATACTTATATGATTGTTTGTTTTGAGTCACTCTTATTACTATAAATATTTCTTACATCAGATAATATGTAATAAATATATTTATACAAATTGAAATTATGTAAATTAACTATCTCAAATTGTATGATGGTTATAGAAGGTATCATATTATTATTAATATATTATTTGTGTACTTCCTTGAAATATGAAATGTATATATGAACTACCTGTCTACCTAGTATTTAAACCTGACAATATTATTAAATCCATGAAATAATAATAATAATAATAAAATACTATGAATACTAAAATTAGTTATAATAATCACTACAATCGTAGCATAAAAAATATGACGTGTTGAATACAAGTGTCCATATATTCCCAAAAAATTATAATTTTAGATTATAAGTTTTTAATTTTTAGAAATAATTAAAAATAATTTATTTATTTGTATCATAATTTATTGATTATAATTTGTTTTACTAAGTTTTATTAAAGTTCTTAAAATTAAGAAATACAATTTTCTTTTAACTTTTGGTAGTATCGTCATTTGAAAGAACTTTTAAGTAAGTATATTAAGTTTTTTTTAAATAAACTGAAGTTCAATAAGTTTTGTTTAAGTTACTCTGAAGAAATACAAGAAAGTTTCACTTAATTTCTTTAAGGTGTATATAATTTAAGATTACAAATAAATTGCATTAAGTAAACGATTTAATTCATTTTTATTCTATTTTTATAAGATTTAAATAGGTACTTCGACTTCTAAAACTATAAGCAGCTAAGACTTAGCTTATATAAATTAAGCTTAACTAAAATGGCTTATTTGTTTTCCAGTTCTAAAGATCTTATTACATCATTATCATTAAAAAAAAGTTTTTAAAAATACCTATTAAGATAATATTATGTGTTGTAACATCCGTTCAAAATCTAAAGCTAATATATAAAAAAAAAATGCACTTATTTTAATTTATAATAAATTCAGGTACCTACAACAAACTTGGAATATTAATATGTAATTACTAATTGCATGTTAAAATAAATAAATTATTTTTTATTCTATAATAATTTGAAAAAATTTAATTAATTTTTGTTTTATGAATGTAATATTAATTAATATATAGCTGTATTTATTTACTATCTAACTACATCCAGAAAATAATATTTTTAAATTTTAAAGAAGCCACTTTATTGCATAATACGTCTTGAAAGTTACTCGTATTTCAAGATAATTTACTATAATAGATGTGAATACATTTGAATTCAATGATAGATCACTTCATACGGAAAAGAATTCTAAGTGAAAATAGTTTATCAGCTTTCATATCAAAATGTATTATATAATTTATTTATATTACTATTAATAGATAATTTATTTTTATTTTAATTATATTTATTTTGTGCTCAATTAAAAATTGTTCACCTTTAACCAAAATCAAAAAACAAACACACATTATTGTTTAATCAATCTATTCATTTCTTTGCTTAAAATCTAAAATGTTAACTATAAATAATTTTATTTATGACATATTTTAATTTAATTACATTTTAATTTTAAGAACATCTACAATTTTAAAAGCAACGTAATCATGGTACAAAATTACATGGAATTAACTCCACTTTTGATAATGGTCTTGATTTATTATTCACTTAATAATATTAGAGTTAAGTGGTATAAAATTAAGTTTTAAAGTGGAATCCACATTTAGCTTTAAATTTCTATTAGCTTAATTAATTATTAAGACATTTTTACTGGCCTGCATGCCGTGTTTTGAAAAATAGGTAATTCAACAAGTTTTTAAATCTGAAAACAACCACTATGGCCTCGTTTCTTTCAATGTATGTATATTGTATATATTGTATCTATATATATATTATTAAAATGAACTTACTAGCAAAACTTTTAATTCAATTTGATATAGGTATTTACAATGTTGGGAATTAATTAGATACAATTTATATACATTTATTACCTATTCACTTAAATAGATAATTATGTTATATTATATATATTATGTTATTTATCTTATATTTAGATTAGATTAAAATAATAGGTTTACCTAGATAATTTAAAATAAAAACCAATGTAATTAAAATAGTAAAGTAAGAAGAATTATTTTTATAATGACATATATTAGTTTATTTACTAATTTATTATATAGGTATACATATAACACATAAAATCAATGACATTTTTAGTTTCACATAGAACATAATATTTACAAATTTGTAACTCAAATATTTTACAAATGCGTAGATCGTCCAGTTCATACAAATAAATTATAGTGACTTTGATACTATGATAAAATGTCGTTAAAATAAAATTAAACATGTAAAATATGTCAATGATGTGCATTTTTACCT
Source organism: Rhopalosiphum maidis (assembly GCF_003676215.2). Taxonomy (NCBI): domain Eukaryota; kingdom Metazoa; phylum Arthropoda; class Insecta; order Hemiptera; family Aphididae; genus Rhopalosiphum; species Rhopalosiphum maidis. The sequence goes on from NC_040879.1 coordinate 13,114,418, forward strand.
ATTTTTTTACACAAGTTTGGTATTTAAATACATTTGAAATAGCTATCAATTAAAATATATTTAATGTATTCAAGGAGTCAATAAATATTTAATGCAAATAATATAATGTGGATATGAAAAACCTAGATAGTCAAATGGATAGACAAGTGCGACCATAGATGGATTTTTTCACAACAATTTGATGTAGTTGATGAAGTAGGTATTTTTTCATATTTTAGTTAATATTTTTAAAATGAAAATTTCACTTTTACATTAATGATTTATTATAATGATATTAATAACAATATGGTAATATAAGTTATTCGGTTTACTTTGAAAATATGACTCAAATATGTTATAATACTCATTCGTTTTGACATACATACTTCTATAGATCTTACGACGTCATAATATTTTTAATTTATCATTTTGTGTGTCTGATCCACCATAATCGTTTTAATTTGGTCGGGAAGGTTAAACTACTTGTCTGACTTGTCTAATTCGTTTAGTTGTCAATCAAGTGCTTCTTTTGAGTACAACATTATCGTTATCTCATTTAAAGTTTTGTTGTTTTTATTATGTTTATAACACATGGATTATAGTTTTATTAGCATAGCTGAGAATTTAATATATTTTAAATATATTAATACAAAGTTTCATTCGGAATTCAGAGTAAGAAATAAGTATGAACCATTTTGAAATGGTTATAAAATTCGTTAAAACTACAAGTATTTTATAAAGAACAATTAATAAAATATTCATTCACATTTTTGTTATATATTTTATTTACACTTATTTTTATAGGGTAGGTTTGATAAATTATGAAATGTAGAAATATATGATAATATATGTTTTATGAATGTTGGCATTTACCATATTTATAATCATTAATTTTTATTGTGTTTTCTCTTCGTATGTAGTTATCTTACATTAATGCATTCATAAGAATTTAAAGGGGTCAAAGTGTGAGGACATATTTGTATTTGGTATAAATGTAAACATAAATAGTAATTCAATTTAATCAATATAAACATTGAATATAGATATATTTATATATATTTTTTCTGTTAACAGAATTTAAAACTTTATCCAGTAAGCTTAACAATTGTCTGGGGAAATGAATGACGCAATAAATCTTATTTGTTCAGCCGTCTGAAAATCTAGTGACTTAGGTGAACTGATCCACTTTGATGGTTCCAACGCATTACTAGAAATTGCACGACGTACGCTTAAATCTAGCGAATAATCAATTTTTAAAGCAAATTTAATTTGTTTTTGACCAAAACAGTCTGCTCTGTGTAGTCTCATAACATTTTTTATCACTACCTACACATTTTACACGTCATGGCTTTTTGGCTCAGAAGGATAATAAAAATCGAATAGATTAATCTTAGGTGTGACAGATGAGAACAATCATTTTTAATTTTTTAATGTAACTCATATTCTACAAGCGTTTAATAAATCGAGTTTTGTTTGAATCTATCGTAGCTTTCGACTTGTTAGACAATGCAATGTCATATAATATAATATTTTATCACCAGAATAAATTGTTACGTTACATATTGTTGTAGTATCTTCAAAATGTCCTGCATTTGCATTTCTTTAGAAATAAACAATGCCACGGCAATTCAATGGCATACTTTATGATGCCGGTTCTGAAAATGTGTATAATATGTGTTATTTAAGCCTGAAATGGCTGAAATTATTCGACCGCATTCAAGTATACAATATGGTCCAGTGGCCATATCTGCAGAGTAGTGTTCACTACAGTTGGCATTAGTCCGACGTGAAACATCTGACAAAACCAAATGTATACGTTTGGGGCGCGATAATAGCTGTACAACAAAATGAATTCACCTAACTTCATGAAAACTAAGGAAAAATAATTGTACGTTTAATTTTTCGACACAAAATATTGTTCTATAAAATTCTGATATATATAATAATACATGTATGACTTTTGCTTGTCTTTTTAGGATATACTACTAACGGACACATCAAGTAATTACATGAGTGATTAAATAAGTCTTGGCAAAAACTTAACGAATTTAAACTAGCATAATGTGTTAGACTTGACTCTAATAATAATATTATAGATTATTGTACACTTTAGCTTCCCAAATATTTTATCCTTTTCAGATTTCATGTATTTCCAAAATACTTAGATTTTGTATTTTTGTATATATATTTATTTTTTATCAATGTTTTTTCACCGAAAGTTGAATTCAATTTAATTGATGTTAAAAATAATTTTTTTTCGATAAAAATCAAGTTAGGTTATTATTATAATGAATGGCTAATAATAGGTAGTATATTTTATAATATTGTTAATAATATTTTTTTTTCTTCGTTCTGATTAGAGCGAAAAGTAATATAAATAATATATTAACCATATAGTAGATAACTATCTCCAACAATTATTTCAGTTTAGCAGTAATATGAAGTAATATACATACTTTAAAAACGTTTCATTATATTTAGTTAAGATATAATGCATACAAATACCCATATGAAAAAAAAAACCAGAAAATTCACTCTGATGTAGGTTTTTAGCGTACCTTGTCATTGATTAGGTCATATTAAATACTTTTGTCTTTTGACTTAACTATAATTTAGCTATACCTAAAAATATAAAGTCAACTGTAAATTCATACTCGAATAACCTTTTTACCTGTAAATAAATTATATTATAATCGTCTACATTAATATTTTTATTTGACTACACACATTTTGAATGTCTCAAGAATCTCGGACTGATGGACGAAAATTGAAGTTGTTATTAAAATATTAAAAAAAAAATTTTAAATACAATATATTTAGCATAACGATTTGAACCGTCATTTTTATAGATCATTCCAAAATAATAAGAGATTTAAAATTTTCTTTAAATATTTATATTAGTATAACGATTGCAGTAATTGATTTAATTATTTTTTTTATATTTTAATCATCTTAAATACATGAACTACTTGTGTTTGAACAACAAAGCACTTATACGATTATGTAATAATCGTCCTATTCGGCCAAATTAAACAATGTAAAAGACCTGATATCATATATTTTAAGATTTCGGGTCGACTTATATAATATTATTGTGTTTTTATCAATTATAATTATTATAGTATGGTTACAATGTGTTTATGATTTCATGTAATACTAACATCAGTCAGAGTTCGAAGTGTCTCTATCGATGGGAAGAGTGAAAAAATTTCTGAAAGCCAAATATTTAGCTTTGATATAGTACTAGATTCAACCTGAGTAAGTAAAATTAAACCATAACACCTGTAACTTCCCGGGCTTCTATAGAGTACAATTTTATTTACACTTATACAATATACAATTACAACTATCAATATGATAGGAAAAAGTTAGTTTAGGTAACTTATATTGATATTTAAAAAAATAAAATGTAAAATAGTAAATATTTTACCGAGTAGATAGCGTTACATTTTCATTGTGCACTAATTCGGTAGGATACGTATAGAAAGTATCAACAAGGTATTGCTGCCCAGTTTTCCGTTACCTTCCTGTCATATTATTTCAAGTTCTCTATTGCGTTAATAACACTTTTATATTAATTATACATGTAATAAAAATTGGAAATACCTATATACATTTTTATATCTATTGACAAAAATATTGGCGACTGGCGTATATTACAACTTATTATAATGTGCCACTACGTATTACTATAGTATATTATAATATATTATAATATAAATGTATAATAATATAATTATTAATTAATATCTGGCCCAGATTGCTACGAGCATCTTCTGAAAAAATTATACAATTTAAGATCTTTCGTTCACGTATAGGTACGCCCATAAGTGTAACTAGTCCTTTAAGTTAGGGGGCTAAATTCATTAAAACCTTTTTAAAGCTGAATACAACTAATTTGAATGATTATACGTTTATATGAAACAATTAATTTTTTTATATTGTAGGAAAAAATAAAGTTGATACAAATATGTTTATATGCACATACATTTACCCAAAAATTCTGGGGGGGGCTGAACCCCACCCAAGCCCCCCTAGTTACGCTTCGTTTTAAAGTCTCATAATGTTTATATTATATTTATATATATTTAAAATTGTAATTTTATTGTAGAAGTGTAGATACTTTTAATAAAATATTAGCGTTTACTATATATTATTTTATAAATATTTTATCTTTTTTTGGGATTTTCAATATATTATGTGGTATTTCAAATTTTAGTTTGTTTTTTTTTTTTGCTTTAATGATGATAAAATTATTCTTTTTTTTGTAAAAATCTTAAAAATCTAATACAAGATTTTTCATAAGCTTTACTTGCAGAAATTTAAAAATCCTAAATATTCATATGATACTTAACATTTTTTATTGACATTTGAAATACTGACAAAATTCGATATTTAATTTAAATAATAAATAAGAACTGTAATATCTATGTAATGTTTATATTTCAAAAATTAATAGTTTTAAATGAATATTATAATAAAATCTACTGAGAACACATAAATATAATATACTATTTTTTGAAGTATAAAATAAACTATGATTAATTTAATTATATACTCATTCGTAGTTAAAAACCATGTACTTTGATAAGTATTTTTCGTGTCCAAAGTCAAAAATGATTTAATTTAATTATGAGTTTATCGCATTAAGTCGGTAAAAACAAAATATCTATAGTGTATAGGATAATTTTATTATGACAGACTGAATTGTGAAAATGTTATCTTCTATAATAACTTTCAAGTGCTTTTACTATATTAAATTTAATGATCTATGACTACGATAATATTCGTATTGAACTTGTGGGAGAAACAAGTCACAAACTGAAACGTGTGTTTTAATTATTATTTATTGTTTTAACTACCTTCGTATCTTTATACATTTTTGGTTACGCTATCGTAATTGTTCTCGACTATTCGGCTATTGTATATACTGTTATTAATTTATTCAAATAATCGAAATTATCTGAAAAAGCAAGAAAGTATCATTTTTATTTTTGTGTTTCACTCTTCCCAGTATGTAACAACAACGTTCTAAAAACATGTCAATTTTATAAACTTCCGATTACTGGAATCACCCAGTCAAAGTAAATAGTCGGTCACGTATTGATGCCAATGGCAACAGTCCAAAAGTCTTGGTTGTTACCGAGTAACATCCCGAACGACCCGAACTGTCCAAAGGTTTTATTTATGTATAGAGCGACTAGCTTAAATCGAGTAAAATGTATGTAATAATATTATCTATTGCGTATTTTTATAATATTATAGAAATTAATCGTGTTTAAGAAATCAATAGCTAAAAATACAAATTAAAAAGTAAATAAAAATAAATGCGTTGGTATAATATCATTATTATTATTACCTGTGGGATGTGATTATAATACAATTGTCATGAAATGCTTTATCATCATATTTTTTGTTATTCAGTGTAGGGTGAAAGGTATGATTATGATTATACTATAATATAAGTAGTAATAGCAGTACACGATGTCGTCGAGAACATCTAAAGTCCAAAAATTGTTTTAATGCGATTTAAAAATATCATATTTCTTTTGTGTACCTACGTTATCTATAATATTGTATCATATGATATTATGCATTTAACAACTATTTTAATGACTAACGATATGTACGATAAAAATTATGTTTTATTGAAATTATCTCACCGTCTGTGGGAATACATTTAAAACTATAAATAATATACAAGGTGATGGTATTATATTATATAGGTAATAATATAATATAATATGTATCTAATATAGAATTACGTATTCAGACCAAAATGTTCAAAAAATTTGTTATCGAATAAATGCGTTACCTATTAAAACGTATTACCTAAGTTGTATAAAAAACTCAAGAAACCATAAAGTTATATTTTGAATCAAAAAACTTTAATTACTTTCAGTATTTTTAGGTTTATTTCAATATCAAAGAATTTTAATGATATTTAACTAAAAAACTTTTTAGTAATAAATAAGATAAAAGAGCTTGGAATAAATCGTAATTAAATGTAGATTTTTTTTTGATACACGCGTTTTAATAAAACTTTGATTTGATTTTAATTTTTTTCTTTTAAATTTCTACACAAAGCTTGCTTAAATTTAATACAAGAAATACGATGTTTAATGGTGATTTTTTTTTTGTGGCTATCTTAATTACAAATACTTTACAGTGAAAAAAATTGTACATTAGAAGAAAAAATATTATCTCGAATTTCGTCAAAAATGCACACAGACAAACACAAACTGACATTTTAATTTTCAACATTTAGAAAATGTTTCAAAAAATAATACAATATACGTTACATTCACTGCTTAACACAATATAAATATGACAATAGCAAAATATAATCGATGACATAAAATCAGATACTAATTTCTAGGTATTAAGTTATCTATAGAACCATAATGGTTGACAACAAGTAGTTGTGCTACCTACATAATGTTTTACGAATGATGAAAGATATGAATTAATAGTGGGTTTTTAATAAACTCGTTATTGTTCTTTAAACGAGTAAAAAATGAGTAAAACTTACTGAAAATGTTTGTAAATGACCTAAAAATGTAAATAAAAGCAAAATAAATATTAATTATTTAGATTCATATGATATTGAAACACAATTTTAACTATGAAAACATTTCTTAAAAGTTTCAAAAAAAAAAAAAAATCATCAACTCCTGAGTCTAACTTATTACCATAGAATACAAACATAATTTTATAATAGCAACGAATTATTAACTCTCAAAGTAATACAATATTCTACAATCACAGGGTAGATGTCATTACTAGATGGTATAGATAGCTATTATTTTAGCATTGATTACAACCATACATTTGAATGACAACCTTTAGTAATCAAAATAATTTTCAACTGCTATTTTTGAATAAAAATAGCAGTATAAATGCCAAATAAATAATAAATAGTTTACTATCACTATTTCTGAGGAAAATCACTTGTCACTGTTGACAAGTATATTATGGAGGGTGGCATCGGTGCGAGGAACGAAATCATCGTGTACTCGTGTCGAACGAGTTTTACAATGTATGTGGTCTACAGTACAAAGACTAAGTAGGTACTATTGAACGAGTGGATGATAATATAAACAACGAATCAATTGAAAACCCACCTGCAGTGAACACGTGTAGTAGTCCCATAGAGTTGTGCGCGATGACTTGATCATGTATTGTAATTTATAAATATCTTCTTCAGAGTAACACACTGACGTACGATCGATTCAAAATAATATTGTAAATGGCAGATATACTATAATAAAATTATAAAGCCATAAAGGTGTGGTTTATAAGCACCGGGTTATAGAACTGTGCACGCGTGGCAGTCACCAGTATACTATACTAACTTACTGTGTTAAAAACCTTCCCTCCCAGTATGGGCTTATCTTTTGTAGAATAAAATAAATATAGAATACATTATTAAAAAAAAAAAAAATAGTTTTATTAAAAGAAGTTCTATCTTTGTACTTTGATACGACATTGATTCGTGTGTAAACACTGTAAACCGTCAAATAGTATTATACATAAACAACGGTATTTTTAAATACTTAAGAAAAACGAACGAGACAATGAAAAAAATATCAATTTTAAAACTACTAAGTAAACTTTAACAAATGAATATCTAGTATTTAGTTTAAATTTCAGATAATTATAGATTTATTATAGTAAAATAATGTTCAATAAACATGTTACAGCATTTTTAAGAATATAATAGTTGGTATACTTACTTCAAGTATTTTTAAAAGACTGCTTATGAATATTTTTATGAAACGTTATTCCTCCGTTCTCTGACATTGAGCGTGTTATATTATTGTTGTTATTTGCTATAAAAAAGAGAAAAGCGGTAAGAGAAGAGTTGTTGTGAAGTGAAAATATTGACTTTTCACCATAGGAAAGGACTGTCTAAATTACGTGAACGGGTGAAAATATAAACAATACTAATTGTATGAGATATAGCACTAAAAATAGGTAATTATACAATAAAATAACCCCATGCCCTCAACCGTTTTTAATACAATTTTATTTAATTGATTTAGGCACAGGTAAAAGGAAAGAAGCTAAAAGAAAAAACAAGATGACAAATGTCGAGAAGTTCGCGTGAGTGTATGGATGCGATATGTAAACCAACACAGCGCGATCGGGAAAAATATATCGGACATCACGTTAGGGCCAATTACAATGACTAATGTGTACCTATTGAAGACAGTAAAAGTTATTAGAGCGATGCAGCAACATTATAGAATATTATACGTATAAATTATATATTTTTAATTTATAGTTTGTACTTTTTTCATGTATCTATAAAAATATACACAATTTGTTTCATAATGATATTTATACAAATTATATTCTCATATTAATTTTTTTCTTCAAATAATAACACGATTACTTATTTATATCATATTTTTAAAAAAATAAGGAGTAATATAAATGCCATTAAGTTTCTTGCTTTATTAAATAAGCTACCCGCATTTAGCACGAGAAAGCACCATTTCACCGCCTTTACATACCTTTACATAGTGTAATAATATGCGCTCATATCATAATTGTAGTAATTTCTTTGAAGTTAAATATAATAAATTAGTAACGGTCAAGTTGTCGGGTACGGATAACCAGTGCAGGCGAAAGCTATGTGTGACCTAGGCGACTGTCTGGGCACCAAACTGAAAATTATTTTTATTTAATTTATCTTTTAATTTACGCATTAACAATCTACACAATTTTAAATATTCACTATCTAATGTTGTTTTAATTGAAGATACATTTGCAATTTTCTCATATTTTTCTAATGAACTAGTTTTAATATTTATTATAGTTATAATTTACGAGTATCAAATTTAAAATTACTATTATTTTTATTTTTTTACGCAATGCGGTAATTTTATAAGTCAATAACCTTTTTACAATATTATATGATCAGGTAATACAATTTAAAGTTATAATACAAAATACATACCTACTATAATTTTATTTAAACGTACTAAAAACTTAATTTTACTACTACTCAAACGAGGTAGGGAGAGGGTTAAGGGCGCCAAAACATGGTTTTTCCCAGGGCGCCAATACTTCTATACCGCAGGCCCTGCGGATAACGATTAATTTCAATAAACATCCTTCATCACTGATAAAAGGGACGATTAACATTGCGAAGTCACACAGAAACTCCACATGTGTTTGCAGCGATAGGGCGCAAGGCGCGTGTGATTTTTCTCGTGTGCCAACAGAGATAAGGGATGGCCCAATGATAGCCTTTGCAACTGAGGATAAAGCCAGATCTCTGAAAACACGAAGGCTTTTAATGGGGCCACCTACAACTCTGGTCGGCTTGACAATGTCGTCTCTCTCATTAATGCATGCGCACCAGTCTTTTTAGAAACATCTTTGGACACCAGATCCTGCGAGCGAAACTTGGTCTTCTTTTTGAACGAGATAAATGTTGTTTTTGTTTGGATTTACGTAGCCAATGAATTATTTTTTGTATCACTTTATCACATCACTAAATTGCATATATATATATATATATATTCCGGTGAATCTAGTAAGGTGGATGGTTATAATATATTATATTACTTTTATGATTTAAACGTATATTCTGCATACTGTTTACTTGATTAGATTCTTAAGTACGCGACCTCGAGAGCCCTCCGACGATCAGGAGGAAGGTAATTACGTAAGACTGAAATTAATATCTATAGTAGGTAATTTTGTTCTCCAGCACTTCTATGTATAGGAAAAGATCGCCATACACTTGGAAACATCGCCCTAAAGACTTGTGGCTTTTTACCTATTCATTTTACTTTTATTATAAAATTAACTTAAACATAAAATAATTTTTATACTCGTTCATAATATATCCTATCACTATTTTTACGTTATTACAATAGTTGAGTGTCTATTGATGCATATAAATAACACTATGACAGTTTTGTTGTGTAAAATTAATATGGAGAAGTCGTACGTGTCACATGTAAACTTCATTAAATCGAAAATGCTCCGATCTCGAAGGAATTAGAATTTATTGCGATTGTCACTTTATTTATATAATCGTAGGTAACCAATCATAGTATAATAAATACAGAACTTTTGAACGAAATAATAAATAAGTATAATTAAGCTAACTGTTGAATAGTGAATAGTTCGATGATGTAATTCTAGCCAGTTCACATCAATAACTTGTATTATGATAATACAGACTAGAGAGTGATTCACCAAGCACGCTCGCTGTTCAGTCTTCTCGTACATTTTAATTATTTATTTATTTAAATTCCGATTTTTTGAATTTATAAAACTTCTAAACTTCAAATACATACTAGTTATACTTATTACTAATTATTGACTAATCGTTCAAAATTGTTTTTTTTTACTTAAGAATGTGTAATACAGGTGTATTTAATAAACTGTAATTTAAAAATAATAAACGAACTTTAAAATAATAAAACATATTTTGTTTTGTCATGACTTCATGTTATGTAAAAAAAGTACATCTAACAACTTTAATACTTTTTGACAAAATTTTAACCTTTAAAATAATTGTCTTAAAACTAATGACTATTACATTTTTCACTTTACTAATTGAAAATGCAATTTATTATTTAACAAATAATCAATTAATTTCCCTCTTCTGAAAGTTTAAAGCATACTAGTATAACGTAAGATGCCTTGAAGCTTTTTTACTAATGATTTTCAGTGAAGCGTGATTTGTCATTATTTAACAGTATAATATACTATTTGTTTATACACACACATACATAGTGTGTATTTTGAATCTAAATTCTAGGCCAATGGTTTAGATATCATTGATTTTGTTCAAGTTTAATATTATACAGTGCGACAAGCAACGGATGGAAAATTAATTAATTTTTTTTTAAATAATAGTAATTAAAATGCAGTATACCTACCCTTATCATGGGATATCATAGTTATTGTTATCAATCGGCAAAAAATGTATGGGTTATAATATAATATATATACTATGTATTATTATTATTTGTTATATCGGTATAATGCGGTTCAGATATTAATATTATCCTCACCGATTTCCACCACAAGTTTAGGGCGTTCGAAATTTCCTGACACACCGGGTAACAACACATAATGATATTATAAATATATCATAATACTACTGTATTATACTTACATTACTTCTACATTATCTACAATCTACTGTGTTTCGCGTGTCTCGTATCGTTATCATCGGCACGCCGAAACTCAAATATTATTCCTCCGAATGGTCTCTGCAGGCAGGTATAAATTATAGGTTTCCATTGTTGTACGAGTATAAAATAATATATTATATTATATGTATCAGAACATTTCGCTCGTTTTGCGGTTCGTTATAATAATATTATAACGACTATAGTGCGTGTCTGCGTGCAGATATTGCACTGCTGCAGCAGCTTATTTATACGCGCGATAGTTTTTCTCCATCTGTGTCATTCTCTTCGTGTACGTACTGCTATTCTGATTGAAATTGAAAATAATCATTTCTATACGCGGCCGGTGAAGCCTCCATTTGATATACGAGAATGATTAACGGTCTCATATGACTACAGCAACCTAACCTTTGCCTACACGTACACTATTATTATTATTATTATTATTATTATATCACTAGCATATACCTAGTCAACGATGGTATGGTCAGTAATATACATTGTATATTTTGTTTATTTTATTTTAAAAACATATTATATTAATTAATATACTGCTTAAATGGCATTTAAATTTTAAATATATATAATAAAATGAAATAAAAATTTGAAATTTCATAAACCACACAGTAAACCCACATAAATTGATGATTTAAATTAAAATTACTATCGTCACTAATTTGAAGGCAAAATATTACGTTATGAAATACGAATTACTCGTTATATGCATTATCATTTTAATAATATTATATTATGGTGTTTGCGCAAAAATAACGTCTATATAGCACATAATTTTAGAGCAGAATTTTACGACCAATAACTTAGTTGTGTTTGTAATCAAATTTTGAACTATGAAAATTTAGTATTTTATTTTATTATTCATACGTTTTTAACGTGGCTTTAAAATTTATTATGATGTTCTTTACACCTGTGTAGCTGAGTTTATGTATGTGTACCAAGTGACTCATTTTATGCGCATATATAGGCGTTTTAACGTTTTCTACTAACCACGCAGTGTGCCAGTGTTTGAGTGTAATAAGTTATCATTTCCAATGTTATTTTACTTGTATGTAAATGTGTTCGGCATCTATTATGGTAGATGACATGAAAATGACTAATTCGATTAGGTTTTTTTTTAAGTTTCCAAAGTAAAACAATAGTAATACTAAAAACAAATTTTAATATGTCATTATATCTACTTAGATACTTCTACATTTTTGTGTTATAGATTTTGTTTCTCTAAAATAGATTTTCTTCTAAAGACAATATATAATAAAAAATTATAAATTTAAATATTATAATCTTCATCTTTTACTTTTTAAAAAACTTAAAAATAAATAAATTGGAAATGTTGTTCTTAAATGAAATTTTTCATCGGCTAATCGCATAAACTATCAAATTTAAATTCGTTTTTAATATTCTTACCTATTAATTGTCGCTATTACCGCCAACCTTCGTAATAAAATGTTGCTAAAATTGTTTTTCATGACAATTCAAATTATAAATTTTCACCTAATTTTGTGCTGATAGTAATTTCTACTTGTAAGTTATTACCAACATTTTTTTAATTATTTATTTATATAAATATAAATTATTATCATTACCTAAACGAAGTATATATAGAGTGCAAATATCACACAAAAGACTATCCTTGTGTATCCACTCTGACAGAGTGTATCGTTTATCAAATATTATTGTAGTAGTTGTTATTATTGGCAAATAGGACACAGGAAGTGTTTTAAATCGTACACATTCTATTAAAGTCACGAATTGTATAAATATAGTACGAGTATTATATGTATTTAGTATGTTTTCCCTACGAAAACATTTCCAAAACTTCAATAATATAACGATAAAACTTATGTATCAGCGCTGTAATTTAATCGTATTAAGTTGTGTTGACATTTTTGTCGACGGGTTTGTCGAGTATTGCCAAAGATATCACTCGCGGAGCTATTAAAGACAACATCGTCGTAACAATAATATATATTACACATTGTAACGAATGTATAGTTTTAGATGAAGTACTTCCACTCTGAACTTCCGAGACGTTTTATAATTTTTCACAGCAGTGTCACGCTATAATAATAATATCATTTTACGCGAATTTGTTACAGCTAACAGTCATTATCAAGTAAAATTTACAATTCGCGTGTTGCATAACAATAATAATATTGGCATAATAATAATAATAGTAATAATAATATGATGTGATTATTATTACTCGGCGGTAGAACATTTATTTTCTTGATCAAAACAACTAGAAAAATATTGTTTCTTGACAATCGTAATATCATGTTCTGGTTTGTGGCGAAGTGCTAGGACGCGAAAGGACCAATACAATATTGTTATTGTTTTGTTGTATCTATGTGTAAATGCGACCAGTCCATTAGCATTAAAGTGTTCGAAATAATATTATTATAGTTGCAGCATTAATTTTTTGCGAATTCTCTCTATTCAGGCTGACCTACTTAGTGTATAGAGTTGTAGTGTTTAAAGTATTTTTTTGTTTTCTAATACTTTAACAGTTCAACCTTCAACATCGATGGTTGTTAGATACTATCCTATTTTTTTGTAAAAATTTAAAATCTTAATAAAGATATAGCCATATGGGATTATAAATGCAATAACAATTTGCATAGGTTTCTATGATTAAATAAATTATTTTTAGATTATTTGAAACATTTATTTAAAATTAAAAAAATAAATGAAATTTGGAACTACAACAAAATAACTAAAATTGTTATATTTGTCAAAATATTTAATTTCGTATTTAAACTTCAGATACTTGTAAAAATAATTGAGCGTATTACCTATGTATGTTCGATATTTTTTTAATTTCTTTAAGCATATAATTTATGACAAATCTCATATTAATTGTCAGAGTTAAGGTTTTGATCAAGCAAAATAATGTAACAACAGTTGTACAAATTCTACAAAAGATATTTTACTGTATATTGCTCGTATTTATGTTTCATACTATGCACAGTTACTATAATATACTACTATATGTTTACGGGTCGATAAAAAAGTATTGACAACGCCAAGTTTTGAAGCCAATATTTTTATTGTATTATTATTATTTTAATAAATTATTATAAAGCTAAAATAGAATAAGGGATTCTAATAATTATTATGAAATTGCGATTATTAAGTTATAATAAATGAATGTAAATAATTAAGTTGTTATATTATTTGATAGTGACAGTTACCCAGGTCCAAGATACCTTAATCGTGATCAGAATACCATCGTAATTATTGAAATTCTCTATTCCATTTGATTTTATAATAATTTCTTGAAATAATAATACAATTTAAAATATATTGGTTTCAAAACCCGCTATTGTAAATACATTCTTATCGACCGTAACATATTAACCGTGTCATTGTAAGAAAAATAAACACGAGTAATTATACATGAAACGTTTAATTCTGACGTTGTAAACATTTAATTTATGTTTAAGCGGAATTTTACAGAGTACGAGTATAGATCATTTACTAAATGCAGCACATTGACGTCTACCGCTGAACGCATATGGGCGAGAAATCGTGTACATGTAACGCGTACGATATATAAATCGTTTACCAAAAAAAGCACTTCAAGCTTCGATGACACAACAGTGGACATATATGTGGGTTGAATGAATTTTAGGTCCGCAACACTAAGTTATTATACTTGTTGTGTATTGTGTACTTTAAAAATATTGTCAAGTTAAAAATGTTCGTTACCAGCGATACCAGTGGGTATGTCTGATGCAATCTACATACAGGACAATATTGTACGAAGCTGTTTCTACAAACTTTCATATTCACTGTGGAACATCAATACAGCAGTGTTCTTCCGAATTTTTGCAATTAGTGGTCAAGTTTTTATTTCATTGAATTAAATGTTTCCAATCTACGAGATTGAACTGTGGCACATTAAATACAATCTAATAAAAAAAGGGGTAAGTAGATAGGAAACCGAATTGATGACATTAGGTGTTGAGTGTATATTATTAAATACCTAAGTTACTATAATATTGTACCTATGTATCAAATTTGAATTTAATGATAAAACATTATGTACGAAAAATCTGAGTGAAATCAGTTTATCAGTTATTACTGAGTACATAATACATTGTGTTATTATAAAATATTTATATTGCTATCGTTGTAATATATATTATATTTTAACAGTATTATTATGGTAGGTTCAGGGGCAAACTGGGATATAAATGTATGGGATGGAATACTTATTAAGGGCATCAATTTATAATTTTAAAAATGTATTTTGTTTATATTCCCAAGAGCATAAAAATATGATAGTTATTACAATTTATAATTACCGATCAAGTAAGACAAAGTTACAGAGCGAAGTATAACAAGTGCATGGGGTGCTGTAATCCGAAGTCAACATCAAGAAAACAATCACCTTCCTCAAACAAACCAAAATTTACAATTCAATATAAAAATGTAATGCAATTTTTTTTTCTAGTATTAAGCTAATAACATAAATCGTTGATGCTGAAACATGATAAAAAAAATAAAATAAAATCTCCGGGAAAAAATATAGTCTATAGTGTGTAAATCGTATTTGATAATATTTCAAAATTATATAAAAATAATATTTTATTTTGAAATGTTTGTCGATTAAATTATTATACGATAATTGTAAATTTTACCTAGTTCCAAAATTTAAAACTTAATATTATTGTGGTTAATTATTTTTGAAATAACTACATTTTATACATTAAACCTCAGTAATTAAAAAAGATTAAATAGAAGAAAGTTCTGAATTCTGCATATTATTATAAATACTAATCATACTCAAGTGTACTATGATCAAAACAAACATTTTAAACATGTCAAATTTATATATTTATATATAAAAACATGTTTTAATACTTATTGATTTGAGCAGGTTCATATTTTTTACGAATTTGCACCGATTGTCACTTTGTTTTTTTACAGTATAAAGACATCGTTGTAGTACTTATTCAGAAGTAAGCAGGTAACCCAATTGTATCGAATTATTACCTACATAGATTATAATATATACATACTTTTGTGTTTGTTATTTTTATTCACAAAATATTATAATACAGTAGAATTGAGTTACTAAATATATGTCGTTGAATGTATTATGCATATTATATTGGTATCTATATCACAGATAATAATAAATATATGTTGAAGGTATTAGTATATGTATTATATGTATTAGTTTTGTAAATCGACAAAAAAGGTTTTAAAAGGTCTATTTGCGTTCCAATGTTGCTGATATAGGTTAAAAAAAAATCTACCTTTTTACGTCGCTAAAATAACATATTATATAATATGGCCTCGATACGGGTCTAGGCCAAAATAACGATACAAATAATAGTGAAAATAAAAAAAGCGAGTTTTAAAATAAACAATCATGTATATATAATAACGAAGTTTTTATATAAATTACATATTTTCTAAAATTTTTCAGCTAACAATATTTTTATTTCAAATTTTGAAGTCAGGTTTTCTTATAATTTCAGTTGCAATTTAGTTGAATTTTAAACGTTCTTTTATTGATGATCCCGGTAGTGAATACCTATAAGTTTTATTCTCATTTTAATTATGCAGCAAATGGAGCTCTATGAATACACTTTTTATACATTCAGAGACTAAATAAAATTATAAGTAGATTGGTAATTCCCGACTAAGCCATTGTAGGTTGAGTAGACTATAGTATTCATTATAACGAATGGTTTGTGGAATTTCACTACGACTCTTAATAATTGATATAGATAATATTTAATCGTATAACAAAAAATCTCTTGTACATTATTAATATTATAAATATAAATTTGATATTTATCAAATATATATATATATATATATATATATATATATATGAGCAACTACGAGTTGGTTCTCATGTTGTCTACAGGTAACATTCGAATATGGTAAGCTTTCATAATGATAATACAAATGTGTTAAAATAACTTTTCAAATCGTTATGATATTATATTCAAGTATTTAACCAACAACAATAAATTCCCTTGATCCCTTCCCATTTTACACAGACAATTTAGAATACCCAGATGTTGTTAAAAATGTTGCTAGTCTGTGTAAATACAATATTATACCTTTTCTTCTTTTCTTATTGAAAAAACTATTTTAACTATGTAAAAATATGTATAATAAATTTGGGTTTATTTCAATTAGAATGATCTAATAAAAGTATGTATTTACAATGAAATCCGTTCCTTACTCATCAGGATTAATAACTAACAAATTTGATAATATGTATAATATTTAAACAAATATTTAAAAATTCTAACATTTTAAGAAATCAAAAAAACTATAAAAATAAGAATCGAAAATTATACTCAAGTGCCCTCATTAATTTATTTTATTTAACACCAATAATGTCTTTGTTTTTATTTATTTAATGTTATTATTTTAAAACATATAAATATTATCTTTAAATGTATATTAATAACTAATATATATTTTAAGGAATTTACTATGATAATTAATCATGTATTTTAGATTATTCAATAAAGATAATAAATATATAAGTATAAATTAACAAAAATGTATTATTTGCGAATATTAAAAAATGTAATATTGCTATAATATTATAATTCATATTTTATATTAATTGATATCACAACTGCACCCTACTTTACTTTTCCCTACTAAAACCTTAATATCACATGTGTATTACCACTTTTGTAATTTATTATCAAGTACGCTCTTCGATAGCACTTAAAAATATCATGTTCTATTCATCATCCACGTAGGTATATTGAATAATACATATTATATATTTATGTATAGACTGCTGCAGTGATGCAGTGACGGATCATGGACTACAGGAAAATATGGTACATCGTACATACGTATAAATAATGACACAATGGGGTTGACCGGAGAGGGTAACAAATTGGAACAACAATATATACTATTGCTGTGTTAGGCGGTGTTATATGATTGAAAACGGTTTACTTTTTTAGTAATACGATTGAGAACGATTGTCAGCAAATCAAAGAAATAATTTTAAACGATTGAGAACGATTTTTTAAGCATTTTTGTTTAGCTAAATTTTTAGCAAGCATTTTCCTACACATGTAGTGATTTCTGTTTTGAAGGAAATTCAAACATAAATCGTGATAATATTGAAATCAATAGAAAACAATATTATCAACATTTAACACCGTGGCCAGTAATGACTATGGTCGTATTATTTCTACAATTAATTTTTACTAAGAGTTTTAACAAACTAAAGATATCATGACTTAATGCGGATTCTAAACTGATCCGGAAATAAGTACTTGGGAAAAAAAATTTAAATTAAATAATTGATATTTGTATATTTTTTAAACGATAAAACAATCTATATTAAGAGGACGATAGCGTCAAAAAAATTAAAACACTACATCACAGGTAAAGTTCTTCCCAATGGGATTTATAATTTTGGTAATTTTGATATAAATATCGAGGGAGTAAAGTTGTCCCGCGCAAAACAGTTTTTAACTATGTTACGCGTGTATAAGACAGAGACAACACATGCGGGTATGGCGTCCTCTTAAATGTTAATAATACGTCATATTAAAATTTAATATCAGATAAACCATTTTGTATTTTTAATCAATGCGGCAACGTTGCATACAAATTAGCAGTTTAAAACGTTCTCAATTGTGTTAGGTATTAAAAAGAATATGTCCGATAAGGACCGTAACAAACGTGTTTTACTCGTGTTAAGTGTACCTTTTCGGAATATTTATAATTTATAAGGTAAGCGTTCATATACATGTATAATGCGTAGGTATATAGTTTAATATAATAATATAGTTGTACAGTATCGTTTGACAGTTTGGCGTGGTTAGTCAAAGTGGGTAATCCATTTATATCTCGGTTAAAATAATTTTATGATTTATTTTTTTTTAAGTTTATACCCATTTAAACCTAGCGTAATGTTATAACGGTTTAAATATTATAAGTTATAGGGATTATCCAGTATCTAGACTGCATTTGTGTATAATTTCACGCGGAATAATTTTTTTCTAAAAAACAGGTATCAATGAATGAATACAAAATATCGACCAAGTAGATTTTTACGAATGTACATGTTTTAAAATTTGGACTAGTTGAGTGTGAGAGGTGTACGCTGTAAAAATTACGGTCAATTACTTCCGATCTATTACGAAACTCGTCGAAATGGAAATGTTTAATACTTTAAATATTTCATAACAAAAGCGGTAAAAATGATTTGAATAAAAAACTACATAAATTGTGTGCAAACAACACGTAGTCATCAAAACGGATCGCCCGGTGTTACACGATATACGCAAATGATTAATGAAATAGAAACTATTTGCACATGATATATAGGCGTATTAAGTATACGGAAACGACGATTGCGGATCGGCGTTCAGCGTGTTTTATCGACGTGTACGGATAAAGTCGTCTTGCCGAAACTGTATAATGACGATGATGACGATGATGACGACGATGACGACGATGCGGCGCTGTAGCGCAGCAAAAGAGAACGAAAAACAAAACGAAACGAAATAATAATAATAATAATAATAACAGTAGTGGTAGTAAATCTACAATATATATATATATATATCGAGGGGATCGGTGACGGTGCAGCGGCGGCTCAGCATCGGCCCCGCTCGCTGCTCGAGGGTTTTGGTGGTGCGATGGGCGATATAGTCGAGTGGGCGGGGGCGAGTGCGCACGTAATGCGTATTATTATTATTGTACAGCGTGGGTAGCGGCGGGGGGCACCGCCGTTATTGCGAAAGCGGCGCGCGGTAAAGGCCGCCAAAAAAAAGGGTGTCGATAACTCGTGCGCCGGGCGCGGCGGGGTTACCACGGTAACGACGCTCGTCGCCGCCGAGCCGTCCGGGATCTCCCCTCCGCCGTCGCGCCGCACCATCTGTCGTCCCTTTGAAAATCACGGATTTCTGATTACTAGCCCGCCGCCGCGGCGACGAGCGAGTGCGCCGGCGGGCGGGTGGTGCGATAGCAACGAGGGGACGGACGGCGCGGAGGCGGACACGGCGGACGGACGGATACGAGTGTTGCGAGGGCTTTATCGCCACCACACCGACGCGCTTTATTCGGTTTTCCGAACCCGCAGAACCGGACGAGTTTTCGGTCGTCGCGCGGCGGTGCGGTGCAGTCGCGGTGCGGTGGTGGTCCACGACACCCGTTATCGACTTTTACGCGAGTCCCAAAACATTTCGCACGCACGCACGCACGCACGCACGCACACACACACACACGCGCGCGTACGACACACGGGGCGCGCGCTTCATCTCGCCGACACCGCCGCCGCCGCCGCCGCCGCCGCGGGATCACAGCCGGGAGAGACGTCGTCATCGTCACCGCCGCCGCTGCCGCCGGTCCGCTTCGAACATCGCACGACGACGAGCGCGCGTCATACATTTCGTCGCATAATATCGCATATCGCACGAGGTACGTATAATATATACTGTGCAACAGAAATACTGCACACAATGCACATCACCGGTTTTAATCCAAAATATTGGTATTAATGTACACACACATTATTTTGTCTAATAATAATCGATCGATTGTCGTCGTCGTCGTCGTCGTCGTCATTATAACGCGATACAATACTGTTTATTTGTTTAAAATAAAAATTATTTTGTCATGATATTGTCGTTGTGTGATCATTGCGTGTTGTTTGTACACAGGTATTTGAGGATTTCGTCGACGCTGCAGCCGCTGTCTCCACAACCGTCGTTTGTCGTCAAATGAAAAAGCTGTTTCCCGTGCACTGTGTGAGCAATTTTATTTTTTATTTATTTTTTTAATATCATTTAAATCGCATGAAACGATAAATATAATAAATATTTATCTGCTATCTCGTACACAATAGTATTATTTAAATGACGCTTGGCGTTGGGTTTTCACCGTATACCTATATATTGTACAGAGCCGTGTCCAATTGGGAGAAAAGGGGGCAACTGCCCCAGTCGTCATAATTTTCATATGTTAAAAACGGCGTCAACACTAATCTATTATATGGAAAATTGATTTTGCCCCTCGCGTCTAAGACTATTAATCCGTCGCTGCCTATATACCCTATACGCGGACAACATAATATCACGTACACAAACCACGACATAGCTTGCCATTATATTCACATAGTCTTTACTGTAATACGCATAGCTCCGTTAAATCACACGAGTTTCGTCGTATATTTTGCACACTCAGCTGCACACCAAATGATATCTAAGTAATGATAAACAATTATGTTATATATATGTTCTTACTTGTTATGTATCGTATATGTATGTATGTCGTATGTCGTAGGAGCGTCTACTTGGTAAAATTATTGTTGCGTATGTACATACGATAGGTTCCAATATCAATTATTAGATTCATTTATATAATATCAATATAATATATAAATATATTACAATATCCTATTCACTAATTTTCAAATGAAAATCGTAAAAATCTATTCAAAATAATATGTTTGTATTTTGTTTTACTGCAAAAAAAAATGTATATATAAGCATATTGGTAAGCACTGCACTACATATTGACTTATGAAATAATTGTGATGAATGGAATAATCATAATATTTTGTTTAAAACTCTTGTATCCGTTTAAACTGCGAATTGAAAAATTATAATTATAAGCATATAGATATTTTAAAAATCAATTTTTTTTTTATTACTATTAATATTATTGAGATATGTTTAATATTTAATATTCGATGCTTTCAAATATCTTAAATTATTATCTATAACTGATAGAAATATATATAAATTATTTTGAACAGCTTGTAATTTAAATTTTAAATTATGTATAACTGTATATGACATATATCGTGATAAGTGTGTATCAATGTATCTATGTAAATATCAATCTTAGTATCCCGACATTGATTATATGTACTTAATACATAGTAATATATATATATATATATACATATATATAACATGCAGGTGGCTAACCTAACCATAACTAACTAGTTTATTATTAAAATATTATTATGATATAAACTAAACATAGTAGTTATCTATATTAAATTTTAAATACGTATGATCAGTTTAATAAACCTTATATAGTAATGATGGTAAGCTGATTAAACTGACTTTTTCAAAGTATTTATATCATACCATTCATGTGCACACAGTTGAAGCTATAACATAATACTACAGGAACTATAATAACAGCCATAATAGAAATAAAATGTATAGAAGAAGTTAGGTTTTTGAGATATTATAACCTATGTTTTATTTTACATTTTAGGACCATGGATTTTACGTCTAGTTCTTTGGAAACAAACGGCACGTATTTCGCATGTGAATCGAACCAAGTACCCGGCAGACGGACTCCTCTGAGCGCCGTTGGACTAGGAGGATATTATTTTCCGCAACCGTCCTCCGTGGCTTCCGACGAAAACAGCCCAGGACCGGCTTGCCAACAATTCAATAATGGTTCTGACAATAGGTAAACAAAATCTGTGTAAAGACGGTATTTATGAAGTACCTACACGATACATAAATAGCAGGTGGATATAAATTTCTACTGGAAAAAAAATCCACACTCCACAGTGCGTCAATTATAACATATCTGCAGATAAAGTTAAATAAGCGTCGCTTTCTGCACCTATTATATGCATATACTCGTAAAACATAATATTATACCTACGTAACATATGATAAACTATCTAGACTTGTCTTTATTATCTATGAATTATGAATAACGATATGACAGTTAAGTTATAGTTAAATTTAACTCATTGATCATTGCAAATTCGATTTAAAATATTTTTTATGTAATACGAAATACGCAAATTATAATGTCATCGACTAAATTCAAGTTGAAAGTACTGTAGGGAGGAAATTTGTCATATTGTTAAAATGTTAAAATGTTATAACTTAATTCACGTATGTAAAAAAAAATATATTTTCAGAAATAAAAAATTACATGGTTTGAGTTATTTGTATTCGTGTAGGAACTTACATAGGGTGGTTTTTAGTTTTTATCTGCTATATATCTTGCGAGAACTTCTATTTTCTTGTGTATATATATATATGAGCAAACAGTTATATATATATATATAACTCTGAATCGAAATTAAAATAAATTGGTATATATTTACTATTTAAGGCCATAATTGTATGTTATTTCCAATTAGAATACCTAACAATGGTCAAGGCACTTCGACAATGTCCGGTGCGGGAGGCAAGTCCAAGTCCAAGCAAGGCAAGTCTGTCCGGTTGAATATCAACGCTCGTGAGAGGAGAAGGATGCATGACTTGAACGACGCGTTGGACGAGCTCAGAAGCGTCATACCATATGCTCACTCGCCGTCCGTACGAAAATTGTCAAAAATAGCTACGCTTTTATTGGCTAAAAATTATATTTTAATGCAAGCAAATGCTCTAGAAGAATTAAGAAGACTGATCACTTACATACAGGTATACACGATAGTAATATTATTGTAAATCGTACACCCGTAATATTATTATAAGCTACACAAGTACAACGCTCCTTGTCGCATAGCGTTTTGTGTTTAAGTTTACTTTTTATTCTTATTTACGGGCTTATTCTATTTTCTAGGCTCAAGGAACAATGACAATGCCCCCAGGTTTTGATCTACAGGCTTCGATGTATCCCATTAAACCTTCATTGGCTTCGCCCAACGCTTCGCCAGATTCTCCACAGTCTTAACATGTTATACCAACGACTATTTTATAACAAAAAATATAAAAATATATGTATAATATAATGAAAATATGTAAATGATATGAATGAGTGAATTACAAATACTTCGAAGCAACATCACGTCGCCGAGTTTTATAATGTGATTTTCATAAATTATTATAAATATTAAATATATTTATATATATATACACATACACACACACATATATATAAATTACACACACACAATAATAATATTATATATTATATTATCATAGTTGTTATAAATACAAATCAAATTTATATTTTTGACCTGTCTGTATGTGAAGTAGGCGGACATTTGAAAAAACATAATATTTTATACATGAATGCACATCTTTGTAACATAATGTACTTACAATAAGCATAATGATTTTGTGTTCAAATATTCAGACTAAGTATTACTAGCCTCTTTTCATTGTATAATTATAACATAGATTACCTTTATATTCCACACTATAAACACGTTTATAATTTAAAAATAATAATTGCTTATGTTTTCTCGTATACATACAATGGCAGGTACAACTAAATTCGTGTAAATAATGATTGATGGCTTGTTAAGTTAAAAATATATTTTATTTTAATTAGCACCTAAATAGTTTGTACTTTATAATATGTATTAATTTAGCTATACGTACTGCCATGCATACGATAAACTATTATTTAGTTTATAGATAGGAAAATCTAGTCATTTAAAACTTAATATTATAATATATTAACGCTAAAACTTATTATTTGAAACTTCATAATTATATTGATACATTTTAATACAATTATTATTGACTAGACTTATATTGTAATAGAAATAATTTTAAAAAAAATGTATTTTTAATCTTTATCATATCCAATTCTTACACATAATATTATTTTATCAATTATTGTATACAATAAAAATACATTTGTCTCATGTTTGAGCGATTTTGTTTCTTTTTAAGATGACACTACACGTCCATAAATTGTTTCTATAAACCGTTTGCGACGTTTGCGTTATTAAAAAGAACTACTCAGTTTAGCTACAGTAACAGCTGAAAACACAAATTGATGTATAGAAAAACCTTTATTAACCGTCTTAAATGGGATCAAGAGAGTGACGGATAAAAGAAAAAAATTATTTTTATATTATTTATAATTATTATACCTACCTATATTAGTTTTAATATTATACATATTAGTGTATATGGTGATAAATTTAAATTATTTCGTTATTTTAGTTTGTTTATATGAATTCCGAGCTTTTTTCATAGATAAGTTTTTTAGTTTTCTTTAAGAGGATACCAGCGTAGTATTTGTTATCTCTCTCTCTAACCATACTATAACCATATTCATTTCTCAAATTAGAGTGAAATGGTCTATTATAAAATTTAAAGTTAAGACCATTTTCTAGGGCATCTCATAAGCGTTTTATTATATTTTTATTTTAAAGCGAGTTATGAGTTTTTTAAGATGTATAAACAATTTACAATTTTAAAATAGAAATAACTCGCTTTAAAATAAAAATCTAATAAAATGCTTATGAGATGCCCTATATAATGTGCTTAACTTTAAATTCTATAATAGGTCATTTCACTCTAATTTGAGAAATGAATATGGTTATAGCCATTTTTGTGAACGTAAAATTTGCTATGTTCTGCGTGGGTTAGAGAGAGATAACAAATACTACGATGGCATCCTCTTAAGTACATGTATACCCACAATACGGGCGTAAAATATTGTATTTATAATTAACGATAATATCGTTACGATATCATTATGACAGTGGGTGGCGTACAATATAAGTTTATGGATGAAAGAGTGATGGATAATCGGGTTTTACTGTACAAGGCAAAAGACGATATATTGTGTTATGTCGTGGCATTTTGTGTTGTTGTTTGATAATATGATTAATATAAAAAAAGTTAATTCAGTTTAAAAAATAAAAAAAACAAGTTAAATAAAGTTTCAAAAGCATATTTTTGTAAAAATTAAAACTCAGAGAATATTCTTTTCGTTCTCATGTAGAAACTTGGTAATTATAAACTGTAACTTCGGTGTTGTTCTTTTTCACTTTAAGCCGTTTTTTATAATAAATCATAATAATATTATTCAGCAACCAAAAATTGTATTAGTAAACCATTAATTGTAGGTTGCTTTAAATTAATATTTTAAATATATTTGAGATTTAAAATTTTTTCTTTCTTAGAATATTATTAAAATTTCATGAATCAAATATTTTTAAAAACAGGTGGGTTGTCCTCGTCCTTTTAATTGATTCTCTTAGAAGATCTTAAAATAACAAAAGAAAGTTAAGTAAATTGTTATATACCTTTGTCAATTAAAATAAAAAAATTAATGTGCATAATACGTTATACCTAAAATGTATTTTAATGTATTTTTAATTATTAACTGTTTTTATAACAAATTAAAAGATAATAATAATCATATAAAAGTAAGACTACTGATGAATGAACTCACATTTTCAAATAACCTAATTCTATTACTCTATCACTCAGTGTAGAAATATATTTTGTGGTAAATTTAGATTTGTATAGGTATATAACTATTTATGAAAAATTAAATTATTATCATAACAACTTTATATTGTTGGAATTTAATATTAAAAATACGTCTTAATATATTTATCATTTATTAGTTGTCTATACTATTTAGGTTGATATGTTATTTACCTATTATATCCTATAGGTAATAGTTTATTAAATAGTATTTTACGACTTATTATAGCGCATTGTTTATAAATTTTACACTAACCCATATTTTACAAAATAGTTAATACACTTATTAATAGCTTAACTAAATTGTTTATATGAGCTTAATGTTTAATATGTTCACTTGTTTGTGTAATTTATATTAATATTATTTATTTATTTTTCATACCTAAGTAAATAAAAATTAATAAATTTTAAATTTTAAATATCAACTTTATTTATAATTTAAGACTCTTAAATCTACTCGTACTTAAAAATGTACAAAATTTAACTATTACCTAATTATTTGTCTGAGCTAAATATTCCGTTAAAATTACAGCGAGATGTAATAATTATGCAATATTCGTAAAAAACTAATAATTTATTCATAAATATAATTTTATTGCTACCTTGAATAAATTATTTATAGAGAGTTATAAACATCACTGGATATAGGTACATACTATACAATTTGAAGTAGATATTTTTTAACAATTAATAAATGTCATGTTATCTATACTACTCGTTAATATATAGAAACTTAACGTTATGATTAAACACTTTATGCAATATGCATTTATCATATAGAACGTTCATTAAGTGTCTAATATAGTATTATAAAACGATTAAGCAAACTGCAGTCGAATGTCTTGTATGCAGACAAATATATAGACAAACTAAGATAAAGTGATTTGGGTGATTTAAAAGTGTGTGATAAATGTCAATGTTAAAATTTAAATATAGCAAACTTATTGTAAATTAAAATTGTGATATCTTATCAGCTGTTAAGATTTAAATAATATATTTTTTGTATAACAATTAACATATATGTCTAACCTAGAACCTCGCAATAATTTAATATTATTTTCCATTCAAATTATATCACATGTTTTTATTTTGTTTAAATATATGTCATATTATACAGTGGCGTTTCCAAATTTTTTTTGGGGGAGAGCGGTAGAGATTATTAAAAAAAATGTATATGTGAAACGAAAAAAATCTAGTATTAATTACATAATACACGCGCTACACTGGACTGAATTTATATATTATTTTTTTTTTATTTTCTGTGTAAACTGTAAAGTGTAAAAACACTATGTATTCTTTTTTCAAACTATTAGTATTTATTTTTTTTTTTAAATTACGATTTTTTTTTTTACTGTCAGGGGATGTTATACTTCCCCACTGGATACTTGCATACAATTTTAAAGTAAGTAATAGGTATTACTCATTAATTCAGTGCTCGGAAGTTAATGTATTTTTTTTTTTTTGAACTTTTTAGACGATGCTCTCCTGTCCACAAATGCGTTTCATTAGTATGTGAATCTGAACAACTAATTTTTATTTTGCATTTTTTGGTGTTTATTTCTTTTTAAGTCATTTTTTGACATTTTTGGGTCATTTTCTTACATTTTTAATCATTTTTACTGATTTATAATGAGTCATTATACTTATTTTCTAAGTTTTTTAATTATTATGTATTTTCACATGCATTAAATCTAGTTTTAAAATATTATCTTGTAATGTCATAAATTAATTGTTAAATATTTTTAAAATGAATTGTATTTCTATTGAATATGGTACCAATACAACAATACATTTGTATTAGGTAGTCTGTATGACTGCAGTCTCGTTAATAATAAATATTAAATCCTAACTAATAAAATTATTTTTTAATAATTTTCACCAAACTACTAAAATAAATAATGGTAGACTTTTGCAATTTTCATTAAATATATTTTATAAAATATATAATTTAGTTTTTAATACGTTGAATTCTAAAACTGTTTTATTTTTAATTAAAAAAAAAAAAACACCCTAGGCAGTATTATTTTGTTTGTAACAAATTAATCTTAACTTTTAAAATTAAAAACGGTTTGTCTGTATATACATAATACATATCAAAACGCGATATTGCCATATTATATTAGTAGAAGTTAGTTGATATAATATAAATCAATAAATGTTATTGCTCATCTTTAATCTGTACAAAAATTCGTTCAAAAACCTATTTTTTACACTAAATTGAATTATTTTATTTATATTTATATATTTATGTATGCATTCCTTTTCAGTACTTTTTTATATTTATGTAATTTTATTAAATATAAAACTTATTATATCATTAAAACATTAAATAATAATACGCTTGAAATCTCGAGTAGTCCCTACGTCATACACGTTATCAAGTCTTATAAATTTTATCAATTAGATCATTTAGATCCAAACAAAGATGCCTATTTAAAATGTATACAAAATAAATTATTAAATTAATTTTGTTTGTTAAAACAATTTAAAACAGTTTAGAAAATTTTTTTATTTTGCATTAGTCTTTTGTGAATAGATTTTATAGATTTAGCTGTTTTAAAAGACTATAACTTACGAACTTATTTTATTTTATGTACATTTTAAATATGTATTTTGTTTTGTTTGGATCCAAAATGAAATTTTAATAAAGATTAATATTGTATGTAACGTCACACTATACGTCCGTTATTATAACTTTATTTGACTTGGTGAATATTTTTCCTTTTACACATTTACCTTTTATGATTTCCAATGTTATTCAGAGAGGTTTCACTGTATTAAATTTAAAACTGTCGTGTACTGTAAAATCAAATATGTTATAATTTTGATTAGGTTTAGATATATTTTTCACTTTTTAAAAATACTTATGGATCACCAATACATCAGATCGGAATTTTGTAACCTAACCTGGAAGTGTACCTATTATTTATGATTTGCTTAAAAACGTATAATTTTATTGGCTGATGTGCGTTTGTACTACGGTGAGCAGACGTTTGAGTGGCAGGTGCAACAACAATTCATCTTCCACTTAATTTCGGACTCCAAACCTGGTTTCTTTTCCATAGTCGGAACAGTGGACGGTGCGTTACCCTGGTACCGACAAGTACGGTCCCGTGCCACCGGAACAGATTCAACACCTGGTGTACGAACTATGGGGGCTATAGCGGCGGTCGGACGTTTGGCCGGCGAACAGACGGAAGTGGGTTTTTCGGCTGCCGGACAGATAGAAGTTGGACGCTCGACCGGTGGACAAACGGAAGTCGGACGTTCAACCGGTGGACAAATGGAGGTGGGTTTTTTGGCCGGTGGATAGTTAGAAGTTGGACGCTCGACCGGTGGACAAACAGAAGTCGGACGATCGACCGGTGGACAGACGGAAGTGGGTTTTTCGGCCGCCGGACAGATAGAAGTTGGACGCTCGACCGGTGGACAAACGGAAGTCGGACGTTCAACCGGTGGACAAATGGAGGTGGATTTTTTGGCCGGTGGATAGTTAGAAGTTGGACGCTCGACTGGGGGACAGTCACAGGTCGGGTGGTCGGCTGGCGGCGATGGACTGACAGTAGTCCGGACTTCCGGATCGGTCTGCTGGTATGAGTCCCGCTTATAGACTCTATCAGTTATTATCGTACCGATGTTGATGATGATCTGTGACATGGCCCGATCTTCCGGAACACCAGCCGGGGGCTGGACCTGCAGATTCTGCTTGATATCTCGGTGATGAAGCTGAGGATGCTGCTTCCCTACGCGGTCGGCGGATGGTGGTTGTTGACAAACACGTTTTACCGGACCTCGTGCCGTGACCGGCTCTCCCGGGCTCTTCCGCTTGTCATCCGAGTCTTTTATCCCTACACGGTTGTCTTGTAGAGCTTTTATCCAGTCCGACACCGGCTGTGACTTTAAGAAATCGCATAGGCTCATTTCAGAGTTTTTAGCACGTTCGTCACGTCCGTCGCGTAATTTCAAAACTGCTGACGAGACCGGCTTTTCATTGCATTTCTTTATTATTAATCTGCAACAACATCGGTCTGACATGCACTCGTCTACGTCGTTTTTGCTCATCGTTAGTGTGCGTATAACAGTGTTTATGGTTTTGGTCGTTAGTGTTATACGGTAAAATTTCGTTAGATTATTTAGTACCTAAGTGGTTTCCTACTCGTGATTTTTCAATATTACACGTACATAGAATTAAAAATTAATTGTGTTTGTATTTATCTCGTAATAATACAACGTTGCTAAGATAATTCCATTCAATAAAAATATATTATTAGGTGTAATGCGATATTTTAGACTTGGCATAACACATAGGTACCTTAACAAATCATATTATGCTTTTATTTTCAGGATTCAACAACATATGTTAGATAATATGGATAGTAGTAGTATACATATTTTTTTATTATTTGGTCGTATAAACGGTTTAATCAAAATCAAATGTGAATAAATGTATTACTTAAGGAGATAATACTAGGATATTAAGAATAACCAGGTAATGTCTTTAGACAAGACTCACCATAATAATTGTTTATCTTAAAGTGTAAAAGCTGTTCACCTTACAATAATTTTACATCAACATAAAAAATATAGTCTTTATGTTTGATTTACGTATAAATGTGTGATTTATTTTTATGTGTATGATAAATAGACTACTTACCAGAATTTCAACATGACATTTAGTTATTTTTTTAAAAAAAACTGTAAATGATTACTGATTTCCATTGAACATACAATCATAACAATCGACTCAGTGATAGGATGAGAATTACTTTTATAAGACTTTAACTATTAAAAATATTAAACATATTAAAAAAATTCTAGTTTCAGTAGCTTCACCGACTGGCAAATTCATAACATGTAAAAATACCTAATATATTATAAAGTAAACAAAATAAATATTTCATGTTACGTCTCGTATACTTATTAGAAATATTTCATTTCACAATAAATGTTTGTACCTAATTAAATACTCTAACGGTTTGACAAAAACACAAAATGTTGTAACATAATAATTAAAATCGACTATTCTAATGATGTACTAAATATACTAAATATATGTTTAAAAGTATTAAGTGACTTTTATCCCATATATAAAATAATTAGTCCATAAAATTAAAGTGTTAAACGGCAACTTTCCTATCTATACTAATTTACTGACTATAATTAATTTAAGTTATAGGTTCATTAAAATAATTTTAAATGCGTATAATAATATAAAAACTCTAATTCTGATGAAAAAAAAGTATTTAAAGTGTGCCATTGGAAACTAACTTAACCTAACTAGTGAGTTCCATTATCTATCTGAGCAACCAACATCAAATAATATCAGGTGTGTACTAACATCACTGAACTAAATTATTATTGGTATAAGTATTTAGTTCAGTGACTAACATGTAATTTTAATTTACTTAAAATAAATAATTTTAAATTAAATTAGCAACCATAAATATTGTAAAAAAAAATCATTATATCATAAATTGTAGAAAATGAATATCATATTTCATGAAGTGAAAAAAATTGTTACTCATTTATATCGTGTACCAATGAAATATGATATAATTAATTGATATTGATATTTTATTCACAAAAAAATAAAATATTTCACCATAAGCATATGGATATATACGATTTTTTTTCTGAAATATAGTATACTCTTTAAATTCAAAGTAAAATATTATACTGTGTTTTTTAATATAATATAGTTATTTGTTTTAAGTTTAAAATTTAATAATTGTTAGTTAAGATAAAATGTGGTTTTAGTTAGGAAATGTAGAAATAATATATTAGAATAATAACAAACAAAATATTCGTCATACCTTAATATTCGTACTCCTCCGTATGGTTATGCGACTCACACCCACTAAAAAAAAAAAAAAAAAAAAAATTATGATTGTATAGTATGGTTATATTATATTTATTTATAGGTAGTTTAGTCAGTCACGAACCATAAAAAAAATTTCGCGACCCCTAAATTGGGAAGCACTGCCACAGAGCATAATAGAAGTGACAGCTATCGAGATCGCATTATTCGCTGAAAAATATTTTAGTCCACCTTGACATTTTGCTGTATGCTCGGAAAATAGGCCGTGGAGGCTCGGCATGATGTTGTAACCGTAACGTAGTTTTAAATCCTAATTAAAACATGTTCTATTCCGAGTTTTCGTTGCCAACATCATGTCGAGCCTCCGGAAAATGAAAACAAATCGATCAGCTGTTTGACAGCCACTTATATTATTATATAATATGTTCTATGGTCACGAGGTTTATAGATTCAGGTTGCCTCATACCGAAATTCCAATAAAAGTTTTGTATTCCGTCGTACAAAATTGATTGCTTACCGTAGCACGTATAATGTTTAAATGCTTATTTACACGCTTGTTTACACTGTAATGTAATTTTTTTATGTTCCTGGTAAAAAAAAAAAAAATTGTTTCATTGAGATTTTTGTTATTTTATATAATAAATTAGTTTGTTTTAATGGCAACCACGAAATTTAAAGGTGCTTTATGTTGTGCAGTCACCTTATTCAATAACTATCCGGGCAAAGCCAAACATACTGGTAAAACAGATTTTTCTTTTCAAGGGTGTGAAAGGTTTTTTTTTAACTATACAGGGGTGTATCATGAAGTTCTGACAAACACGAGTAATATAAACATTTTTAATGTTTTTTACAAAAAATAAATAATTCAAAATCGCCAATTTATAAACATATTGAAAAAAAATAGTTGTAACTTTTACAGTTTTTAATTTGATTAATTCGTTTATTACTTATAAACATTTAAATATTCGTTTGACTTTCCGATTCTGTGCAATTTATTAAAACCAAACTAAAAACCAGTAGTCAAAACGAAATTTTTATTTGTAGTTAATAGGACTAAAGACTCACATGCGTTGTCTCCGTCTTGAAAGTACAGCAAATATAAGCTCAGTAGATCACGTTTAGCACTGTCAGTTTAAAAATTAAAGTAGATCGACCTATTATAAAACTTGACGGTGAAAACATCATGTGTATCCATGTGTTAGTTTTTTTTATAATAGTTTAATTTTTTAGTAAGTTATGCATATAAATATAGCGTAAATTAAAAATACTCATAACTCATTTAAAAACTTATTTCTAACAAATTACTCAAAAAAGAAGAACAAAATTCTAACTTCACAAGCTCCAAAAATTTAAAAAACTGACGACTTAATTGTAGTCATTTAACATTAATTATTTTATATTATTGTACATTAATATATTATACTCTTAACTATATTTGAACACTTAATTTTATTTAAGTACAGTCTGCAAAAAATATAAATAGTACTTATAGTAATATATAGTACTATATTTTGGTACATAGTATAAGAAGGCGTAAGTTGTAATCTTCACAATTTAAGGTAATCATGACATTTTGTTAAACATATAACAAATTATTTAACCTATAACAATATTTCTATTTTTTAATATAATTAATAAAATTCTTACATCAACTAGAACTTATGGTTATGAAGGTTAAATACACCTCACAGAAAATATGCACATCTTTCATTCATCATGAATAAGGAGTATAACGATTAGATTAATACAAAAATGGTGCAGTTGAATTTCAGGGCGGATTATAATATACTGTATTATAAGTAGCTTAAAGCTACTTATAATTTGACGAAGATTTCGGGGTTATAACAATAAATGCATAACTTTTATTCGTTCAAATAAGTGTTCCACCTTTGCCATATAAGTATAAAACGCAGACATAGAAACATATCGTAATAATATAGTGTGAAAAATACGTCAATAACATCGTCACGAAAACAATTAGCAACACGAATGATTCGTAAGCCAAGCCGGAACTAATAGGCCGCAGAGAATGGCCAAACGACACATATGAGCCGATGGACTGAGTAAGGCACGCGGGAGCGATATAGTCGTGGATATTTAACTAACCTCGATTAGTATTTGGATGAAAATAGTCCATTCGGCTTATCAGACAATCAACAACAACAGTATTAATTAAATATTTTTATCATCAGCTATACTGTAGACTTTAGAAGTACCTTGATGTAAAACTTGAAATTTTTATTTTAGGGTAACATAAAAAGTACAGGGATATAAATTTAATATTATACGTGGACTTGGATATAAAAATAAACTACTATATGTACTAATATGATGTAAAATCTATTAAGAGTAATGCATTTTCAATATTGTATTTTATTAATATTGTCTTATTATTTAGCAATAATTAATAATAATTTCAAGTTATTTCGTATAGATTCTAAAACAATAGGACCTTATAATTATTCAGGGGGTATCCCAATTAAAATATTATGGTAAGTGAAATTTAATTATTTTTAAATCTATCTATAAATAAAAATCACTGTTTACGAGTAATGTTGACATTTTTATAAAAAAATATTTTGCTTTAGGTTTTTGTTTATGAAATTAAAATTAAAAGATACAATTTATAAACCATGAGAGTTATTTTACCAAAAAATTAGGTTAAATAAATTATCTTTGTAAATTAAATAAACATCAAGAGGTTAAGTTTGGGTAGATTTGGCCAGAAAAAAACTAATGTTAATACGAATGAATTTAGATCTTGTTGTATTGTTAACAACAATAATATTTATTCTATTATTTTCTAATATTATGTATTAACTTTATTTATAGAAAAATGTCTCCATTACAAGTATGGGTTGTATTATCAACAATGGTTATATTCAATCAGGCAAGAGTAATACACTACAATGACCCAATGAAAGATAACGGATTTATTTCATTGATAACAAATAACAGATATTTGGAAGATTCTACTAGAATTATACAATCACTTGGAAGTACAGATACTCCATTAACTATACCAAGACAAATTGCTACAGTGATCACAGCTAGTCCGAACATTATAAATAAAAATCCATCAATAACACCAGTTTCAAAACATACTCCAATAACCAAACTCATTTCTGTTTCAACAACAACAAATTCAAAGAATATTCCTAAAAATACAT
The DNA here is from genome assembly GCF_003676215.2 of Rhopalosiphum maidis. Lineage (NCBI taxonomy): Eukaryota > Metazoa > Arthropoda > Insecta > Hemiptera > Aphididae > Rhopalosiphum > Rhopalosiphum maidis. Next base: position 13,149,738 of record NC_040879.1, read on the forward strand.
CCACGTCTTTTAAATCAGAAGATTCAGATGATAGTATCCACTCAGACAACGAATCTTCTATGCCCGTTATGAAAAGTTCTATTTGGACCTTTTTAGCAAAACAGGTGATGAATATATTTGGAACTGCAGTTGTCGATCAAGCTGGCCGTGAAACTGTCCATAAAACAGTGAACTAATAAAAAATATATTTTGACTAAAGTATTTAAAGTACTATAAATGTATTGAAAATATTTTTATAATATCTTGTATCTACTTAAGTTATTAAAAAGTGAAATGAGTTTGGGAACATCTAAAATTGAGTTCTCCATTAAAATGCATTGCATTTTTACAAATAGGTATATATATTTATTTATTATTGTAATCGTTTGTGATTTATAATATAACAATAAATTATAAATTATACTTAATATCAAATTAAAATTTGAAATATTGGTAATTTATTATATATTGGATGTTTGTATCTTGTAGGTATACATTAATAAGGGTTAGATGATGTTAAAAATGAAAAAGCAAAAAACACTTCGATAATCGGAGTATATCAATCTCCTATCCGAACATTGAACCACTGAGAACTGAAAGTTCGAGCTACTGACGTTTAAGGTTTTGTCACTGTTTCAGGTATTCACTATTACCGCGGGAGTCCCGCTAAACTGTGACTAGTGAAGGGTTCGTCTCTAATACTACAGCTGTTGGTTTCTCATCCGGTAAATTGCCATTATGAGTTTGAGCGGAGCCGAGCAGAGTCCGATGTGGGTTCCACTCATCGTTTTATAGGGTTCCTGAACTAATTATACACCAGACTCCTCTCCTTCATTTCTGGTAACAAATCATCTATTGCCCGTCCAACCCTCTCTAGGTTAAATTATTGTCTTATCTTTATACTACTACCCATTTAATATAGTGTCCTGTCTAGAACATTTTTCAGAGAGAAAAGGTTATAGATATTTTTAATAGCACGTACATATCTTAAATGTATTTATTTCACTAGATAATAATTTTTGCAAATACAGATACTATATTATACATATTCAATAATTATATTTGTAAAAAAACAATAATAATTTTATTTGTCGTCATAAATTGGTCATAAAAGATAATTTAAAAAATAGTTATACACGTTACTTAATTATGAAAATAATAATAATTAGTACCGAATAGGCAATTATAGAATAAATCCTTGTCTTTGAGGTGTTAAAGCGAACCCAATCAACACTTTATTAGGTTCAACGTACATTTATTTTTTAATTGATAGAAAAGTTAACACAGTTAATCGATTTTCGCCTATTGTATTGCGTAAACATGTTTTGACACCCCTTAGAGTAGTAAACGTACTTTTTAAACACACAGGTAAGTAGCTAATATTTCTAATAGTTTTCTAATATTTGGAAAAAATCTTATATTTCCTAATAAAAATTCTATTATATTCGAAGGTTTTACTTCAACGTTATCTTTAGGTATTTTAATTTCTACACAAAGAATTTTGTGTGGCCAAATTGCGGCTCTTTTTATCGACATATGCGGCTCGCGATCTTATTTACAAAAACCAATATTTTAATTTTTTTTGCATACATTTATAAAAAAAATATATATTTTATTGTTATTATTATTATTTTATAATTTCATATTTCGTAATTTGATTTGTTTATCGGATGTTAGCTATCGTTATTAATTGTGTGGTATAAAAGTACAGATTAAATCATTTGACTCTTGATATAATCGCATTAATATATGTGGCTCACGTACAGTCATGTTGGCCACCCCTGCTATATAGTATAAAAATTAACTTTCATAAAAGGTTATAACATCTTTTGAAAGGTTTGGGAAACTCTCTAATACGACTTAATTTACTTGTTCTAAGCTAGTTATTATTGTTTTATGTCTTATATAAAACAATCTTATAAATTAAAAATGACATGGTCTAAAAATGAATTGAATATTGTGCATCTGTAACACTCTTCAGGTGATCATGAAGGAGTATTATCATCATGGTTTATTTGTTTTTTTACGAAGCCAGACACTATCACTTTACTTCTTATATCAATAAGTATTTGATTACTTGTGTTATATATTGCTTTAAAATTGGTCTCACTATTTTCACGGAGATTCCTATAAGTGCATCAATTACATATTAATGGAAGAACCTGCAAATTGTAAATTATAGTCCGTAAGTGTTATAATGTTAATTTATAAGCAAATAATTTTTTTTTTGTTATGCTTAAGTAATAAAAACTGACGATACATTATCCATGGTATTTCTGACAACAGTTTTCTTACTGTTATATTCTTATAATATCACTTAAATATTTTATCAATTGTTTTTGTATTTTATTACTAGTAAAGAGTGCATTTAAACTACCGTCCGATGTAAATACATTATTTTCCTTTCCATTTAATACAGACTTAGGCTGTTAATAGCAACACTAGATATATATTGTTAAAAGAGGTTAACAGTATTGTTTTTCATCGTTTCGTAATTATGTACATCAAAAATATTGTTTTCATTGTTAATTCGTTAAACTAATTAAAATAATAAAAAATTTATAATTAAAATTAAGTTAGTGTATTATTATATTAAAATGTTGTTATAATATAAAATTTCCCCATTGGCGTGATAACATACGTTAGTCGTCTATCTAATTCTCCATTTCCCATAAAATAGATTTGTAAAAATGTTGGTTCTTTATTTGTGCTTCATAACAGTGAACCGAGTGCATGATATAACTGACCTTGAATTTTAAATGTATGCATGCAATTTCCATGTCTTATTTCAGTGGCACTTGTAGACGTCATTTGAAATGCAGAATTATACTTCCATATATTATCAAGAAAAACTTTATAGTGATCATATGTGTTATTTATTTATTAACGAGCTAGGAGCCCAATATTACAAACAATACAATTAATAGAGTAATACATATGAACTGTTCACGACCGCTCGGGTTTATTTAATAAAGTACTAAACCTTAATTAACATTATTTAACTTTTATTTGCCAGTTCACCTATCGAGCGGCTACGACGCGTACTTACATATGTACGGTTTTATTGCGACTGAACAACGGCCGATCGCTTGTCACCGATGACCGCTTATCAGACGTATCTTATCTAAAATTTACATTGTACATTTTACAGATAATATTATTACATTTCCCAATTATATAAAATATCTCACGTACGCAACATAGCCGCCCACCTTGAAATATATAAATAATATTTCAACAAATTGAACAATAACAATATAAATCGATATAGAATAATTAATATACATTACAAATAATTTATAAAGAAAAGAATACATAAACAAAATATAGCTATAATAATTCGATCAATCACAACAAACTGATACTACAATAGTTGAACAAAATATAATTATTAACGTTACTAAATATAAATAAATAAACGATATAAAAAACAAACGGTTTTTTTTTTTTTTTTTTTTTAATCTTAATTGTTGTCGAATGGTAGCGGACAAAGGAGACGGACTGCCCTTGTAATTTCCCCAAAGTTCGTTTTTACGGACGCCGACCGACTTACTCCGTCACTTCCCGTGTAGATTTGGAGGACCCGACCGAAATGCCACTGCAAAGAAGGCAAAATTTGTTTCCCGTATTAGCACCACAGATCCTACCTTTAACTTTGGCCCCTTAGATTGACTCCATTTTGCACGCTCCTGTAGTTGACACAGATACTCTGTACTCCAGCCCTTCCAAAATAATTGCGAATATTGTGTAACTCTCCTCCAACGCTCTAAAGGCGTTACTGACGTCGTCGTTTCATCCCTTTCGGGTACGGAGGTAATAGCATCACCAATTAAAAAATGACCAGGCGTTAAGTAGGAAAGATCGGATGGGTCGGAGAACAATGAGGTGATTGGACGAGAGTTTAAACATGCTTCAACCCGAGTTAGTACAGTACTCATCCCCTCGTATGTTAGACAAGATTCACCTAACACCTTATATAATACATTTTTCATTGATTTAACCGCCGCCTCCCACAGGCCGCCGAAATGTGGAAACCGCGGAGGTATTAACTTCCACTCAAGTACTCAAGTACGACGCCGGCACGGTACCGTAGCTCAGTGTATTTAGTCGATATACCTGGATCGGTTGTGTCCGTTCAGGTCGCCACAGCGCACGTTGAAAATCTCACTGATCCTCGACGACTTAAAATTGGCGATACATTTTGTAATATCTGCCGTAAATACGTAATTATAAGTACGAAAGCGTATTAATATATATTTAAAATCGTCTTGAATAGACGGACCTTTAAGTAAAATATCATTGAGACTAACGCCCGTATCGGTTTTGCTTGACGCGTCAAACACGACCCGTAGTTTCGTCGTTGTACTACTGTCGTTACGCACGTCGTGGTGTGAAATATAATATTTGCCTTCTCCGTCTTTGTTTTGGATTTCTTTTTCGACGCGTTCCATACGTCCCAATGCTTCGTATTCTAACATAAATTTTACATAATCTTGTTTTAACTGTGTATCTCTTTGTAGTCGTTTTTCTAATAATAAAAATCGTCGTTCAGCAATATTGTATGAATTGCCCAATTTTGGTGCATTTACTTTAAACAGAAGTTGAATTATAAATCGACCGCTTTCATCCCGATTTATATTTTTATTATAAAATGTGTCTCGCATTCCTTTTCTTCTTTTGTGTACACTAATTTTGATTCGTATTCTTCTAATTTCCAAAATGTTGTAATTAACTGTTCTAAATCTGTTTTTTTATTCTCAGTTATTGATAGATTTACCATAATTTGATATCACACGGAATCAAAATATTATTTTTGATTAATTTTGACGGCAAATTATTTGTTATACGTTTCACTGCCAAACGCGAGACTGTTAATGTAAATTTTTTGTCTTCGGCTGCAATTGTTGCAACCATCGCTGACGATGCCTTTTGTGTGCTACCACCTATTCCGCATAAATCATGCTTCACATGCTTCTTTTTTAACTTTAGTAGTTGTACCATTTGCTCTGTTATCAAATTACTTTGGGATCTAGAATCTAAAAGTACGCGTCCCGAGACTCATTGCCCTGATTCACTATGCAATGACACCATCGCCGTCGACAATAATACCTTATCGTCTTGTATTACCGATGCATGTGCGCTTAACGATGTTGATGCTTCAATAACTTCACTTGTTGATGCATTTGTTACTGTTGATTGAACTGCCATACTATCTTCGATTACTGTATTTCTCCCTCCTGACAGGTGCAAAATGTGTTATGCGCTTTTTCGCATTTAAAGCAAAATTTAGCATTGCACTTTTTACTCTCGTGTTGTCGTAAACAAATCTTACATAACTTCAACTCCGTTACGCGTTTTATTCGCTCTGATACAGTCAAACTATAAAATTTAGGACATTTATAAATCGTATGCGCCGATTTACAAACATAGCATTCTAAATTTGACGTTGACGCAAATAATTGTGACGTTCCTCTTTTTTCGATATATTTTTTCTTGTTTGATGTCGTAATTGTACTACTTTTAATACTTATATTTTTTACGGTTTCAATTGATTCTAAAATTTTATTCCTCGACTCTAAAAATGTTATTAATTCAGATAATTTTAGCAGTTCAATACAATGCGCTCTCGATTCCTACTCCTTTAGTGTAATTTTATCTAATTTAATTGATATTATATGTATGCAGTAGTGGTCCTCAATTTATTGGCTCTTGACCTAGCGCCTCTGCATAACAGCATAACCTATCACGTATATGTCCAATCAGTGCATCTGTAAACTGCTTTAATTTTTTCGCCGAATCACCGTCCACCGTTTCGAGATCATATATCGCTTTTACATGTGCTTGGACCAACACCTTTTTATTATTGTAACATGTGATTAACGATTTCCATGCTATGGTATAATTATTAGCTGTTGTTTCCAAACATTTAATCGAACTTAATGCCTCGCCTGATAATGATTCGCGTAAATAAAAAAACTTTTCTATCGCCATTAATGACATATTGTTATCTATTAGTGCCAAAAATATATCATAAAATGATGCCCATTCTTGATAATTGCCGGTAAATACCGGTACGCTCAACGAAGACAACTTTATCGACGACAATACTTTCTTCATACACGCATTAGGTATATCGGTGTCGGGACTTTTATTTTTATTCTCGTCTTGCGATAAAATCGAGCCCGCTGCTATTACGATTTTCTCTGCTGTAGCCATAGTTTTAAAGTATAAGTCTTCAAACTCCGCTCTATACTTATTTTGTACATCGAAAATCAGACCATCATTGTTAATAAATACCTACGTAATTCAATTTAACGAATTCCTCCATATTACGATTTTTTTTTTTTTTTTTTTTTTGTTGCTTATTTGACTTCGTTATATGGAAGTTTTACTGTATAATGAATATTTTAAATTTGAATAAGAAATTATTGTATAGGTATCTACGAAAAACAAATCCGAGTATAATGCACTATGTACTACCGACTATAAAAGTCATTAATTCTTATAGTATTATATAATTTATTAATATAGTTAATATTATTATAGTTCATAGTAATAAACTAATAATTAATAATAATGTTTTCCATTAGAAATATGATAAAATGTAGAATTAAGCTTATTATCTTCGAACAAATTTCATATTTTATCATTATTTATAGTTATAATATAAAATATCATATGTTATTAACTTGTAAACTACAAGTCAAATCGATAAAATACTATGATTAAATTCATGATTTGTAAATATTTTGTAGTTAAATATTGTAGAAACAAAAATATAAACTAAATAATTACAGTGAAACTTCCATACAACGAACTTCTATTTTACGAAATTTTCTGTTTAACGAAATAGGTATTTTTAAGAACTATGACCTTATGAATTCCTACATAATTCTATTTAATGAATTCCTGCATATAACGAATTATTTTTATTACTTATTCCACTTCGTTGTATGGAAGTTTTAATGTATTATAGAAACAATATAAATAAATTATAATAAATAATTTTTTTTAGTAATACAATATATTACTTTATTACTTTATCATGATAGCGATGACAAATTTATAAAATGTAACAATCAAAATAGATTACATTTTTTTAATATTCATGTAATTGCAAATACCCACAATTATTTTCATTATTTTTAATTAATTTTATTTTATTGAATTTAACAGATATATAGTTTTACAGCTGATATACAAAATGGTTATAAAATTAAAAGTTAATTTTTATAATAAATTTAAATAGATTTAATAACATTTTATTAGATAATTATTATGAATTATCGTTCATTGTACATTTTATTGTTGGATGTCTAATACATTTATTTTATTTTCAAATTCATGTTTAAGATATTATATGTCACTATATGTACAAAATGTTACATTTATACCTACGGTACCTAGATAACATTTTAATGCTTACAAGTCTGCATGTATCGGAATTCATTATATAATAGGTATAAGTATAAATTATTAAAAACCAAATTGTCGAATATCATTTTATTTTCATATTTCGTTAATGTTGTAGATCGGTATTAAAAATGTATATCTTTATACAATACGTCATCAAACATAACTATGCAATGCTATAAAATTGCTATAGCCTATAATGTGTGTTTTTCATTTAAACTTTTTAAAGACATAAAATTGGATAATCATAAAAGTCGATAAAAACAAAAAAAATTATTTTTAACTAGTGTTAATAAATTGTATTCAAATAACAATGTGAAAAATTACTCATTTTAATGTCACAACAAACGTATTACGTTATCTTTATGAACAATCATTGTATTTATTCATGGATAATAACATTCTAATATACTTATATACTAAGTTAAGATATGAGCTTATAAAAAGAAATGTTAAATGCATAAAGTAATACAAAAACTCTAGTTATAGCAAAAAAAAAAAAGTATTTAAAGCATGCCATTGGGAACTAGCACGTCACTAGTAAATTCCATATCAGCTATCTAAGCAACCAACACCATAAAACCAGGTGTGTACTAATATATAATTTTAATTTACTTATCATAAATAATTTTTAATTAAATATACAAATATAAATATTGTGAAAAAAATCATTATACTCGTATAATAAGCTGTAGAAAATAAATGTCACGTTTCGTGAAGTGAACAAAAACTATTACTTATCTATATCTTTTGGCGAATACCTATTAAACATAATATAATACATTTTTATATAATTGATATTCTATTCACGTACCATATATTTACCATAGCCATATGTATGACTCATTTAAAAATTTTTATTTCTGAAATTAAATATACTCTTACAATTCAAATCAAAATATTACACTATTCTTATATAATTATAATTTAGTTTCTATACACAATATATAACATATTATATTCGAGTTTTGGGGATCTATTAAAATATTTGGGGGGCAAAGCCCCCGTAAGTCCCCCCCAAATATCCACCTTTGGTTATTTCACATAGCTTCTTTATCTATAGGAACATGGGAAATTATAATTCATGGGGTATACCAATAATATACCAATAATTATAGGAATTTAATTATATCTATAAATGAAAAAAAAAATTGTCTACGAAAATTATACGTTGACATTTTCCTAAAAAATATTTTGTGTTAGGATTTTGATTATGAAATTATAAGTTAAAATATAAAAGATACAATTTATAAATTAAGACAGTAGATTTACCAAGTAACAGTTATAATAAAATTATGTTCGTATAAATTTATGAATACAGCAATAAGAAAAAAATGTAATTAAACATTTTATGGAGGTTAAATCATGGTAGATTTGCCTAGAAAATAAGGGTAAAACAGGTTATAAGAAAAACTAATGCTAATCCAAATAAATAATTTTGAGTTTGTTGCATTGTTAAGAACAATTATGTTTATTTTATTTTTTTCTGATATTATTTATTAACTTTGTTTATAGTAAAATGTTCCCAGTGCAAGTATGGGTTATGTTATCAACAATGGTTATATTCAATCAGGCAGGAGTAATGAACTACTTCAGGAACGAAGACATACGTACCGCCATTACAATCACTACGAAGGATATTTCTGAAATTACACAAGTTCCAATAGTGACTACTGTTGGTCCAAAAAGTACACCTGAAAATCCACCCATACATTCACCAACAACACCAGATCCAAAACATACTACCGGTGTTACACAAGCCTCTCCAGCGATTACTTCAGAATCAACAAATATTCCATTAACTACATCAACGCCAATTCCAACCACAACCGCTTCAAAGGATATTTCTGAAATTACACAAGTTCCAATAGTGACTACTGTTGCTCCAAAAAGTACACCTGAAAATTCACCCATATATTCACCAACAACACCAGATTCAAAACATACTACCGGTGTTACACAAGCCTCTCCAGCGACTATTTCAGAATCAACAAATATTCCATTAACTATATCAACGTCAATTCCAACTACAACCACTTCAAAGGATATTTCTGAAATTACACAAGTTCCAATAGTGACTACTGTTGCTCCAAAAAGTACACCTAAAAATACACCTATACATTCACCAACAACACCAGGTTCAAAACATACTACCGGTGTTACACAAGCCTCTCCAGCGATTACTTCAGAATCAACAAATATTCCATTAACTATATCAACGTCAATTCCAACTACAACCGCTTCAAAGGATATTTCTGAAATTACACAAGTTCCAATAGTGACTACTGTTGGTCCAAAAAGTACACCTGAAAATTCACCCATATATTCACCAACAACACCAGATTCAAAACATACTACCGGTGTTACACAAGCCTCTCCAGCGACTATTTCAGAATCAACAAATATTCCATTAACTACATCAACGCCAATTCCAACCACAACCGCTTCAAAGGATATTTCTGAAATTACACAAGTTCCAATAGTGACTACTGTTGCTCCAAAAAGTACACCTGAAAATTCACCCATATATTCACCAACAACACCAGATTCAAAACATACTACCGGTGTTACACAAGCCTCTCCAGCGACTATTTCAGAATCAACAAATATTCCATTAACTATATCAACGTCAATTCCAACTACAACCACTTCAAAGGATATTTCTGAAATTACACAAGTTCCAATAGTGACTACTGTTGCTCCAAAAAGTACACCTAAAAATACACCTATACATTCACCAACAACACCAGGTTCAAAACATACTACCGGTGTTACACAAGCCTCTCCAGCGATTACTTCAGAATCAACAAATATTCCATTAACTATATCAACGTCAATTCCAACTACAACCGCTTCAAAGGATATTTCTGAAATTACACAAGTTCCAATAGTGACTACTGTTGGTCCAAAAAGTACACCTGAAAATTCACCCATATATTCACCAACAACACCAGATTCAAAACATACTACCGGTGTTACACAAGCCTCTCCAGCGACTATTTCAGAATCAACAAATATTCCATTAACTATATCAACGTCAATTCCAACTACAACCACTTCAAAGGATATTTCTGAAATTACACAAGTTCCAATAGTGACTACTGTTGGTCCAAAAAGTACACCTGAAAATCCACCCATACATTCACCAACAACACCAGGTTCAAAACATACTACCGGTGTTACACAAGCCTCTCCAGCGACTATTTCAGAATCAACAAATATTCCATTAACTATATCAACGTCAATTCCAACTACAACCGCTTCAAAGGATATTTCTGAAATTACACAAGTTCCTACAGTGACTACTGTTGATCCAAAAAGTACACCTAAAAATCCACCCATACATTCACCAACAACACCAGGTTCAAAACATACTACCGGTGTTACACAAGCCTCTCCAGCGACTATTTCAGAATCAACAAATATTCCATTAACTACATCAACGTCAATTCCAACTACAACCGATTCAAAGGATATATCTAAAATTACACAAATCCCTACAATGACCACTGTTGATCCGAAAATTACACCTGCAAACCCACCCATATATTAATCAATGACATCACATTCAAAAGATACTTCAATAACTACACCCACATCTGCTTCAACTATAACAAATTTAAAGAATGACAACCACATCTTCTTTTAATATAAAATTATCAACATTGAAAATAAATCTTCTGTGCCTTTTATCAAAAGCTCTTAGATAGGCTTTTCCCAGAAACTATTGACGCAATTGAGAAGTATAAGTAAAAGTGAAAGTTTTCATTGTATGCATTATACATAAGATATATTATTTCGAATAATGTATTCAAGATAGACTACAACATTGATAATACAATTTTTTTCTCTTGTTCTTGATTTACTGGCATCAAAAAAGATTGAACAAATTACACAAATCATCCTAGTGACTACGTTAAAATTAATAGATACTCAAAGAACTACACCAATATTATTTCCAGCCAAAGCCTATTCAAAAGATACTTCCAAAATTACTCAAATTAGTTCAGTGACCAGTCTACTCAAAAAGTACTCCTCTTCTGCCATTATTGATTCAAATCATAATATTAAAATTATAATTGAATCTTCTAATTTTATATCCATTTTGATAACTCTCGTAGGCTTAAAATGCCTTTTAAAGTGCTTCCTTTTTTGTCTTTTATAGATACATTCAATATATTTTCAAGATATAAATAATTTCAATCCTTTAATTAACTACTTTTACTTTATTGCTAAATTAAAATTTTACTAAATGTACTAAAAACCAAGCAATAATTATACAAAACCCATTGTATTACTATCATTGTATAATATTATGTATGTATCCATATGTTTGCCATACTCACCTAAAAATATTTATTATTTCACCTCTTTGTAGTGTCTCTACTGTATTAATATTATTATTATTATTACTGTATTTACTTTAAAATTTGTAGCAAAAATAAACAACACTTTTATTTTATTATTTTTTTTATTATTTTCTATTGTTTTATAATAAACTACATGGTTATTAGCTTACAATTCTTTGAAGAAGTGTATTTAGATTATTTAGATATGTGGATTGATAGTTACATTCAATTTACATTATATTAAATTGTGAAATTCAATTTAATTAATTGTATAATATTATATTTTACACCTACGATTTTAAAAAATCGGTGTTGATAGTGCAGCAAATTAAGGCTTGGTAATGCTATCAGATGCCGAATAATAAAAAAATTCGCATTTGTTAACGCATGATATCGAGGCAGTGTGCTTAAAATGTAAGTACTAAGAGACATAATATTTTTAATTCTTCTGACTTGAGTAAATAATATGAATTCACATTCTTGAGTTAACATGATTTAATGTTGGTCTTCCATAATTATCTAAAATAGTGAGTGATCAATGGACTAAAAATTCAATTTATGTTGCAAAGCATTAATTTATGTATAAGAAGCTGGTTTTCGAAATTCAGAAATTTCACGTAGTGTTCTGTGCACCAATACAATTTTTTTTGTCCCTTAGAATTATTATAGATCATTTGAAGTATACATGTAAAAATAAAAATAAATGTTTTATGGAATCAACCGGTTAATAGAATCAAAATTATCTAAACCAATGTAAGCACATTAACCGGATGCCAATATATCATTAAAATCGCATTAGTTAAATCGTTAGATATAATGCCAAGTGATAATATTTGAATAATATTAAACCAGAAATAAATAACTAATCATAAAATAAAAACAAACCGGTAATCACAATAAAAAATTTGTAGATAACCGGTTGATTCCATAAAACATTTATTTTTATTTTTACATGTAAATTTAAAATTAAATTAAAGTAAAGTAAAGAAATAATATATTTTTAATTTTATTTGAGAATCTACTAATTTCATTTTCATATTAGGTTGATTCTATAAACCTGCAGTGATCACATTAAGCAGAACTCACTGTATTTTTAAATATATTTCATTTCATTTCTAGTTCTTGAACATATTATCTTATTTTGCAAAAATGTTGGTGATTTGGTTAAGATACGATGTAAGCCTATTAAATAATAAGAATTTCACTCTAAAACATTTTTGTTTATAATTTTAAATAATTTTCCATTGATTTGAAATTTTTTTCTTGTAATGCCTTTAATACTCCCGTCGATTTTACTTTTTATTTTTACAATTGTAACTGATTCAAACTGTATCCCTATTAATTCACTTTTCAATTTCAGAAAGAACCAAAAGTCACATGAAGCGAGATTTGGTGAATATGGTCTATTGGGGTGTTATGACAGTTATGACACTAATGTTCGATTTTTTGCTCGTATTTTATTATCTAGTTCGACTTAAAGTTAAACTCTTGTCGTTATTACTTACAATTTGTTTATTCATAATTTTAATTGACAATACAGTAAGTTTTACCTGTCTTCGTACGTTTAATTGCTACTTAATTATCTAATCGAGAACCAAAGGTCACCGTAACGACGATGCTTTGGAGATAGATGTTAAGTTTGTAGATTAACTCGCAGGTGCCAGGTCGCAGCTTATAATATATGATTATAAATTTAATAAAATGATAAAATCTGTATAGTATTTATAATTAGGTACTATTCTTTAGAAAGGTAATGATTTGCAATGGTGGTCTACTAAAAGTTGATCGTAAAATGTTTGGGTTGTATGGCCGTGTCTCTTTTTTGCCAGTGTATGTGCAGTGTGCCCCCCAACTAAGTAACAATACGTTTACTCAATACCGAATTATGCAAGCGACAATTGGACTTTTTTTAATGAGAAACAATCAGCGCTAATTCACGTAATTTGTATCATTTTATTCTATTACAGCATCGATTTATATGGACAGAAGCGAGCAAATTAAGACGTATGCATATTACATAAAGTATATAATTTTTACATATAATTTTATTGTAAATTGTATTTGATAAAATTATCATTCACTTTCAAAATCTGTAAAAACTAGGAAGTTAATAGCATAATTTTAATGGTATCATGTCTTTACGCCAACGGTATCTACGTCGACAGCATCGACGCCGACAGTATCTAGCTACGTCGACGGAAAAAATGCCGACGAGTATCTACACCGATGGTATAAAACGAATGTATTTCTATGGGACTACTTCTATTTTAATATTTGCATCTATAATGATATTCTCCAGCATTTTTAAATATAGAGAAGGGTAACCCCTGTTGCCCTGTACCAAGGTTTCAAACTGTATACTTTAATTTTATTTTTAATATTTTTAATTTTTATTTTACCCATTAAGTTAATATGTTGCTATTAAAATAATTATTATTATATAATTTTATTGCAATTATTTTAAATAGTCAAATCAATTACGTATGTAGATAATGGTTTTAGATAATGTCATACATTACTTGTAATGTATTAGTATAATACGATACACCCCTAACTTTCCAACCTTAGTAATCAATGGTGTACGTAAGTCCATACACGATACACATAATTGCATATTCAACGCGTGTGGTTTAGGTAGTAGCAGCTGCGTTCTGGAGACGTTCACACTAATTTTTCAAATGTTTGTTTATTACTTACTTTTTACCTATTGATTCCGCTGGTTATCAATCTACTTATACAATTAAGTTGATTAAAATTATATAATTCAGTAATCATTAAGTATGGTATTATTTATTTTAACTAATGTTAATAAATTGTACCTACTTAAATTATAACAAGCAAAATTACCCATTTTAACGTCACAAATAACGACGTAACACGTTATCTTTATGTACTACAATTTCATTTGTTCATATATACTAATTTACTGCGTATAATTAATTCAAGTTATGGGTCCATAAAAAGAATGTTAAATGCATATAATAATATAAAAACTCGAATTACAGAAAAAAAAAAGTATATAAAGCATGCCATTGGAAACTAGCATGTCACTAGTAAGTTCCATCACATATCTAAGCAACCGGCATCAAATAATCAGGTGTGTACTAAAATATAATTTTAATTTACTTGAAATAAATAATTCTTAGTTCAATAATTAACAATCATAAAAATTGTTATTTCATAAATTGTAGAAAATGAATATCATGTTTAATAAAGTGAACATAAGTTGTTATTTATTTATGTCATATACCATTTAAACATTATATAATTAATACAGATATTCTATTCGAGAAAAAAAATAATAAATTCCGCCATAAGCATATGTAATATGGATGTATACAATTTTTTTCATATAATTAATCAATAGTTAAATTTATTTTCTTCCTAGTCAGAGGGTTTCCACACTGATGGACCTCCCTCCATACTCGACTTCACGTGTTCATCTTAATATTAGTTATCAAATTTAGACATTATACATAATATTACAGATTGTAAATATATTTTTATTGTTAAATAAATAAAAAAAAGTAAAATATACACTTCCAATTCAAAGTAAAATATATCATTGTACTTTTTAATATATAATATTTGTTGGTTTTAACTTTAAAATTACTTTCAACATTTAGTGAAGATAAAATACTGTTTTATTTACAAAAAAAACCAAATGACACCTCAAAAAAATATTTACATCTAACAAATAATATTACATAATACATTTAATTCGTATTATAATTTTTGAATGAAAAATAAAATAAAATCACAACAGTATTAATTAGATATTTTTATCATCAGCTATAGGTATTTAAGGTTTTAGACGTACCTGGATCTAAAACTTAAAATTTTTATTTTAGGGTAACACAAAAAGTACAAGAATATAAACTTCGTTATAAATGAACTTAAATTTAAAAATAAAGGTCCACTAGTATGATGTAAAGTCACATATCCGATGATAGTATTCAGAGTAATGCATTTCCAATATCGTATTTTATTAATATTGTCTTGTTATTTAGCAATAATTAATAATAATTTCAAGTTATTTCGTATAGATTCTAAAACAATAGGACCTTATAATTATTCAGGGGGTATCCCAATTAAAATATTATGGTAAGTGAAATTTAATTATTTTTAAATCTATCTATAAATAAAAATCACTGTTTACGAGTAAATGTTGACATTTTTATAAAACAATATTTTGCTTTAGGTTTTTGTTTATGAAATTAAAATTAAAAGATACAATTTATAAACCATGAGAGTTATTTTACCAAAAAATTAGGTTAAATAAATTATCTTTGTAATTTAAATAAACATCAAGAGGTTAAGTTTGGGTAGATTTGGCCAGAAAAAAACTAATGTTAATACGAATGAATTTAGATCTTGTTGTATTGTTAACAACAATAATATTTATTCTATTATTTTCTAATATTATGTATTAACTTTGTTTATAGAAAAATGTCTCCATTACAAGTATGGGTTGTATTATCAACAATGGTTATATTCAATCAGGCAGGAGTAATACACTACAATGACCCAATCAAAGATAACGGATTTATTTCATTGATAAAAAATAAAAGATATTTGGAAGATTCTACTAGAATTATACAATCACTTGGAAGTACAGATACTCCATTAACTATACCAAGACAAATTGCTACAGTGATCACAGCTAGTCCGAACATTATAAATAAAAATCCATCAATAACACCAGTTTCAAAACATACTCCAATAACCAAACTCATTTCTGTTTCAACAACAACAAATTCAAAGAATATTCCTAAAAATACACCTACATCTTTTACAACAGAAGATTCAAATGATGATGATTATGATAGTATCGACTCGGATGAAGAATCTGCTAAGCCCCCTATGAAAAGTTTTTTTTTTCTTATTCCATTAGCACTACAGGCTATTTCAGTTCTCAATACAGTATTAAGTTAATATAAAAAAATTATTTTGATTCAATTATTTAAAGTACTATAAATATATACCAAATATTTTTACAATATCTTGTCATACTTGAGATATTATGAAAATAATATCGGTCTTTGGGAAAATTAAAAAAAAAGTCCTTATTAGAATGCATTGTATTTGTAAATATATCTCTCTTAATCTCATATTAACTTATGGCACCCAGTGGCACCCACACAAACATGTTTAGTGGAGTCCATTATCTTCTTAAAGAATAAATAAAAATTAAAAATAAATATATATATATATATTACTGTGATCTTTTATGATTTAAAATATATCAATAAATTATATTCAATATCAAATTGAACAGTTTTATTTTATTTCTACTATAGGAGCACACATTTTGAAATATTGGCAATTTATCATATTTTGTATGTTTGTATCTTGTATATATTCATTAATTATTCATTAAATTGTTTCCTAATCCTAATAATTTACTACCTAGTGTATACCGTGTTGATGGCCTGAGTCTCAGTGATATTGAAGTTTTGTAAACTGCTATTAGTGTCATAATTAGGTATAAGCCCTCTTCATTCCAGATAGAGTGTCTGTAAAACACTCTCTCCGTCAGTAATTTTTGGAGATCGGAGTACCTATACCTAAGTCTGCTATCCGAACCTTAATGTTTCCTTAGTCTTCCTCTTAGTACATTGTAGTTGAAAGTTATTAGTTTGTAGTCACTCGTAATCGTGGATTTGTTACCCTTTTGTAGTTATTTATTTTCATCGTGGCTCTTTCTGACTCGAGTGTCAGATTGGTTATCACTGATACTAAAAGTAGGCATATGCCTACTGAAGGAAACATCTCTAGGTTTAATTGTCCTATAAATATTTTTAACGCTCCCCCAGTTTTTTAAAATACATAATGCGGCATTGCTGATAAATAGCAGAATTTTGTTTTAAAATTACGTGTTTCTAAAAAATATGATTATAATTTGAATATAAACAAAATATAATGCATTAACCTAAACCATACTTTAAACATCGCATTTTTTAATTTTATTAAGGGGTGTAAGGTTTTAAAATTATGTGTTATGACGATAATAATAATAATATTAAAACCAACTTCAAGCAATATTTTCAATATTCAAATAAATATATAATTACAATTTGATGACTATGTCAATACTACGGTATGATTTGTGTGTTCGTCTATTTTAAAAATTATAAGCCACTATTTTTTATTTATCTGAAAATAATTTGAGAAAAGCGCTTTGGTAATTTACTGCGCACTTGTAAGTTGTAAATATACAGGACTCATATATTTTTTGTGAATGAGTTAAAAATAATAAAAATTAAATTTTATCAAAATAGACGTACATAAAATGATACTTTAATACTCAAACACAGATTTGTTCGCTTTCATGATTATTCAAGACGAACACAATGAAATGAACGATGATGTAGTCACCTATGATATGTTTCTTACACTTCAGTAGTTTCAAGGCCAATTTATAAAAAGGATAAGCAAATTTAAATAACTTATTAATTCGTATACCTGGATATAAAATCTGAGTACTCAACCCGTACGGATATTATATCATATATTGTTTGCTCAATTATTTCATGCAAGACCGTATGACGTAGGTATTTTATTAATAGTTTAAAATGTAAATAGAAATCTTGCTCGTGTTTAAACTGTCTGGGACTACAGTTTAAACCGGATGAACCTTTATAAATTATTTTTGGGACGAATTGACAAAAATATAATTTTAATCTCAGGTTATCTACATTGTATTATATAATGGTATAATATTATGTTTGTATAGGGAGAGATATAGTTACGTGAATACGTCTGAAAGTATTTGCTATAAAAGGTTCCTCCGTGATAGACTACATAATATTCTTTTGCAGTATTTATATTGACACTGTGTGTTATTTAGAATCGTATTATTAATAAAATAAAAATTTATATCCATGATTTTATTTGTCTAAAGAAACGTTTTTCAGCCGGGGGTTTTGTGTACCCCCAGAGCTATGTGAAGAGGTATAAGTAGGTACGCAACAAATAGTGTAATGACCGAAAAAATAAAATTAAAATTCCATGTATTTGAAATGGTTTGTTATTTATTAAATATTTAATAATTTAATAATTCATTGTTAACAACAATTTTTTTTCTCATTATAAACAGCTTATTAATCGTACATAGTGCAATGGTGAGAAGTCAAGATGTACGTGAATGAAAAAAGGATAAGAAACGCTGGTTTAAAAGATGTATAAAAAAATATGGATAATACGTCATAATATAATAAAATTATATTGCAGTCCCTCCTTGTTAAACATTTACTATGGCATGTTACAATATTTAGTTTGAAAATAATGTATGTAAAATGAATCTTAATATTATATTATATCCCTATAAACTTGTTTAACATAACAAAATAAACCCATTTCTGATTTGATATTAAAACAAAATGATTCTTGGAAATGGTTGTCTTAAGACTACTTTCTTTTAATATATCTATTGAGATTATTTTGGAGCCTCAGGTAAAGTAATTGATTTACTTATCTAAATTAACAACCGTTAGATATTTTGAAAATAACGATCGTTTCATGTTTAATAATTAATAAACGTATTTTCAAAGTAATATTTTAAATAACATAACAAAATATATTTAATAATTGAGATACCTTAAATAAAATCAATAAGAACTCAGTTCATTGTTTTTTACGTTTAATACTGTTTTTTAAGTATAAAATGTATTTTGAATGAATATTTATGGTTTACCAATTACAAAATAAATATTAGTAAACTAATGTGTGTGATCAAAATATTTAATTCTCAATTTCTTGGCATGCTAAAAAAGTGGACGTCTGAACATTAGTTTTAGATTTTACAATAAGTGTCTCTATTATAAGCGTGGTCGGTAATAAGGCAACATTTTGACTACCTACCTGCTACACGTAAAATAATTCTTTTTATATTTTATTACCCAGGTATTAGGCTACAAATGTATAAGGCAAAAATATATGAATATATAACATTTATTCATTTTAGTACCTTTATTATTAACTTTATTTTAAATAAATAAACAATATAAAACGAGAATTAATTATTTATTGATTTATTTTTAAATAATGCAATACAAAATTAACAAAATCAAATCTAGTGTTGCCTCTTCATTGTAATTTTTAATGTCATTAAAAATATTATTATTTCAAATTAAAGTTCATTTCTTGGGTTTTATAATGTTATGTTTCTTTATAATAATGGTCCAACAACAGGGTCTACCTGTTAATAATTTAAAATTTTAGGTTCCTAGTTACTCAACTCCCAGGCGCTCGACTATATTATTTGCATTCCATGAAGATACCTACATAGGTCAAAAGTCATAACATCTTTAATATTTAGGTCTAATAAATAATAAGCATATTCACACCTACTAATATATATCATATATTTAATAATGAAATAGTTTTCTCTTCATTAAAATATGTATAAATATGAAGGCAGATAATTATAAATATAATTAATATGTGAGTTATAGTATATTTTATTAATTTCATTAAGTACATCATAATTTTATATAATTAAGCAATCAGTCTTCAACGATTTTTACTTTTTCTAAATGAAATAATTTATTATTATTATTTAATTACTTCAGCTAGGCATTTTACATTTTGAAATTAAATATTACCATTTCTCAAAATATCGCATACTACTGTATATTAAAAGTAATAAAATAAAATAAGTACACGCAGAAAGAAAAACAATTAAACTAAGAATTATAACGTTTTCTATATTATTTTTATTGGTACATAAAATTTTAAAGAAAACACAAATTGACAAGAATAACTTAAGGCTACTGTCAGTTACAAATGAAATAACAAATAATAAAGTTTTTTTTTTGGAATTTAAACATTTTCTTTTGTTTACAAAATTGAACAAGACACATATTTCTAATGAGTCCTATAGAGGAAAAAAATACTTTAATTATTTGTGGTATCAATCAGAATCATAAACGAATTAAAAATGCGTAGTTCTAAATAATATTTTTATTTGGATATTTAATAAATTTGGTAGGTACCTAAGTGTAAAGTGTGTGAAAATGGTTTATGTAATTTAAGGTTTATATAGTCCGTATTATTAATATATCAATATAAATTACTTAAATGTTGTCATCTAATCATGATAATATTTATATATTTGCTATAAAATAGGTTTATGCATATTCATTTTATTATACATAATACAATACAAGTAACAAGACGCGTGTACCATATTTTGTTTGTTCTTCATTATCACGGAGCTTTAAAAATTCTAACTATTGTTGATTACATCATCAAATGTATTGAATAATTTAATAATTTTTAGTCTACTACAAATACGTGTGCCAAAACAGTCTCTGTTCATCGCTAACTCCATAGTCCATACCTACTGTATTTCTATCAGGTCATTGGTAATTATATAAAATAACTTTAGGTGTAATTATAAATTACATTAAATTTTACTCTGTATAACTAAGTGTCTTGTCAAATCTATTATCAAAATCCTTTTGTATTTTTCTGTTTGATATTTATCTTTCACTTATACGCTGTATCGTGAAAGGCGTTTATTAATGTTGCAGCCATGTAAAATAATAGGAATATTAAAAAAATAATTACCTATACAATAAAGAAAAATAATATAATTAAATCTGACACGCCGTCTTCAATTAGTCCATTTTTCGTGTTCGGCGATTAATCACTGAGTTCATATTTGACACACTCAATATCCTCAACATCCATTACAGTAAATTACCTAATAACGAAATATACTAAAACCCAAAAGGTAGCAATGTAATATTGCCATTTTTCCTTTTAGAATCTGGTTGGTGCGATGAATGTATTGATTTTACAATGATGTGGTTTTCTTTGTGTTTGACTGTCATATTACCTTATTTTGGGGAAAAAAAATGTTTCAATTTTAAACTTTGGGAAAGGTTATTGATACAAAACTATGGGTTGTTTTATAGTTGAACCTTATAGAGAAGAAGTGTAAGAAATTAAAAATTCAAAGTAATTTTCTTATTAATTGGGAAAAACAAACAAAAAGTTAAGAAAAATGATAATTTTTACACTAAAAAAATTGTTGAAATTTCGATTTCATTATTTTGTTATACCAAGTTAAAAAATAATTATCCGTAGAAATTTGAAATTATTTTCAAAATATTTTTTCATAGATAATTAATATTTTCAACTTTTTTTTCTAACGATAAATAAAAAATACTTTTCTTTGTCAAAAACCTTGAAAATTTAATACAAAATATCTCATATAAGTTATCATTAATTTATCTTCTAAATGAAAAAGTGGAGAAAAAATAGACAAAACGTTTGGATAAGTGTTCAAAGTTAAAATTTTAACTAATTTCTTAAAAGTCGCGAAAATAAGCCAATTATTTTGAAATCGAAAATGTTCAATAAATCTAACATTTGAAAATGTAATATAAAATATATTATAAGTTTTCAACTTAAATTTAAAAAAATACTACGTATCAAATCAATTGTTTAAGAGCGATTTAAGTTCATTGCATATTCACTTATAAAATAACTATTTTTTCTCAAATAGTTTTTGTTATTTTGTTGTAATTCAAAAATAAATAAGTCTAGATTCTTAGAAAACAGGGGAAAATATAACTGTCTGCTGAGAAAACTGTCTATTAAATCAGGTTTTACTATATTATAATTTAAAATAATATATAATAGTGTTAAGTAATGAATATCAAATATCAAACAATTAGATATAATAAGATTTAGTTTTTACATTAATGAAAAATGTCAATAAAATAAATTTTCTGGATTTATATAACCCTTATTCACATCATTATTGAAATTATCTCCTCTCTATTACCAACATGTTACATTCTCACACTCATTATCATCACAGCCAATAAATTATTTCAGATCTTCTAATTAAAGTATTTATTAAGCTAGTAATCAAAGTCGTATAATGAATTCGTTCTAAATTCACCTCCAGGTTAGGTGATGAAATATTGGTTTATTTTTATAGATTATGAAATTTGGTATCACCCCACTAGCCATCCAAGGTTTTTTTTTAATTTCAAATGATTTGTGTGAGATGATTTCAACAAATAAGTGTTTTCGTTCTTTATAATATTTATAGTTTCATTTTAATTCATTCAAATATTTTAAGGAATACTGACACAACAAAATATTAAAATTTAGAATTATGATAATTTTTTTAAACTTTTTTTATGACGTATCTACTGATTCCACTAAATCATTTTTACGTTACTGTTTAGTGAGTCATATAATAATATTTAAAATATCTCAAACATTTCACTTTCAAGTAACGTTGTTATTGTACGAATGCTTATCATTTGAATGAAATTATGTTTTTTTATTTTATGTACTTATACAGTTATACTTCTATGACTACATGTACATGATATAATATATAGTGTATTTGATACTGAAAAACCAATTTGACTTTATGCGAAAAAGGATTTATTTTTTATAAAAATGTGTTGTTTTGAATTCAAATATAACAATAGCCATCAAATATATGTCAAACTGTTGCTCAACTTTAACTATCGTATGGGCAATGAAATTTAAGATGTGATTGTCAAAAAATAAATGGTACAGCACTACAGCTTAAAAATGCAAATTTTGTCAATCAAAATATACAGAGTAATTCAACAGTTTTGTTACAGCCGTTTTAACATGTCGATATTCAAAATAGAGAACAATTTATGATACGAAAGTCTTTTAATTTAGTCAATTTAGAAATATCTAAAATGATTTGTACATTTTATAATTTTTATATATATTTTAGAGTGGTTTTGAGAGGTTAACTTTAGTAATTTGAATGGGAACTTATTATTTTTTAACAGACAAAATGCTGTAACATAAATTTTGAATCATCCTATATACTATACCAATCTACTATATATTGCAGTAGGTACAAAGTATACTAGTAGATAAAAATAATAATTACTTAATTATTTATTATTATTTATTATATATATTGTATACATAAATGATATATCAGGTACTTAGTAATTGGACTTTGTCAGTAACATATTATATAGTGGCGGACTGGACGACTGGTATCCCGGTGATTTCCCTGTAGACCGCTGTTCGTATAAAATATATATTTATTAATATTGTTATTCTGAAATTATAAATTAAAATATTACCTAATAAGTAATAAGTATGTAATATTATTAAACTTACTTATTGTAACAAGTTTAAAAATAGAATCTCAAATAGTTATTTATTTTATTTTGTTTTATATCAATTAATTAAAATATTTAAAAATTTAAAAGCTAAATTGTGTTTACAAAAGTATATAATAGTTATATATAATATATATATATATATATATATAAAGGACTATTAGTGTACTGACTACTGAGGGCTGCTAAAATTATGATTTTCCTGGGCTGTTTTATTCTCCCAATCCGACACTGATTATATACATTTATTAATATAATATGAATATAGTAAATATAAATATTTTTAAATAATTCCTTATTATGTAATTACAAAATTATAATGCATTCATTTCGTTTTAACCTGAATAGAATTTCTTTATTTCATTAAAATATAAAATCAGTAAGTAGGTATACATACAAAGTTGTTTTACTATGCTATACAATTTTCATTGATGGCATTAATACAATAATATGTTTAAAAGAATCCTAAACTATTTAATTCATTTTCCAATGACAATAAATCATAAGACATAATAATTACATCATGAACGTCAAAACAATTTTATCTACTTGGATACAAGATTAATAATATTATACCTACGTAACTTTTTTTAGCGCGTATTACATTCATTATTCGTTTATCAACTGTTTGATAAAATTATCCTATAATAATTCTTAACATAACTATATCGTCTATATTCTATAATATAACTTTTGACTTTAAAAGTATTATTATAATAGTCTACTTACTAGCTATAACATAGTTGATGCATTGATTCAATATATGATTTTTTTTTTTTTTTGATTAATTTTAGCTAGAAATTGTAATAGGTTCACATACTCCATCAATAATAGATTTAATTATAGATTTTGAAAAACCCCTATACGTATAGCAAATGAGTGTTTAATGTATAAACATAAATGCTATAAAAATAAAAATAGATTCGTTTTTTAAACATTGAATATGACAATTTAATATAAATATATATTATGTAAAATAATGAAATTTTATGTTAAACGGACAGTTTGCACTATCTATTGTTTGAGTTGCATATCGCGGATACTTTGTACGGTGATAAAAAATTGGTAAAATTCGTTTTTATGTTGCATGTTTTTGCATATTTTGGGTAAAATGCATATTATTACATGTATTGAATAAAATTAATATTATTGTGAAAAATGCATGTTTTATAGTATTTTTTGCAATTAATATTTATACTTTAATATTAATATATCGTATTTAATTTGAGCCTTGCTGATTAAAGTATAAAACTTGGTAAAAAACCAAGTCAAACCAAGACAAAAAATGTCAAGCATAAATTTTCCAAATTTTCAAATATTAAATTAAAAATATTTCCACTATTGAATGTGAATTATAAATTTTATTTCTAAATTATATTTTATTTTATTTCTCAATTGTATTATAAAGACAAACAGCCAATCACTGATGTATTTTAATAAATAAATATTTTTTTTGTAACTATATTTTTGTGTTTATCTTATAACAATTTAAATACATATATTTTTGCAAATTTTAGTAAATAAAATGCATATTTTACAATTTTTTATTGCATACAAATCCTAGCCCTGATTATTATTATTATTTATGTATGTTAACATTGTTAACTACCTGTGAATTGTAATAACAAATTACGTCTGACATTTCATGTCTTAACATTTGTTTTTACCTAAAATAGTACAAACTGTCTGCAGTTTTCATTTTTTTTGGGTGACCGTACAAAGTGTCTTACAACCAAATTGTATACATGCAAAATAAAATTACTACTTACCATAGGCGTGCGCAGACCTGAATTTCGGGGGGTGCCTACAATTTTTTCGGGTCCCTTTCTTAATTTGGGCCTTCTCTTAACAAGACATGTACATATTATAATAAATTATAATGCACGAATAAATAATACTTAGGTACATTATATCATATATTAATCAGTGGTATTACTAGTATCAAGTAATACAATATTTCATTAGATAGGATCTAAAATCTATTTTATTTTATTTTTTTTTTTTGCAAGACAATTGCAATATTTATTTATTATTTTTACTTTTGTAGTCAATAACATTTAGTTATTATAATCATAAAAAGTTTTATCACACAGATTTAAAATATCTTACGTTGTTTTTTTTTTTTACGACATATTTTAGAAAAAAATACTTTTTTTATTCTAGTAACATAAAACATTAATTAAAATATGGGCCTCATATATTATATGCTATAGCCGCAAGAGGACTTAAATTTTAGGGCTCCAATTATATATCGGGGTGTGTCCAGGTACACCCGGAACCCCCCGTGCGCACGCCTATGCTACCTACATTAGGATACGGTAAATTGGAGAACTTTCCAAGAACCACATCAGTTAGAAGTTGGATTTAATTAAAGTTTATTATATTATTGTTTTGATATTAATAATAATAAACAACTAATAAAATACTATTACACTAATACCAACCATCCCTTGTGTGATTATATCAGAGTGAAATATTTGATACAAATTCTTCAGATGGTATTTTATTTTTTATTCTTATTTTGGTCATGAAATAACTTCTGGAATTTTGTGGAGGTAAGGTCTTTTTTCAGAAAAAATTCATTTTTAATTCTAGTACATTATAGATTTTAAATAACATTATATATAAGATTATTTAGATTTAATGATAATTAGATTGTTAAACTTCAAAGTTCAAATTTGTTACTTTAATCCTTCAATATCGTTTTACAAAAGCCACTAATTTATCAACCATCATATTTTCGTTTCATCTAAATTATGTTTTTGTGTTTTTAATTCTGTAAATATTAATTTAATTATGTATGCATTGTATACATGTTTTTACTTAAAAGTAAATTAGTTTACGATATCATGCACTATATATAATATTAAATCTTAAATATAAAATTATTTACAAGTATAATATACAATAAATTAAAGTTCAAAACTTGTAGATACTTGCTATAATAGGATTTACAAATGTTGTTTTAATTCATTTTATAAAATCTAATTATGAACTAAATATTTCTCTTTATGTAATAACATAAAATAACATTATATGCGCACTAGTGATGAAATTGTATTATAGAAGTGAAGATAAAATTATAATTTATAAATAACTTTAAAACGTAGACACCTTTTGAAAATCAAAGAACAGTAAATAACTTCAAACAAGTCATAAACACCGTGACGGCAACACCCGTGTAAACGGAGAAGGTAAACCTAAATTTCCATAGTTTATTAATACTCACTTACAATCTTTTTATTTTTATCGTTTGAAATTAATTTTGAATATTAAATATACGAGTTTTAGTGAATAATCTCTTTTATCTTGTACCTACAACAGCTGTTTAAACAACGTTGTTTTTCATCGTATACTACAAAGGCGGCCATCACCCTAGCCCCCGGGCCTACCCAAACGCTATTTCTATTGTGACACGGGGTATACATTTAGACCTTCACCATTGTCTCTTTATTAGTACTTGTGCCTCCGCATAATATTTTCGACAGACAGAAAATCAATATGTACCTACTCAATATATATTGTGTTGCTTTTATTTTAAATAGATACCATGTTTTAATATCAATCTTATTATGAGATGTGAATTTATAATGCTTATATTATATTTATAACATTAAAACACCTTATTATACAACTCTACAGAAATATTTCAAACTTAAAACACTTATGTTTTATTTTTTACTTAAAAATGGGTTATGAACACTTTTAAATTTAAATGTTTTATTTACTTACAATTATTTATAACTTGCATTTAAATTAAAATATGTAAAAAATAAAAAACTAAATCCATTAATATGCAACAACGCTGTTTTTATGTAAGAATTTTGTATGACGTAAATTCAATACAATGGATTCCGTTTAATGTGGGTACGTTGGAATTAGCCCTGTTTGCCCACATTAAGCAGTTGCCCATAAAAACCGAAATTGGTTAAAAAAAAAAATTATAATATCAAAAAGTCAACAAAAAATCTTTCTGAATGAATTTTTATTTTTTTCCGATTAAAATGTACTTATTGTAAAAAAAAAAAAGAAGATGATGGGAAAAATATTTAAAAAAATATTCAAGTGAAACTACCCCTAAAAGTTGATCAAGGGTTAATTTGGGCACAAAATTAGCTTATGGTACATTTCAATAAGAACCTTCCCCGTGATATAATCTTCCATTTTTTAAAAAAAAAATAAGACCGTATAGTAATTTCCGAGAACATTAGTATCAAAAGTTTATTTTCGATTTTATATAACAAGAAGATTGTAATGTGGTAAAATGGTATTGTGTAAGTATAGAGTTTGTACATATTACCCTTTGTACCTTACACTACAATTACGTTTCTACAATTTACTGAAATACCCAATAACGCATACCACCCGAACGTATTGTCACTGCAGACTGTGCAAATATGATTTTACTCTAAAAAAAGGTTCCTTACCAAAATCCAGAAAATCTTTACGACAAATTATTTATCTACTAACCATTTAATTTTGGATGCTTATTTCCTTTTTATTTTTCTAAATTTTTAGAAAACGTATTTTTTACTTATTAATTAATTTATTGCGATAAGTTACATGTGTTTTTTTTAAAAGCAGGTTCCTTAAAAATCAGTTCACCCTAGTGTAAAATTGTTTGGTGTGAATAAATATTATATAGGTGTATTTTTTAGTTATACGTTTTTAATATATTTAACAAAATTTTAAATAACAAAATTCCAAAATTAATAATCATTAAATTAAACATATTATTATTAATTTTTTAAATTTAATTTTAGGGAAGATAATATACTATATTTTATAAAAATACAATAAACTTTTAATGTATGATTATTAATTATATTACTTGTGCTATATATCAGATAATAATCATGAACGTATTTATTCGTTAACACGGATTATGATGTTGAATGTTAAATGAATTTCCTGAACCATTTAAAGACTTAGAGAGTTTCTTAAAATTAGAGTAAATATTCATTGCAATTAATGTTAGAAGAAACCTAAATGTTCCCAAATTAATTAAAAACGAATAAAAGGTTATATAATATTAATATGTAGCGGAAGTAACAAACTGACTCAGTAAAAATTGTTATATATTTTACGCAACTACAATCGCCATTTTAACAATCATAGAACGTATTACAATATATAACCATCACCTAACATTAAGAGTTACTACTTATAGATATAAAATATATAAACGTGTATTTATACGTAAAAAATTTTATTTATAACTTAATATTAATTAAATATACAACATTGATAATGGTGAATATAAATTTCTTGTGTTGATGAAATTGGTTAGTAACCTCCAAAGTGATAATATAATTCAGCCATTACAAAAACGATAAACGGTTTATTTATATTGAACAAGTTGGTACAACAATATAACTACCTACTGAAAATAACTATCTAAATCTTGTTAAAAGTTAAAATTGCAAAACACAAATTGATTTCCACGCGTGGTAATAACCGTGGACGTAATATTTTAACAAGTATATAATAATTGACTATTCGCAGTAGTGGAGAAAACGACACAACGCTTTCAATTTCGTTTTATTTTCATTCGAACAGGCTTAGCACTCTGACTGTATTTGTTTTCTGAATTAACCATAATACAAGCATTTAAAGAGCTGCGTGTTTTAAAATTGCTTTTCTCAAATTGAAAAATATTTATTATTATAACACCAAATGTATAAAACCTACTGGATCGTAACAAATTCTCCTTAAAATGATGACAATAGAACAACGAGCACATGATATTGTGTGACACAGACGCTAGACACATATACTAATAGGTACCTATTGTTTTCACAGTTCAAAGTGGCAAAGGTGGCAAGTTAAATGATGTCATAAGATTCTATTACTTAGCAAAACGTTTTATTTTCTTAGCTTAAAACTGCAATATAAAAGTTTCTTGAATATAATGATTAGCCTGCGCAACACCAGATTTAGTGTCGGTCCGGCCAATTATTGAGCCCCGGGTGCATTCATTTTTAGTGGGCCACTACGCTGTATACTAACAAAAAAAAAAAAATGGTCTGTCTTTTAATAAAATAAAAATAAAATAATTTTATTTTTGATTAAAAATTATTTGTAATTATACTTATTAATATAAATATATATATATAATTAAGTTTTAGGTGATTTTTAATTTATACACACAAAATAGGAAATAATTAACCCTAATGCCGAATAAAAAATAATATTAATACTAATTGAACGACTGAAGTATAGCTTAGAGTTACCAACGGGTTTAAATTGTATTAATTATTTTATATAAATTTGTTTTTGTAACTAATAAAAATAAACCTATTTTGTCAATTTTATTGGTCTTCAAATTCCTTATTTTTTATAACTGTTTAACATAAATTCGATAATAATTTTCACTTACTGTTATTCAAAGAAGCTTTGTGAATATATTCCGCAAAAAAAATTTATTTTGGGAGTAAGTAAACGTAAATAATTAGATTTCTATTTATTATTGATACAACTAGAGGCTAAATAATTATACAAAACAATCAAAGCACTTAAATTCTTCATAAAAAAAAAGTGTTTTTCAACAAAAAATACGTTTGAAATTCAATTACTTGTTCACTGTTGTTTATATTTTCAATAAATAAAACTTAACACAATAGTAAGTAGAGTAAATAGAATGATTTTATTTATAAATATGTATCTATTCAAAAAACGATTTTGAACAAATCTTTATTTGTTTTGTCAATATTTTGTTCAAACGTGTGCTTGCACACAAATTCCTTAATTATTTTATAATTTTTTATTATACCATCAAAACTTATACAATATAATATTGTTTTATTCCTCGCTCATGGTAATGCGTTGTTACAATATATTGAATTTTTAACTGCGTCAAAAATAAATTGTTAACTTAATAAACGAATCAAATACTAAATCTTTAATTTATTTAAACTTTCTAATATTTTTTTTTAAAAGCAATAATATTACGTCATCATCAATATAATTATAAAATAGTTATAAAAAAGTCATGCGAAATAAAGCTTTGTTAGATCTTTTGCCGTAGTATTTTTCAATTCAGATTAATTTAAATATAAAATGTTTCATTACAATTGGGATTTATGTATATTGTATATATATATATATATATCTTTTACATTTTGACGTTATAATACAATTTACAACATAGTAAAAAATAATGAATGGAAAAAGAAACAAACACTATATGCTTATGTTTTTTTGTTGTTGTTGCTATGTTGTATTCTATTGCATACAACATACTATTACTTATATCACGCACTTAAGATTGATGTATTTTGCGATAGAATGATAGGGAGAATGTCAATTGATTTTATGTTGGATTATAAAGGAGTGTATATACATAATATTCAGATATTTTCTTTGAAAACAGGAATTCGTGTTTATTTAAAATTTTGGTGAGAATTTCGCTCTATATTACGAGCATGTAAGACATATAGGTAGGTACCAAAAAATCTTTAAGTTACCTTCCTACTTTTTCCTTTTGAATAAGCAATCTGATACTGATTCGTGTTTAAAATAAATACACATATAGCCATATAGGTAAGCATTTATATTTCAAGTTTATAAATAAAAATAAAAATAATCTTATCAACATATATATAAAAAAAATTATATATATATATAAATTTAAAATTTAAAAAAAAATAAACAAAGTTTAATGTAAAAATATGACAGTCATTGAGCTGAATTAAGAAATTATTCCTATTATATAATATCATAAATGTGACAATGTGAGTAATATATGAGTAACTTTTTCTGTCTGCTACGCATTCACGCCTAAACCGCTGAACTGAATTTGATGAATTTCTGTACAAAGATAAATTAGTCCTTAGGAAAGAAAATAGGATAGCTTTTATCGTAAAAAAAAGGTTTAAAGGAGTTTAAATAGGAGATAGTTTGTAATCTCGCTTTGTAATTTTTACAATAATCCTAATGTGTAGTGATAATCCTACCTATACCAAATGTTAATAATAATATATGATTAAAGGCATTTATATTAATTTTAATATTAGGTATATTAGTATAATTTTTCCCAAAAATATTGCATTCATTTTACTATTGATATTTTTTAATTGTTATCTATCTAGTGGCGCTGAAGTCCGTGTTAAGGATAGATCATGGACCGATCTGTTATTTGAAAAATGTGACCAGTAAACCATATTACAATATCAACATTTTAACTTTATTTAGAAAATATATATTAGGGTTCCTTTATAAAAATGTATTGGATTATGAATTTAATATAACCTTAGATAGGCCTTTAAAGCTCTTAATTAACTATCAAGTAGTAATTTAAATATTTAACTTGGTATAATGTGTATTATGAAAGCATAGCTGTTTGTTATACGAAATACGTTGTATAAACGTTATACGTTTTGTATAAAAATGTGTTAGTACTTAATAATATAATAGATAAGATAATCTAATATTTTTTTTCTTTTGTACATCTACAATTCAGTAAAATCGTGTGACCTATTAGGACAGGTTGTATCAGTGACGTTTAAACACAAGATGCTCAAACCCCGATGGAATTTAGTGGACATTTTTTTTCTCACTAATTTACAGATACGATAATAATATAATATTTTGTTTAAAACATATTTTTATGTGATATGTACACACATATATGTGTATATATGTATATAATTATATATATTTTTACTCCCCACTCTCAATTGAATATTTTTATACACTAATGACAACCGCGAAGTTTTGAAATTGCCCGACTACAATAGAAAACTAAGAAAACACAAGTTTGAATTACGTTGGTCTGTGCGTTTTTGAGCACAAATATTAATATGATCGAATTATACTTGGAACCACACACAATAGGTAGTTTACCTATATATTATCGTCAGTATATGGTTTCTGGTTAATGTGAAAGATAAAATTGATAGGTAATCCTTATAATAATTATAAATATTAATTATTGTGTATTATACAATAAAGGAAGGTCATATTTTTTATTTAAAATAACTGACGACAACGGGTAATTAAAGTAGTAATTAATAACTATCAATTAACAATATATATTTTTTTTATTATTTGGAACAGGTGATAGAAATAGAAATAGAAATTTAAAAATGGAAATGTATAATACATAATAATGTAATATTTTATATTTTGTGTACACTCCAATTGAAATTAATATTATTGTTTATTATAGTTCTCACTAGGATACGTATTTGATATAATAAAAAAAATCAAAATATGCATTAAAAAAGGGAAAAATCAACCATAATTTTTAAAATTTGAATAATAATAAAAATAAAAGAACTAAATAGAAAAAAATGAACGAATTGAAACCTATTAGTTACTAGAAAAATATATGTTCAGTATAACTATACCTAACAGATATATTTATATAATATAAAATAATTTACCTATTTAATATTAATTATAACAGAGTAAACATATTTCCTATCATTATTTTCAATATTTCAACGAATGGGAAAATATAAAAATACGAAACATTATTCAAAATATGTAATTATTTGTAAAATATATTTTAAGAAAATGCATTTACTTCAAAATATGTGAAAATGTATAAGTATGAATATGTTTTATTATTTTATTTAGGGTGTTATGAAAAGTAATCATTTTTAATTAGAATTATAAAATGTAAATTTATAAAATGATTAATATTTATATAAAAATCCATGCTTTAGTTATGACTAATTAAATTAATTTAATGTTTTATATTATGATAAAAATTACATGTAGCCCCGCTACATTCAATTAATAATATTTATGAAAATATAATATTTTTTCATTTTTAATAGAAACAAATTAGAACAAATAATGTGGTCTAAAAATAAACACGATTTTCAGTATTTACAGTTTCATAAATAATTCAAATGAACTATCATTATGCCGTTTTTGCAAAAAAAAAAATTAGATACTTTTTAATATCGTTGAATACTCCCCGATATTTGAGTAAAAACAGCACCAAATATAAGAATTGAAAAGATTGATACTCGCACACACCGAATACAGACGTATACCCCTACTCATCGGCCACTATTCGAACAGCACGTTGCCGTCCTAATAGAATTATCCTTAATTCATTCGACAAACAAAAAGATAATATAATAATATTTATATATCAACTGTACTATCCTAATGAAACTAGGGTCAGCGTTTAGGAATATTTATGAAAAAAGTGGAATTGTGGTTAGTCCAATTGTTGAATTAAATTCAATACATTTTAATTGATGAAAATCGTTCTCACTGAGCTTAAAATATATAAATCCTTTACTACGGTTTCTATACTATTTAAATTTTTGATTGAAAAGTATTTGCTAATCTAAATACATACTGACAAATATAAAAGTTAAAAATTAAATTAAAAAATATGCATTAAATTATTGAATTAACAATATTCAAATACTAGTTGCCAATGTGTATTTAATACATATTGTTACATTAAATAAAATCTAATTAATCTCAATTTCGATACTTTGGTTAATTAAAAAATTACAAAAAAAAAAATAAACCTTATGTATACTTGTAGACAATATAGATTAAACATTTTTTAATAATAAATTAATTTAATTAAATAAACATTATTGCAATAATTTTATTATTATTAAAACATGTATGTAGGTACAATATTTATGTAATATATGTAAACATTATAACAATAAGTAATGATAAATAATAATACATAAAATAATATTGTACAAGCCTAATAGTTAAAAAAAGTATTATACAATTTCAGTTTTTATGAAAATAAATATACAACGTTATTAAATATAGGTTCGAAGACAAAAGTCTTTCCTATCAGGAGAAAAATTTTGTAGTTCGTATGTGTTTCTATGATTAAGGGATTGCCACGGTTAGTCCCTAAAACCATATTTGCCTCTAGGCATATTATAACATTCAATGCGGGGAGACCATAGCTTAGGCGATATCTTTTGACCTATATCGCATGTATTTGGATTCATTTATGGGTACTGATAGAAAAACGATAATGTAAATATTATCTTAACACACACATTATAATTGTAAAAATATTAACCATGTGAGGAAAGTTGTCTTATTACATAATCCAAATTTTTTAAATGAAGCACATACATTTTAAATATTATATCATACCGATAAAAATATTTTCAATCAACAATATTTATAACAACATAATTATTTTTTTTACTCTTATAATATTTATGAAATTCGGACTACTGTACCTACTATATATATATATATATATATATCTGAGATCGAATTAGTCTACTGTACTACCAATATTAATTTGATACCTAGATACCTGTAAAAACCCTCAGGGTCAGGGAACCGACTAGAAGGCAACCCCGGTTTTTCAACTTTAGTATCAGTATCGTTCATTATAAAATACATAGTTTTAGGAATACACAAATTTGCTTTGCTCAAAACGTAGTAAACTACTAAATTAATTAAAATGAAAATTCATTCAACACAAAGCTACGTTATATTAGTTTTGTTAGTAAAGTTAATATTATATTCAATGGCAACATACCCGAATGTCATTATATATTAATATTTTTACTTTTCATAACATCATATGATATACCTTTTCTATGTTTTACAAGTTTGAATATAATGTTTACACTAAAGTCACCAAAATGTCCAAAATACCGAAGTATAAAATATATGACCATATATACCTTTTTAAGATTATAAATTGTGTTTTTATGTCATAATTTAAACATAAAAATAGTAATAAAATTAATCATAATAAATAGA
The DNA here is from genome assembly GCF_003676215.2 of Rhopalosiphum maidis. NCBI lineage: Eukaryota > Metazoa > Arthropoda > Insecta > Hemiptera > Aphididae > Rhopalosiphum > Rhopalosiphum maidis. The sequence goes on from NC_040879.1 coordinate 13,185,349, forward strand.
ATTCAATTCTGTAAAACCATTTGAGTTTATACTAACTTCGTTTCTAGGCTGTTGTAGTAGCCGGATTAAAAAATTTTAGTTAAGATTATATCAAACTTATATTTTTATTTCTTCAATTTATAAATTTTTTATTTTGGTATTTTCTTCAAGGAATTAAAAAAAAATATTCATCTATGAATAATTAATAACCTTTAAAATGTATAAAACGTTAAATAGTTAAACATAATTGAAATCCAATTATTCTAATTAAATATGACATTGTTAGTATTTTAGATTTAATTGTCTAATTCAGTTTCTAGTAAAAAAAGCGATATTTTTATTATTTCAAATGTAATGACATATCCACATGCATAGACGCATAATTTAGGGGGACTTGGATGGTGCTTAGCGCCTCCAGTTTGAAATTAGCACCCCCAAATTGTTTAGTGTTAATTTTAATTTTAATAGTAACAGGTATCTATAGCTATAAAATAAAATCATAAAAAAATATAGATGGGCTTCAATACCCCCAGTTTTTCATTGAAATTCTGCCCCTATCCACGTGCATTGTGCAGTGTGCTAAGTATGTGGACAGTGCAAATTCCACATAAGCAAAAAATGTTCGTTTACTTTTCATGTCACGCATCTAATATACTCGAATTTTGAATTTTTTGTGAATGCACAATTCTTGGCCAAATTTTGTTAATGTCAGTTATACAAGTCTTCGGAAAAATCAAAATTTCATCAGATTTAACATGCCTACAATTCAAATCAATAATTTAGCTACATACGAACATAATCCCAATAAAACATTTACTTGTGTATCATTAACTGATTATAGGTGATGATAAAATTACATTTTTTTTATTGGTAAAAATATATGTGATAACATTGAATAAAATGATATTAACGATATCACTTGGTCGTCTCCGTGTATGTAATTTTAGTATATAGCGAATAATTTACATGATTTTGGAGAAATTATTCATATTTTTTACGTTTTTAATCCCCGTGTAAATGATGTTTTTTTGATTTAAAAGAATATCAGCGAAAAATAAAACGTCCCTGATCGTAATTAATATTTTCAACTGAAATCCATTTTTTGGAATATACGAGTATTACAAAATAACATAGAGACCTTAAGTTTATTTGAATTGCCCTTGAATTTAGTAACAATTATCTCATGATTTCTTAAGTTAAATTATGGGTTCACAGTTTATATTTTTACACTGCAATACTTAATATAAAAATAAAGTGTGAAAGTTCTTCTTTTTATTCATAAAAATATTTAATATTTTAAAATTTGTTAAATTATAATAAACTATCTGAATAACCCGGCTTCGCTCGTGTATTAAATAATCGATTCTTATATAAATTGGTTTGTTTAATATAATTAAACTTTTAAAAGCCTAGTCACTTATACATAATATTTTTTATAATTTAACTTAATTCATGATATTTATAACTGAAATGATAAATAAAATTAATGAGAGTGATTTACTCATAGACTCATTTAGTACACCCTTGTGAAAAAAATCGTTAAGTTATTTAAATAACACTCTAAAAAACCGTAACCTTTAAATACAACCCCCCCATCCCTCCCCTCGGACAAAAATAAATGAAAAATCAAGCGATGTGGTGACTCTCAGAAGAGTATTTGAAACATCTCTGAGAAAAAAAATTGGAAAAAAGTTAAATATTGTCGTCACATAATTGGAACATCAAGAACGCCTGTTCTTCTTATATATATATATATATAGCTGAATTACCCGACTTCGCCAATGTGTAGTTTTTGCTTTTTCAAAATTGAATTCTTAAATCAACACACATTGTTGTATTTTAAAGACGAAAAAAATTTATTTTATAAATTATATTATTGAACATTGAGCTAGTCAGGTGTTTTACGCCTCTGAACAATTCATATCTACACGCCGATAAGATACACACACAAAAAAAAATGGGTCAGGTTACAGGTAAGCTGGAAACCCTCGGAACGCCGTGCCGTACCATATTCCCGTTATCGGCCGATTGCTATTGTTATTATTTTATTAATTTAGATAAACAAATTACACGTAATTTATTTTCACCGATTTCAACCCTTAAAAATCAAAATTTTGAAAATCGGGATACGTGGCGACACTCAGGCAGGTATTTGGAACCACTCTGTGAAAAAAAATTGGTAAAAAGTTTAATAGCGTCGTCACAAAATGGGTACATAAAAATGGCCTGTTCTTTTATATATATAAGGATAATATAATATTAAAATGCTTTTCATTCCTCAATCGCTTACTTCCGTTTTTTTTAAAATTAATTATACATATTCTAAAAAACTGGTTTTCACCAGAGAGTTCTACGTAGTTTGCTCGCACATGAGCTCACCCATTAACTTGGTTATTCTGGCTTCTATTAATAGATCAACGAAGAATATTGTCTACAAAGAAGTTTTGTAGATAATATTTTGGATAACTTATAGTAAAACATTTATTTTAAGCCTTCTCTGCTTTTTTTTGTTTCAAACAACTATAACATCTTTGTTATACACATTTTGAAAAACAGTTACATAAGTATCAATAATATGCTTTTTTCCTTCATTAGCAAAAAAAATATAGAACGAGTAATCAATATTTTTCGTAGTAGCCATGAATAAACTCTGAAATATATTATGAATTAATATCCTTTTAATATTCCCCTAATAAGATCCGTTATCACAAGTAAACATAACCTTAATGCTCATAATATCCAGAGCTCTATTTTGTATTATATCGTATACTTTCACAATATTCCAAGGTTTTAATCACAATCAAAACAATTTACCAAAGACTTGAAATCAAAATAGTAAATAATATTATAAACCAATATTGAAATAAAATAGGAATTTTAAATAATCAATAAAACAAAATATTATATTATATAAATCAATAAATGAAAATTATGTATGTATGTAAAAAAAAGTCTTGGGTTTTGGAACGTTCCTTATTACTGACAGCTGATATTCTGAAAAAGCCTTGATAAATACAGTTAGTGAAAATGTTAAATTTCCTATTTTTAATTTTTCACCCAATATCTTTTATTATAATACCCCTATAAATTCTATTATATTTTAATATAAAACAATCTAAGGTACTTTCTATAGTTTGCTTTTAAAAAAGGTATGATGTTTAATCTTCTAAACAAGTTTACTTTTCATCAGTTGAGGCATCGTTTTAATATTGGATGTTTTTATTGAATACCAAAAATTGACAGATCCTTAGAACTTCAATTTCATTTTCGTAAGTGATTTACTAAATTGAAAAAGTTCTCTGACTCAATACAATCTTGTTCATAAATTCAAATATATTTTCATTTTTCAAATCAAGTCACGTATTGTGAACATTTTTTTTACTCATAAATTTGTTTGAATATTTTTATTTAGTATAGCTGCTGACATGGCATAATATGCAAATAGGCAATACGTTTGTATACACTTATGTATACTATCAAGTATCCGATACGTGTATTATTTGAAGCAGACCACACACACGGCTTACCTATGATTGTTTACTGTTTCCACGCGTGGAACATAAAATTGTCTGTGGACACCTTGAAAATACTGCTGTGGCCAACGACAAAAAGAAACCAACTCATCAAGAAAAATATATTATGTATAATTTACTTAAATGTTATTTATTTCATAGTATTCTAAATGGGCAAAGAAAATAGTTCAATAACTTTTGTAGTAAGTACAATTTACATAGTTTTCATTCTATATTATTCTTATAAATGTATATCAATACATTAGTATTTTATAGTACTGATACGAAGCCGTGGTATGAAGATTGAATGGTTGAAGTTGATTTTATGTAAATTTCTAAATATTTTTTTTTTTTGAAACGTTTAAAAATATGACCTGTATAATAAATATTTAAATTTTAATAAATAAATAGGTAAATAGGTATAGTTAACACTATAACTTATTTTGAAGCTCTTCGTCCATCCATAACTCACTATACATTTAACTCTTTTTTTATATAAATGGTATTCTATATTTATAGAATTCAATAAGTCAACATATTTTGAAGTTACAGTTCAAAGAGTAAAATCTATAGAGAGTCTAATTCTAATCTTAGAAAATTGGTGAAAATGTGATCAAAAACGATTCCCTACTGTTGCTTTAAAGTACCCAAACTATTATTTGAGTAGTTAGTAACTAAAATATCAGATCACGCAACATAGCAACTGGAGTTTTTATCGTGAAGTTTGCAGTCATATCATTTCAAACTACCCAACCATGAAATAATTATTTGATGCCATTTAGGGTCAATTTATAAATAGACAGATTATTTGAAAACCACGGAAAGGACTTATATCAAAGAGAAAAGGGTAGACAATATGATTCACAAATATATCTTTCCTTTCTGTCATATTTCAGTGTTTATCGTGTATTTATAAATATGGAACTACTAACGTAGTATAGTGGTGCTTTAATTTTAATAAAACTATATTTATAACATTGAGTAAATATTTGAAATGTGTGTATAAATATATTAACCGGTCAATTTTAATATTTCTTTGTCCATTATTAAAACGTTCGGTATAAATAAATATAATATTATGAGTTAAATTTTATCATCATCGGGTAAATCGTACACCATATTATTCGTAGTCCGTCAATTGTTAGTTAACCCACTCTGATCCCGTGAGTTTTCTATTATATGTATGATATTAAAGTATGGCGGGAGGATAAAAAGGGATAAAAATTAATTTTTTTTCATTCTTTGGAATTATCGATTTGAAATAGCATATATTTTTGTCTAACTGTCGTAAATAATTAAAACAAAATATCTATCTTGTTTCTAAATCATTTAAACAGTCACATCATAAATATAATTTGTGTTTACAAAAATAATAGACATTCTGACGAGAGTAAAATTAATTGGAGAAACGGTAGTAAACACATTTATTCTTGTTGTGTATGGTTTATATACGCGAAATAAGATTTATGCTCTCTATTATTAAGTTAAATCCTTGCTAACAATGCGTCACTACATATTTATTACATTAATTTGTGTTTCTGATTTGTGTCAAAACTTATAATTTTCAATATCTTCGAATGACCATGAGGGTGATTTTTTTTTTCTAAAAAGAAAAATCATCAAATCCTTGTCAATTTATATTTTGATAATATTTACTGGTACGCAAAGCTCCTTTGATATTTATTTAATATGACTTAATAAATATTAAACAGTTTAACAAAATTAAAAGAATTATTTTGCTACTGAAACAATATTAAATTTAAATTTATAAACTGTCTACATCGCAGTATTTTTTCTTTGAAACTAATTTTTATTTAAATGAGTTAAAGATGTGATATTAGTTATTAGTTTTTATTAAGTTCAAAAAAATATTAAAAGTTTTGAATTTAAAATTATATATTTTTAATATACCTGTATCTTCAGATAGAAAAAAATATATAAGATTATAGTTTAAAACATACAATATTTCTGTATAATATTTCTTACTATTCAATTATTGTTGTGTTGTTACCTACCTATATTGTTTATAAAGTTATTTTATTATTTTTCTTAATTGCGATACTTTGATGCTTAACACAATTGGGCAGTATTGTGTGATATATTTAATCAATGTAGGATGTTGTAGTTATGCAACTATAACTAGTAAGTAGCTTACTAGTTATATATGCTTCAATCATAATATAAACGAAATAAAGTAATCGGAAAACCGTCACGTTTATCGTATTATCGTTTAATGCCACTATTTTTATAGTTGTTTAATTATTGTTTTAATATTATAATAGATAGAACCTTTGATTTTGATTACCAATAGTATGCATGACATTTAAGTTTGTAAACGGTTTTTATTAAATTTGTTTGTCTGAACGTTCATTCTTATTATTCACTATAATATTCTATGAATTTAATAAATTCAATAAATTCAATCTATTATTTTTATTATTTTATTGAATATATTGCGTTAGCATGAGTATTATATGTTATGGTGTTGAATAGTATATTGTGTGTGTTGGTAATATATTTGTAAATTTTAAATTGTGATTAGATATTATATCATCCTAGTATAAAATAAATAATTTTAATTTTTAATTATTACTCATTCGTTGTACCTATTATACATTATTTTATAAACATATATTTGATTGAAAAATATATTGACAGGTGCAGATCTGCTCTAATAAGTCCTTGTGAAACGAACAAACAAGGCCTTTTTCCCCGATGGTTTCCCCAAGTAATGGATCCTACTATAGTGGAACCTCGATAAGTTTAACCTCTATCAGTCGAATTTTCAATAGCTCACAAACGTTAAACTGAATGTTGTAACAACCGTCTGAGAAATGGTGGACACTCACTTCATGGTAGTCATCTCACTCATCTGCGTAACCACTGCATCAATCCAGCTGAAATTGTTTAAATAAAAATATCATGATTAATAACCGACCATTGTAATTTAAATTGTTTTTTTTAACTTACATAAATATACTACCTGTATTTTAATAATTAGGTCCTTTTTATTAGATCTTATGTTTTTATTGTGTGATTTGATTGGTTAATATAATTTAAGTATTTTTATCGTTATCTCGAAATAAATATAGATTCATATTTATTCCATTCGTACTTATTTTTTTTTATTATTTATGAATTTCAGGATATAGTCAAAATAGCAAGCAGTATTACGAATAATTTTTTATAAAGTGTTTTACCGTTATTGTATTTTTATGTGATATGTGTGTATACAGAGTGATTCTTTTATCATTAAACATTCATTATTTCGTCAAGTATTTTCAAAATATTTTGTTTCATGCTTTTCTCAAACTCGATGTAATTTTCATTTTTTTCACCCTTTTATTGAATAGTAAAACCACTATCAACTGTTGATTTTCAAACGGCAATCTATATTTAAAACGTATACAATTGATATGGCTATTTTTACCATTTAAATTATTTTTTGTTAATTTTTTTGAGAGACATAGCTTTTCAAAGCTGGGTGGTATTCAATTTTTATAATAGTTCTTGTTTCATATAATCATATTTAATTAACTTGTTATAGACTACCTGACGCAGCACACAGTAATGAACTTTGTATTTGTAGTTATCAACGCCTCGCAGCCGTAATAACCTGTAGGACGAACACCTAAAACCTCAAACCCCCCAACTTTGAGCAGCCTTAAATTACTAACTGTTAAATGAAAAATAATAATTTTAACGTTAAAATTCATAAAAAATAGCCCTACTACTTTATGACTTTTTATTTAAATATAGATTGTCATTATAAAATCAAAATTTGATAGTGATTTTACTACTAAAATATAAGGATGAACAAATAAAAATTCTATATAGAAAACCATGCAACTAAAAATATTGAATACATTCAACACTTTTTGAAATATTGAGTATTTAATGATAAAAGAATCATCCTGTAAATATATTTATAAATACAATGGCTCCTTTAATTCATCTATGTGGTAATTGGAGAATTGTACATACGCCCCATTATGGGGAGTGGTTAATAGTAAACTTGGTGATAACAAATTTATAATATTGAAAAGTATTTAAACTAACTTTTAATTACAGTAAGTCGAGTAAGTTTATGATTTAAATATTCAATATCTTAGTATTAAAATACATCACAAATAATATTGTAATTTTAACGATTGCGTATAATTTATAAAATATAAATTTCCTATAACAATATTGTGTAACTATATGGTTTTCGGGCTTTTAAACTACTTTCGGTACTTGTTCGCCAGTACGCCACATAAAATTAGTGATAACAAATAAGTACCCTTCTTTCACCTATCAATGATTTAATATATTTATATTACTTTAGTAGATATATTTAATAAATAGGTAAACCTTTTAAAAATTATTATTATAAAAGCCTTTGTGGGGTTTTGTGTTTCAATTTAGATTGTGGTTGTAAACTTCAAACATTTTACGGTTAGTGATAGTAAAAGGATTAGCCAATTTCGATATACCACTGAACTATAAATAGCTTTTATATGCATATAAAGGTTGTTTACACAATAAACACAATCTTTTGAAAAAAAACATGTTAAAAATTATCCTGGGGGAGATGTATATAGTATTATATATATTCGTGATATTCAGTACATTCCGAATAACAATTCTTATAATAATTATACAACAGTATCTACCAGAATACTCGTAATTGAAAACAAGAAATAGTAAGCATTTCTTCGGCCATCGAATTACTGAGGGTTGTAGGTATATAAGTATGAAGAATGGGTCTGTTAAATCTTAAAGAAACAATAATTATTATTATTATATTCTGAAAATAATTCTGAGAAGTTTATTTAAAACGTCTTTGATTCCTTTTCGTTTTTTATTAAAGGAATTTTAAAATTAGTTCTTTTACGAATTATAACCTGAAAATAATTTATAAGTCAATATTCTTTAAAAAAAAAAAAAAATGTTTTAATATATAAAATATTCTACAAAATTGTTTGCAATTAAATTCAAAAGAATATAATATAAACTAACTATGTTATACGTCTAGTCAAAAATAGTCTTATACAATTTGTATTTGTATTAGTAGTATTTGACTAAAATTGCATCATATATTAAATTAGGTAAATTATTAACCTACAAAGAATATCCTAATACAGAAGGTATACCCTCACATATACTAATATTATGTAATATGGGTGTCAGGTGATACATGTAAATCAAAACAATGAACTGTAGAATTTAATATCTAATATAATTGTTTATGATAAAATAATTAGTCATTCGTTTACTCATATCATATCTTACTCATATTTGTTCACAAATGTTTTTTTTTTTTTATCAAAACACACATTTTTGGACACTAAGTATAAACTTAGTAAAAAAAACTTATACTTATACTTTTTTTTTATACTTTTATAAAAAAGTGGCCATATGGCCATATAAATATATACTCGTCGAAATTCATCATGATGAATAATCAAAATTTGTTATTATTGCATAATATTATTTGTATTGTTATTTTTTCTCAGCAATCGTCAAATATTTGTGTAACTCTAAAAATAAATTCATTAAAACTTTACGCACAATCAGTAATTTATTTTGAGGCAAATAACGGTCCATTCGTCGTATTATCAAACATTTGTTTTCCCAGACATTACAACGGAAAATGTCTACATTTTCTGCGAATTTGTTCAATAATAATAATTTCGTAATAATGTAACAAGGGACAAATGCAATGTCTCAGACTTGGTTGGGAGTTTTTTTTGGGAGAGAGGGGGGAGGTCCGACGTCACTGATGGCGGCGGCTGTAGAAACGGCAGCAGCATTTGCTTTGCCATTCCAAGTAGGGTGGTGGGCGGTTAGCTGCTGTGGGTGGACAATCGTGTAGCGCAAGAAATGCGACCGACCGGCCGAAGAGCGCGCCGTCAGCGGAACCCTCGATGTTATAAATATTACCAGAGTGACGCCGGATCCGCCAGAGTCTTTTGGATTCCAGTCAATGAGTCAGGTGTGTTATCACAGCGCATTCGCCTAAAAAATTACGCTCTCTCGCGAAATCACTATCTCGATTTTCTTAATCGTCGACCATAAATTAAATATCAAAAAATATTTTAATCGTTTGTTTCGATTAAAAATACACGAAAATACAACAACCCCTACACACGACGATATTATTGTTGTATACATACGTTGCTTTCACGCGCAGTCTCTGACCGGATCACTTTCCGCCACAAAACCACAGCAATCCATAATAATAAATATAATACGATGGATTTTCGCATAAATTTTAACTGCTTGCTGGCCGCCGTGTTCATGATGTCTACCATCATCCTCGCCATTTTGATGGCCGCGTGCTACGGCCACCCGGTGTTGCCTCCGGCCTTGTTTGCCGGCCACAATGCCAACTCGGCGGTCGTCTACAGCAACGTCACGGGTGCCGGGTCCAAGACCACCGGTCGTGTAAACGCGACGTACGCTCGCAATAGCCAACCGCTGAACGTGTGTTGCGAACCTCTCGGTGCCGCCGCCGCCACCGCCGACAAACCAGCCGACCATCAATGCGACCAATGCAAAAAGATGTGCTTCATGGGGACCGCCGATGTGTTACACTACGGTTACCTACGGCACACGAATTGTCGCTGTCACCCCGTGCACCCATGCACCACGCGCATCAGCTACGTGCGAAACGCGACTACTACTGGTGGCGGCGGCGGCACCGAACTCACACAGAACCGTAACAGAGACGACAGACGAAGGCCGACGAGCTACGGGTCGTTCAAAGCGTCCACTGCGTTCAAGGACGCTTACCACAAAATTTCCTGCGTGTCCTGCATAAGCTTGTTGTTCAGCTCGGCCGTGTACGCCTTGGGAGGGGGACACGGCGTATACGGCCACTTCGACAAACATTTAATGGTGAGCACAGCCTTGTTGATCTACGTGAACGCGGTCGACGAGTTCCATAAACGTCCAATCGTCGACGACTTCCGATCATGTGGTATGTAGGCACATGTAACGCCTTAATTATATTATTGTATTATTAAGTAGCCAATGTCTGATATAATATCTATTGATGTATATTATGTCCTCCTGAGTAGAAAAAGATACGTTATTAACAAAACGAAAGAAACATTTATTTTTTCGTTTGAAAGCTGTTTTTGTAAATTGCTTAAGCTATTTTTTACAAAAATTGATTTTTTTTTTTCTAATTTCTACCTATAAAAATAATATGCTCTGTCTAAACGTTATAAATAATATGTATAAGTACTTACAAACTTAATATCTTCATGGTTAATTGTTACTCGACTGTCGTCACAAAATGTCGACGAATACAAAATTATTAAGGACAAAAGAAAATATTATGTTTAAAATATTTAAATGTATACACATGCTTATATAATATATATTATATATTATATAAACAAATAAATTATTATCAGACAAAAAATGTATTAATTATAAAATTAAAATTAAATGTTTTACGTATAGAATAAAAGTATATTGACAATTTTAGTTATTACATTTTTTATATTTTGTTCCTCTTCTGTACCGTGGTTCCTCTGAACAACATTCACGATTCCCTTTGAATCCATAATGGAGAGTTTGAAATACTTGGTTACCTCTGATGTAGACATTTTAAAGATGATTTGTCGTATAATATTATTATACTATTTTCGAACAAATGTTGAAATTCAAAGTATAATACTTAAATATATAGACAATTTATAATTTTATAGTGTTAGGGTGTCTTGTATATATATATATATATTGTTTCATTATTTTAACTTAAGAATTTAAGCGTACTGCTATTGGTAAGTAACGAAATGGAAGTATTATTATGTTTAATTAATGAAACACTATAGGACAATATATTCATACGGTATATGATAATACAAATCTAACAATTTGAAAGTTTTAAGTTTTAGGTACACTGTGTATTACTGGTTTTAAATTTAATTTTAATTTTACAATCCACAAATGATACTTTTAAAATATTTTTAAGATTTTATTTCCAATTATCAAAAATGTGCATGAAATGTTGACTTATATAAGATATAGGTAATAATTATAATCTCCAAATTGAATATCTATATCATAATATGATGATATTTGTTATTGTATACAAGCGTATTATTAAGCTTTCAATTACTATCTTGGTTCACCTATGTTTATTAAAAAAAAAAAAAGAATAAGTTGTTAGTAGTATTCACATTATTTGTTTACGTTATAATATTATGTATATTTTATGTATCTAGTAACTACGATAAATTTGCGAAAAATCCATTCCTTTTTTTTATTATCGTAATACGTAAATAAATTTGTATTTTCATTAATTGATATATTTTATAGTGTATATTTTTCTCTATATTTTAATGTAAGATTAGCAAATATTAAATAATCTAAAAATATATTTTTAAAGTAAACTTTATAATATTCAATTAAAAATATAGGATATTATAGAAGTAAATAGATAATATTAAAAATCCAAAATAATAATCAAAAGTTACAACATTTTTTTTTATAAAAATTTAGTATTAACTAAAATTCGTTAAAGCTAATAAACCCATAAGCATTTTAAAAATCAAAACCTGTACTGAAATCTGGATAGTATTTTTAAGATAAATCCAAAGTTAACTTAAATTCATTAAATTGGTTTAAATTAAAATACATAAAATAGCTAAAAAAAATTGATCTAATTACAGTGGGCTTAATAATATATTATTATTTATTTGTATAATATTGTATGCAGTATATTCCCAAAAAATATATTAATAATTAAAATTAATGGTTTTTTTTTTTATTCATTTATTTTAATCTACAATTATATTATTTGATACGACTTTAAGAACTCTAATCCTAAATGGAACCTTATAAATTAAAATGGTTACGCAAAACTAAAAATAACATAACACAAATTTATTACAACAATAAACTTAAGTTATCTCTAGCCTAAATAAATTATTTGGAAACAAAGTCTTGCCAAATTAACACATAATTCTATGTTTTTTTTACAGAGATAGACATTTTCTTGCGATAAAAATAAATGTTTCTTAAACATATTTAACAAAGTTATATAAAATAATTAATACTTTTAATTTTTTGTTGTATTTATATTTATAATTATAAAATCAATAGCTATTAAATATCTGATCCGTTTTTTTTCAGGCATTTTTAAGCTATTAATTCTTATAAATACTAATGGATGGCAACTGGTGATCTATTACGAACTGCACAATATGTTTAAGTATGATATTACCATAATACAATAAAAACTGCAATAGAAAATAGAAATTAATAATTAGATAATTTATTAGTATGTAATTATATATTTTGAATGGTATTAATTTTATCATTATTAAGTAAGTATATGAATATTATGATATTATGGCGGTGTTATTATAGTGCTTTGTTTTTCTAACAACAATAGACATAATAAACATGTTGCTTCGTTACAAAAATAAAAATAAATTTTGTATTTTGATTCTTAATATTTGATTCATGCACGTTGATATAAAGTTTATATACGTAAATATCAGAATTTTAGTAAAATTAATAAGCCAGTCATTCATATTGTGGGAGCCATGTGTCGCGTTTTAATTCTTAAGCCACCTTATGATACATCATATTATATTATTATTATAATAACAATTTCTTTTATTTTAATAAATTCATACTACAATATTTATTTTTTTATTCAATAAAATTTATTTTTATTTTTTATTTTTTATTTATAATGCAGTAATTAAAATAACCTCTTAAACATTAGGTTTAGGTAAATTATAACTTATATAATTGTAACACATTTTTTAAAATATATTTTAGAGCCATGGATAATGTATCTAATTTTAACAAGAAGTTATCAAAATACGGTATATATTTCCACATGTCCACTTGGTTATTATCAGTTGCCACTATTGCAGTAACTTATTATTATGAAAAAGATATTTTTCATCAAGTCGATCAACCGGGACTTGATTTATTAATCAATCGCAAAATCTTAGGTGCGTAATCAATATTTTAAAATATTTTATAATTAAGTTTTTAATTTGTTGAAACATTATATTATTATAGGTTCTTTACTTGTTATAATATAAATTAGTTAATTTATATTTTATTTCTCAGAAAAGTGAGTATAATGCTAATAACTAAAGTAGGAAAGTTAAAGGATTTCGATGATATTGTATGCTTCTAATTTTTAGCAAAGCAAGACTCAAGTTTGGGTTATTATTTTAATATATTAAAATAATAATTTACATAATATTTTGATAACTTTTCCAATTATGAATAGAGTACATTTTATGAATATTTAATATATTTTTAAGTATTTTTTTCATAAATATCGTCTTTGATACACCTACAAAAAAAAACCATGCCATTTTTACCAACATGCATATATAGTGTATTAAAGGTAATCATGTATTGCTACATTACATTTGTTTTTATATATATTCAAGATTATGTACATGGTATAAACGATTCAAGGTATCAGTTTGCTGATTATAGTGCCTTTTTCATAATTTTTTGTTAATTTGAATAGTAGATAAATACTTACACTATGCACTCATAGTCTCATCCAATAATTCTGGTCAGCCATTATTGTTCATATTTTGTGTATCTAGTCTTTATGTTGTACTTAAGTTTTTAGTTTAAACGTAATATAAATAGAGTATGCCCAAAATAAATAGTTATATTTTTTTTATGAATATTTGAACAGATTTGATATATAGGTACATTTCTTTTTAGGAGTACCTAGTCAAATATATATTATATATTTGATTTTTCTTAGATGATTCGTTAATTTTAACTCCTACAACTGCTCTGTTCTATTGATGCTACTAACGCAATAAACATATTATAAAAATTGTTTAAAAAGAAATAATTGTTGAAATGTAAAATAGATAAATACAATTTAAAAATTATAATTATTTCTTATTTGTATCTTAAACAGTAAATATAATATTCAAAATAGATACAATCGCCTTTTAAAATATTAAATTTTCTCTTAAAAGACCATTTCATTGGTATTTTTAAATTATTAAAATATAACGATATTTTAAGAAAAATTAAACATAATAGTAATATTCAAATACCTAACAATCAGCTAATCTCATATATCGATGATAATATAGATAAATAGGACCACTTGTTGAAGAATTGTATTTTGTATATTTTTTTACTTTATTTAATCGGATTTTATTATTTTTAATACAATTTTGAAAACGGAAAATTGTGTAACATGTGTTTTTCTTAAAACCGATGAACTGTTGATAACAAGATGTGTTTTATACTAAGAGTTCTATGTGCTTAATAATTAATAATTAAATAACCTACGTCAACAGGCAATGTATTTACTAATTTTTTGCCAGCTCGTTTTTCGTATTATTTCATAATTTTCAAAATAAGTAGGTACCTAATATTTTTAAATTTTTGAAACTTTCATAAAATATCCATACTTGTATAAAAAAAAATAATAATACATAATATGATTTGTGATTTAAATCAAAACAATGTAATTATTTTTACTGTTGTATTTCTTTAGGTTTAGAAACCCCTCTCAAGTTTAGCATTTTTATCGGCCAAATTCTTCGATTGCTCATCATGCTGCATTATTTTTTCTTATTTAAATGCCACGAGATTCAAATGTCTTCAATACATCCAGATTTAATTAGCTTATATAAAGAGAAGTAAGTTTTTACAATAATAATTATCAAAATAAATTTATATCTATAATTCATGATGTATTACTAATTAAAGTAATACATACCTATTTATATATGCAGACAAATTAACCGCGAAATCTTACTTCAGTGATAAAGTCGAGTCAGCTAGTTCAGCCATGCTCACTATCTTAGTTCATGGTTCAGCTAGTTGTTTTTACGAAAGACCATAGTCCATGGACAATAGATATATTATTATTTAACATATAAAAAAAAATTGGGAGGAGAAAAAAATTCTAGAGGGGTAAACCCTAGAACCCTACCCCTGCGTACACCACTGATACTAACATAGCTACCTAAATTAATAGTTCCCAGGATATAATCACCGACTCACCGTGCTAGAAACATTATATTATACAATGTAAACCATTTGATTAAAAACAAACTTTTGATATTATTATATTATGTATCACAAAAAAAGTTGATGATAATTGATTATGTTTCACGAACAAAAATCCCAAGATAACTTTTATAAGCAATAATTTGTCCCTGATCTAGATCGCTAGCTATTATACTATGAAGTTCCTATTATTGTAATACATGTTTAAAGTATTTAACCATCTTAAACTTCCTCAGCTTTGAACTATGTTTATGTGCATGTTAAATTGACGAGAGTTTTTATTAAATAATATAATATACGTTTTTTTTATTATTATATCAGGATATCCATCAGCAATAAATCGTTTAAAATCTCAGTATTAACATGGACTGTCGAATTTTTGAATTTCTTGGATGCTATGATGGAATGGGATTTCGTCATAATCCACATTTTACACTTATTATCAGCGTTCAATGGTATATTGATAACTTTATCACTTTGCCAACCACTTTTTGATAAAATATTGGCAACTTTTCGGTGTCTAAAGCGTAAAGTAAGTAGAAATGAAGTAACAGTCAATCCGACGCTTCAGTCTTAACCAACACAATAGTGAATAGTTTATAATGAAGATAATAATAATAATTATTATAAGATACGATTTGTCACTCATTAATAATATTGTGTTTAATACTAATCTTAATTTAATATTATGTATAAATATATATTGTTTTAATTAATTGAAAATATAATTTTTTTTTAATGTTATTGATTGAATAAAAATTTGATCAATTAATTTAATTGTCGAAATGTTAGTTTATTTGATAGGGAATATAATTTTAAAAGTATTAGTAATAACTAATTACAACTAATAACAATAGGCACTAATGTAGTGTTAGTAGTATAAATGTACGTAATTCTTTATCATTAAGTAGTATCAAAATAATGATATTATATAGTATATCTAGAATAAAAATGATTATTAATGTAAATTACATTATTTAAACCATTCATTTGTAAATAAAAATTTAATCATTTATATAAAAATACCTAAATTTATTAAGATTAATGATTTATTAATTTATTACATATACCTACAACCTAACACGTATATAGGGGGGGTCAAACCCCCTCCCCGAAATATTTTCAAGTAAAGAGGAAAAAATTGTTTTATTATGTTGCAGCCAATTTGTATTGCTAAATTTTGTAACCCCCCCCCCCCCCTGAAATTTTTTTTTGTATACCTGCCTGCCTATAAATATATTGAAATAAATTATGACAAATTTAATACGAATAATAAAATCATATATTTTATCATTATTGTTACATATAAATAATTCAAGAATAATACTTTAGTATAAGAATTATCACTATAGTACTAATTTATACACCAAAATATACAACAAAAATGTAAAAATATATATTAGTAGTCAGTTCCTACCTAACGTAATATCTAATAAGCAATAAACTTCAACAAATCACTGTAGACATGTAGTACAAATAATTTCATATAATGTATATGTGCATGGAATTAAATTAATTAAATTGAATAAATTGATTTTTCATGATTGAATATACAAATGGAATCTGATTTTAAGGTAAGTACGTTTCTCTAATTCAGAGATTAACATATTAATATCTATTTAAAAAACTGGACATATTTTAAAGCAGGAAATCTAGCTACCTTTAATGAAAAAATTAATATTGAAATACATTGGTTGATAAATTTTGTATTCTTCTTTTCTTTGAATTTACTAAAATATATTTTAGATTTTTCAGTATCATTATTATTATTATTATATAATTTTTTAAACTATTTTTCTACACAAAGATTTAACTATAACTAAATACAAATCAATAATTTTTAACTATACAGTAATTATTAGTTTAAATTAAATAAAAATTACTAATCAAGTTAATTGTTAAATTTGACTTGATGCTCCAATATTACATATTACTACATTAATACTAATCATAAGTAAACAAATAAAATATATATTATTTTATTATTTAATAAAATAGAAATATAATAACCCATACAATTACTGAATAAAAACTGTTTTGCTCTTTTTGGTTTATAAAATATAAACACCATTATAGCATTATATACCAAACAGATAAAATATAAAAAGTCTGTTCTTTTTTCTTTTTTCTATCTCCAATAAAATATTCTCACAATTCATGAATTAACTACCTACTAAAATTTTATGTTGATTACATTCATGGATAGATACAATTTAAACGTAAAAAAAAAATAATTAAGCATTCGTAGTAGTTAAAAGTTATTGTTCTTTATATATACATAATTATGTTCATAAATTAATAATAATACTTACTCACTATAACGACTATTATTGTCTTTCCATCGAAAAATACTTAGGTATACAAGTAGTTGAAACTTTTGTCAAGGAAATATCCATTAGTATAATAGTTCATTCTATTCAAACACTCGTCTATAATTATATCCTAACACTTAATGACTAAATACTTTAGAAATCACAAAGAACTTTACAAGTTATTTTATAATAATATCGATCAATATAAATTTCATAACCTTACTTAAGAAGAAATTAAATTACATTTTATTCTAAAAACTACCAACGGCATGGATTAAGATATGAATAGTGTCTGAAAAATGGCGTCGGATCCATAAACTACAATATAAAATCAATGGTACCGATTATAACACGGGATTGGTAAATTGGGTTCCAGAAAAAAAAAATAGTAAGTAAGATGAGTCCCGGAAAAAAATATATAAATTAAAAAATATGTGATTTTTATAATATCATATTCTAAATAAATAATAATGGTATAAATAATCAAACAATATTGTGTCCCGGTAAAAAATATTAATACAGTATATCCACAGTAAGAATAGCCAGAGTAGTGCCATTAAGATTTGGCGCCCAAGGCGAAATTAAAAATATTGCCCCTTATTTTATTTTTCATATATATTATATACTCTAAAAAAAATTTTGGCGCCCCTTTAAACCATACGTTTCGGGCGTATACCTTCTAGGCCTCCCCACGGCATGGCTCTGAGAATAACTGTCTATAAACGCACACCAACATTTTGATGCGTAGAATTAATTGGTGTCCGGGCGGTGTACCATTATATGCAATATGACGTATTATTGTTACAGAAATATTAAAAAATAATATTTTTAATTTATTAATATATTAGACCTAGTTGCACCAATGGTTTATAGCTGGAACCCAACTTACCTACTACATTTTTATAGCCGGGACTCAACTTACCGCTTTCAAAATGGACAAAAATTATCGTGGACCCAATTTACCTATCTCCTTATAACATTATTTTGTTACACCGCATGTTCTTTGAATATAAGGATGTGTACTTAAAAGATACGTTCTAAACAATTTTTTTGTAAAATAATCATCGATTTTATTCTATGAGCGATACGCCGATATATTTATACTACAATATTTTACTTAATAAAACCGCTAGCCAGGAATACGGAATCATCATAAAAATAACAGCTAGCTATGTCTCTTCGTTTGTACGCATATACAAATTGTACACAAAAACACGTACACACAAATACTGTAAAACGACCTTTTATTAGGTATATTGTTTCTAAAAAAAAAAAATGCAAGTGGCCTCGGCAGCAGCGTTCAAATAAACAAAACCAATACACATAAAATCCGCCGTGATTGTCTCCAGTCAACAAATTACCACTATAAGACGTATGATATTGGTAGGGGCTACGTGTAATATGGCCACCCTACCTACCTGCAATCGACCCAGATATAAACCGTCTAAATTCTTTGTTACTCAGAATTTCAATTGGATTTACCCTCCTACTATCACTATTGTGTATATTTAGGCACAATAAACACGATTTTTTTGTTTGTAAGGAGGCGGATGACAAAACTTCATCACTTCAATCACTTCATCAAAAAAAAAAATACCACAAAAACTACAACAGGTTTTATTATTTTTATTTTTCAATATATTGCACAGTCTTGTAATTTAAATTTATTATTCTCAATTTAATCTTTTGTCATTAAGATACTCACAAAATAGTTAAGTGCAAAGTACCCAAAATACATTATACTATAGAATAAACAATTGTAAAAGTTGTACATAGATATTTAAAATTAGATGAAAAACTGCTTTCCACTTTTCCAGACTGTAATAGACATTATAGTAATGACATAATTAGTTATAAATGCATTAAAACAATAAATTAACCTATTTTCTTTATTAAAATTTAAACTATTTAAGAGAGTACTATCATTTTTTCCCCATAAAAAAAAGGTAAGTATTAATAATTATCCTTGTTATGATAAGTTTAATCACAATGTATTTATAAACTATTTATCGTAAGATTTTACAATAATATTTAAAAATTCGTTCGCTAATGAGTAGGTAGCTAAAAAAAGGTACCTACAACCGAACGATCACATAAAATTATCATGTTTTACCCTTTATACCGCGTGGCATGTAGTATATATATATTTGCTCTTATTAAACTGATTCTAGTCGTCAGCAATATCTACATAGAATATAAGGAATTGAATCATTTAAGATGGTGCCTGTGAAATGTAAGTTTAATTGCCTTATCTCACTAAAATGTATGACTATTTAGTCATTTAGAAGAACAATAATATAACCCCCAATCTCTGCTGAGAAAACAATAATTTAAGAATTATGATTATTTTATTTAGTAATATAATATAATTAATATTAAATTTTTAGACTTATAGTTTTGAGATTATCAAAAAAAAATGAGTACAATCAATACAATTTTCATAAGTCTTATGCAAAAGTTTAGATGAAAAATGCGTAAAAGTTCTTAAAACATAAAATAACTTTTATATGATATTGTTATTTTTTTTTTCAATATTAAAACTGAATTAAATAAACATGCTTTATAATTATATCATATTTTTTAATACATTTAATATTTAATAATAATTAAAAATTAGTCAAAAAATCTACTAGAGAGCTAAATTAATTTTTTATGATAACTTAAGTTCAAATTTTTAAACCAGTGAATATTTTTAATCGTAAAATAATTATTTCTCCTAAAGTAATTTTTAATGTGAAAAAAATAGCAGTAGATAATTAAAATTTTTTCTGATATTTATATTACCATTTTTATTATAAGATAAAATTTTCTTAAGTAAAACTTAAAAATACTTCTAATTAGTTTTTGTATCTATAAGAAAAAAAGAAGACATTAATTTTTTATGACCGTTATGAATTTATGATCAAATTTGTATTTTTTGATAATAACTCATAAAATAACTATTTCTCCTCAAACGATTTTTGTTTTTGTTGTAAATCAAAAATGAAAATATATTTTAAATTTTCACTAAATGTTTATATTATAATTCCCTATATCTTGTATAATTTTCAAAACTTTTTCATTCTTTTGAATTATTTATAGATGAATAAATTTTTAATTTTTTTTTTAGTTTTTTATTCCTATGAATAAATAAAAATTTATTCATGTGTGAACGTTCTTAAAAATTTAATACATAATCCAACATAAATTGTTTTTTTAACACTACTATTTTATGGAAAGATAAAATTGAATCAAAAGTTAATAACAATAATAAAATAAATGTAATGTTTTCGGTAAAAATCGAATCAATCTACCGTAAAACTAATGATATAATAAATTAGGTACCCTTAAATAGCAATATAAAAAAACATTACATGAAATGTACTACTTAGGGATATAGGCAGACTGATCATTATAATTACATTCATATCTTTATAACTAATATAACAATGTTTATTACATTTGTGAGTGTGTGACATATCACATTCAAAACACTAATTTAGTCTTATACAATTATGGTACATAATCTAACAAATTAATATAGATTTTTACCAAAAGCAGTCAGAACAATTTGAAGCTTAAAATATAACAAAACGCACTTTCTGAAATTAAATGCAAACACAGACGACACATTAACTCTATAACAGCTACCAATTGTAGCCAGTCTGGAGGCTACTGCTCAATTTCTAATATATCTATACATATTATTTTACAATATATATTACTACGTTTCAGTTTGTTTTTTGTTAGTCATAATTAACATACCCAACACAATATAAATCGTTATTGTGTGGTACTATATTTTGTAGTAATTCAAACAAGTATACTCAAATAATATTATTATAATGATGAAAAAGATATGTTTGCCAAAGGTGGGGGAGACAATTTAATTTAATTTCACCCAAAGACATAGCATATGAACAGTCAAGTACCTCTCAATCACAAAAATATATCACATATATCAAGGGTTTCCAACTTATGTGTCCAGACGCAAATCCAAGGGGGGAGCCAGTGGCCATAACTTCCGTAGACTCTGCCACACAGGTAAATTTTAGGATGTCTGTTTTTGGCAGTCGGTAAAATACGATACGCCCACTATGGACGGAAATACTATATTCCTCCCCCTCGTAAATAAATTCTGGATCCGCGACTGTATGTGTCATCTATTTAAAGGTCGTCTCCAGTTATTACCATAGAATAATCTTAAATTATTATTCATGTAACATTCATCACAATAACTTATTATACTTGATTTTCAAAAGTACTTTACCGTAGAAGTTGAACAATACATTTGGATTAAAGACCCTTTTTGCCGCTAATCTACCGACAGAACTATCAATTTGTAAACAAGAATAGATAAAAGATTTATCCGAATCAACAGATTTTGTAACAAATTCAAATTTGCATTATCATCAATATTAGCTGAATTTTGGCAACTATAAAAAATCTTCGTGTTTATTTTTATAGATAAAAACTAATATGTTATATTATTAATTGTTTAATAAAATAATGTATAATAATATAAAGGTGACTTTGTAACAATGTGAAATGTTATCGCCTGTATGGCTATTTATGAGATATCAATAGCTATACGAGCCCACGAAGTCACATTTACCCGGCTTATTAAATACTCATTACTATTATTACTTATTATTAAATATTTAGTAATATCTTATTCAATAGGTTATTTGTACGATCGTCAATTTTTTAAATGTAATTGCTAAATGCTTTTTTATATATTTTTTTAATCTACTTATTAGTGTTCACCAACATATTTTTAACCACACCACTTTTGAGACAGTTCTAAGTCTATATGAAATAGGAAGGAATTTATGTTGTAAAAAACCAGAGCCGTTTAGGAATTTACCTTTTTGTAATACGGGACTCGTTTAGGATAACGGGAACCGAATGAGCTACGTCCGCGTTTTTACCCATAAGTACTCCATAACTATCTCATATCTCTGTATATGTCGGACGTGGGTATTGTCAGAATCGTGCCGTTAAGATTTGGCGCCCATGGCAAAATTAAAAATATTCGCCCCCTATTTCATTATCATACATATTATGCATTTCAATTTTTTTGGCGCCCCCTTTAAACCATGCGCCCGGGGCGCATGCCCCTAGCTCCCCCCACGGCACGGTTCTGGGTATTGTAATTACTAATTAAATACAGTATGTGGCACAAAACTCTGTGTTTGTAAATCAATAAGATAACGTTAAAAGTGAAATAATTATTTGTTTTAAAAATCATACTTATTGCTTACCAATAAGTAATAAACTAATTATATAGATACTAACTACTAATACAAGAATACAACTAAACATTTCATTTGATTTAGTTTTGTAATGATTTATAAATTTGTATTTTAAACTATTCGTAGGTAAAAGTCAATAACTAAATACAGCTTATGGGGGATATATCCCCCATACCCCCCCCTCAGAATTACGTCCCTATGAAGATGAAAATCGAAGCATTTTTACTGGTTCAAAAAGTGATGACAGACACAAAAAACTCATTTCATCTCATTATAAAATACATTTTATGATAGATTTTTGAAACAGTAAAATAGTACAAACTTAGTGAGTTTGGTAAGTCGGTAATTCTTTAACACTAATTATATTTGTCTCTTTGTTCTGTGATTGTATTGAATTTTAGCATGAAACACTTTATTAAACAAATTCTTTTTTAATATAAACAAACCAATATTAAACATACATATTTCTAAATATTGTAACTAAATTTTTTTTTAAATTTTTAAAATATATTTTTCTCAGTTTTTAATGAAAATCCAGAACACCCCAGAAAGGTGAGAAGTGAAGAACAGCTCTAATGATCTACTAAAATGGTTAATAACGACTGCTTATTTTAAATAACTAAAATTAAGCGATTTAAATGCAAAAAAAAAATAATTTAATCTTTAAATTTATTTTATGTGATCAAAAAAAAAAAACAAATTTAACTTCTAAATTATCAAATTCAAATCTTAGAACACATATCAAAATAGGTATGTATCTGTATTTGTAATTTATAAGTGTGGATTATATTTTAATTTCTAAAAAGGGTAGGTGTAAACTATAATAAAATAGCTAGGTACTCTTGTTTTATAATATAATTTTAAAATTGTTCCAAAAAATAAATGTTCATATTTTTGTTTGTTCATGCATTGTGCTTTAACTTAACCTAAGCTATTGGTCTTAAGCAATTTGTTAAAATATTATAGAAAAATACTTATTACATTTTAATACCAATATTTTTAAATAATTTATCTTGATTGTTATTCTTTATTATTGAGTTTTAGTATACTCTTGAGCAAATTATTATATTTATACTTTTTTCAGATTAATTATTCAAATAATTTGATAGAATTTAACAATTGTATGAAAAAGAGACAGATTCAATAAGTAATATCACATAAGTAACTGAAATTAATTTAAGTTGGTTAACTTTAAATTTAAGTTAACCAAAGAAAAAGTTAGATAGATCATGCCGAGTTTAATAAGGCTACTTAAAAACTTATAATTGATACTGTATCATCTTTTTCATTCATTGAGTATCAAGCTCAACGTTTGTAAAATACTGTTGAGTTACATAAAATAAAGTTTTTGCATTACATAGAAATTTAATGTGTGATATCGAATATTTATATAATAAAATAATAAATTAAATGGTCAGTGAATTAGATAAAATTAAATATGTATGTATTACTACAGACTGTTGGAGAATATTCCACAGATAAATATTTTGTTCATTTTAGTTCAATTTAGTTTTTTTATTTCATTTAATCTTTTATTATTTTAGATGATCATACATAGGATTAACTATCCATTGGAACAAACGCTGGAAAGATGTTCGAAAGGACTTGCTTGTAGACAAATGATAGGAAGACACACAGACTAATATTGCTAAATCAATACACAAAGTACTCGACAAATTTAAAATTCAGAATAAAACAACATTAAGTCACTGACAATGCAGCAAATTAAAAAAAAAAAGGATGTAAGTAATTATCTGTTTCTTGATAAGTTAATAATGATTACTGTTTAAAATTAATTATGGGCTTAACAAACAATCTAACAATTATTAATTTATATATTAATTATAGATCATTTAAAAATATTGTAGGTATATTTTTCTTTATGCAATTGTGTTAGAACAATTCATTTATAAGTATTGAAAATCGTTAGAAACAATTTTGTACCTACTACAGTATTTAAATAATGCATTTAATTATTTTTTCAGCTATAAATACCATGCATTATGTACAGTAATACTTATGTAGTTCTATATCTCTTATATTAAAAAAATATTATTCAAGTATTTTGTTTTTTTTTAATATTTAAGTATTTATATTTCTATGAAATAGTTTTTCTTATAATTCAAAATAATAATTTATAAATTATGAGATAATTATTTTTAAAACTTTTATTTAAAAAAATTTTAACTAGTAGTTATAATAACTATAGTTTAAATTTAAATCAAACATTCAAACCAAACTCCAGAGGTGGCGCGGATCCGAGGGGGTGCCAAGGGGCCATGCCCCCCCCCCCCGGTAAATATGTTCTGGATCTGCGCTTGCTCCAAAGTGAAGTATAAATAGAAGTATGGTAGTGGGCTATTTGTTATCAGGCTATAATTTATATGACGTACTTCGTATCTTTGCAGTATTTACTGAAGTATTAGGCAAGTTACAATAATCGGTACTCGTCTAATATGCTACCTACCGTAAAATGATACCTACAAAAAAAATATAATAATAATAATAATTTATTAATTTATTGTTGTAAAGTACTTTATTATATTTCTATACGCCATTATATATTATTACAATATATTTTAAATTATTTTTACATCATCCCAGAAAACTTCTAATAAGTCGTGTCGCGTATAAATGGACCGCCCCACCATTCTTCTTTAAATTGTAGGTATACAAATATGTTGCTTCTAGGGGTTTAATTCCTTATTTAGTTTTGACTGGTCTCCATATTATACACTCGATCGTTTGTGTTTGTGTGCCCGTTGTAGGATCAACAAAAAACTAGGAATGATTGACGGTTTCATGATGATAACTAGAGGTTGGATTTATATTCTCTTAAAATCCTTAAAATATGATATTTTTATGTCACATAAAATAGGCAATATATTCTCTTAATATTCTTTTAAAACACCAAATATATGATGTTTTATGTCCCTAAATATTCAAAAAAAAATTTAGTTTAAATTTATTTTTTATTAATTTGGATTTAAATATATTTAATTTAATTAATTTTACGAGACGGATGACTAGTAGACGACGAATAGTCATGACAGCTAACGAAATAACCGATGTGCTATGGCAATCGATGAGGAATACCTGGAGATTAATTTTTATTTGAACCCAGAAACTCAGAAATAAATCATTTAGTGAACATTGTATTTATCAAAGTGCTGGCATACATGAAATATGTTCATTATATGCCGATATTACAAAAATATTCACAAATATTCTCTAACGTGTTAAATATTCTCTAACCCCTAAAATATGCTTTTTTATGTAAAATAAATTTTTTCTTGTGAATTCTGTGTTTCATGAATCGTAAAGATTCCTCACTCCCATTTAACTACATAGACTAGAAACAAATATGTAAAATCATAAAAATCCGACCTCTATTGATAACCTATATCTTTTAAGAATTAAGGTACTATATGCTCGCCATTGATCTGAATAAATAATTGATCCTAATTCTATTTCATTTTGTATTATTGGAAATAAATATGCCTTATCTATTTTTTTACTTCAAAAAATCTTTGTTCTACAACCGTATTAACATTTTTGCAACACATACCAAAAATACACGAACTTCGAATGCGAGTACCGTAATTTTTTTGAATTGAATGATCATCATCAATAACGTCACTCGTCAGCATCACTTGATAGTTGATATATTTTCTTCTACATTTATCGTAATGAAATAATGAATCAAATTTACTTCCACAATAAAGTAAAATAAAATAAAAATAACTACGGTAGTCTACCGTCGGTAGGTAGCATACTACACGTATATAGTTTTTTGGTAGATACCATTTTACAGTAGGTAGCATAACAGACGAGTACCACTATATCTTAAATTTCTAAAATATACTTTAAAACAACATTTACACTTCACGTTTTGGTTAAGTACTGTAAACGTCTTAGAAAACCTGAGGACGGGTATTTAACTAGAGCATTTACAATAATAGCAAATTATTTTTTTTAAATAATATTTATTTATTTTTCCAGAGATT
This sequence comes from Rhopalosiphum maidis, assembly GCF_003676215.2. Classification (NCBI taxonomy): domain Eukaryota; kingdom Metazoa; phylum Arthropoda; class Insecta; order Hemiptera; family Aphididae; genus Rhopalosiphum; species Rhopalosiphum maidis. The sequence goes on from NC_040879.1 coordinate 13,212,417, forward strand.
CAATAAATTAATAATATACATATAAATATATAAGTATTATAAAATATCATTAAAAATAAAGGGATGGGTAGCAGTTAAAATTGAGAAAAATATATAGCGGTACTAGAAATAGGTAGTGAAATATTTTAACTGTGAAAACAATAATTATGAAAAGTCGGGAATTAAGATTAAAAAATCTAAAATCTTTAAGTTCACCATTCGATAAACTCATATACAACTATATTTATAGATACCTATTCAATTTACATAATATATCTAATTAATGAAATACATTGTATTGTATTTGATTATTTGTGTGCAGGCTGAAAAAACATGTGTTATTTATTTTATAAAATAATATCTCACATTTCAGAACTTTAAATTATACACTTAGAATAAATAATATACTTGGTCGAATATAATAACTGAATATTATTCAACTTGTATTATTGTATATATATATATATATATACATAAAATATAATAAACTATATTATACATACGAAATATTTTAGAAAAACACATAGTCAAATGATAAATAGATACAAATGAACCAGAAAAGTCAGTATCATGTGGTCGTGGTCTCGACTCTCGAGTATCTATAACCTACGTATTATTTCTGTGTACAGAATATTTTATTGTACGAAATTGCCTTACTCGAAACTCAAAATAATTGGACATAACCTCTTGTAAGCATAGCATGTGAGCCTATACTATGGTAGACGTGTAGATGATTTTTAGATAATAATAAAATATAATAGAGCTTAATACAACTCGGCAACGATATAGAAGTATAGGACGACCTCACTCTTATACATAAACAAAGCAAAACGTAAAAAAATGGCTCCATCTTGCACTTATTTTTTCCATTGTTTCATAATAGCACCGAAAACTATTACGCGCCAGATGTGAAATATTGTAAGTTGTCGAAATGTATAGAAGAGATTGCAAACATCGAAGAAAATAAGTTACAATACACAACTACACATCACGATGTTATATTTGTGTCCTCGCTAGAATTTATTTTATTTTTTTTCCAAATATATACCAAATAAATATTGCGTTATTTTATTTTGAAATTTTGTCAATGTAACGACGGTTTTCTGGGTATTTGTGTATACGATATATTTTGTACGAAAGTAAACAAACAAAGGATGAAATGACAGACTGCTGTACAATCTAAACAGTCTCGTCTGTACTTAACAACCCGCTACCCCACCGATAAGGCGATAGACAACAATTTGCATAGGTAGGTAATACATAATTTATTATGCGCCGTGATCTTGTGCTGTTTACGAGACATTTTGAAAATGGTCCACTAGATGAATAATATTTATATTCATATTTATGACGTATTATGTCATGCACTTAATTAAATAAAGAATTCAAATATTAAACGTAATCCGAGTATAAACATATGACATACTAGGTAATGTTTCAATAATATCGAAACAATTTTTTATAATCTGTTAATTATAATGTTTTTACACGAAATATGAATAGGTCGTACTGGTCGTATTATATTAACAACAAGCGAAGACATAAACAATACAATTCAAATAAAATATACTGTTAGAATTTAAATAAATAAATTCACAGAATTATGTTCGTTATTCTTACTTAATTTTCAAGCATTCAGTCTCTGTTGAGTTGGGGGCAGTTTCCCAGTTTCCCGAAAGAAAGGTCCTGCTCTTTATTGATTAACATTTATTTACTAAGTATATATTATAATTATTGTATTAATTCCGATCATCTTCTTAGTGAAAAAGAAGATTTAGTCGAATTTAAGAAGCACTTGAATTGCTTTAAATAAACCTTACATTTAAATAAGCAAACAAGCTCGCGTCAGTTTTGTATCAAAATTCTTAGTTCATATTTTTTTTGCCATAACAAATTCAAATACATTTATTTGGCAGTATTAATAGTATTATATCTCTTATAAAAATAAAAAAAATAGTCAATTTTAGAATGTATAGAATATACATATTTACGACTATACGAGTATTATTTACCTCATTAACTATGAAATTATAAGAGTAATTTAAAAATGTATACATATTATATACCTATAGGTACATATTATTACAAAAGTTAAATAGTTAATGATCTGAGCAAGTATACTCATTACTGGCCTCTTAAAATATTCCACATTAGATAATATATCTAATATCATTAAAAAAAAAAACATTGTTTAAATGTAATTTCATATATATGTACCTATATTATTATTCTAATTAATAGTCCATATACATTTCAAGTAGATATTTAGATTTATATCTGTGGACCTGCGGTGTATTTTATATATTAAGCAAATACATCTTAAACTCGGTATATTTACAAACATTGAACGGCTATAAAAACAAAATTACCATTCTGATTTCTATGTACTCTACTTATAGGTAAGGCTATACATCATTATCATAATATAATTTTTATAAAATACTTTGGTGCAATTTTTATTACATATAAATTTTTACTTATATGCGTAATTTGTACAAAAAAAAATTAGTACCTATTAACATTTAAGAAAGTTTATTCTTTTATTCGCACAGAATGGTACATTTTTACGCATAATTTTGTACCAGATGAAGTTTTGATATCGAAAATTACGAATATATATTATGTTGTATTTAAAGAAGCGCATAATATTCAATCTGAATCATTTTATATATTATACAAAGATCAGTATATTTTTACTGTTAGAAATAATCATAAAATCTATATTGAGTGTCTAGCTATCAGTTATTATTGTGTATATCTGATATTATCGTTGTAAATCAATGAGTCTGACCAATCCACATAGGGTAGATTGAGACAGTGTCTAGTAGGTACTCTAGTTTATGACTTAATATTATCATATAGCCATATAGGTATTGATGTCATTGAATATAATAACATTTATGACTTATAAGTCAATTTACTAACGAGGTAAATAAATTATTTGCTTAAAATTAATCTAAATATTTTAGAAAATTTCATTAAGTGATATAAATAATAATATAGAGATTAACTATAAGTTTCAGGACCTCGTGAATAATATTTTTGAATAACAATATAATAACTAAAATCGTTATACTCTGTTTAAACGTATCTACGATTTCATAGACAATTTGAATTCAAAATGGTTATTTTTAATATGCTCTCTAATCAATGAAATTTCCAACTATCAACGATGACGTCAAAGATAGTTGAAGGAATAAAATCCACAAGCTCGGTTTTTATCAAGTACGTTCCACTCGGCGTCGTTTTTTTTCAATATTATATTATATAGGGTAGGTATACTGATATATCATTGTCCACTCATGATCAAAATATATTATTCTGTCCACTTTTTCTTTTTATTATTTTCTGTAAATTCAAGAAAAATTTTGTGAAGTGTCTCTTAAAATTGATTATGTATGTTGACATACTTCAAAGAGGTAAAACTTTTGATTTTTTTTCAAATAAACTTAAGAATAAAGTAAAACCACCATCGAAAAATATCTATCATGCAGCAATTCCGGGTTTTAAGTGCAAAAGCGATGATTGATTTGGTATTACTTTAAATTGAATATCGCCTCAAACTGTACAATACACACTAGGTACCTAATATATAATATCCTAGCTATGCCCTAAATAAAGATCGAACCGAAAAGGATTTTTTTATTAGGTTAATACTTGATACGGGAATTGATTTTTAACGTTTTAATTATAATGTTGCATTATCAAATTAAACACTTTTTCAGAGTAACTCCCAATAGGGAAACATGATGCTATTTCAAATTTGTCTACATATTTATTTTTTTTTAAGCAATATTAAATTTTAATAATAACTATACGAAAGATACACCATTGTCAATCCGTTTCCAGCCAAACATGAAATTATTAATTTATAACTGTTCATTTTTATACGGATGAATGTGGTTGATAATTTTTGACTAAGTAAATACATTTGTAAAATAAACATAATTATAAAAAAAAAATTATTGCTATACAGCTAGGTTTGACATTGTATATAAACTATATTAATTATAATAAAGACTCAGTATTTTTGACAGTGGTCCACGTTAAAGTTTTTCAGGAAATAATACTACACAAACGTACAATACTGTTTTTATATTAATCCTTTTTAAATGTGTATATTATAAACATAATTTTGTTCTAGTTAAATTGAAAGTGTTTATTTCAAATATTTGAAATTCGAACGCTGTGAATTTGATGTCAGCTTAATAGTAAGGTATGCCCAATATCTGATTTCAGTATTTACAATACTCAGAATTATTGACTTGAATAATTATAATTCGTCAGATTTTTGTTGCCGAGTATACATATTATATTTAATAAATTGTCACCGGTAAAATATTCATGCATAATTTATTCAACGTCGTATTTTACTTAGAACATGGAACCCTGAATTAGTAGTATATTTTGTATTTCACATTTCGAACGGAGTACGTGATGTAGGTACTTGTATTTTGTGTATCTACTATAAAATCAATAATGTGTACAATTAGGCACGGATATAGATACTAGTATCTAGCTATCTATAGCCGTGAATTAGGTAATAATTATGACGACAGAGCCACCCCTAGGGCAGGGTGAGCGGGGCCCTCGCCCCGGCCCCGCACTCTCGCCACAAGGCCCCGCTTCATAGGTACAATAAAAAAAGTCAAATTGATGAGCACAAAAAAAATGTACATATCATTTTTTTTTCATGTGAAATTTTAAAAGAAAATGTCACCAACTTAGCTATAATCTCTATAGAAAAAGAAATTGCTGACCATTTAAAATAGTCACAACCATAATAATTTGTAGGAAATACACCTAAAAACCTCAAACTACCCAACTTTGAGTAGCTATAAGTCACGGTTAAATGAAAAATAATAATTTTAAAATTCATAAAAAAAATAGCCCTACTATTTTATGATATTTTAAATATAGGTTGCTATTTAGAAATCAAAAGTTGATAATGATTTCACTATTAAATAGAAGAGTGAAAAAAATAAAAATAGTATAAATAGTTCTATAAAGGTTTAATGATAAAAAAATCACCCTGCATATGCAACTGACGCGCAGTAGTGATATTTTAGACATTTTAGGCCCCGCAATTTTACTCTGCCCCGAGCTCCGCAAATCATCGGGGCGGCCCTGTATGACGACTATTATACACATAATTGTTGTTTTGTTGTTCGTTTTTTGTTGGATTACGTGTGCCGTATGTATAAGCTTGAGTTAATATTCTTTATTTATGGTGATATTAGAAATCGAGATACGCTTAGGTACTTATAATTCAATGTTAAAATACTAAATAGACTAAGTAGAGCATAATATAATATCTATGCTGTTTTTTCTAAAAAATAATGAAAACTAGTTAAATATTTTAACACGGACTTAGTTTCCTAGCAGATATAAATAATATATTTTATTATTATTATTATTATGATTTAATAATATATTTTATTATTATGATGATGATTAAGTAATAATAATATAATAAACGCATTGTTTTCAGTAAAAATTAAATCAATCTACCTTAACACTAATATGAGTAAAATAAATTACTTAAATAAAAATATTAATTGCATATCGCAAAAAGTATCAAGAAATACACTTAGTGTTAAGCTGACAGTAAGTCTTCGCTCAAAATCATTTTCGTAAACAATGAACAATGATATATCATTGAATAAAAATTTAATACATCCAGTAATTTACTAAGCACCTACCATTCAACAGAATTTTTCTCTTATAAATAATAAACAGTTATTGGAATATACTTTTACACAATAAAATGTCTCAATTACATATAGATTAATATATTATTAAATATATTATAGGTACATTTATTTTATTTTGTTTAATTAGCATGATATTTAATACAAACACACTAATGTTAAGTAATTTTAATTAATAACTGAACTATTAAATGTATTAATAGTTTCAGGTTATTTTGCATAATTATTGTAGTACGTAATTTAACACCACATCAGTTTTAAGATTAATAAAAAAAATATTAGGTTACCTAATAAAGTAATAACTAATCTTTAAATCTTATATTTGGTTGGCCTAGCATTTAGTAAATAATGGTTTAATAAGGAAAAGAAAAGAAAAAAGACTACCATTTATATTTTATAAATAAAAAAACATATTCACTGACCACTACTTACTAAATTCCAAAACTAGCAAAGTATTATTTATTACATTTTATTCATAAAAATCTATGCAGTATATATTTTTATCCAACATTAATGTTGTAGTAATGTATAATACAATTACCCATAGGAAAAATAAACAATTTATTAAAAGGTACCTACATCACGAATCATAACAACACACAAAAATTTGATATTATGATAAATAAGTAGATAAACACTATTTTGTTTAAATTTCCGATTACCGAGTATGCAATGATTATTATTTTGAAAAACATAATTGTTATATACTTCCAGTATATTTAAGTACATATCATATATATTAAAATATATTTGTATAAGTTATATAATTGTGTGTGATCATTGATCATACTATTGTGATTTTTAACTACTTTAAGTATAATTTGTAATAAAAATATTAGATTTTACTAACTACAAAAATAAAATAATTCAGCTTTAAAAATGGTAATAATGCATAATGTTCTTAAAACAAAAATAATAATTAATACTACTAAAATATATTTTTTTTTTTTAAACTAGTAAAGTAAATTATTATGTTGTACAATTTTAATGTTTAAAGTATAAAGGTATCTATGAAAAAATGCAGTGTTAATAAGCATAGATAGATAATATAAACATTGGTTGATGTTGACTTTTATGTGGTAATAATAATTGCATATTCTTTTTATCGTACAAAAATAGTTTTTTTCTCAACAAAGTATTCTATATAGACTATACAGGCACGAATAATTAATTTATAATATTTAAATAATAAAGTGACACATATTATTATTATTTAGGTATCGCTATTTATTTTTTTATAAACTGTTATAAAATTTTCATAAATAATTGATATAAAAACATTTTCTGTAGTATATCACTATTATAAAATAAATTATTTATTATTTAAAATGTATCATTCATTACATTAGTCAATTACTTAAGAATGATACTACAAAACTATAAATTATTAACTACATTATGATAAAGAAAAAAAACCATGGTTGCATACAAAAATAAAATAAGAAGCTTTTCAATACAGTAATATGTATTATACTTAAAAATACATACATTATTTAAGTGTAATTTAATTTGTTTTTTAATTAATTCAAATTATTGTTATCATAACTAAACTATATGCATTGAATATCTTATATAATATTTTGTTAGTATAAACTATTTTAACTTTAAAAGAATAAATTCATATTTATGAAGTAATTAGCATACATGAGTAAATTCCTATTCATTAAAATACAATAATAAAACATGGTTGACAATTAATTAAGACATAATTTAATTTATACCTAGTAACCCAATTTATAAAAACAGCTAAAAATATATTTAAAAAGTTAATATTTTAACAAATGCTTTTAAAAACCACTTGATATTCTTTTAAACGAACAGCATATATCAATGCTAATAAAAAGGACATAATTGAGTTTTTAGAAAATAATACTATTTGACAATACATGTTATTATATTACCTTAATAAAATTAAATGCTGATACTTATAAAACTTAATAAAAATAAAATAATAATTATGTAGTATCAAATACAATTTTTGACATTATAATATTAATGTTTAAATAAAAATTAAACAAATTGTTAATTACATTACACTCTTTTGCGATCAGTAAGTACTCTGATTATACTACCAGCTCCTCCAAGAGCATAGGCTTTTTCATGCCACATGAGGAGATGACTGCTTTTTTTCTCATTTGATTTTTCAAATCCTTTGTAAATATACTTCATAAGAATATCTACCATGTCAATATCTAATTGAGCAACAACTTCATCTATTTGTGATAGTTTGGTGGCCAGAAGAACTTTCATTACAACATTTAAGGCATTGTCCTAAAAAAAAAAATAACAATAATATAATTGTTTTAAATAACATTTTATGATGATAAAATATACCCTTAATTGTTGATTTTTTGATCCTAAAGGGGCATTTTTCAATGCAGATTTTAAAGCATCAGCAAAACGACCTCTGTAAAAATTATTAAGGAAAATCCAAATAATTCTAAAATGATAATTTAAACTGCGCTATACAAAGAATAAATCATATAGGAGAAATGGAAAAAATATAATACTAAATAAAATTTATAAATTCATATTAATATGAAAGACAATTTAATATAGTTTGGTGCTACATACATAATATTATACAATTTATTAACATATAAAAAAACCTTAGGTATTTTTTAAAAAAAATGCTCATAATTAGGGGTTAGATGTAATATAATTAATAAAAAAAGCATTTAAAATGTCAAAACAGGCAAAAAAACATAATTTAATTTATAAAATAAGCAATTACAACATTAATTAAAAAATAAAATAGTTTATATATTTGTATTAAAAAAAAAAATTCACTACCATGTACTTTGATAAACTGTGTTCAGTAAAACGTTGACAGTTTGTGCTCAAAATATTTTAGTATATAGAAAATTATCGTTTTATATCCACTGAAGTTATTGGGGCTTATTTCATACATAAATAATTATCTAAGTTCAGATTACTACTTATTAAATTGAGCTTATTAAACACTATGCAAACTTTGCTAATAAAAATGTATACTGTATGCTTATAGTATACTTTTGTACAAAATTAGACAAAAATAGTTGAAAACTTTAACACTTTCACACCTCTTATGATTTTGTGGGTTATTCTGAGTTTATTCCACGACCCCGAGTTGTTCATACCGGACGCGATGATTCAATAATGCAAATTTAAAAATAACAAAAACCCACCCAATTATAGATTTAAATTTAGAGTTTATAATCTACAGCCGGTGTACATATAAGAGTTTATTAAAATAAAATTGATAAAATTATGGCAGATATAAACGTACATGTTACTGACACATAACGCGTCACTGACTCAATGGAATAAACTCTGTTGACGCGTATACGCGTCAGAGGCATTGAAAGTGTTAAATAGAGTATTGCATTATATTATATACATTTAAAAGCAGTAACGTTACAAGCTTATTTTTTAATTTACAATTGTCTCTTTTGTTAGGTTGTGTAAATATTTTCATATTTTACTATCGTTATTGAATAAATAACATGTTGAATTTGATTCAATGAGATAAATTAGCATCAATGTATTATATATTATGTTTAGGTAGCTTCAATATTAGCTCTTATGAATAAAATGTTTGTGACATGACTGTTCAACAGTGTACAGCTCATAAAATAACTCTACAAATTTAAAAAAGGTTACATTAATTTTATTTGAAGTTACCTATATTATTTTAAAAGGCAACTACACTCAAGCTTATATATAATTGATATATATTATATAAAAAATCTTGAATGATACCCTACTAATTTATATCTGATGTAACCATATACAAAACTATAAATAAACCAAACTATTAATTTTGGCTAATACCGCCTTGCTAAGCAAAAGAGCTATAACTCAAAAAAATTAAAAAAATGAATAAGATATAGTGTTTGATAGGTTTGCCAGTTTCACACAATATTTGTAGAGAAAATAACTGAAATTTCATTGAATAGGTTATAAACTCAATTATCTTTCTTTGAAAATGCTGTAGGTAACAAAATAATTAGAAGTACTAAGTAAGAACAGCGTATACCATATACTATATGTTTATAGATACGGCATTTTCACATAATACCTCCATGTCTATTCAAGTTACGGCATCATTATCTAACATGCTAAATAGCTTATATTGCTTAGTAATAACATATAAGTAACTTTTATTCATTGAATAAGCGAATAAAACTTTTTAATTATTCTTTCATTGCATTTCTTGTCAAAAAAACTGTATAGGTGGATATGTTTTACACTACATTAAATAGACTAACAAATAATTATAAAGGTATAATAAAATGAAAAAAAACAAAACCGCATTTTTTTTCATAACTAATATATTGATTTTTACGGCACTTTTGCTTAGCAGGACAGAATAATACTGTAGTGAGATTTTAAGTTACGCAAATGAAGTATTCTAAAAGCATTATTATCAATACAAATAATATACTTAACATTTATGTATAAATTTCATGAAAAAATTAGTAAACATTTACATTAGTTTTTCAAATAAGCTATTGTATTATTGTAAAACAAAATACAAATACAGCATCATATTGAGTATAGAAAAGGATACTGGTTAATCATCGTTGTAATTTCGGATTCGTCTGGAATGGCAGTCGTCGATTGATTTTCCGTTTGCTCGTCATCTTTGAAATTCTCATTGAATTGATCGACGTCGATTTTTCTGAATGCAGAACTTCTTGTGTTCTCAGACATTGTGTACTACTTGTGGATTTTTGAGCAAGCACGAACGTAAGAGACAATTAAACAAGTGAGTAATCAGTGGAAGTTCTAACCTTACTGATAAAATGATTATTAATCACAATACAAAGTACTATCGTTGAACAACACACTATCGAATAAGTGATGCAAGTCTCCAGGAAAAATATTGTTATATACACAATTTGTGTTTATTAGCCACTTAATTGTTGAATAGTTAAAATATATTAAACATATTTTGCTTTGATGTATTTTTCCCGGTGATTTGCATAGACAATGTAAGTATTATAATCGTTTGTACTTACATCAAATTATAATTCATAGATAATACTTCTTATCAAGAATGAGATAACAGTATTTTATGATAATAAATATCGCAATTTATAATAACATTATATTATAATATTATCAAGTATTGAATTTATTTAAAAGAAATTGAAAATGATTGAATTCAATACATGTTGACAATTTAATTTAAATTCAATAATGTCTGCGAACACGGCTCCCATAGTCCGATTGTACGTGTTGTAGATATTAACATACATATATACAGTACACAAGATTTTCAAAAACAAAAATTCCATACTTAACGATAGTATGTGCCTACTCGAATCAAAATCAGTTAGATTCGGTCAGTATGTTTGCTAATCACTTGTATACCACACATTTAAATTTTTGAACGCTTGATGTTGAGCATTTCGATCGGCGGTTGTAAACTGAGTTCAAGGTATGGGTAAGCACAAAATCACACGTTATGTAAAAGTGCGCCCAAGCTCATATCAAGTTTAAAAAGGTGATATGTAAAATGTTAATAATGAATAGTTATATTTTGACAAAATCAAACAAAATTACAATCTCTAATTTATATTTAATTTATTACAGCCATTTAATATGAATAATTAATTGAATACAATCAAATTTAAAACAAACACAAAAATACCTAAATAATTTTAAAAAGTACAATATTAGGAAAAATAATAGCATATTATTGATCAATATTCATCAAATATTTATTTATTAAACTTTATAACTTTTCACATGTTTTTTGGCTTTAGAATTTTGATATTTAAAAGATTCATTTATACTATTTAATTTAATAAGTTTCTATTTGAATTTCTTTTAATTTTTTCTTCACTTATAAAAATATTTACTTATTAATCCGCAAATTATGTCACTCTTTCGTTTTTAGGCTTTGATTTCATTAGATAATTTACAAAATACTCGGGTATACTTTCTGGAATTAAAAATGATATACCGTAGCATTGAATTAAAGGGCACAGTTTACATTATACCTTTTTTTTGCAGCTTACGTATGTAGGTATGTTTCTATACATTCCAATTTCTTATTTTACTTAAAATTTAGCAGTAACTAGTTTCCAATTCTAAATAATTTATTACCTGTGTAGGCACTCGTAAGTTTATATATTTATATATTGTTACTGAATGGACTAAAAATTGTTAGGCTAGATATAATTTATATATATTTTTAAATTTTTTGTTATTAACTGTATATGTAAGTCAAATATCATGTTATTATCAAAAAAAAAAAATTATTCCTAAAAAGTATATTATTAATTAAAATATAAAATGTATTAATAGTTATGTTTGACGGCGTAGTGTCTATTAAAGTCTGATTGTCAATTATAATATTTAAAAAAAACATATTCATTTAATAATTTTTTTTTAATTTTTTTTAATGTAAAATAAAATAATTTAACTATTAGTACCTATTAGTCAACCAAATTGAAATGAAAATCGTAGTATTGTTAAAAGGTCTTTTTTACCTATACAGTAGAACACATTTAATCGAGATTTTTATTTATTTATTTTACAATTTTGTATAAATGTGTGTATATGTGTGTGTGTGTGTGTGTGTGTGTGTATGTGTGTACATTGACTTGTTATTAAATAATATCAGGGTTTAAAATATTAAATAATTATTTTTTTTATTTTTAACTCTATTTATAATACAGTCACACATGACTTAATTAGTTATTATCATTTATTGTTCTTAATCTATATGCAATACAATATTTTTAGGACATATTATTTTGATGTTTTCAAGCTCATAAGTGCATGCATATACTAGAAGTTTTTAATTCATAAACTTTGGAGCCCTACAGCTATGCATATATTAAAAGGGGTTTTATAAACATATTGTTTCAAATATAATTCAAAATTCAGGATAAATTAATTATAATTATTGTATTTAAATTAATGAATATAGATTATATGTCATTAATTTTAAAAATATTTAATAAAATATTTTTATTTTACTGTAAAACAGAATCAAGTAGGTATAATGTACTTATTATCATTAATAAATACTATATGTGAGTTATGCATATTAATGTTTTATATAATTTCATAGTTAATAGGTATGTTAGAAGTTACATTTTAATGGAATTAAGTTTTTATGTTTTATTTGTTCAACATTAAATTTTAATAATTATTATTATTAAATATTTATTGTGTTATTATAGCATCGACTATACATAAACTGCATATATGTAGTATATAATTACTAGGACCCAGATTTAAATGCACTTAAAACCATACAAATATGCTCTAAAAAATAGCCAAAAATGCCCTTAAAAAAGGCATTTTACTACAAAAATTACCTTAAAAATGAAAAAATGACCTTAAAATGCCGTATATTTTATTTATATCAATTTATAATTTATAAAAAAGCTATAATTATTATTTATTTATCTATTAAAACTGAAAATTTGAAATGATGACTTGATGCTGACACACACATGTTTTGGCCGTTTTGGGGAAATATTATTCATTCTAAGCATACCAAAATATGTATATATTAAAATGTGTGTAAAATTAAAATTCTAAGTAAGCCTATTGTACTTAATAAATTTTGAGCATTGCATTGAACAATAATATATTATTAAATATGTTCAAACACCAAAGATCTTCTACTATCTGAAAGAATATTTCCGAATTTCATGTGACAATTATCATTTATAGTTAATTCTTCTGATATTTTTGTACGATTTATTTTTAGATAATATTTTGAATAGGCTAAGTTGTATCGTATATTGAACAAATATGCATTAAAAACCAATAAACTGACCCAATAATGCTAAAAATACAAAATAAAATTTGTAGTTTTGAAACCCTCATTACATGAAACGAATTATGTATTTAGAAAGCATTGTCTAAGATCAACCGAAAAAATATGCACTTTGCATCCAGGCCCTAATAATTACTTTGATCATGTAAAAGTAGAAAAAATGTAATTATGTTTTAACACATTTAATAATATTTTAATATTTTAAAATATTCAATTAATAATGATGTTAAAAAAAAAAAAAACTGTTGATAGAATTCCATAAAACAAATGTTTCATTAGTTATCATTAAATTACTGTTATTTAAATAAAACCAAGTACACACACATATGATGGTAATTACAGTTAACGGAATTACCAATTCATTTTGTCGAGTATGGAACTATCTGTACACAGCATATAATTGAAATAAAAATCATTTTTTAAAAAATATATTGTATAACATTATGACAACAATACATAATAATTATGTCAGTATATTATTATATTATAAGTAAATCCAATGCCTTATTCAAATACTTAAAAACATTATAAAATATAAATGCATAAATTTTATTTTTATTTTTTAAGCAATTTTAAATAATTAGAAAACCACTATATTATTTATTATTATTGAATGGTAACAATTAAAACTGGTTAGTAAGTTATATTTTTATTTAATATAAGTACATTTTCACATTACCCACGGTTAGTAAGTATAAAATTAGTCACTTAAATATTATATAATTTGTAAAATATTTATTATTTTATGTATGTATGTAATAATTCAATTTAAAAACAAAAATTTACTAATTATTGAAAAATTGTGTGTAATTTGATAAAATTGTCTAAGGTATATTTAAGGAGAACAAAGTTATTATTCAATGGACAATTTTTAATCAAAAAGAATAGTAGATACCCAATGTTTAACTTTGAAGATGACACAGGCATATGAGAAATTGTACACAATACGATAAATATTTTGGATGTTTAATATTTATATACTTAATAGTTAAAATAGTTACAGCATTTAATTTTAAAACCTATAAATGTTCATTCTTTTTTTTGTAAGAACAAATTACTACTATTATAAACATTAAAAATTGTAATATACATGTAACAAATTAATTAATTAATTAACACTAAATTATGCTCATTATGTATCCTATAGTAGTCAGAACCATCAAAGGTTATATGAGGCCCTAAGGCCCAACATATTTCAGGGCTTATATACCTTCTAAAATTATGATATATGTATAAATATATATTTAACAAATAATGTATAATTAGGTACCTAGCTATTAAATTTTTGTCTGAATCTTTGTTATTTTATTGTTTATTATAATTATAAAAAATGAACGTATAAATGATTTATAAATTAATATTTTTATAGTTAAAGATAAATTTATTTCATAAAGTCTAAACTAAAATAATTTGTCATTTTTAATATTATTTTATGGTTTCATCCCAGTTTTTTCATTCAAAATGTTGTTAATAATAATCTAGTTTGATAGAAATAATTAATAACTCATGTTTGATACTCATTAAAAATAATTAGCTTAATTCTGATAGACATGCTTTTAAATGTATATGTTGTAGGCATATAATCAAATTAGCCATTTAATTAAATGCCTAGACTAGACATTTATGACATATAGTCAAAGAATTTAATTTTTAAGCAATTTCACTATCCGCTTAGTCTATTTCAAGTCAGACAAATAATAAAAATGAAACATTTTGTATTATTTAAAAAATTTAAATATATTTTATATTAATAATCTATTGCTATTTTATATATAAAAAAAATAACTGTATTATTTATTAATATGTAAAAACGTAGATATATGAAAAATGTTTAATTTCGTGTTCAATATGTTAAATCATAAATATATTGGTACTAATTAGATGTGATAGACCTTGACAATAGTACAATATTATATATGTTAAAATTTAAATAAAAATAATCAAAATTTAAAGTATACAAAAAAAATGCCGATATGTCACAATATTACATGCAATCATATACACACTACATACAAATCATATGATATACATATTATAGACGTTCTAAACTAAATTATTGTACAATTCAATCACATGTTCTATATGTTTTTCAATAACATCATATTTTTGTCATTATAATCGATAAGAATATAATTTGTCCCACTGTTCTTAATATAGATAAGGTTCTCTTACAACCAATTACCTATGTTAATTTTCCAAGGTAAAACCAATGGAACTTTTATTTTTATAATATACAGTATTCACTTCTCGTACTATACAGTATAGGGCATATAATATACTTGTACTATCAATATAATATGTATCAATTTTTCTTAAACTATGGAATAAAAGTCCAAAATATGTAAATATTGAAAAAATATATTAGTATTGGAAATAACAAAAAAATAAATATTTTATAATTATAAATATTTAGTAAAAGTAATATAAATTATGTAAGTATAAAAAATTATGAATATTATTCCGGAACAAAGCAATAAGAAACAACATATTGTTGTAGGTTTGCTAATAAAAGGTTTGGCTGTAGAATATTTTTGTATTGGCTAAAAGACCGTTCCACATCAACTGCTGTGATAGGAGCATAATTCTTATTCACTATATCAGGAGTTAATTCAGTTTCCAGAGATCATTGTTGAATTTTTCCAATAAAAAATATCTCTGTCACAAATTACATATCTTGTTATTTTAGACCAAGCAGATGATGTTAAACATTGTTGAAAATCAATGAAAAAATCAAAAATTACTAAAATATGTAGGTACAAAATGTATTCATATTTACCAAAAATGTAAAAATATATAATTATACCTAAATATGTAAAATAAAGTTGGGTTTATTTCAATTAGAATGATCTAAATCGTAAACATTTTTAATCAGATTTAAAATATCTCATTCCATTAAAAATATGTATTTACAATAAAATCCATTTCATTCCCTATAGTAATTACCTATATATTTATGATTTAACATATTGGACACAAAATTAAACATATTTTATATACCTATGTTTTTACACATTAAATAATACATAGTTTTTTTTAATATAAAATAGCAATAAATTATTAATAGAAAATATATTTAAATTTTTACTAGGCGGATAGTGAAATTACATAAAAATTAAATTCTTTGATTATATACCAAGGCATTTAGTTAAATGCCTGATTTGACTATATGTCTACAACATAAGCATTCTAAAATATCTTTATTTTTATTAATATCTACATGACAAAATTCCATAAATGTTTTACAATGGGATTGTATTCCTTTTATTTCTAAATTTTAACTTAGAGAAAAATCCAAATAGTTTATTCATTGGTATGCATAATTTACCAACATTTTTAGCTGAATTATTAGGGCATAAATTACTCAATATTAAATTACATTTTTAAATTCTACTCACAAATACTCAATTAGTTTTAAGAAATCACGAGTGTCAAGAATATTATTAAAATAAATGTATTCTTAGTAGAAAATTAATCAAAAAGCTATGTCAAAACATATAATGTATTCATATTATTGTATCTAGTTAAAGAATAAAAATTTATTATTCTAACAATTTTATAAAAATAATACTACTTTTAAAACATTATTCATTTTCTTTTATACATTATACATATACATTATAATCACCATTTTGTTTAGCATATTTCAATATAATATTCTAGTGATAACAATGGTGAGTGTATGCCCACTTGGTCACATTGAAAAAGCTTTACTAACTAGCACCAGCATACAATTGTTGTTAATTACTAATTATGTATTGTGTGTAAGTATTGGCAGTGAACGTGTACATCCAGCATTTGTTCTCATTGATATACTTTTTTATGTTCAATAATTATTAATTATTTACATACTGATATGGTTTAAAATATTAATGAACAATGAGCCCATGTCAATAAATAAATATAAGCATTATTTGTATATTTAAAGCCCAATAGATGCATACTTCCACATTCTGGCCTACATGTATAATTTCAAATGATATTTCACTTTAAATATTATACTAGAAAGTTTTGGATACACTTTTATGTTCAAGTATTTAGATTTAAATTTAAAACACAAATTAATTATTAATAATTAGTTTTATTTTTAATCTGTTACTTAACTTAAAAATAAACTATGAATTTTGTATTCATGGTGTATTATTAGTTATTACAGAACTAATGTTTATGTTTTCCATGTATTATTGTTAATATTGTCTGTTGGTACAATCTGAAATCGACGAATTTTCTGATGATATAAGTACTGTTAAAAATTAAGTAAGATAAAAAAAAAATAGAATTGCTCTATCAAATTCAGCATTGGCAACTAAACAATTAAAAAAAAATCTTTGATTTTTTTGTTTGTGAGATAACATTACCTATTTTTGAAAAATCATTTGCTTTACAAATATTTTGATAACCAAATTAAAAAGACAGCGATAATACAACTTCATACCTTACAAAAATTTTTAAAATAATTATAAAATATATACATATAAAAATAATTTAAGAATATGTTCACAGCACTTTTTAGCAGGGAGATTTTTAAGTTCATGGAGGATTACTCAGCCTAAAAGTCATTTATTTTTCAGCAGGACACAAAATCTCAGTGATTCTCAAAAACTAAAATGTATGTTCACAGGACGTTTTTACAAGAGGATTCCATAGTTTTTAACTATAAATTACATAAACCCTTTTTTTTTTTACAAATTATTCGAAAAATAGTTGTTTTAAGTAATAAATGAACACAGGTTGATTAAATAAAAATATAGTTGATTATCCTGATTACCTATTCTATTGTTTTTACTGATATGGCTTAATTTTTAAACGTGAATGCAGAATGGTTGAATATACTATTATTAGTCATTCTAATTTAATGTAAATACGTTGCTGTTGAAAAATTATCATTTAGTAGGTACCTACTTGCATATTTTGAAACAACGTGAATCAAGTTTAGTTTTATGTAAAAAAATCTGTCTCCAATAGCCCACCACTCCAAGATCCACTTTCGGCACGTTCGGGACTATAAAAATATAAATAATATAATAATATTATAGTATAAACGCGAATCGTTATCGACGTTATCCGTTTAAGCGACCATTGAATGAAACCTTTGCCAATTTATTTTGTCCACTCATAATATACTCGTGTTTAACACTATATTTATTGTAAATAGATAAAACCAACCATTACACAAGCAAACCTATGTCTTATCGGTTTTATTTATAAAACCACGCGTATAGGTACTTTAAAAAAAAAGTTATTGTGATGAAAATATGTCGATACGTGTTGACGCCCTTGTTCGTCGCAACGACGTCTCGTCAATTGCCACCGCCTCCGTTATTGGTCGAGTCCATGACGAGACCGTGCATGTCTTTCACAACCCCCATCACCCGGCAAGCGAACGCCTCGGCTTCGTTGGCGATCCGTCGTTGAACCGAGCACGTTTCGAAGTTCTTCTTGCGCACGCGCAAGTCCATCTTGTTTCCGTCGATCTCGCAAGACACCGTCTCGTATTGTTGTTGCGGGCACTGCGCGTGTATCGCGGTGGAACAGCACGGACGGCGGCACGGCCGTGGTTGCGGACAACCCGTGGGACAACACGGGATGGCTATCGTCTTCTTCCGGCATGGGTCACACGCAGACGCCGGTTTCTTCCGGCAGCACGGGTCAGGCGGCGGCGAGCAGCGGACCGGACACACGGACTGAGACGCCGGGCGGCTGCCGCAGGGCACCGGGCACGGCGGTTTCGACGCCGGCCGGCTGCCACAGGGTACCGGACACGGCGTGGGACAGGGGGCCGGTCGTGCGCCGCAAGGGGCCGGGCACGGGACCGGACAGGTGGCTTTGCACGGGACCGGACAGGTGGCTTTGCACGGGATCGGACATGTTGCCTTGCACGGTGTCGGGCACGAGACCGGACAGGCGGACTTGCAGGGAGCCGGGCACGGGACGGGGCACGCGATCGGCGCGGCCATCATCGGACCGACGCACCACACGCGCGCCTTGACAACCAACACGGAAACGGTCCGGCCGTCGTGGCAGCTGGTCATCGGCACGGTCATCTCGCAGCCGTCGTCGGCGTTGTCGTCGCAGTCAGCAGCGCACGCACCGCCGGAGCTGGAGTCCGGTCGGCGGCGCCGCCGTCCGTCCGGTTTCGCGGTCACCGGCACTTCCAAGTCACCGGACGCAAGTTCTACGCGACCGGGCAACGTGTCCGCGCCCAACATCCGGTGCAGCCGGACGGATACGCGCAACGATCGCGGGTCGCACTTGCCGGAGCCGGTCATCGGGAACGTGTACTCGTTGCCGGCGTTCACGTTGGTCACCCCGGACGCCGGACAGTCGGCCGGCGACGGGATCTCGCACACCGTCTGATCTGGGCTGCCCAGAAACCGGATGCTGATGGCTGTGCCGCAGCCCTCGTCTTCCGGTCGGCTGCACCGCGTCATCGTTTTTACCATGAATTCCAACTGGTACAGCTTATCCATCGGGCACGTCATGTCGCGTGTTATTGCTTCGGAAAATTTTTATCTTAACTTTTAAGCCTATTCTATTAAAACAATTTTTTCGATTTGTACCGTTTATCTAGCGTGTTTTGTGTGTAATAATAATACGATGACGGCTGTAGCTAAGTGACCGCGTCGTATATTATAATAATTGATAAGTAGGTGTGCAATTGCGTAGATATAGTTGTGTAATATATTATCAATCTGGCAGTACGTTTATATTATGCACACAAACGTGTTGCAGGAGGAGTGATAGTAGTGGTACACACGTGCGGGTTGGATAATCACCATCTTTTATTGGATGGAGCCCCATCATTCGATTAATATTATCGATAGACTACTGTAACTATACTTTAAATAGGTACACGATTTTATGCTTGGCTTATAGAATTTTATAATTGGACATGAATAACTGAAAAGCGACCATTTAATGTACCTATTATAATTTTCAAACCACGACACTCAATAACAAAAATATTATCATACATAAATCGATAAAAACATTTTAAAAAATGTCAAATATTTATAATGAATATTGTTGTATATTCAGCATTAATATTAAATTATATTACACGTGTAGTGATAATTACTACTATAATTATTATAGTAACAATAATCATAAGTAGGTATCATAATACGATCGGTGAGGACTGTCCACCGGTCATTAGCGAGTAGAATTATAATATATTTCATTACGATTTATGCTTTCAATTATAAAGGTCTATATAACACGTTTATGATGTTATTTATACTAATAATACATAACAAATATATTAGGTACAAAAAGAAACAACAAAATGTTTTCAAAATGATTCCATGTCTTATATCCCATCAATTTTGCCATCTAAGAAGTGATGCAGGCTTAAGATATATTTATTACTGTTATTAGTAGGGATCAAGAATCCGGGACAATATTGGAAAAACCGTTTTTTCCAGATCTTCGGAAAAATATGAAAAATAATTTTTTTTTTTTTTCAAGGTAAAGCTTGCGTGAGATACAAGAAATCTTATTAATCTATATATCAATATACACTAATTAAAGTTTAAAAAAATAATTATTAATATAAACATAACTTAATTTAAAATGTGATGATATAAATTCAAATTTACAATAATTAGTACGTAAGCTATTTCAAATATATTAATAGATTCACTTTTTTTAAAATCATATCAATATCTACTTATGGTCTAGAATTCTAGATGATACAGTTATATTAAGACTAATTAAAAAAAAAAAAAAGGTGGGCAAGTGGATATCGATCGTTCTACTGTATAGTAGACATGGAGATGAGTAGGTCTCTATAATGGAAATGTTAAATTTGAATGCAATGACAGGTATCATTGTATACGAAAAATAATGCTGAGCTGAGATGATTTGTAAATGTAGGATTATTAGTAGGATACTCGTATATTCTATTATTTATATTATTACATATATTTAAATTGTAATACGTTGTTATTTTACTAGATTTTGTAAAAAAATAATTTTCATAAATTTTTTTTATATTTAATTAAATGTTTTACAGTTATTTGAAGAAAAAGTTATGAAGAACCTTGTATTGGGTTTTTTTACCTTAGATATAAATTACAAAAATTTTATGAATTTTCAACTTCAAAATTCCTTGCAAATTTTTGTGATTTTGATATATTTTGTAAACATTTAAACTTTTAATGCATATAAACAAAAATTGTGACCTACGATTTTTGATTTTTCTTTTACTACAATAAGAAAAATTTATAACAAAACTTGTATTAAATTTTAAGGATTTTTTGGAAAGCCAAATTTTTTTATCGGCATTTTAAACAAAAAAACTTAGATAAATCAAAAATTTCAATGTTCTATAAATAATTTGAAAAATGTCTAAATATATTAAAAATTTAATCGTAAATAGGTAACGCTAATATAAACATTTGGTGAAAATTTCAAGTATTTATAGTTATTCGTTTTTGAGTTACACCAAAATCAAAAAATCGATTTTGTCGAAAAATGGTTATGCATAAAAATTCCCATTTTTCCTGACGCTTTTGAAAACTACTTTTTACTTTTGACCCTCCCCCCCCCTCCGAGTACCAGCTAGATTCAATTTCCTTATCAGAGAGGGGCTAAAGTTAAAAATCAAAGCATTATTACTACTCTACAACGTGATGACAGACACAAAAAAAAAAAAATAATAAAAAACATATATCATTGTAAAATCAATACATTCCTCACTTCTTTCAGAATCTAAAATAGCTAGTAATTACTCATCTGAGCCTGTGGAGTAATAGCAAATAACTATATATTAATTTAATAAGAATTTGTTAAATTTGAATTGGTAGATTTTTCAGTTTTGATATGAATTACTCATGAGAAACCTCAAGGATCATGCAATCCTTATACAAGAGATAAAAATGTAATATTTTATAAATAGTTAACTATAAAATAAAATAATTTGCGGATTTTTATGATTTTAACGTAAAAAATTAAATTTTATATTTATAAAAAAATGGATTAATTTAGTATTAATTTTGTGTAAATTTTAATCAAGCATTTTGATTCATCATACTTTATTGACATTTTTATAATATGAACTATGAAGGAAGATCATGTAATATAGATTATTACTCACAGAAAGCCTGTTCCATTTACCACACATGAAAATATACAACACTATTAAGTAAATGTTATGCGCCATAACATTAAAAAGTTAATAAAATATACTAGTATAAGGTAATATACCTATTTCCAACGTATAAGCCGTGCAACATGCACGACAATTGAGCGCGCGATAATTGGGCGAAGACTATTGAGCGCTACGAAAATTAAGCGCTGAGACAATTGAGCGCAATATAAATCTTAGATTAGGTAATAATTTTAAAAAATAAAAAATAAATTGTATGGTTAATAATACATTATCAGTCTTAACAGTCAATATTAAAAAATGTACAGTAATAATTTAAAAAATAAGTCATGTAGGTTAATAATTATACATTGTCAGTCATTAATCCTTCAAATTAATACGACCACGACATTTTTTCGCATTGTATTCGATACATCGCCAACTACTGTTTTTGTCAAATCTATATAAATTCCGTTATAGCTCTCGACCTTTTTCACTTTTAATGATTTCCATTTTATCATTAAAATTATGATTTAAAAAAATTAAAATGTTAAGTACAATAAATTGAGTAGTGTTCAGTATGCACGTGTGAAAATATAGTAAAGTAATCCAGCGATAAGAACCTACATCTACTGCTGCGTTATCGTCGTTGGAATTTTATTTTAATAACACCGCGCGTATCGATACGATTCGAACGATGCGGCAAATAAGTAATGACATTAACTGATTATCATCAAACATAAAGATTATCTGACGGGTTATATAGGTATTCGCAGACACTGCAAACGAATTCATTTCTAATTTCGCCATTTCGTATACAGCAGTTTTGCACTTAATACAGTGAACCTTTATGAACTTTTACTCAGTTCAGTATAATATTATATAGCGCTCATTTGTCTCAGCGCTTAATTGTCGCAGCGCCCAATTTTCGCCGTGTTCAATTGTCGGGACACCCCTCGCCGTTACTATCAATTTTAGCGTAAAATACCTAAAGTATTGACAAGATTAAAGTTATTAAATGTTATCCAATTTTAATTAAATAAAAAATATATTTAATTACAGTTGAAAAATGTCTAAAAATATTAAATCATATGAAATACTGAAGACATTTTATCTTATTTAGTTGTGAGCTGTTATTAGAAACTTGAAAATATGAATTTTATCAAATCACAATCAATTGTAATCAGTGGATACCTATAAATTCTAAAATATAATATTGCACAAAACTTACATGAAAAAATTTCCATTTTTTACACTAAACATATCAACGTGTATAATATGTGAAATATTAATACATTCCGTTAATCACAAAATAATGATCAGAGCGGGGAAAACACCGGCAGAAGAACATGGAAGTCGATTTTTACGCTGAATGAAGTTGCCCTTGTTGCTGAAAATGTTTTCTCGTGACATAGTAGTTGGCTGACGTGACGTTAATAATACTAATGAGCCAATTTTTTTTTAAATATTATTTAATATTATTACATGCTATTATTAAATTATGTTTTTTTAAATTTTCAAATATGAACGACCGGTGATTAAATCGAATATTTATATTGGCTGAAACTCCTTTTCACATCACACGATGTGGTTGGAGCATAATTAAATGACGTAATTTGTCCCGGATTTAAAGTGATATTAACATATTTTTCTTCCGTTTTATATTCACCGTTTATAATGATCCACATAACACATTTTTAGAAATGTTTTGAATCCCTTATTCTTCGTTAGTAATAAGTCCATTTTAGTTTGATAGGTATAATGTATTTACGATAATTCGACAAATAAACCAATAATTATAGACGTTTCTTAAATAAATATCATTTAAAATGAATAAGATTTCAAAATTTTATATATATGCAATTATTACATTTTATACTTACCTTTTTTTACAAATTCGATAAATTCTCTTGAACTAATACATTGTTTTTATATTGAGTGATCCGTTGTATTAATTGTCCTTCGTTTACGCACTTCAGTGCGTATTGATGTGAAACTTGTACATTTTATTAACGCTTTATGTATTTACTAAACTATATGCAACATCCAAAATTGTTGACGTTTATTACCAATATGACTAATTCGAAAAATGTTGAATTAGGATGTGATTATTATACATTAAATAAAAACTAGAAAATGGGAATAGTCTTCAAAAAAATAAATATATATCAATGTTTCCATAGGCTTTTTTGAATTGTATAATGGATTTTATCAACCACAACTATTGGCGTGAATATATCTGATCGTACACTACTGCAGATGGATCTACGTAGGATTGCAATAGGGAAAGGATAGTATAATAAATAATAAATATAATAGATTATACTAATAAGAATATTTAGTATATTTCGTAAAAATTTAAACATCACTTATAATGGAATTAAACAAATAACACAAAATAATTCAAAAACACTTTTTGTTGTATTTAAGTTCATTTCTTCTTTATTATAGCGAATTATTGACATAAGCAATACAATAATCTCCTGGTTTTGTATAACCATCTAAAAAATAATAATTACATTTGAGTATGATTATATTATTTATTTTTTTTTAATTACAAATTTACAACTGTACTACTGATTTATAGTTTTAGTTCATATATTAATATGTATAGACTATTTTTTTCATAACATTTAAGAATTCTAAATTGAGCTGCGTACAAGTTGATTCCCCGGTCATTATATATTTTTTTCGGACGTTTATCCTTTGCGCATCGTCTGTTTAATAGTGCAAAATTAACGTACATTATTTGCGCATGGGCCGTTTTACCTGCACCAAATTATCATACATCAAATGCGCATGTTCAACAGAACAATAGAATTATGTGAAAAATAATTTTCTATTGAAAATTTAATGATTTTCATAAATCATATGCAATAAAAGATTCCAGCTTTTCCATGATTTGAATTTAATATTAAAATTTACTCAAAATTTAAAATTACAGTATAATAAATTATGGTTAATAATATTATGTTCACGTCTCGTATGTCTCGTGAAGCTGTACGTTTCAACAGTGTCTCATGCATTTTACTATTCAACAATCGACTATCTCTTTTGATTTATTTATGCGATTAAAATCGATTAAACAACCGTACACCTTAGTTCTGTTGATGCTAACTGATTACATAATGATTATCACAAGATTATTATATATTTTAGAGCAGAAATATCTGTATAATATTTGAAAATTGGATATTACGAGAGTAAATCTGGAGATGTGTGAGTGTTAAGATCAAAGTTAGATAACAATCAGCACTTTTGTGTATACACCTTTTTTTTAGTTCTATTATTAAATAATATTGATGCGCAAATGATATAAGACTATTTAAACGGCTGATACGCAAATTATGTAGAACTCAAAAATCGAACGATGCGCAACTGTCTTACAAAAAAGGTCAAAATTAACAAAGTGATGCGAGAAGGTTGAATGAAAAGTTTTTCAATAACGTTATTCTTTTTAGTTCTTTCATATTTTGAAAATCGTTCAATTTTTAATTATTGATTATTAGTAAAAAAATGAAGTAGTAAGGTAAAAATTTAAAACACATTGTTTTTAAAAAATTGTAACTGGTAATGATATTACCAGTACACCGTGACATCACTTCTCTCAAAAAAATTGTTTTTCTTGATTATTCTTTGATTTTCTTGTCCCATTACTCCTGCATTTAATATATGTTTCCGACTGTATTTCTTCTAACAGCGTTGTATGTGGGGGCGGTTTTCATTTGGGCGAATGACCCAAAATAACATATCGTTCGGGCGAATTTATACATATCATTTGAGTGAAATTTACACGGGACCCTAATTTATTTAATACATCGTTTGGGCGAGTTATAAATATATTTTTATAAAAATGAATTTTTAGAGACTTAGGATTCTTAGTTAACTCTAACTGCCAACTGGTATGGTTAAAAATGCATTATATTGTTATTATCTTAACTATTTTTTTTTTTATTAGCATGGTATTTCATATGCCCATTTGTTTAATAAAATGTATTATATTCTTATATAAAATATTATAATAATATATTGTATTAAAAATCCTAACTAATTATAATAATTAATAATTAGCATGGTATCTCATGCCTATTTTTTTAATATAATCGATTATTGTTAATTTTCCGGTTTGATATTCTTCCCATGATTTTAATGTATAGTTTTGTTTTTTTTTAGTATTTTTACGTAATATATTGATTTTTTGTGTGTTGATAAAATTAATGTTTATAAAGTCAACAAATAGTTATCAACAATCAGCCGAAACGATAAAATAATAATATTGAGTTGAATACATTGTAGTAAATACGAATATAAAAATTATTGTATAGGTAAGTATGTTACTTCTCTATTATTCCCTGTATATATCCTTATATAATTTATAAATTAATTCGACTAAACACGATCGGTTAATTTCTCGCCCAAATGATATATGCTCTACTCAGGTAAATTTTGGTTTATTCGCCAAAATGAATGACGCCCGTATGTGGTAGTCGAACTTTTTACGGTCATGTAATTGTTTATTGATATACAACAATAGGGAATCGAATCGTACATATCTTTTAATGACCCGGGAATCAACTAATACATAACGTAGGTCTCGGGAATTATTCACTTAATGTACTAAATTGTAACCGATTTAGTAATTACTTAAGGAACCGTTCTTGTATGAAGCTATAAAAGTCGCTGCTATTCCTGTAACTATTTAATCAAAATTTAGTAAATATTCAATATTAGTCTGTAAACAATAAATTGTATATTAAATTGATGTACTCAAAAAATATTTAAAAAGTAACTTACAATTAGTGCCACGTCTAACTAAATTAACAAAGTAATATTACACGAATAAAATAAAATATTATTTTATATTGAATATTCATATACACGTTTTACATGGGTAAAAATGAAAATTCTTATTTTAAAAATCTTGATATACATGGTTCATTTACCATGTTAACACACACCATTGATTGTATAAATGTGCAAATATGCTTATGTGTATCAATAACTTATTTTTAGTGTATATTTCGCTAGGTATTATTTATTTATTATATAATTACTTAATCGATCGATATTTTCTTTGGGTTCGTTATAATCCTCAGCACCTTTAAATATAAAAAAAGTATATTTATATTACATATAGGTACATAAGTGCTTTTTTGGTACTTATACTTTTTTTATATTTCTATATATTAAACTACACTAAACTTTTTACCTTCCTAATTGTTATTATATTAGAAAAGAAACAAAATACTTAAATTCAGTTCATATTCAAACTACGTACAGACAACACGTTTCTTATCGAAAATGGCAATTCTAATATCTACGATAATAAACAAGTCTACGCAATCAACATACTCAAATAATTGTGGGTACTATTTTAATACTGTAGATACGAAAACTAAACAAAAATTACCAGGGTGTAAGCCCAAACACACGAAAAACTACCATTGAAAAGTCTATCAATTCGTCAAAACTCATTATGATCCACAAATTCAACTGTTATAGAAATATCTAATAAGATGGTACACTTGGACTAGAACCATTAGAAATTGCAAACAAACTTTTAAAAACTTGTATAACGGAAAGCTTCCCTCTAGCCATCAACAGACATAAAATTAAAAGTGTATAAAAAACTTACTGCAATGGGGTAAAATTTCAAGTTTATATTCTCCCCCGATAAATCACAGCTTATTATTTTCTTAAAAAAAAAAGCTTATACATTGTACCAACGTTAATGTGTTTAATACACATAAATATTTTCTTAAAGAATAGCTATCCCCAACAACCCAATTTTGATTATGTAAAACACAAATATTCCTCGAAAATAGAATATAAAATTACTTGACATAACATTTTATTATATAGACTACTATTGCGCACATACATGATGTTTGTCAATTGGCACTTTCAAAAGCAGCTCAGTTCACATTAATTTATAAATCAAACAGGGTCAACGCCACTATATAAAAATAAGATTGTAACATACATTAGAATAAACTACAAGAACAATAATAGCAATACAATTACAATGAGTACAATATAAAAAAATCGGATTGACCAATGTTAAAATAACAATCGAAATAACCTTAGCACTTGAACAACTACCTATGCCTCACATCTTAATATTGCTTATTTGCTTATTTGCCTTTCATGTACAAATGTACCAGATTTAAAATATTTTGTTAAAATCATTAAAATGTTATGTAGTAATTTCAAAAAATATTGTAAACTAAACAATTGAGACGCATATACATATATAATATAATAATAATAACAATATTTAAATTATTTACCAAACCATCAATTTTAATTAGATTTCTACAAAATGTGTCGATTAATCGTATAAAAATAAATACTAGTAAATCCAAAAAGGTAAAATTAATTTTGGATCAAATACTGTGAATATCCACGACAATCAGTATATTATTATAATATATCGGATAAATGTATAAGTAAATACTCAAATTTCTTAAGATCAGATGCTATGTAGACGATGGATTTAAGTTGTGTTCGTGTTGAGCAAATATCACTGGTTTTTAAAGTAATATAATTATTATTTGTATATAGTCATAAATTCATAATATAATATAAACACAAATATGATATACAATTAATGGTTAATTGACATTCTGCCAAATAAACAATTGAGATTCAAAAATGTAATGTAACTTACCATTAATGTGTTGATACATCAAATTATTGTTTGCCATAATTTCTGTAAAAAGTTAACTTTTAAATAACAGTAAATATTTATATTATTTTTAAAAGAACATTGTTTGGCGATTGCAAGAGGTGAGCTATTTCAGTACCGGACAAACGTGAGATTTATCTAACACTAAAATTGCTTCTACGAATGAGCCAGACATACACATTTTTGTTAGGCTTTTTTATATTATGATAATCCCAAAATAACTACCGTTCTCAATATCTTAAATTGTCTAACTGTATCATAGAATAGCATGAGAATATTCTACCGTAACGTGTATTTAGAATTGAAGTATTATAATTGTATATTTAAAAATAACATTATCTAGCTGGCTTTACACATTCTTCTTTATTGTCATAAATCTATATATTAATAATATTTTATATTATAACCTTAATATATCAGACAAAACGTATCGGTACTATCGTTTATATTAATTTGACTTGGGCAGAAACTTTTTGGTCGTCTTGTAAGATTTTCAAGTGACTATATAAACATATTACATATAGTAGTAATATAATTTACTACATATTAATAGTGATAATTATTATTGTTTCGCAGTTGTTTCATATGCTTTTCACATATTAGATAAATAATAGTCTATAATCTATACTTATTAATTAAATTGTATACATATTATAATATATTAATAAATAAATTCAATACACAAGTCGTGTATCAGGAACAATAGCGTATAGAATTAGAGATAGCGTGATGAGTAGAGCGCGGATTTCTATGCAATTTTATATTTTTTTCCTTTTAATATTTTTGGAATTTTGTCAGTTATCTCCACGAATCATCATAATTTGAAGCTAATAGTGAAATTTTTTTTTGCATATTTCTGCATATTTAAAGGTTATTGCATATTTTTGCATATTTTAGCAATATTCAAAATGTATTGCATATTGAAGCGAAAATTTAAAAAAATGTATAAAATAATATTTTGTTAAGTAGAAAAATTAAAACTAAATTTTATAGTCACTAAATAATAATTTATACATATATTTAGTTATAAGATAAATAATCGATTACCACGTAAACTTCAAATATGTCCCAATAACTTCAGTTGACGTCAAACATTAGTTCTCTGTCTTTAAAAATTTATTAATCGATAAACGACACAGCTTCACAGAAGAAAAGCTTGAAATGCATATGATTATTCATTTTAATGAAAAATACAATTTTAAAAATAAATTAAGTCCAGAAAATTCCCTAATTTTTTTTTATTAAGTATTTAAGTAACTAATTATTATAAGTTTTATTGTAAATTTTAAATAAATAAAAAATTCTTGTATATTTTTTACATATTTTTATAATTTGAACTGCATATTTTTTGCATATTTTCATGATTTTTACTGCATATTTCGATATTTTTAATTGCATAAAAATCCGCGCTCTAGTGATGAGGCAGCAGTTCTGAACCATGGTGGAGACGATCATGGATCGCAAGGAAGCTTTGGAGTGAGACAGAGAAAGGGATGAACACTTTGCGACAGTCTGAAGATTATCTTTCCCAATCTCTAGTGAAATTTATTTATGTAGATCGAATGGCTAAACCTAAGGTGGTTAGATGCCCTTCATAATCTGTATTTCTAATTTTATAACTGAACGAGTACAATAGTTATTTATTTGGCTCAATAAACGATGTGCCAGAGAGGCATCAGCGGGAAACTATATTTTCCTCCCTGTCCAAAATTCCAAAACGAAAAAAAAGACTATAATATACAACATTCACGACAAATGGATTCAAGATGATGTGAACACCCGCACAATTAAGCTTTAATTGAAGCTTACTTAATATTCTAATTGTTTATAATATACCTTTACTTTAGGAAATGTTTTATATTAGTAAAATAATCTTATTTTCTAACATAATAATCTAAATCTAATAATTTATTACTCTGCTTTAATATGAAATGTAAAAATTTAAATACATTATACGTATTCACACAAGTAATATGCACAATATTAATATAATATGTAAAATTATGAGTGGATAAGTAACTCATAACTTTATGAGTTATCACTTACGTGAGCATTCATAGTAGTCAACTAAAAAAACAATATATTAAATCTGGTACATAAAAAACAAAAATACTAATGTTCGGGGCAAGATTATCGAGTAAAATTTTTGAGACGTACAATTAATGGGGGGATGATGAAGTAAAATATGTTAAGATTTAAAAGTTGAAGAAGTTGAGACTAGTAATGTTGTACTTCCATAATTGCATAAACCATAATAGTACATGATTGTAGGTTGTTGATATTTGACATGGGCAATATGGTATGAGTACTCGGTAGGACAAAAATGTAATGTAAATTTTGTATGAAAAAATTGTAAGATATATTATTTACTAATATGATATGCCTTACGTTTTACTCCTAAAAAAAAAAATTAATGTCATTAAAACTATTTATTAATACAAAATGCTAATTTTTAGTTTTAATACTTTTATATTATGGTAGTTACAACTCATATGAAAACTTATAAACTTATATTAACTTATTAATTGTATATTTTAATAAATATATACATAACATTTTTTATGTTACCTCTATTGTAGTCCGCTATAAATTTATCTATTTGTGCTCTACTAGCTTTGCAATTTTTTTCGGACTTACCGCAGCTTACGATACTTGTCACTGTTAATAATATTACAATTTTAGAAGAAATCATTATTGTTATTTAGATTATTAAAAATAACAAGCAAATACTATTTTGTTGAAAGTTATAAATTTAAGTGAATATTTTCTGAACAGATATGCCTATTTATTCACAATCAGGTAAACTTTTTAACCATATGTTGTATTAATCTATACATTATACGGAACTGCAAACAACACAGAACCAAACAAACAAAGTTACACCTTGCCATGAACATTTTTACCTATTCCTTACGTATTGAATATAAAATGGAAATGATTTTAAACACACCTGGAAGGTAATCAAAAATATTAGGTGATACTTTTTGTTGTATCGAGGGCTGTTGGATTAAATTATGTATAGATTAAATTAACTAGCGATACTAAATAGTATTACGTAAAATCTAAAATAAGAAAGAAATTATCTTATAATTAAACAACCATACGATTTTATAACTAAGTTAAATAACATCATAAAAATGATATATTTGTCCAAAACTAAGTTAAGATAACATTTACGCAATATATTAACAAATAGTATAATTGTACCTATACTAATTAAGCACGATTTAACATAACAAGATGACTAGGTTAAAATCAAATTCTATAATATAAGAATCATGTAAAAAAACGAAGTGCTGAACAAAGGTGATGGAACTAGTGTTACTGAACGCAATCTCTTAGTGTTCGTTAATTTTATGTACGTCTGAATTCATCGGCGTATACGACATAACGACACATAAATGTAATAAAACCTTAGAGTAATAAAACTAATAAAATATAAAATTAATATAGGTACTAAATCAACGTCCGCCTTATCATACATATGTAAATAAGATACGCATGTTATTGATTGCGTATTTGATTCTAAAATCGACCACATCAGCGAACACATTTGACCAAATTTCTATCATTATTACTCGCTATATTGTTACGATAAATTCGTTTAAGTCAATTTATAGACAACTTTAATTATTTATAGAGTTATCGGTTTATCACTTTATCAGTTTACCATAGAATAAAATATAGGTACACATATATATCATCATTATTTAAAATATATTCTATGTTGTACAATATTATCATATTCATTAAATGAAATGATTTATGTATTTTTTTTTTCAATGAGGTTAAAAATATCATAATTAACCTATAATTATTAACTCGAATTTATTTAATATTCGAAATGTAACTGAGTAGCGGTTTTAAATATCCATAAATATGGTATAAGTAAGGTATAGACAATTAATAAAATAAATTTCTTTTGGAATCTATAAGAAATATAAAATACTTATCATGGATCTTTTGGCCCAACAGATTAAAATGATAATACATTAATTTAACAAATAATAATTATGCATAATACTTGATAAGTACAAGTATATAAAAAACCTTTATTAACATTAAAGTATAAATAATAAATATGACAAATGCACGGCCCATATAGTTGTTCCAGTGGCGTAATTAAAAGAGATCAAAGGGTGCGGTCGCATCCAGGCTCGTTTGTACAGGGTCCCAAAGTAATATAATTTTTTTCTATTAATTATTAATAAAAAATATTTTTTAATATAATATTGAACAAATCATTTTTTTTTAATAATTCAAAATCATCGTAAATTATCATTATTTTTTAAACTGTGTACCAAGTAGTCCGCATGAGTATGAATATTATTATATTACGTATTACGTAATATTATACATAAAAGTTTCATTGGGTTTGAAATTATGGAAGGCCAAACGAGTAGTGAAATAGAACAGCAACTATACAATAATTTTGTAGAAAATAAAATTGATATTGAAAAGTTTATAGGGATTGGATTTGACCGAGCTGCTAATATGAGTTGTGTTTGTAGTGGACTGCAAACATGTATGAAACATACTCAGCCATCACTCGCATTATACGTACATTGCACAGCTCATAATTTAAATCTTGTAATTAATGACTTAGTTAATTAAACATTTTTACGTAAAACTTGAATGCTTTTATTCATATTTTACATGTATTATTAAAATGTTGTCACAATTATAATCCGTGAGTTCTGTGACTGTTTCTCTCAAAAGACTGTGTACTATACGATGGTCTTCACGAAATAATTGTTTAAAAACGCTTGGTTTGCTTTATGTAGATATTTTAAAACTGCTACAAAAAACCGGATATAGACTTATTTAGAGCTTTTGAACTTCTTCAAACGGCCTTAAAAAATAAAAATAAATGCGTGATAAATTTGAAGAAGTGTTAAATTTATATTTTAGATATTCTTCTAAATGTCACCACGTCACCCGATTTTTCATTTTTTTTTTTTTTTGTCTGGTGGGTTGGGTTGTTTTTAAAGATTACGGGTTTTTAGCGTGTCTTTTAATTTATTAAACGTTTTTTTTTTTTTTACAATGTTGTTCCAAATACTAGTAAAACACTCTTATTATTTCCAATTTCATTTTATTTGTGATTTCAATTATAAATATCATAAATTCAGTTAAAAGATATTAATTATAATGTTATGTAACTGGTATATAATTTTTAATAATGACAATCAAAAAATAAATTGTAAAATGCAAAAAAAAGTTATTCATTTATTTATATTATACTACAATATGTATTAATACTTAAAAAAATCAATTGGCGTTTTAATTTATAATAATAATTTTAACTAACTATTTTTTTTCTTCTTAAGTATTGTAAAATGTTTTGAGCGTTGAGCGCAATTTGTATATAAAAAAGTAATTTTAGGCGCAATTGATAAACTGCTATACAGATTATTGATCAGAGAAACCTTTTTCATTTACTAAGTGTAAACTATACTAGAACTTATACATACATATTATCAAATTGTATATGCCATAACTTACAAACTTAACAATTTATTTAATAATACATATATTCAACATACAAGTCGTGTGACGTGTATAATCCACGCGCCTTAAGGACCAGCTACTCCCGTTAATTTGAGATTAATAATTCTATATTTTTAACAAGATTAAAGTAACAGAACTTTAACCAATTTTAATTTTGAATAAGATATTTGATTTCAGTTAAAAACAGACTGTAAATCGTTCGAAACACTTTAAATACTTTTAATCTTATTTTGTCGTGAACTGTTATTGAAAAATTATAAATATAAATTTTCTCGAATTATAAATGTTATACAATTAAAAATTAAAAATGTTCCGAACTATGTATATTTTTCTGATTTATTCAAATATCCTTTTCGGAATTAAAACCAGGCAATAATCAATAACTTTGATTTTGTCAAAACTATAAGCATTTGTATTAAGATGTTTACATTCGATCGAGCATACGACAGGTGCAAAATAATATTCAGCTGCCACCTTGTTCACAACTTAGGCCTTATATAGCACTGAAACACTTATATGAATCGTTCCAATAGATTTATTATTGAATGATATGGAAGTATAAAGTATAATAGTTAAAAATTATAAGTGTTTAGGTACACTACTATTTAAAGAACAAAACAATTGATTATATTATCCATCTTGACTTTAACTCCATTTTCACAATATTAAGATAAATAAATTGTGTACACTAGGTCAGCGGTTCTTAACCTCTTTATATTCGCGTACTACCTACACAGTTTGAAAATTATTACGTACCACCTGACCATTTTTTTTTACTTAATAATGTATACGTTTATGTTACATGTATAAAATTTTTTTTTATTAGGAATTACAAAATGATAGGAATTAAGTATTTAATGTACAAAAAGAAATTAAATTAAATTAAATATGTACAATTATTATTATTATTATTATTATTTTATTATTAACCAAATAAACCAAATAATATTTAATGTTAAATGTTAATAATGATTCATTCCAATTTTTTTTTATAAAAGGAGATTTTCTTCGCGTACCACCTATGAGCTTTCCGCGTACCATAGGTTGTGAAGTGCTGCACTAGGTGACAGAAAATCCAAAGTCTAAACGAAAATAGATAAACATTCATTTGTGTATCTGCTTTTATTCATTTTAAATTCAATTCAATTTTCGTATAAAGTAATAATATATTTTTTTTGATTTTGGATTGTATAATATTTACCAGAATATATTAAAAATAATAGTATAATATAGTGTATATTTATTATGGTTGGTAAATCCACGCTTTATTATAAGTTGCAGTAGGAAACTAATTGTACAGTAGAAAATATAAAATGTGCTGCTGACTAAACGCAAATCTGCACTCGATGAACATATAAAATATTAAGGAATAACTTTATTGTGTTAAATTTATTTGTTATAACGATTGTAAAAAAACTAGTTAATCGTTCAAATAAAACTAAACTTTTGGGTATCACAATTTTTGTTCAATATTATATCAAGTATATAGACTATTATAATAATAGTAGGTATAAATATAGCTCATCAGTGTAAAACCTGACTAATCGCAAATAAATAATAATAATATTAAAAACAGTTGATAGATTATGGCACGTAAATGGCACAACAATAGGGTATAGCTCATCAGTCGGTTGTTATTAAAACTTCGTGGTGACAAGTCATAACTTGGAAATGAATATAAAGTATTTTTTATCAAATTACCAATATTTTTGATAAGAAATTTAATAATTCGTACTTTTTCGTTTGTAATGACCACAGTATACGTAAATACGGTGACCATGCGTATAGAGATAATGATTATCAAAGATAGTAGAGATGGTGCCACATTTTTTGAATTGAAATAATATAAACGTTTAATGTCTAAACTTTACGTCATACTCCATACTCGTACATCACAACTCTATCAATTTGGACAGTGGTATTCTATTGATGGCAGCCCGGATTAAGATAATTTTGGGCCCGGGGCCATACGATTTTAGGAGCCCATAACCATGATCAAAATATTGGTGACCCACTAATAAAAATATTTGAGACAAAAAATAATTATATTTATAAATTTATTTCTTACTTTTAAATACAAAAATAAAAATGTTATTTGTATAAATAATTGTACATGTTTCTTTTGGCATACGAAATATACTATTATTATTATATCCAAATATTTCTAATTTAATAAAAAAATAAAACGTACTATTCGCCAAAGGCCCACTATTCTTTGATATACGTTGTGGGCCCATGGTCATGCTCCCTCACCCTTAATCCGAGCTTGATTGATGGAATAAATTATATTTTAATATCATCTGTTTACCTATCAAATTATAGCAACTACAAAAATAATTAATAAAATCTTACTTCATGGTAATCATAAGCAGTTTAATCTACAATCGCGGTCAAGGCTTACCCAGTTTTAAATATTATCGTTTTGTATTTCTTTAGTGCTATTCATTTTTATTATTTATTAACGTATAATTCTTTTGTGAATGTGATAAAGTAATAAGTGCAGGTAATAAAATAAATTATATGTATGTGGACTGTAGGTTTAATACAGTGTTGAGGTCCGAGCTAAATTTTTATACCATCTTTTCCTTGAAAATACAATCATTTTAAAGATCCTATACGACTTTTTCCTTTTGAAATTCTGGCATCATTGGTTTAATAACTATAAACTATAGAGCAATTAAAGATATCATTGTCATCAAAACGACGTAAAAAATTAGTGGAAAAAGATTGAGTAACAAGTTGATTATAATAAGTATATAAAAAATATTATACGTATATTTCTATAGTATTACTACTATCTATGTAGTATTAATATGTATGATAATAAATATTAATATGATTTGAAAATATTTGTGATTCTCTGTATAGTAAGCATAGAAAAAATAAATATTTCACAATAATGTATTGAATAAACTCAAATTATACATACAGATCATACAGGTACACACAACTTAGTAATAAATATAATTTGTAAAAAAATATTAATATCATAATCTGTTTAAGTATAATATAAATTAATTTTTATTAAAATGATAAAAAAAGTACTATATACTAAAATACTAAATGTCATTGTTTAGCAATTAGCACATTTTGCATTAAATTATTTATGTTTGTATATTAGATGTTCATGGATACAACCTAGGTATAGTATCTAATCTACATAATCAAGTTTTGAAGTAGATTACCTATGTATTGTCATGGTTAAATTAGGCATTATGTATTATTTATATTTTGTGTCATGTAAATTAACATTGCTACATTAAATCAATAAAAACTATAATATTTAGAAGCATATTTCACTAAGTTTTTGGAATTAGTTAGAATTCATGTAGATTTAATTTTGAAACAAGACATATTTATAAATTCAAAGGTTAGGCAATCCGTGACAAGTTAAGTTTACGTATAACCAGTATTTGTTAACACCTTATTTCAAGTCGTAAGGGCCCGATTTTTAAACACAATGTATTTTATTACACTTAAAATAATTCTGATTAAATATATGATCAACATTTCCTAATACATAGATTCTATTTGTATAGCTAATATAATCTTATTGCATATTAAGAAAAATATAATATTGTTATGATAGTTACAATACCTGTTAGATACAAATTCAATATGTTATAATGTTATAAACATTAAGTAAAATAATTTTAACCCTAGCTCAGTTATATAATTATAAATTTATAATTCTTTGTATTGATTAAATTTTAATTATTTTCATAAAAATACATCTTTAAAATTATACTAATATTATAAAGAGGAAAGCTTTGATTGTTTGTTAGTATTGAATAGGCTTATAGGCTCCGAAACTACTAAACCGATTTAAATTAAATATGATACATAGATAGTTTAGACACTGAAAAAGGAAATTGGCTACTTTTTAATATTAAAAAGGGCTGTAAGGGGTTGAAATAGGGGATGGTATATATTATAACACTGTAGTTGTGCGGTAAAAAAAAAATCTAAAAAAAAAAATCATCCAAAATAATTAGACAAATTTTTAATTTTTAAAATTTCTAAATAATACTGTACCTACAAGCAATATTTTCGTAACTTAACACAATACAGTTCTGCCGCAGAAAAACCATAAACATATTTCAGCTGGTACTTAATAAAACACGCACTCGATTCGACCTAGATAGTGATTTTTGGATGAGAGGCCACTGTATAGGTTCAACCATAACTATGCATTATATAATAACTCCCTGCGATCGCTATTAACATTTTTATACTAGTATATTCTATTAATATTTTAATACCAACATTTAATATAACTTTAGTAAACATAAGTCGAAACTAAGTTTTAAGTAAAATTTAGAATTTACTTACAAACTTTCGTATTATTAATATTTAACAAATTGTCATTATTGTTGCATTAAAATTGATATTCGATTAACAAATTTACCTGGAATATTTAAATAATTTGAGTAATTATTTAATGAATAATGAGTATTTTAGATTTTTAAAAGGGTTTATACATATTTATTATTTTATTAATTGTATACATAGTGGCAGGATAATTAATTAATTTTAGTTTTTAATAACTGTTTTCATTTTCACAGTAGAATGTTTTCTAAATTCTAATCTAATAGAAATTAATTCATGCATAAAGTTATATTTTTATTATAATTTATTAAAATAAAAGTAATATTAAAGCATATTACAATAATTTTCTGTGCTTTTTCATTAATGCAAATATACTTATTCGTTATTAAAATTGATGGTTTGTGCTATGTTGCTTTTTATGCTCAATATTGCCAAATTGCATAGCCGGTCTTCAGTCACAGTTGAGCGAAGGTATATACTTTGAGAAGTTTTAGCCGATTAAAACTTCTTTCTACAGTTGCACTGCTGTCTGGGGGGTGTATAAAATATTTTATACAAAATATATAAATATTTGAATATTAAGAAACCACGTCTCGAAATATCATGAACTTCAACTCTTAATTTAATTTTAATGGTTCAACTTCCTTATAAACATGATGGTAAAACAAAAAAATTGAATGGTAGGTATTTCACTTCTATATCCATTTCATTTATGTTAACTTAATAAAATAATAAATTTTTAATAGAAATAAGATTTTCATATGAGTTTTTTTCGACGTTTCTTTTGTACTTAACACTTCAAATTATTAATACTAACATAAAATTAATTGGTGTTTTTATTTATTATATAATAATTATAACTAACTAATACATTTTCCTAAGGTATTGTAAAATATTTTAAGCATTGAGCGCAATTAGTATATAAATAGTAATTTTAGGCGCTAGTAATTAGTCAAAATGGATAAAAATTAATTTGTGTATCTGCTTTTATTTATTTTAAACTCGTTACAATTTTCGTTTTAAGTATTCATATATTTTTTTTTGATTTTTATAAACTTTTACCCTCAATTTATTATTAAATATAATAATATTTACTAAAATCTCTTAAAAATATTAGTATAAATTATAAAATATTTATATAAAAACAATAGATAGATTGTAGCACTTGAATGCCGCAACAAAAGGGTATAGTTCATCAGTCGTTATTTAAGCTCCGTGCAGTAACAAGTCATATTTAGGAAATTAAAATAGAGTATTTTTTACTATTTAGAATATTACGCATTTTACATAATTAATTTAAAGACATATTTTTGTACATGTAAATTTTTTTTTTTTTTTTTGAAGCTACGTTGTGGTGAAAATCTCCCCCCGCCACCCTTAAAGTCACTATAATATCAATTTATTATTTGTGTAGCTGAAAAAAATCCACATAAAATAAAGCCTAGTTAAATTTAAACGTGTTTTTTTACATAATTTAGTTAATATATTTGTTTTAATATACATAATTATTATTAACTTATAAGTAAAAGTAAATACCACGTAGGTATTGTATACTGTATAGTATATGGTATATATGATTATATTTTTTAATATAAAAATTATTCTGTATATTTTATACTCACCTTTTTTTTACAAATTCAATAAATACTCTTAAATTAATAAATTAATAGTAATGATTTTATAAGCGATCTGTTATATTAAATGTGCTTCGTTTACGCATACGTATGGGATTATCAAATAGAATATAATTCCCTATCGTGATGTTGTTGTGAAGCTTGTGCATTGTAAAACAACGTGGAAAAACCGTGGACGTTTATTATCAATTCGAGAAATGTTCCATTAAGATGTAATACATTTTATAAACAACTAGTAAATGGAAATAGTCTTAAAATAAAATAAAAAAAGTTATCGATGTCGCCATAGGTTTTTTTTTTAATTCTAATCCATAATACTAGTATATCATCCACAACTATTGGCGTGAATATCTGCTCAAATACTACTGCAGATGGATCTACGTAGGATTGTAATAGGGAAAAGATAGTATAATAAATAATTAGAACAGTAGATTATACAAATAAAAATATTTAGTATATTTTGTAGACATTTAAACATCAGTTATAATGGAATAAAGTAAATAACACAAAATAATTAAAAAACACTCACAGTATTCTAATTCGATGGTTTAATCATATAAAATTTATTACAATAACCAAAACAAAATTCTCCTGGCTTTTTATATTCATCTAAAAAATAATAGGTAATAACATTAATTACAACTGTAC
Source organism: Rhopalosiphum maidis (assembly GCF_003676215.2). Classification (NCBI taxonomy): domain Eukaryota; kingdom Metazoa; phylum Arthropoda; class Insecta; order Hemiptera; family Aphididae; genus Rhopalosiphum; species Rhopalosiphum maidis. The sequence continues at coordinate 13,253,788 of NC_040879.1, forward strand.
CTACTACTGATTATTGGCTATTTTTGTATAACATTTAAGAGTTTTAAATTATAATCGACTTACTTTTTAACATTCCATGCATATATAAATGTGTAAAATGTATTGCTATTCCTGAAACTTTTTGATTATATTTAAGTTGTTATTCAATATTACTTTATAAACGACGAATTTTATATTAAATTTATATGTTCATAAAATATTAAAAACAATAACTTACATATTACGTCATCACTAAAAACTATATCAACAAAATAATAATTACATGAATAAAATAAAATATTATTTATATTGAATATTCCTCTACACTTTTTATATTGGTAAAAAAGAAAGTTAGTATTTTGCAATTCTTGATGGATCATTTATCATATTAATACATAAATGTGCCACGTGTATCTTTTTAAGGTTCCTATAATATATCGTATATATTTTCTATGTATTTTTACCAATAATATTATACCCTAACATCTCATTTTCACTTTATGCATAAAAACATATTTAAATAAAACGATTTAATTAACCATTATTATATTATTACTTCTTCTTTGAATAATTTCATTGTAGTTATCATAATCAAAAGCGGCATTATCTATAAATAAGGATATTTATATTACATAAACATAAATGCATTTTGGTACTTATACTTGTTTTATATTCCTATATAATAATAATAAATTACACAAAACTTTGTACTTACCTACTAATTATTAGAAAAGAAACAAAACACTCAAATTCGGTTTGTATTCAAACTATGTACAAATAACACGTTTTTTATCGCAAATAACAATTCTAATATCTACGATAGCAAACAAGTCGACTCAATAATTGACATACTCAGATAATTGTGGGTACTATTTTAATATTGTAGACACGAAAATTTAAAAAAAACGACCAGGCCGTAAGCCCAAACCCAAACACACAAAAACATGTACTCAAAAAAACTACCATTGAATCGCTAAAATTCACTAATAGCTACAAATCCAATTATTATAGAAATATCTAATAAGGTGATACAATTAGACTAGAGCCATTAAAAATTACAAAAAAATTTGGTTTTTTTTTAAAAAAACTTATATTACAGAAAGCTAAACTCTATCCATCCACAGACATAAAAGTAAATGTGTATAAGAAACTTACTACAATAGAGTAAGACTTAAAGTTTATATTTTACCCGATAAATCACAGTTTATTATTTTCTTAAAAAAAAGTTTTTCCCAACAACCCACTGTTGAAACTTCAAATTGCAATAACAACATGTTAAATAAACACATGAAACATATACCTAAAAAATGTATTGTTAGTTAAATTTACAAGTAATTACTCAAATTTCCTAAAATCAGACGTTATGGAAACGATGGATTTAAGATGTGTTCCTCTCATTGAGCTAATATCATTGGTCGTTGAAATAATATAATTATCATTTGTAATATAATCATAAATGTATTAATTTAATATGTAGTAAAATTTAAACATTAAAAAAAATACAGGTAACAGTTAATTGACATTCTACCGGATAAACAATTGATATACAAAAATCTAATGTACCTTACCTACTCCAATATACATTAAACCATTGACAGCCATAGTTTCTGTAAAAGGTTAACTTTTAAGTAACAGCAAATATTTATATTATTTTTAAAAATATACTATGTAGCAATGGCAAAATGTGAGCTATTTCAGTCACGGAAAAACGTTAACGCATATAGCTGCTGACGAGGGCTACAGCCTACAATTCACCTAATGCTAAAATTGCTTTTACACATGAGCAAACATACAATTTTTTGTTACGCCTTTTGATAATATGATTATCCTAAATTAACTACCTATCGTTCCCAGTATCTTAATTTGATAAACTTTTTCATAGAACAGCACGAGATTATTTTAACCGTAGTGCGTTTAGGAATGAAGATTTTTAATTATATATTTAAAAATAACATTATGAAACTGGCTTTACACATTCTTCTTTGTTGTCAAAAGTCTACATATTAATAATGTTTTATATTATATTTTTAACATATCCTACAAAAAGTCTCTATACTATCATGCATAATAATCTGACAGAAAATTTTCCGTCGCATTTTAGGATTTTCAAATTACTATATAAACATTTATATGTTACTATCAATTATTTACTAATTATAAATTTAATACATAAATTATGTATAAGGAACAAAGGAATTTTACTACTGTAGTCCTAATGGCTAAACCTAAGATAGTTAGATGCCCTCAATACTCTGTATTTGTAATTTTATAATTGAATAAGTATAATAGTTATTTATTTGGCTTAATAAACGGTTTGGACAGGCAGGCAGCACTGGCTATTCGATATCCATTTTTCCCTTCCTTACCACAATTCCAAAACGAAAAAAAAAAAAGACTACAATAATACACAAAATTCATGACACGCGGATTTAAGGCGGCATTAACAATCGCACAACGAGTTTCCATTGAAGCTTACTTACTATTCTAATTGGTTATAATTGTGTTAGCCTTTGGACTGGGAATTTTTTTATCTTAGTAAAATAAACTTATTTTCTAAGATACTAAGCTAAATACAATAATTAATTACGTTGTCTTATTAAGAAATTTAAAATTTAAATACATTATACGTATTTACACAAGTAATACGTACATAGTAAAATGATGTGTGAATAAATTATCGGTTATCACTTACGTGTGCATTCAAAGAAATCAACTAAAAAAAAATAAAATAAATCTGGTACATAAAATACGAAAATAGTAATATGTAGGGCAAGATTGGCTCATCAAGTTACCGAGTAAAACTCGGTTGGACATGACGATTTTGGGCCGTATAAGTCATAAGGGGATACTGAAGGAAAATATGTTAAGAGATAAAAGTTGAAGAAGTGTAGACTAAATGTTGTACTTGTATAGTTGCATATACTATAGTACATGGTTGTAGGTTGTTGATATTAAATATGGACAAAATGGTATGAGTACACGGTGGGCCGAAAATATAATGAAAATTGTAAAATATATTATTTACTAATATGCCTTACTAATGTAATCTAAAAAAAAAAAAAATTGAGAAGAAATTAATGTTATTAAAAATATTTATAAATACAAATTGTTTATAATATGTATTTGTAATACTTTTATATTATTATAGTTACATTTTATATAAAAACTTACATTTGGATCATAAGCAAATTTTTTTTGTACCTATATCTACTCATTTTATAGACTAGCAAAAATTAAAATTGTAACTTTTTAAACATTTACGATTTAACATTATCGAAAACTGGAACAAAATATGTATGTAATGTATTCTAAGTAATGCAACAATATACGACAGCATAAAAGTTTAAACATTATCACTTATTAGTTACTTAAGACCATTTACGATTTTAAAATTGTATAAATATATTGGCTTATGATGTAATATTTATATTTAAATAACTCGGTAATCCTATACGTTCTATGTTATATTTTCAGGAAAATCACAATAATTGAAAATAATATTTTATATTTATAAATATATATTTAAAATAGAAATCATCACTTTTATATAATGATAATATTTTGTATTTCTAATTTAATATTAGTTTTATATTATAATAAATATATATATGAATATAAAATTATTTTTTGTTACCTCCACCATTGGGATTTATTTCACCGTTGGAATTTTCATGATTGGAATCTTCGTTGTTGGAATTTTCATGGTTGTTATCTTCATCGTTTGAATTTTCATGGTTGGAATCTTCATGGTTGGAATTTTCATGGTTAGCATCTTCATCGTTGGAGTTTTCATTGTTGGAATAATCGCTGGAATAATTGCTGGAATAATCGCTTATATATGCATCGTAGCAATCATTGTAACTTATGATACTTACCACTGTTAATAATATTACAATTTTAGAAGAAATCATTATTATTATTTAGATTATTACAAATTACAAGCAAATACTATTTTTTTGAATGTTTTAAATTGATGTGATTATTTTCTGAAAAGATACGTCTATTTATTTACGATTACGTACCCATTTTAACCAAATGTTTTATTAATATTTAAATTATATGCAACTGAAACAACATAGAAGCAGGTCAACGCATTTAAATCTTGCCACACATATTTTTACCTTTTCTTTACACATTGAATATAATATAGAAACAATTTTAAACAACGCTAAAAGGTAATCCAAAATATGAGATAATATTTTTTGTTATATTGGAGACTGTTGTTATGCTTTAAATTATTTATGGATTAAATAAACTAGCTATATGAAATAATATTACGTAAAATCTATATTAAGAAAGCAAATATCTTATAATTTAAACAACCATACGATTGTTTAACTAAGTTTAGTGTAGATAGCATAACATCATACAATTTATATATTTGTCCAAAACTTATAATATACTAACAATAGTTTAATTTTACCTATAGTCAGTAAGTACGATTTAACAAATAAAGACGACTAGGTTAAATTTTAATTCTATAAGTGTGCCATGTAAAAAAACGAAATATTGAGCAGGAGTAATGATCGTTTATTACTAAGCCCAATATTTTAATAAAGTCTTTTAAAGATTACCCATAATTTTTATCGTTAATTTTTTATCGAGATAAAGCTTTTCACAGTTAAGTGTTTTTCGGTTTTTATACTACTTCTTGTTTCATATCTCATTTGTAATAAACTCGTTATCGATGCAATGATGAATTTTGTTCCTGTAGGCTGTAGTTACTAATGTCTCACTGCCTTAATAATCTGTAGGAGAAACAACTAAAAACCTCAAACCAGCCAGCTTTGAGTAGCTATAACTCACTAACGGTTAAATGAAAAATAATAATTTTAACGTTCAAATTCGTAAAAAAAAGTCCTACTATTTTATGACATTTTAAATATAGATTGTCAGTTGGAAATCAAAAGTTGATAATGATTTCACTATTAAAAGGATGAAAAACACAAAAAATGTTATATAGCTATAGAAAAGCACGAAACTAAAAATTTTGAAAATAAACCAACATTTTTTGAAATAATTAGTATTTAATGACAAATGAATCACCCTTTATATGCAATTGACAAATGATAGTGATATTTTAGACATTCTAAGCCCTGCAATTTTACTTTGCCCTGACCCCCGAAAGTCATCGGGACGGCCCTGTCAATCTGGATAATCACTCAAGTTTTTAAAGTGCTTCGTACGATTTATAGTATGTTTTTAACTGAAATCGGATATCTTTTTCAAAATTGAAATTGGATAAAGTTCTGTTACTTTACTTTTCTGTTAATATTGTCGAAACTATAGGTTAATTGATCTCAAATTAACAGGAGTAGCGAAACCGTTAAGGTACGATTATACAAGACTTGTATGTTGAATATATATATATGTATATATTGTTTAATATGTTATTAAGTTTATAAGTTATGGTATTACAATTTGATAAAATGTATGTATAATCTGAAGAAAGGTCAATTACGTAATCGATATATTTTATTGCGGAAGTATAGTATTTCTCAATTGAGTCAAAAAATTAATATATCTAGGTCAAATTGAGTACGTGTTTTATTAAGGGACAGCTGAAATGTGTTTGCGGTTTTTCTATGACAGAACTGTATTGCAAAAAAGTTAAGAAAATATTTCCTACTTATATTTGTAATAATATGAACTCCTTTTCAGTTTGTCTGAAGGTGTAGTAATTTATAGAAATTTGTCATAGCTATTTCGGATTGTGACTGTGTTAATACTATTTTGCATTACATTTGGAAAAAAAATCGTTATACGTTATTTAAAATTAAAACATCATACAAATTTTGAGTTAATTGTTATTCAGAATTTAAACGTTGTACAACTTTTGTAGTTATCGTTATTTAGAATTAAAATTTAAAATGGTTGTACGTAGGTACTTGTTTCAAAAGTACACAGGCCACAATTAATGTCCCTCCTTATAACTAAACTTATCTTCTCTATTCCGGTGTATAAAGTCAATTTCCTTGTTCCCTTGTCTAGCTTCCGTTTCAATTTCCAACACAAACCCACCCAGTGTCGTCGTCGTGTGATTAGTTGCCTGTTGTGCTTCATCGAATCCATGTGATATAGGAATGCGTTTTAGTTCGTTTATTTGTCGATGGTCAATAACTCTCGATCTTGACCAGCCGAGTGGTCCTTCGATCTTTTATTGCCTTTGCGCGTACATAGTTGTTGAATATTATGGCATCTCATATTCAAAAAAATGAGTAGCTGGTTACTTTCATTCAGTTAAGAAATGTACACAAAACAAAATCTCACTACTTTACCAAATATTACAAGAAACCCCATCATCTAATTTCTAGGCTGATATCAGGAAATTTCACATGTACCACTGTTAAAAAATTAATATATTCAAACTTCTGTGGATTCGTGGCATGGAATAAGGAATCAGGAGCTGGTAGATAACCCGTGTGAAATGTTAGAGAGAATGTATCTACCAAAACGTACGTGGTTGACAATGAATTGCATTCGGAAGACAGCGCATTTCAGAACCTACATATACATCAAACCATTGTCATCAATAGTTTTTGTAAAAGGCAATTCACCTTATATTAAAATTGCTTCTGCGTATAAGACAAACATACAATTTTTTGTTACGTTTAAAAATAACATTATGTAACTGGATTTACAAATTCTTCTTTGTAGTTTGTTGTCATTAATCAACATATTTATAATGTTTTATATTATATCCATTAATATATCATACAAAATGTATCGATAATATCGTTCATATTAATGTTGCTTGGGCAGAAATATTTCCGTCACGTTGTAGAATTTTCACTATATAAATAAATATAGTAGTAATATATTATTTATATTATTATTCAATTAATCTATAATATAAAAATGAATCGCAAAATGTGTTGGTAAGCGCATAACTCAACAACGCCTGGACCAATTTGGCCAAATATTTTTTTAAAATGTTCGTTGAAGTTCAAGGATGGTTTTTACGGCGAGAAAAATTAGAATTATTGCTGGGAAAACCCTAAAAATAGCCCTTTTCTTTTTCCCATACAAATGATTTGTAACTAAAACGTAGTCAATTTGAGCTTTATTGCTATGGTATAAAGTTCATATTAAACTAGCTGGTTTACCCGGCTTCACCCAGGAGGTATTCAACTATTATATATAAAAAAAAATGAGAATGAAAAAACTACTATTTTCTTATATTATACCTTTTTTATTTATCTATATATATATTGGCTTCGCAACTTCTTATCCAATTCTCATACAGTTTTTTTTAAATGAAAGAGGATATCACGGTTTTAGGCATAAATAAAGTCCGATAATGTTAGTCAATAATTAGTTATCTATACATATAATCCAAATACCACTGACTCACTGATCGCTGTATCTCAAAAATTATTAACTACTCAACGTAAGTTTATCGATAAAAATAATCTCATGCATCGCGCGTACACCAATACTCCTATTTTATTATAATGAACGATAAAATGCACACCGATAACATAAACCAATACACATACTAATTCTATTTGTAGAATTAATTTGGACTTGCGTATAAAGTTATAAATATAGTTTCGATTTATTCTTATCTACACGACGACGACGACGAACAAAAAGGATAGGTTGCAGGTAAAACTCGCGTTTCTTTTGTATTAGTTTCGGCACGCGAGATAAAATGCATCAGTTTCCACGTCATTACATCAGTCAAACAAAAATTCAACGTTGATGTGTGCTTTGAATGTCTTTGATAAAATGGGTGAATATGGAACAATCCAACGATTATCTATTTCAATATCTTGTTGATTTAATTTGACAATTGTTGATTTTCCATTGTCTGCTGTCGATCTGCGACGATACAATGGATAACCGTCATTACCAGTAATTGTTTCCGATATTAATGTGCGTGGATATCGTTTTGAACATTTACCATCCATCATACACGGTGAATTTTGATTAAGAGTTCCACAGGGACCATGTATCATGTTTTTGATAACTACCTCATGCAATCCAGGATCTACTTGTACATTAGGGATTTCAGCTGATATCACTGCATCAACTTCATTTAGCCTTATCTTTTCAACCAACCAAATCAAAATGTGTGCATGTGGCAATCCTCGTTTCTGCCACTCCACAGAATACATCCAGCAGCGTGTCTCACCAAACACATTATGTTTTACGATGAAATCCATTAAAGATTTCAACTTTTGTCTAAAGACTCTGGCTGTAATATCATGACGATCAATGGGTGATTGCCCAGAGAATAACTCCTGCTTGATTTCTATCCATTGCGGATTGCATGTAAATGTGATGAACAAATCTGCTGTACCATAATGACGAACATACGACATGGCATCTTGAGCATATTCGTGCATATGCCGAGGGCTTCCGATGTATGTTGCTGGAAGAATAGTCATCCGACCGACATTCTGTGCATTTCCATCAGTATTAATCGCATCTCGAAGGTGAATATACTCTTCAGATCGGAGTTTGGTTTGATTCAACCTGATGAATGTTAATCTCTCCGTTTCAATTTTAACATACATCTCAACAGCATATTTGTGATATAATCGCCGACATTTCAATATGTGATTATCTTCATTTTCCCGAATCATTAGGCGGTATGAATAATAGTTCATTGAACTGACTTTTTTGTTGGTTTCAGAACCTGTAAATAGATTTTGTTTTTATAACATTCAAATATAAAATTAAAATACATAATATAATGACTGAGATATTATCGCCATAGCTAAACTAATATTTTAGTTACCTGTAATGGGATTTATCATTTTTATTGAGAAATCGTAGCCATCTTCACCTTGCCAAAATATAATGGGATATTACAGTGCATCATATGAGCGGTGTGTTTCCTTTATACGTTGTAATTGATCATTCCGACGATGTAAAACAATATCACGGGATTCCAAGTTTTCTCCAACTACAACGATAGCAACTTCATCAATAGTTGGTGCATTAAAACGTCTTGTATGTTGACCTGCAGGTGTTTTATCAGCTCTGATTACAATTTTGTGATTATCGGATGGCATCAGATCCAGGGCAGTTTTAAACAATATAATCAATTGATTGTGTTGATGAAATAAAGTTTGTAATTGTTCTACAATAGACCTCTTTACTAAATTGTTATGTGCACAACGCAGATCAATTTCTTGTGGTGAATTGCCCATAAAATAAATTTGCAGGAATTTGTTGTCGCTATCTGACACTGGTAACAGTGAACCTGCTCTGTGATATATTTGCCCTTGTATCTGTAAATAAAAAAAAAATATTATGGTGTGGTATAAATTAATGGATTGTCAGTGATCAAACTTAAATAATATTTGATCTTAAAAAGTATATATTTAGTTTTAACTAATATCTATCAAATATAAAATATAATAAAAGTGTCACTGAAACTGAATCACCATATAATATGATGACTAAGTGATATATTTCGTAATGATTAAGAAATTGAAGATTAGTGACACATCTTAACTTTGGTGACAGAAAATTTTGTTCGCTAAAATAATTATGAGTAACTGCTATAATACATACCTTGAAAGTTGGCATAAAATTTTCCCGAACTACATTTGTTGCCCCAAATGAAGTCATTTGAAAGCAATTGTTATATTGTTGGATATGTGTCAAAAAGTGTATAGAATCTGTTCCTATTCCTGAAACCAATGAGTACAATGGTTCTGGTGGTGGATCCAATGGTATCAATTTCACTTTACCATTTGCGCAACACAATCCATTGGCTTCGTTTTTGTATTTTAATGCCTTACAGTGTGAGCAAACCGAGTTCATAGAACCAATAACAACACATTGGTAGTTACTGTAGTCAATTGACACATCGTAACTGAAAGCAGCTCGATTCAAACTTGCGCGATTATTAGTTGAATGTCGCGCTCGCGCTTCACGCGTTTGTGATATCCGAATTCTTTCACGTTCATTTCCGTCGTCACGTTCTTGTGCAGTACGATTAGATCGGTAATTAGCTTGGTTTGTAGCATTTCTGGTTCTTCTACCTAAATTGCTTCGTCTTATAGGAAGCATATCAAATATAAATTATTTTTTCACTAATCACGAACTAAACAAACACTAACTAACTAAACACTCTGCACAAAACACGATATACGAATTTGTTTCGTGTATCAGTTGACAAAAGCAAACTCAGTAGATTAGGTAACAGACAACTTTTTTTTTTAAAATTTGATATGACTTGAAGTCAAATCCTTTTAAGCCGTACGAATTGTTTTATTTATTTAAAAATAATAAAACACTGTTGGTAACGCGATTTTTGTTTGACTGATGTAATGACGTGGAAACTGATGCATTTTATCTCGCGTGCCGAAACTAATACAAAAGAAACGCGAGTTTCGGAACGCGACATTAAACTCCTCCAACTATGTATTCAAATATGTATTTTACCTAAAATTTTATTTTTTTATGTATTTTTTTACCTGCAACCTATCCTTTTTGTTCGTCGTCGTCGTCGTGTAGATAAGAATAAATCGAAACTATATTTATAACTTTATACGCAAGTCCAAATTAATTCTACAAATAGAATTAGTATGTGTATTGGTTTATGTTATCGGTGTGCATTTTATCGTTCATTATAATAAAATAGGAGTATTGGTGTACGCGCGATGCATGAGATTATTTTTATCGATAAACTTACGTTGAGTAGTTAATAATTTTTGAGATACAGCGATCAGTGAGTCAGTGGTATTTGGATTATATGTATAGATAACTAATTATTGACTAACATTATCGGACTTTATTTATGCCTAAAACCGTGATATCCTCTTTCATTTAAAAAAAACTGTATGAGAATTGGATAAGAAGTTGCGAAGCCAATATATATATAGATAAATAAAAAAGGTATAATATAAGAAAATAGTAGTTTTTTCATTCTCATTTTTTTTATATATAATAGTTGAATACCTCCTGGGTGAAGCCGGGTAAACCAGCTAGTTTAATATGAACTTTATACCATAGCAATAAAGCTCAAATTGACTACGTTTTAGTTACAAATCATTTGTATGGGAAAAAGAAAAGGGCTATTTTTAGGGTTTTTCCAGCAATAATTCTAATTTTTCTCGCCGTAAAAACCATTCTTGAACTTCAACGAACATTTAAAAAAAAGATTTGGCCAAATTGGTCCAGGCGTTGTTGAGTTATGCGCTTACCAACACATTTTGCGATTCATTTTTATATTATAGATACTTATATTTTGTTTTACCACGCATTCGTACAGTCGTACGAATGAATATTATTTTACACAGTTTTAAAATAATTATTTTCATAAATAGTCCAACTGCTGTTCTATTACGTAACACACCGATCGGCGTCTCCTTATCTGCGGACCGTCTTCGACGGACCGATTAATCTGATTAACTAATCACCTCCGCATCGACCACAATGCCAACAACTACGAACAAAAACAACAACGCTGATATGCCTCCGACCAACAAACCCGCAAAACCAAAACTCAATGTAAATACAAATATATAAGACTCTAATCACATAGCTTCTTCGTCTAACGTCGCACCATCGAGTGACTGGTCAACTCAAAAGAAAAGGAATCACTCCAATTCCTCTTATTCTAATCCGGATTCACCAACCTCTCCACAATTACGCCCTTCTAAAACTAAAAAAAAATATTCATTACGAATAATCGTTACGAAGTTCTCAGTTCATTGGAACAAACGGCAGACTCTCCCGCTGAAGACTCGCAGGACACAAATTTCGAACCAGACGCTCCCTCGTCTATCAAACCTCCCCCTCCTATATTCATGAAACACGTAGAGGATTTCCCTGGATTATGCACCGTATTCTGCGGGTTAATTGGTGTTGATAATTTTCAGTGCAAGTCAACGCCAGATCAACTAAAAATCCAAACAACAAATCCTGAAGCATACAGAACGCTAGTCAGGTACTTAAGAGATGAAAGAGCACAATTTCACACGTTTCAATTAAAAGAGGATAAACCAACTCGCGTGGTGATCCGCAATTTACATCCTACTACACCAACTAGTTTAATAAAAAGTGAACTGGAAACACGTCTTTTTGAAGTCCATCAAGTCTCTCAGGTACTCCACAGACTAAACAAAAAACAGCTTCCACTGTTTTTTGTAGATTTAGAACCAACGACCCACTCAAATGAAATATTCGAACTCAATTCTCTTTTTCATACTAAAGTAAAGGTTGAAGAACCCCACAAAACCAAAACGATCGCCCAATGTACTAATTGCCAGGACTATGGGCACACAAAGGCATATTGTGGCCACCCACCTCGCTGCGTCCGCTGTGGTAAAGATCACCACTCTTCTTCCTGTCCGAAATCTCGAGATGAACCTCCTTGCTGTGCACTCTGTCACGGCAACCACCCGGCGAGCTACAAGGGTTGTTCTACTTACAAAGAGCTCCAACACCGTAAGAAATCAAACTCTAATAATAACAAATTTTTTTTCGATACTAAAGATACTAATTTTAAGTCTAATTTTGTACAAGATAATCACCCTGTAGGTCCCACTCCTACTAATTCTCACAAGGGGCAAAATCAATCCTATGCAGAGGCAGTAGCCAATCAGACAGCTCGGCATGAATTACCACCTTCAACACCTAATACCTCTTCTCCTTCAGAATCCAATATCACACTCTTAATGACAAGTTTCCTGAATGATTTCAAAACCTTAATTAATCCTCTAATCTCTCTACCAACTAAAGTAATCTCAAGCCTATAAGATAAAAAAAAAGAATAATAATGCCACAAATAACTCACTCCTAATCCTCCTCTTCAATGCCAACGGTCTCAAAAATCATATCAATGAATTACAAACAGTTTTATATAATAAACGGGTAGATATTGCACTAATTACAGAAACCCATTTCACAAAATACTCCTTTATAAATATCCCAGGTTACTTTTCTTTAAAATCAAACCACCCAGACAATACCGCACACGGTGGTGTAGCAATTCTAGTTAAAACTTCCTTATTTTATCAACCACTTCCTAACTATAGTTTCGATCATATACAATCCTGCTCTATCCAAATCAAATTAAACAACATACCACTTACTATTGGCGCATTTTACTCTCCCCCTCGTCACAAGATCACTAAAGAAATTCTTTCAAATTACTTTAATACAATTAAAAATAATTTTATTGTCGGTGGTGATTACAACGCCAAGCATCAGAGCTGGGGTTGCCGTGCCAACAATCCTCGCGGCACCGTACTTTACAACTTAGCCAACGAAAGACATTTCCAAATTTTATCACCACCTGGGCCTACTTATTGGCCTACCTCTCCTAAAAAAAGCCCAGATATTTTAGATATCTTCTCAGCTAAAATTCCGGGCAACTTATATTGCTCTACCTATAACACTTTAGACTTAAACTCAAACCACTCCTCCGTATTACTTTCGATCTCTGCAACACCGTCAGTTCGCATAGAGCCTCCCAAACTATTCTCCCCCTTAACTAATCGTAAACAATTCCACGATCTAATTAATGAAAAAATAAACTTAAATATTAAACTTAAGTCCAGCACAGATATAGACGAAGCAATCTATTGCTATCTTTAACAAATCTCATTCAATCGACAGCATGGGCAACCACCAAGCCCGGCAAAAATAGAAACTTAAATTCCAAGCCACGCCTTCTCCCAGAAGAAATCCGTAACCTGATTGTCGAAAAACGCAGGGCAAGAGCAAGGTACCAGGCCTCCCATCTCCCATCGCATAAAATAAAATATAATAAACTTGCAAACTCATTAAAAAAAGTTCTTGCAAAACATAAATCAAATACTTTCGAACAGAAATTACACAGCTTGTCGGCTGTAGATGGCAGTCTCTGGCGTGAAACCAAAAGATTAATAAATTATAAATCTATCTCAACCCCTCTCAGGAAAGAAGATAACTCCTTAGCTATTAGTGACCCAGAAAAAGCTGCAGTGTTTCAATCACACCTTTCAAATATTGTCCAACCCCACGCTGATATTGTTGATAACCAACACATGTGTAACGTTAAAAAATTTCTAGATTCCCCCTTATCAATAGGACCTCCTACAAAATACTACACTCCTAACGAGGTGAAAAACATAATTTTAAAATACTCTAACAAAAAATCTCCTGGCTTCGACCTAATAACCGCAGAAGTCGTCAAGTGTCTACCGAAAAAAGCAATCATACTATTAACTTACATTTACAACGCAATACTAAGACTCTCTTACTTCCCCTTACTATGGAAATTCTCTCACATCGTTATGTTCTCCAAACCCAATAAGCCACCTGACTCCCCTGGCTCCTACAGGCCTATAAGCCTTTTACCGTTCCTTTCAAAAATTTGTGAAAGGCTCATACTTCCGCGCATTTCCCCATATATTATCACCAATAACATCCTTCCTCCATCTCAGTTCGGCTTCCGTACCAACCATAGTACAATCCACCAAACACATCAACTAGTTGATACCATCTCAACAACTCCCGAACGCAAACAATACTGTACCTGTGCATTCCTAGACATATCCCAGGCATTCGATCGCGTCTGGCACGATGGCCTCCTATTCAAGCTTCGTAATTTTCTCCCCTCGCCACTTTTACTTCTTATTAAATCGTACTTAACAGATAGATATTTCAAAATTCGCCTCGGGTCTTGCACTTCCGATTTAGCCCCAATCAATGCAGGAGTACCCCAAGGAGCCATTTTATCGCCTCTTCTTTTCAATATATACTCCTCCGATCAACCCATTTCACAAGACACCCTAGTTGCCGATTATGCCGATGATAAAGCTATAATGTTGATCCATGAAAATCCAGTTAAAGCCTCAGCCAATTTGCAATCCCATCTTGATCTACTCTCCCAATGGTATACCAAATGGAGAATTAAACTCAACCACAGTAAATCAGTTCACACTACCTTCTCTCTTAAACATGGTCTTTGCCCGCCTGTCACAGTTGACAATATACCAATTCCTATGTCCAACTCAGTAAAATATCTTGGCATCATTAATTTTAAACTCTCGCTCCCACTCACTTAAAAATTTAATTACAAATAATAAATGTTCAAGTTTAAAAACTAAATTATTAATTTACAAATCACTGTTAAAGCCAATTTGGTCATACGGACTACAGTTTTGGGGTACAGCCAAAAAAACGAACCTAAACAAAATTCAAACATATCAAAATATAACCCTAAGAAAAATCACAAACGCCCAACCTTACATTTCTAATCTTACCCTTCATAACGATCTACGTATGAAATCTTTAGAAGAAGAATCTGTAATCTTTTACAAACGATTCTTCTCACGCCTAAACAATCACGAAAATCCTCTGATTCAAAGCCTAAATTCCTTAACGCTCCCGGAAAACCCTCGTAGGAGGCTAAAAAGAAGATGGTGCATAATTAAATTAAATTAAAAATAAAATAAAAAAAAAAAATGTGCACCTTACCCACTGCTTAATAAATTTCCTGCCTTCTTACTCCCATCTTCCTATCTTCAATTTTATAGGGTTACCATAGGGTGATTTCTTGATCAAGTCTTTTCATGTATAACTACTCTTTTCACATATACTTATTATGCTATATTGTATAGATTGTATATTATGTCTTAAAAAATAAATAAAATTAAAAAAAAAATATAATTCAATAATAGTGTGTATAGTTTGTTGTTTCTTGTTTAATGTTTATTTAATTTTTTTTTTCTTTTTTTAGAAACTATGATTTATAGAAATATTTATTATTATTTTAAGCTGTGTGTAATTTTGTAATTGGTTAGCTGGATTTCAAATTGTAAGTTACACTTATAGTTTTGTAGTATGGACTCCTTGTATTTTTTTAAAACATAATTTTGTTACGTAAGACAATTGAGTAAAATCAGTTTTGATTATTAGTGTCAAACACGCTTGATTTAAATTTATCTAATTTAATAGTATGAGCCGTGTTCAAAGTCTTGAGAATAAGTATATTTCTTAAGGTAATTTTAATAATTTAAAAAATAAAAGATTGTGATTATAACTTAAATTTACCAACGTTTATTTAAGTAAAACTTTTTCTTTTCTTAAGCCAAAGTCTTGTTTTTGAATCTCATTTGAGTCATAACTTATGACTTATGCATTGACTATGAATATGGTCTTAAGGCTTAATTGATTTTATGATACACAATAAGCATTTATTTTTGCCCTATAGGTCTTGAATTATTTAAATAATACATATATGAATATAAATTTGTTTCAAACATAAAATAAATAATTAAAAACGGATATTATAAATATTGACAAGTTCAAAACTAACTTAAAAACATTTATTCAACATACACATATATATATTTGCATATGTAAAACTAACTTATAAACATTTATTCAATATACATATATATATATGAAAAAATGTTTATAAGTTAGTTTTGAACTTGTAAATATTTATAATATCCGTTTTTATTTATTTATTTTATGTTTGAAACGAATTTGTTTGCCTCTTAGTTAACATTGAAGAAAATCAAATTTTCATTTAAAACCGTGCTGATATATATCAAATATGTATAATTAATAATGTATATTATTTTATTCCATATAGTATTATAGTGTATTCTGAGTGTTGATTATGACGATTGTGATAAGCCATTTTTTAATTTAGCTTTTGATTTTCCACGATTAGTAACATTGAAGTAGTCCGTTTTTATAGGTTGTAGGAGAACTGAGTTCAGCCCGCAGATGGATCCACGTAGGATTGTAATAGGGAAAGGATAGCATAATAAATAATAAGAATAGTAAATTATACAAATAAGAATATTTAGTATACTAAATTGTAAACATTAAAACGTAAGTTATAATTAAAATAAATAAATAACATCAAATATTTATGAAATATTTACAGGAATATTTTTCAATTTTTTAATCCAATAAAATTTATTACAATAAGCATAACAAAATTTTGCCGGCATTTTAAATTCATCTAAAAAATAATAATAAAATTGGTATATGATTATATTATTTATTTTTTATTAATTATTAAAACTGTACCTACTACTGATTTACAATTTTAGTACATATATATACTAATATGTATAGGCTATTTTTGTATAACATTCAAGCGTTTTAAATTGTAATCAATTTAGTAATTACTTTTTAACATTCCGTGCAAGTATAAATGTGTAAAATACAAAGCTAGTCCTGAAACTATTTAATTATATTTAAGTAAGTATTTAATATTACTTTATAAACGATATATTTTATATTAAATTTATGTACTCCTAAAATATTCAAAACAATAACTTACATGTTACGTCCTCAGAATAAACTAAATCAACAAAGTAATATTACATGAATAAAATAAAATATTTGTTTATATTGAATATTCATATATATATTTTACATTGGTAAAAAATATAATTAGTATTTTATAATTCTTGATATACATGTGGATCAATTATCATATTAATATATCGTTGATTATATAAATATTCTATGTTTATCTGTTTAAGCCTTTAAGGTTCCTATAATAATATATATGTTATATGATATATTATAACTTTATGAATATTTCCTATTTATTTTTACCAATAATATTATACCCTATTATCTGATTTTTACTTGATGCATAAAAAAATATTTAAATAAAACGATATAATTAAAAATGAATACATTATTACTTTTTTTTAGAATAATTTCATCATAATTATCATAATCAAAAGCCGCTCCATCTATAAAAATGTATATTTATATTAAATATAAACACAAAATTTTGTACCTACCTACTTGTTATTATATTAGAAAAGAAATAAAATACTTAAATTCGGTTAGTACTCAAACTACGTACAAACAACACGTTTCTTATCGCGAATGGCGATTCTAATAAGTACAATAGCAAACAAATCGATGCTATCAACATACTCAGATAATTGTGGTTGCTATTTTAATATCGTAGACATGAAAACTTAACAAAAACAACCAGGGCGTAAGCCCAAAACACATATTCAAAAAAACCACCGTTGATAAGTCAATTAATTCACTAAAACGCCCAAAACTCACTAAGCATAAACAAATCCAACCGTTATATAAATATCTAATAAAATGGTACAATTAGACTAGAAACATTAGAAATCGCAAGTAAAATTATTCCTTTTTTTAAAAAATATGGATCACCCACTCTATCCATTCAAAAACATAAAAGTAAAAGAAATTTACTACGATAGGGTAAAACATCAGGTTTATATTCTTCCCGGATAAATCATGGTTCATTATTATTTTCTCAAAAAAATTTTCCCCAACAACCAAGTGTTGAAAATGTATAACACAAATATTCCTCGAAAATACAATATAAAATTACTTGGCATAACCTTTCATTATATAAACTATTATGGCGTACATACATGATGTTTGTCAATTGGCACTCCCAAAAGCAGCTCTCAGTTCACAACATTAATTTATACATCAAACAGGCTCAGCGCCACTATATAAAAATAAGAATATAACACACATTAGAGTACTAATGTAATAATAATTAAAAAAACAATGAGTACAATATAAAAAAATACATTGACCATTGCCAAAAAAATAATCTTTACACTCGAACGAATACCGATGCTTCACATCTTAAAATTGCTTATTTGCCTTTCGTGTATCATACTTAAAATATTTTATTTAAATTTCTAAAATTTTATATATTTCAGAAATTCCAATAAACTTAACAGTTAAAACGTATACATAAAAAATAATAGTAAAAAAATTTTTAAATTATTTATCAAACCAACAATTTAAAATAAATCCTTACAAAATGTGTCGATGAATCTTATATTTTTAAATAAAATTTGAAAAAATATTAGTAAATCTAAAAAGGCAAACTTAATTTTGTATCATGTACTGCGATTATTCAAGACAATCAGTATATTAGTAAATTGTCCGATCAATTATGTCCAGAAAACATATTACGCAGTAAATATTTTACAGTAAACGTATTTAGAATATAGATAATTATAAATATATAACTATAAACTATATCTTAATAAAAATAAAAACAAATTTCACACACAAATATAAAAATAAACTTCAAATTGAGATAACGAAATGTTAAACAAATAACAAAGCTAAAAAAATGTCATGTCAGTTAAGTTTGCAAATAAATGCTCAAATTTCCTAAGATCAGATGCTGTGCGACGATGGGTTTAAGACGTGTTCCTCGCATTGAGCTAATATCACTGGTTAGGTCGACACGGCACGCAACGGTCGCCGGTACAAAGCATACAGGCACCGCAGCGACCGGTCTACGCCTTATCAACCGCCACCACGGGCAACGACGACACGACACCTACGACTCTTCCGCCGCGGACCGGCTCACCGCGGACTCACCGAGCACCAACTGCCGTGTCATTGTTGAAATAATATAATTATTATTTACGTATGATTATACTTACTTTCTCCTCTATACATTAAACCATTGTCAACCATAGTTTCTGCAAAGGGTTAACTTTTAAGTAACAGCGAATATTTATATATTTTTCAAAGTATATTATTATGTAGCAATGGCAAAAGGTGAACTATTTCAGTCGCGGACAAACGTCAACACAAGGAGCTGCTGACGAGGGCTGTAGCCTGCAATTCACCTAACGCTAAAATGTCTTCTTCGCATGCGCCAAACATACAATTTTTGTTAGGTACGTCTTTTTATACATTGGCAATCCGATATTAACTACCATTCTCAGAATCTTGATTTGTCAAATTGCTTCATAGAACAGAACGATACTATTCCACCCGTAAAGTACGTTTAAGATTGAAGATTTTTAATTATATATTTAAAAATAACATTATGTAACTGGCTTTACACATTCTTATTTGTTGTCACAAGTCTACATTTTAATAATATTTTATATTTATATTCCTTAATATATCAAACAAAACGTACCTATCGATACTATCGTGCATATTAATCTTACTAATAATATAATTATACTATAAGTTAATAATAATTCTTATTGTTTCGCAGTTGTTACATATACCTTCCACATATTAGATAAACAACAGCCAATACTTATTAATTGAATTGTATACACATTGTAACATATACATAAATTCAACACACAAATCGTGTATGTAGAACAACAGTGTAGAATTCGAGATAACGTGATGCGACAGCAGTTCTGAACGGTGGTGGAGACGATCATGGATCGCCAGGAAGCTTTGGAGCGAGACAGAGAAAGGAATGAACCCTTCGCGACAGTCTGAAGATTATCTTTCCAATCTCTAGTGAAGTTTACTTTTGTATACCACATGGTTAATCCTAAGGCGGTAATATGCCCCGAATAATCTGTATTTCTCATTGAACGAGTAAAATAGTTATTTATTTGACTTAATAAACGAGGTGGACAGCGAGACAGCAGTGGGAATTCACATTGGCCAACCTGCCAACAATTCCAAAACGAAAAAAAAAAGACTAGCATAATTAGTGTTTGTTCACTATTGACTTCCTACATAACATTCCAGTGCAGACAACGATTGTTGGAGGTAATTGATAACCACGCCACCTGTATGGAGGTAACGACTTGGCCGATATCGACAACGTTGGGAATTCGCGGAGGAAACTATTGTACATTGCCTCCGGTCATCCAAAATTAAATACGCGATTTGTTGTATCATTCCTTTTATATTATCAACTGTTGTTGTTGTAATAGGTACCATAATTATTATTATTTGTATATGGCTGATATGACTTGAGTTTTCTTGCATTACATACTATATTATTAAGCTTTATTTTATATAGCTGGTGGGCTTCTACATTATCTTCGTAATTATCCATATTTTTATTCTAATATTAAAATATATTTAAATGTATGTATAATGTATGTCATGCCATGTAATTTTATTTAATACAGTCCATTATCAGGATGCATTGTATATTTATTTATCAAGTTGTATCCGTATTTATAATAATCTAAATATACTAATTTATTACACTGCCGTAATGTGAAGTTAAAAATTTAAATACATTGTACATATTCATATAATTAATGTATACACTGTAAAATAAAATGTAGATAAGTTATCACTTACGTGTGCATTCATAGAAGTCAACTGAAAATAACAGTAAAAATCTGTTACATAAAATATAAATAATATAATAATGTTCAAGGTCAGATTGGCTAATCGAAATACAGAGTAAAACATAGAGGGACGCAACAATTTTGGGCCGTACAGGTCATGAAGGAATTCTGAAGGAAAATATGATAAGAATTAAAAGTTGAAGAAGTGGAGTCTTAATGTTGTACTTGCATAGTTGCATAGACCAGCAATTCCAAAAACTTTTACGAGCACAGCAGCCTTGAGAAATAGTTAGGTGGTAACCTAACTTAACCTAACGTTGTAGAACTCATTTTTTTAAATATAATATAAAATAATTATTTTTAAAATATAATATAAAATAATTTTCTTAATAAACACATACATCTGGCGGAACCCTTGAAAACCTTACCTAACCCTAATGTTCCAAGGAACACACTTTAGGAAACGCCGGCATAGACCATATTACATGGTTGTGGGTTGTTGGTATTATATAAGGACAATATGGTATGAGTGGGCCAAATATGTAATGTAAATGTTGTATAAAAATATTGTAAAATATATTATTTACTAATATAATATGCCTTACTAATGTGCTCTAAAAAAAAAATTGAAAGAAATTAATGTCATTAAAAATACTTATAAATAAAAAATGATCATATGTTTTTGTAATACTTTTATATTATTTAAGTGACATTTTATAAGAAAACTTACATTTGGGTCATAAACAAATTCATTTTGTACCTATATCTACTCATTTTCTAGATTAGCAAAAATTAAAATTGTAATTTTTTATCACATTCACAATTTAGTATTATCGAGAACCGGAACAAAATATGTATGTACTGATGTGTACTAAGTAATGCAACAATATACGACAACATAAATGTTTAAACATTATCACTTATCAGTTACTTAAGACCATTTAAGATTTTAAAATTTTTTAAATATATTGGGTTGAGTAATAATTGTATTTAAATAACTCGCAATCCTATTTATGTTCTGTGTTATATTTTAAAGAAAATCACAATAATTGAAAAATAATATTACATTTTTAAAAATAAATCTTTAAAAAATAAATCATGACTTTTATAATATGATGATATTCTGTAATTCTTACTTAATATTAATTTTATATTTTAATAAATATATATGTGTATACATTTTTTTTACCTTTTTTTTTTGAATGTCCTTTATTAGAATCATCGCTTAAATAATCAATGGAATCATCGCTGGAATTACCACTGGAAAATTCATCGTTGGAATCACTGAGGTTTTTGGAACGTATCACTGTTAAAAATATTAAAATTTTAAAAGAAATCTTTGTTATTGGTTAGATTATTACAAAGAACAAGCATATTATGTATATTATTTTGTTGAAAGTTGTAAATTGATGTGATTATTTTCTGAAAAAATACGCATAATAAATATTTATGATTAAGTACAAAAAAAAAGTATCAAAAATTTTATTAACCTTAAGATTATACGGGACAAAAACAACACAGAAGCAAGCCAACACGTTTACATCTTGTCATACACATTTTTATATTTTCTCTGCACATTGAATATAAAATAAAAACTATTTTAAACAACTCTAAAAGGTAATCCAAAGTATGAGATCATATTTTTTTGTTATATTGGGGACTGGGACTGTTGTATTAAGCTTTAAATTATTTATAGACTGAATTAACTAGTGATACAAAATACTCGTAGTATTACGTAAATACTATAGGTATTTAGAAAGCAATTATGTTTTAGTTAAACAAACATACGATTTTATATCTATAAGTTAAGAAAAATCATAAAAATTACATATTTGGCCAAAATTAAGTTAACATAACACAAGTACGATTTAACAATTTATATAATATTGACTAAATTTCTATCAATATTACCCGATTTATTTTTACTATACATTCGTTTAAGTCAATTTTTAGGCAATCTGAATTATTTATAGAGTTACCAGTTACGAGTTTATTAAATAAAGAAAGGTAACTCAGTAGCAACTATAAGTAGTCACAAATATGATATAGTTAAGTAAAAATAATTAATAAAATAAAACCACTTTTGGATCCTATAAGAAATATGAAATAATTATTACAGCACTTTTGGCCAAACAGATAAAAATGATAACAATATAATAAATTGTATAATTTAACAAATAATAATAATAATAATGCGTAGGTAATAATTAATAAGTACAAATATATTTTAAAGAACTCATATTAACATAAAAATATTAATAATAAAAATGACAAATCCATGGTCCTTTTAGTGGTTCGGTTCTAGTCAGTTAAAAATAAAATGTCTAAATGTTGTGCTTGCATAGTTGCATAGGTCATAGTACATGGTTGTATATTGTTGATAATAAATATGGAGAATGTGGTATGAGTACCAGATGTGCCGAAAATGTAATGTAAATTTTATATGAAAAAATAATAAAATATAATATTATTTATTAATATAATATGCCTTACCATAGTATTCTAAAGAAAAAAAAATTAATGTCATTAAAAATACTTATAAATAAAAAATGTTAATCTGTATTTGTGATACTTTTATATTATTATGGTGACATTTTATAAGAGAACTTACATTTGGATTACAAACAAATTAATTTTGTATATCTACTTATTTTCCAGATTAGCAAAAATTAAAATTGTAATTTTTTATCACATTTATGACTTAATATTACCGAGAAACGAATAAAATATGTGTGTACTGTCACTGTGTACAACTGAGAAATGCAACAAAATACGACAGCACAAAGCTTAAACATTATAACTTATTAATAACTCGTAAGTCGTAATCATATATGATCTGTGTTATATTTTCAGGAAAATCATAATACGATGATATTTTGTATTTCTTGCCTAATATTAGTTTTATATTTTAATAAATATAGTATATATATATATAATTATTTTCGTTACCTCCATCGGAGGACATCTCAGCATTGGATTTTTCATCGCTGGAATGATTGCAGTTTATGATACTTATCATTGTTATTAATATTAATATTTTAAAAGAAATCATTATTATTATTTAAATTATTACAAAGAACAAGCATATACTATTTATTTGAAAGTTTAAAATCAATGTGATTATTTTTGAAAAAACACGCCTATTTATTCATGATAAACAGATTAAGTACACATTTTAACTGTATTTGTTGTATTACGCTTTAAATTATTTATAGACTAAAGTATAACTAGTGTTACGAAATAGATAATTACGTAAAAACTATATTAAGAAAGCAATTTGTAGTAATTAAACAAACTAAGTAAGTTTAGTAACATCATTAAAATTATATATTTACCTAAAACTAAGTTAAGATAACATTTACGCAATATAATAGCAATATTATATTTACCTATAGTCAGTAAGTATGATTTAACGGTTAAAGTGTTTTTATTCATATTTGTTTGTTATTTTTGTGTAGGGTAAGGTGGGGCAAGATGACGATGTTAAGATCCTAAACAATTTTTCCTGGTCACTGTAAATTAATTTCAGAACTGAAATCTGTATGAGAACTTCTTTCACATCTTGTTTATTATTAGGGATGGACCAGTTCCGGTTTTTGGTTCTTCGGATCTTGAACAAATTTTTATCAGTACCGGTACAATTCTTTATAAATTATAGTATTATACGGTATAATTATTAATTACTACTGTTAATTTTAAGATTTTTTTTAAAGAAAAACCAGTATCGGAACCGATATCGAGAACCGATGAGAAATATTTTAGAACAGGACAAGAATCAGAACCGATTATTTTCTAAGAAACGGTCAATCCCTATTTATTATTAATAATTATTTTCAATAGCCTCTTTCATCTTTAAAGGGGCAAAAAACATGTTTCCCTAAAAATGTAATTTTCGCCATATCGCCACAGTCATTTGAATTATTTATAGAGTTATCAGTTATCAGTTGATTAAAAAATAAAACAGGTACACATACATTTTATCGTTATTTAAAATCAATTCTACGTTGTACAATTTTTTTTTTTTCATATTTAGTCTCTCTACAGTGACAATAGATTGTATGATTTTAGAATTTAGATGGTTCGATTTTAATGCTATAAAAATAAAAACATATCTTAACATTACCTCTAGAGAACTTTTTCAAGGTTCAAACTTTAGGAAATGTTATAATATTATACAAAATTCTTTTTTTACAAAATGTTGTTTCATTCATATGTAGGTATTAAAGAAATATATATTTCTGAAAAATTCTTCGACCATTCTCTAGAGAAGATGTTAATAAATGTTAGAATTTTACAAAATTAAAATCACCCAATCCGAACGCTCACAATTTTACAAGTCTGAACATTAACGAGTTAATAAGTTAAAAGTTAAGTTAATTTTAACTTACCAACTTAACTTACTACTTCATTGATTTAATTAACTTAACTTTAAACTTAAATCCAACTTATATTGTTTTTAAAATTCTTAATTAAGCTAATTTTAAATGATCTTGTTAGTGAAATTAACAGTGGTTTTCATTTTTCTGTGTGACCCTCTCCTCATCATTACCTCGGACAATCGAGGTTCCCCCGTAAATTTAATATTATAATTATTTCATTTAAAACAAAAAAGACACCATACATTTAAATTATTATAGCTATGTATTCTCTAATTAACATTACCCGTGAATAATAATCAGTGCTTTAGCATATGGAAAAAAAATAAAATTTAGCTATAATAGCATTTATAAAACTTATAAAATAGAACATAAGCAAAAGAACTAACATATTACTATAGTTGACCAATGACAATGTCTGTATGTCACTACTATTAAATAATATTATTGACTGCATTAATTAAGATACAGTGAAAATAATATCAAATTATGTTTAACAACGGTATTTAATGAACTATTAGGTGAATATATTAAAAAAAAAAAATTTATTTAAAAGCGACTAAATAACAGTGGCGTCAACTGGACAACGCAGAGTATACATTTGCGTATTTAAAATTCGATATTATTATAATTTGGCTCCCTTTATAAATTTATTGGCCTGGATAATTGATAGTGACTTGCGTATTAAAAATAAATCGAAATTACACCATTGGCTGAATAACCACTCTGAAAAACAAAAGTAAATAGGTATTCATTATTATGAAGTTTGTTTAGGTAAGTTCGATTCACAAGTGTAAACGTTCCGAAAATAGTATTAACACAGTCACCACCTGAACTATCTATGACGAATTTCCATATAATACCGTACCTACAAGTCAATATTTTCGTAACTTTGCACAATACAGTTCTGCCGCAAAAAAACCGAAAACACATTTCAGCTGGCGCTTAATAATACACGCACTTATTTCGACCGAGATAGTGATTTTTGAACTTGATTAAGAAATATTACGGTAACGCAATAGAATATTTCGTATACGCAATCGACGTTCTTTCCCTTGTATATCACCGTCACTCACCGAAAACACATTATTTAACCCTTAGGGTTAGTATACCAATTGCGCTTGTTTAGCGCATACTAAAATGCTTGAAAATTAAAACTTATTTATTTATTTTACGTTCGTTTTTAATCGGCTGGAAACTTTGAGTCAAGTTTACATAATATACCTTGGCACTGTTCAGTTTTATTAAAAATTTCATTGACACATAGTACATATACCCGGCGCTGTTCTTAGCTATGATAAGAACATAAAAATGACTTAAATAAAATCTCAGACTCGGGTTTATTAGTCGGAAACACTTTTATTCAGGTGTAAAGCAAATATAAAATTTACACTAATTCGAAAACACTTTAAAATGCACGATCGTCGTGCCTACGTCATTGGCGAATCACTCAGCGACGGTGTACCGTCAATTTATCGTAAACAATTTACCGCAATTGCAATTTACCGCACGATAATTGATCGCAAACTATATAGATTATTTCAGGGTTATTTAAAGGCCAATATTATTTTTTCGTAACTTTATTCGATCGTTTACGATCAAGTCTTATCTAACATTATACTCGTACCCTATTTTATCATCCGTATTTTTCCCTAAGTCGTATAGATCACCATGAACCACTACGAAAATATATCAATACTGACACAATCAGGGACGTACACAGGGGGTATTTTAGGTGTTCAAACACCCTCCCCCCCGAAATATTTGGTTTTCGTATGGTTATTTACTTATTCTATTTTAATGTTAATTGTCATATTATACTTTGATAAACAGGTATGATATTACATTGTGTTTGTGAAAAACCAGTTAAAGCAAAAATAAAAATTTAATACTAACAAATTAGAATAATCGGTGATATTGAATTGAGTCCATACTTTTATGTATTTGAATTGATTTCACATAGATAAAATGTAATAAAAACTACCTACACAGTAAAATTTACTCAAAAGTCAAAATTAAATGCATTTTTTTTATTTGGCCCATTCGGGACATCCAAATATTTTTATTCTTGTGGACACTCTTCTAAGAATACAGTCTGATACACATATAAAATTAAAAAGCAAAGTAAAAAACCATATAAAGAAACATTATATAAAAATATTGCATATTATAATTTTAAATTATAAGTTAAATTTTTTTTATTTTTATACACCGAACAACATTTTTTAAACATTTTTAATCTAAGACGAAAAAAATATATTTTTAACCATACATATAACCAGAGTTGTGTCAAATTTATTAAAATTAAATATATATTCAAAATATTCGCCTTTGAATTTCAAATTAAAAATTATTACTGAAAATTTTATTTTCCGATCAATTGCTGTGCAGTAAATTACAATTGCGATCAATAATTTGCGGTAAATTGTTTACGGTCAATTGACGTGTATCCTTTTTTACAAATTCGATAAATACTCTTAAATTAATAAACTATTTATTAATATGTGATCCGTTATATTAATTGTCCTTCGTGTACGCACGCGACACGCGTATACGGTCTTATCAAATAGACATTTTCGTATCATGATGTTGTTGTGAAGCTTGTACAATACTACAATGTACATTGTATCAATGTTTTATGTGTGTACTATACTACGCAACATTCAAAATCGTTAACATTTTATAAGCAACTATAAGATGGAACTAGTCTTCAAAAAAAACAAAAATAAGTTATCGCAATATCGACCTAGATTTTTTTGGATTTTAAAGGATTATATAAACCACAACTATTAGCATAAATATCTGCTCATACACTACTGCAGATGGATTGTAATAGGGGAAGGATAATATAATAAATAATAGGAATAGTAGATTACACAAATAAAAATATTTAGTATATTTGGTAAACATTTAAATCAGTTATAATGGAATTAAATAAATAACACAAAATAATTAAGAAACAATTACAATATTCTAATTTATGTCTTCAGCAATTGAGCTTTATCACAATAACCATGATAAAATTTGCCTGGTATTTTATATATATCTAAAAAAATAATAACATCTGGGTATGATTAGATTATTCATTTTTTATTAATTACAACTGTACTACTGATTTATAGTTATAGTCGTTTTAATACCATAAATTAGTATGTACAGATTATTTTTGTAAAACATTTATTATTAAACATAATTATTGGACTGCGTACAAGTTGATTCCCAGGTTAATATATATTATTTTCAATATTTAGTCAAATGTCCAGCCTATTATCGTAACTCAAAAGACGCCACAAGGAGGTTGGCTGACAAGTTTCTCAATAATGTTGTTCTTTTTAATTTTTTCATATTTTGAAAATCATTACCTTTTAAGTTTCCTTGCTTGTATAGATCTATAAAATACGATGCTATTCCTGTAACTATATTTAATTAAATATTCAATATTACTCTAAAAACGACAAATTGTATATTAAATTTATGTACTCAACAAATATTCAAAAAGTATTCGTAACTTACATATTACGTTACGTTCAACTAAATTAACAAAGTAATATTAAACGAATAAAATAAAATATTATTTTATATTAAATATTATATAATATACGTTTTATATGGGTAAAAATGATAATTCTCATTCAATACGTCTTGATTATATATGGTTCAATTATCATATTATTTTACATCTTTGATTATATAAATATGCTATGTGTATCAAGTTCCTTTTTTAGTGTGAATTTCGATAAATATGAACAGAAAAAATTTGGTTCGTGTAAACTCCGCCAAAAAATAAAATCAGTATAACAGCTTAAAATTAATAACTTTTATACATAATTATTAAAAAAAAATAATCATAATTGTTATAATAATAATAAAACTAGGTTAAGATAACATTTATGCAATATATAACAATTAGTATAATTTTTACCTATAGTCAGTAAGTACAATTTAACAAATAAAGATGACTAGGATAAAATGTTTATATTAATAGAATTTGGTAGTTATTTTTGTGTATGTCTGAATGCTTCGGCGTATACGACATATAAATTTTATAAAAATAACATAGGTACTAAATCAACGTTGACCTTATAAGACATATGTAAATAAGATATATCTAGGCATAATATTGATATCGCTTATTTGATCCTAAAATCGATCATATCAACGAACATATTTGACAATTTATTGTTACTATTAATTCGTTTAAGTCAATTTTTAGGCAATCTGAATTATTTATAGAATTATCAGTTATCAGTTTATCAAAAAATAAATTAGGTACACGTAGTTTTCATCATTATATAAAATCTGTTCTATTTTTTACAATACTAGCAAATTCAATAAATTGTTTATGTACTTTGTTTTTTTTTTTTTTAATGAGGTTAAAAATGTCATACTTGACCAATAATTATTAACTCGAATAGTAAATAAAGGTGACTCAGTAGCAACTATAAGTAGTCATAAATATGGTATGATTAATAAAATAAAACCCCTTTTGGATTAAATAAGGAATATGAAATAATTATTACGACTCTCGACTCTTTTGGCCAAACATATAAACATGATTACAATATGATAAATAGTATAATTTAACAAATAATAATAATAATGCGTATGTAATTATTAATAAATACAAGTAAATTATAAAGAACTCATATTAACATAAAAATATTAATAATAAAAATGACAATTCCATAGTCCTGTAATTATTGTGGTTTGAATACAACTTTTTAAATAGTTTCACAAATCATACAATTTATTTTACATATTAAAATACACAGTAATAATTCTTTCTTGAATATACTTTTTATAAATAATCACCATACACAAAAAAAAGAAAACATATGAATATAAATCAATGGGTAATTATAATACACTAATAGATACAATTCTATCAATATGAATAACATACACATAAATTATACTATGGGGTGAGATAATCACTGTCTATCAGTTTGAGGCACATCCACATCCGACAGTACAGCGAACTGGTACCCAGGAGTAGTGCACTAACACTAAAAATTTCCGACAGTACAGCGAATTGGTACCCAGGAGTAGTGCAATAGCACAACTACTGTTAGACGAACGACTTTACGATGTCCAGCTAGCAAGGGCGTGTGGTGCTGAACGTCAGCGGCGGCGACGGCGGCGGCGACGACTTTTAGTGGTATATTGATATTTCGGCCAGGCAACCCGACAGTACAAATAACTTGTACCCAGAGCTCTGTACCTACAATATCAATATCGATCACTTTTAGAAGTGAAGGCGAGAGGCGGTTGTTCGGCTGGTGGCCGGGTACTTATACATATGTTATGGGCAGTTAATGCTATGTATGGGGTAACTGCGCCTTTCGAGTTTGTTTAGAGAGGATATCGTTGCATCTTCGTGATCACGAACTCGTTGTTTTATTCCTATCATGTATTAATATTACTTATACTGTATTGCTTGGTTAGAATTTACGATACTTTTGGTGTGTCGACTGCCGATACTATAAGCGGCCGACGAGCGCTATCTATCTCGAAGTTCGACCGTAATGCAGTACGCGGAGGCGACGACGACGAGTGTCGGCGGTGCTCCGTTATAGTGGTGTGGCGCGGCTGTCGCGAAACAAGATGTGATTATTCGAAGCGTAAGGCCATGTCCGTTACAGTCCTTTTAGTGGTTCGGTTCTAGTCAGTTAAAAATAAAATGTCTAAATGTTGTGCTTGCATAGTTGCATAGGCCATAGTACATGGTTGCATGTTGTTGATAATAAATATGGAGAATATGGCATGAGTACCGGATGGGCCGAAAATGCAATGTAAATGTAGTATGAACAAATAAAAAAATATATTATTTATTAGTATGATATGCCTTACCAAAGTATTCTAAGAAAAAAAAAATTAAAAATACTTATAAATAAAAAATGTTTATTTATATTTGAAATACTTTTATACTATAATAGTGACAACTTATAAGAGAACTTATACTTGGATCATAGACAAGTTGATTTTGTGAATCAACTTATTTTTCAGATTAGCAAAATTTAAAACTGTAACTTCTTATAATCTTATCACATTCACGACTTAATATCATCGAGAACCGAACGAAATATGTGTTTACTGTGTATTGAGTAATGCTAGTACAGTATACCTACGACATCATAACAGTTTAAACAATAAACATTATTAATTATGGCTTAACTTAAGACCGTTTTAGATTTTAAAATTGTATAAACATATTATTGGCTTATTAATAATGTGTCATATTTGTATTTAATATTTAAATAACCCATAATCCTGTATGTTCCGTTCTATATTTTCAGGAAAATCACAATAATTGAAAAATAATATTATAATTTACAAGTAAATCTTTAAAATATAAATCATAATTTTTATAATATGATGATATTTGTGTATTTATTACTTAATATTTATTTTACTTTATTTTAATATATAATTAAAATTATTTTTGTTACCTCCATCGGTGGAAATTTCAGTGTTGGAATCAGTGTGGCTTTTGGAACTTGTTGCTGTAAAAATATTAAAATTTTAAAAGAAATCTTTGTTATTATTTAGATTATTACAAAGAACAAGCATATGCATATTATTTTGTTGAAAGTTTTAAATTGATGTGAATTTTTGATCTGAACAGATACTCCTATTTATTCACGATTAATTACACATTTTAACAAAATGTTTTATTAAGATTTAAATTATACGGAAATGAAATAACACAGAAGCAAGCCAACGCGTTTACTTTACACACCTCGCCACGCACATTTTTACCTTATCATCCTTACAAATTGAAATTAAAATAGAAACGATTTTAAACAACACTAGAAGATAATTCAAAATGAGGTTAAAAATGTTATACTAAAACTATAATTATTAACTCGATTAATAAAGAAAGGTAACCCAGTGGAAACGATGTATAGTCATAAATATGGTATAATTAAGGTATAAATAATTAATTTAATAAATCGCTTTTTGGATTCTATAAGAAATATAAAATAATTATTACGGCTATTTTGGCCAAACAGATAAAAATGATAAAAATATGATTATTTTTTTGAAATAACACGCCTATTTATTTACGATTAAGTACACATTTTAACCGTATTTGTTGTATTACGCTTTAAATTACTTATAGACTAAAGTATAACTAGTGTTACGAAATAGATAATTACGTAAAAACTATATTAAGAAAGCAATTGTAGTAATTAATCAAACATACCATTGTATAATTAAGTTTAGTAACATCATTAAAATTATATATTTGCCCAAAACTAAGCTAACATCTACGTGATATAATAATAATTGGTATAATATTTACCTATAGTCAGTAAGTATGATTTAAGCAGATTGTCAAGATTTTACAAATGTCATATTTTTTTTAATATGGAATTATATTGTATACCGTATAATTTAACAATATTTTACTATCTAAATTAATCTATATTATCCCGTGGAACTTAATTTTCATGTTTTTTCTCTAATATAAGTACCAAGATTTTTACTATTCATAATTCATATTATTCAAAATAGTTAGGTAAATTATAAAATATTAGTTTTTTATATATTTATATTGTACTTCTTATACATATAGATATATATTTTATCGTTTATAAATTCATTTTACACAAAATATTTCATTTTATACATTATACATTTATAACTAAACATTATAAATAATGAAAATTTATTTTAAGTAGAGTCTTGACATACTAATACACAACGTTTGTTGTAATATTATTTTACAAGTTGATATTAATGAAACAGTATCTATGTACCCTGTAATTGAGTAATAACGTTTATATTATGTATCAACAATATATATATATATAACCGAGAAAAAAGTAATTCTGATATCACCACCAATCGTTCACACACCCACAACACTTAAATTATTAAATAACCAATTATTACAAAGTATCTTCTTTTTATGAACTATGTACCAAAAAAGTAAATAAAAAAATGCCAACGCCCACAGTGTCTAATAATGTTGATTTTTTTTTTATATTTTATCCGTCGTCTCGAAACTTAATAAAAAATTCACCGAACAACGTGGACTACGTTTTGTTGTGTTCATTCTAAAGTTGAAAGTAGGAGCTTTTGGCAAAATTTAATTTTTATTATGTCTTTCGAAGTATGCATTGCCATCGCTAATTAATTGTAATATGCTGTATTATTTGTGTGTGTGTGTGGTGTGAACATTTGACCATTTTTGTAGGATAGGCACCAGCTGGCTAGACTGTAGCTCCACTAAACGTAGGTAAGTATTTGCATTTCACTTTTTTTTGTATTGCTATTGCCTGTTAATCATATTATTGTTTTTATTTGTTGAGCCAAAAGGGTTTTAATTATTATTGTATTTATACTTCTTGTACATGAAAAATATTTTTCACTATATTGAATACTACAATATAATTTTATTACCAATTATTGTACCGTTTTTCATAGTATATTAATATTATCACACACAAACTCACGTATACACATACACATACACCATTACTGCGTAGCACGTCAGATGTTCCTAACCACTCTGATTAAACTGCATCCTCATATTATTTAATATGAATATTATACAATATACTCTTGCATTACGCATAGTGTGACCAACGCGGTTGGTATTGGTAGTTTACAGGTGATTTAGCACGCGAAGTATTTAATGAACGTAGTCGAATGGGTCACGAATTATTAGTGACTCGCAGCTCACAGCTCGAACAAAATATTTATATAGATAATAATATGATGTTGTACACAATTCAATTTGAAATAATAAAGTTGTTATTTGATTTAAAAAATGTATTTAACATGATATTCAAAGTTATGGACTCATGGTTAGAAAATCAAAACGCGTTTTTTATCTTTAATATATTTATTATATTATACATAATTATTATTAACTTATAAGTTATAAGTTACAAGTAAGTACTGCGTAAGTACTGTGTGAATAAGTTCATGGTATAAAAAGTTTAAAATTAGTTAAATATGGAAAGTTTAATATCTGTACCCTGATAATAAAATTATTTTAGGGATTATTTTCGTGCTTGTATTATTCGTACGATTCCAGTTTCCAAGCTTATATAAGAATCATAGAAAAAAAAATATGATGGAATAGATTTTAGTCGAAGAGTTGGCCATAAATTTAAAACGAATTTGACCAAATAAATAATTATTGAAAGACAGTAAATGACAAATGCAAGCAAATCATTTAATGTCAAATAAAATACATATTTACGTTATTAATTAAAAATATGGATAATTAGTATAGATAACAGTTTGAGTACGTCACTATACCGGAAAGATAAGTAAATTAATACATTGAAACACGTTTCTAAGCAGTGGTAGTGTGTCGGCAAAGTACAAAATAATTCAAGATTTTTAGAAATTTAGTTATAATTTTAAATTTAAATCAAAATAAAAATTAATGTCGATCTATGCTTAACTTTTTTTTTGTCGTAAGAACATAAACCGTGTAGTAAATTATCAAACCTGAGGTGTGCAGTTTTAAAATTCAATACATTTTTAACTAAAAAATAGTTTGCTATAATTATTGCGATTTTTAAAAAAATTTGAAATTTATGTAAGTTTATAAAAATAAATTATGTCTAAGTATTTTTATATTTTTTAATTGCTATAAGAATAACTTCTGAAAAAACTTCTACTAATATTCAGTTAGGTAATTTTTTTTACTCAACAAAAATGTTATCATAGGTAAATGTAATAAAAACAAAAAAAATCAAATATTTACAATATCTATAAATATATCAAGATAAGAGTCACAATAATTTGAACATTTTATCGTGTCATAAAAATGCATGTATGTAACGAATATCAAATTCAATAAGGCACAACGGGATTTCTGT
Source organism: Rhopalosiphum maidis (assembly GCF_003676215.2). Taxonomy (NCBI): domain Eukaryota; kingdom Metazoa; phylum Arthropoda; class Insecta; order Hemiptera; family Aphididae; genus Rhopalosiphum; species Rhopalosiphum maidis. The sequence goes on from NC_040879.1 coordinate 13,288,999, forward strand.
TTTTAAATCACAGTAAAAAAAAAAAAAATCAATTTGATCGAATACCTACTGCAGGTGTTGAATAAAACATTTTGTTTTTTCATAAATTTAGATTCTGTGAGTACAATGAATGTATTGATTTTAAAATGATATGCTTTTATTTTTTGTTTGTTATCATTTTTCCGAGTCAATAATATGTTTTGACTTTAAACTTTGAGGATGGATTCTGGTAAAAAATTGAATATAGTCGACACTTAAAGAGGTCGAAAGTAAAAAATTCTAATACCTACTTTAAGAATATAAGTAAAATCTTATTAACTCAACACTATTACAATAAATGCAATGTTAAATTAAATCTACTTACTGTTATACCAAAAGTATAATAAGTGACTTAATAGCTATGTTGTCATTTTAATCGCACTAGGCCAGAACCATTGATCGCGACAAGTTCAAGGACAGCCGGTATGCTATTACGGTGTCATGCGTGATATATATTATGCACATAATCTGCAGTGCCGTTTGGTCATTTTATCTGTGTTTTTTTCTTCGTATTTTCGTATTATTATAATGAAAACGCGCGGCGTCAGTGTTAGTATCACCCGTATACCCTACGACCGGGACACCCGTTTCGTAATAGTAATCATTGTTATATATTAACTTTTTTAACGTATCGGATGTATAATCGTATCACGCGCACAATATTATATATCTATAGAATATTGTCGTATTTTTCTCAACGGCAGCATCACATACATCATCGAACACCACCATCAATAAAATGATTATAATTGTAAAAATGTGCCATCAGGCCAGATTTAATTGTTACTGAGTTATTTATTATACGTCACTTATTTTAAATTGTACTGTTGTTTTCATCTTTAAAGCTATTATTGTTTTTTTTTTTTTTTTTGTATCATTGTGTATTATTAATATTACTTAGCGACAGATCGTCATTACTGGCCAGCGATCGACGCGTCAACAAAATCTGTGAGTACATAAAATCAATATTTTATTAATTTTCATGGTATTCGTTCGTGTCATTGGAAGACACGTTATAAATATTGCAAATTTAGTATCGGGTAACAATATAATATACTAATATCATAGTCTCATATTAGGTATTAGACGTCGATAAATATATTATTGACTAACATCGACGGTATTGCTAATAAAAATACTATTTTCGGTTTAGTATTGGGATATTATTATAATTTATTATATTTAGTCACAGATTTTGAGTCAGCAGCAGGTCATAATTTTGTATACATTATCCTAATTTAATATCAAACGGTATTTGTAAAACCGTAAATGGTTATTATAATATGGTAATATGAATTATGTAACAATTTTTATTATGTACTTTTCTAAACATAAATCTTGAGATTAAATTTAATCATTTCAAAACTTGGCTTCGGTCAACAAGTTGTATCAAAAAATATATTATGAAATATACTTAGTGTTCGCGCCCGAGAGCGTACGGGACACCCGATAGACCACTCGGTAATGCCGGAGAACTGTGATAACCCTATTAAGTGTTAGGTAGGCAAACTCTTATGCACGCCAGGCTTTGGACGAGTAGGCAATCTAATCACCGTACAACAACGACACGGAATTATTACCGGGTAATTACTGCTATAGTGGAACCTACTGTACTAGATAATATTTAGAATTTTACCACAGACAGTTGTACACCATAGTGTTTACTGATATCTGATATTGATAATATTCTTTATATTAGAGAATATTCTCAAGAATATTCTCTCAAAAAATAATCACAGTAATTTTACATCACTATCCGCATGTGCTGTCTCCGTCTTACACGCGTACGACATAGCTGACTACTGGTTGGTGACTGGCTGGTGTTTGGCCTAACTCGACGACCGGGGCGGCTCGTGTCCTCTCGTTCTATCGCACACCGCACAATGAGTGGTGTCGAACTTACGCGAAATAGGCGGGGATGGCCCGGGGGGCAATGTGACTGATACAGTGATCATCTAATGAGCTCAAAGTCGACGGCGTCTCGGGATGATGTAGGTATGTTGAGAGAAGGTTACCGGTGAGTGCAAAATAATATAATTATTTATATTTTTTATCTTTATAATACAAACATGGGCATAGGAGAACTATGTTCGTACTTCAATAGCAACGATATACAGGGGGACGCATAAAAATCTGGAATTTAATACCTGGACAGTAGAAATCTGGATAGTAAAAAACTGGAATTTAAAAATCTGAAATCCGTAGAAATCTTGACCGGACAAATCTGAACCGTAAATACTTGGACTGGACAAAAGTGAACCGTATAAACCTGACTGGACAAAACAAGATCGTAAAAATCTTGACAGTAAAATTTTGAAATTTCAAAATTTTAAATCCGAAAAGATCTGGAATGGACAAAACTGGATCGTAAAAATTTGGAGCACACACACACACACATATATATATATATAATATATCCGTTTTAAGGAGATGTGAATAGGCCATTAATCATTAATGTTTCTTGAGAAACATTCAAAAACCTTCAATTTTTAATCTTTAACCGGAAAATTATATTGGTCAAAAGAGAAATATGTGTACTTCAAATATAGATTAAAAAAATTAAAACTAATAGTGTTATACTACCTACAATAACAACGGTTATATAATAAAATACAAATATTAAAAAAGTAAATATTATAAGGTAGATTTTAGGTATTTTAAATTCATAGAATGCATAACATTAATATATATATAATAAAGTACCTAAATTTTATAATTTTTTAGATCTTTTACAATGTTCATGTTGAATAGTGTAGTCTCCATTTGTCCATTTTAAGCATTTGGGAATAATTATTTTTAAAATAAAACCCACAAATCAAAAAAACTTCAAAATCTTCATTAAGTTATAGGATAACATATTTTATCTTATTAAGTAATTTTACGAAAGTATTTACCATAACTTATAATTTATGCAAGCAAGATTTGCCTTGTATATAACCTTTATTATTATATATAATTTGTATTATAGCTCAGGATAGATAGCACCTGGCCAGCCGAGCACGGACTGTAAATGTGAGTTTTTTTTAAATTTATTATCGTCGATATAATTGGTTGTGTCGAACAGGTGACTCAAATTATTAAATATTTTACTTGTTGGGCCAAAAAGGACAGTAATTTATTATTATTTTGTTACATTACATCAGTCAAATTTTAAAGGTTACCGGTTCTTTTCGGTTACGGTTCTGGTCCCTAATGTAATATGGCTGCAAAAGAGTTGTGTTCCGCAGTTTTTTTTTTTGGTTACACGAATTGTGTCCAAAAATTTATATAAATTCAAATCGTGAATTTGTGTATTAAAAAAGTTAAAAGTATATTATATATAGGTATTATAATATTTTACACGAAAAATGAAAAAGTTCGTATAAAAGTCATATACTCAATACTCAATACTCGTCGTAGGTCCACGTATACCTTACTCCACGCGATAATAATAATGAACAGAATTGAAAAATGTTATCCGGTTAATATCTTATGAAATATATGTTGGTATTTATACAACATTGAGATGGAAAAATTTCTCGATTTAAGTTTATAAGGACTTTATTGTTTCAATTAACGAAACAACATGTTTTATTCTTATGAAAAATATCGATTTGAATTTATCAGCACACAACTTGTGTAAAACTTTATAAAACAGTTAGGACTCAATTCGTGTATCCCTCCTTTATCATTAGGACACAACTCGTGTATCTCACTTTAAACATTGGGAGAAATTTCATCGAGACACAACTCGTTAACTGCGTAAAATTTAGGATCCGTAACTATAACCTGTTGTAATGTTGTATATATAGCAAAATATTATTTCATATACGAAGCGGGAGTGAACAAATGCCAATTCAACAAAAATTAACAATTAAATTGTCAACGGCGACGACAATTACGGAGCGATCGGGCAGTTGTGGTGTGTTACGGCTGACAACTGTTTTATTTTAATATCTTTAATTATTTCGTTGTGCTATTTTATATTTATTTTATTTTGATTAATATAACTTTTGTTTTTATTCTCATATCGAGGTACGCACCAAAACGTATGTGGTAAGGAAACACTTTAGTAGAAATAGCAAGACACTATAATACTTTATTTCTCTTCCAGTACTCGTTATCGTAGTCAGTTGAGAAATAGTACGATTTTGTCCAGGTTAAAGGGATCTCACTCTTAAACATCCAGTACTTGTTATCGTGGTCAGTTGTTTGAGAGTAAAGCAACCTTAGAGTTATAACGTATAAACCCTGCGAGGTCTTATTAAATTGTCCTTTGCGTAGTACTCGTTATTGTGGTCACCAAAGAAGTTGAGTAAGCGCTTACCGCAGGTATCGATAACCACTTGTTTGACGGTTTGGGAATCGGATACTGATATACCTATTTTAAACGTTAAGCCATTGCGTGATGTATACGACAAACCTTAATTATAATAGGGTTAATTTAGGTTAGTTATTTAGACTAGTTAACTATGGTAATTACTATTTTGTTTGTCCGTATGCATGAGAAGTAAGATAATTATGGTGCTGCCGTCACGCAGAGTAGCGGCCCGGGATAAGCAAGTTGCTTGACGCAAACACGTCTTAGTGATATACGTTTATAATACTTTCTGTCAAGAACCGTTTTTCATGTAGAATGATATAGCTTTGAAGTCATATTTAACACATCTATTACAGTGATCCATTCACTTGTCACATACTATACAGCAAAGTGATACCCACTTACTTATCTTTTTCTTTTCTTTTTTTTTTCATGGTTATTTTGAAAATACTGAACAAATTATTTTTCAAAACTTTTAAGGCTCTAAATCACAAATTATTAATACTATTTTTTTACTAGAAACCTCCTGTTACGTTTATTATCACAATATTTCGAATCGAAAATAAATGTATAATCTTAGATGGATTGAAATGGGATAATATACAAAACTTTAAAGCTTGTATTAAAACATACTTTTATGTAAAGTTTGTATTTTTCCTTATTCTGTCAAAGATATATTTTATTTTTCCTGTATTTGTTATATTATTATGTTAAATTAAAATATTTATTTTTCTATTCCAGATAATTGAAAAATGATCAATAATCGAGTTCTATTTAAAATATTACTAACAGTAGTTTTAGTAATTGGCTTTTTAATTAAAGGATTGTGTCTACCGTCTCGTTCAAAAAACATAATATTTGAAGGTATAAATGAATAAATACATTAATAAAATTATGTAACATAAACTTCAAATTATTAACTTTTTAAATTAATTGTTTTTTTTTCTGAAAAAATTTACTAATTACCAAAACAAAGGAATCGAAATAGACACTAAAGAAATTATCAACAATTCAGGAAAAATCAGTTTTTTCGATAAAATAGAAAATTCTAATGCTCCCAAATTCATAAAACTCGATGACAGCGTAATCATACGAACCGAAGGACATTTTTTAGAATTGAAATGTGAAGCTGAAGGTAAATTTAAAGTTTATAAACTAATGAGAAGTAGTAGTCGTTAACATTTTCAAAGATAAATTAATTTAATTCGAATTAACATTTACATTTATTATAATGTTTAATAATGATAAATCTCATTGCGTGTACAGGTAATCCTATACCGAACATAACATGGTATAAAGACGGAGTCACGCCACCTCCACGCCAAAATGGTATGATCATATACACACAGTGGACCATGAGACTGGAACATTTAATGATAATGGATTCCGGTAATTATACATGTAAAGTGAGCAACGAGAACGGATTTATAAATTTCACTTATGAGGTCAAAATAATAAAAAGTGAGCATAGATATCATCGTGGTATAAGAAATATATTATTGTTTAGTAATTGATTATATAATAAATTTAACTAAATTGAAAAAAAAATAAAATATTTAAACTAATTTTACAAAATTAATCACAAATTATAATACTTGCGCAAAAACAGCTAGAGATCCATTTTGGTACTATTTTGAAGAAATCCTTCAGGATGTCACCACACTGGAAGGCACTACCATATCGTTTAGATGCGGTGAACCTATGGGTATCATGTACGATTCAATACAATGGCGCTATCATAACGCCACGGTCGGGAATGTAGATGTAGAAAATTTAGAAGACGGCATTATCATAAAGGTATCAAAATCAAAACTTTTAAAAGTGGATGGCACGCTATGATAGCGCTTTTTGGTGACTTCAAAGCTTGCTCATTATAATTAATTATGTACATATAAAATAAATATATAGTATACACATAAAATCGTACATAATTAATAATGATCAAAAAACTCGTAAATGAACAAATTGTCAAAATATGTAGGAAAAAATGGAATTATTGAAAAATATGTAAAACATGTACTTATGGCAAAATATATAAAAATATGTAAAATAAAATATAGTTAATTTCATTGGAAATCCTTTGAAACGAATTTATCACTCACTTAAATTAATTTATCAAGTCACAGTAAAAATATATATTTACATATAAATCCGAGCCCTAATAATAATCGTGTGTCACGAGCATAACATTTATTGATGGGTTCACTGGAATTTTTTTTTTTAATGGTTACACGATTGTCAAGTTTTTACAGAAGCACCTACATACAATCTTTTTTTGATTTTGGGTGGTTTAGATGTTTTTTTGTTTGTAATTATTAAGAATAAGAAACAATTATTAATTAACACACAGTTTTATAGTTATTAATTTAGTAGTCTACTGGAACTGTACCCCATACTTTTTATTCATAACATTCAGTGAGACAATGGACTACTTATGCATAAAATATTGTTTATACATAATAAATATTTAATATTTCGATCACTGTGATAATTATTATTTAATACAAACGTAGTTATATATTTATAGTTACCAATGCAAGCGACGTACTCCCGTTATTTACCCATATAAAACTTCTATTTCAATGTAAGTTATAAATATGTTAATATTAAAGGGCTAATATTAATTGTTCGACACGGGTGACACGAGGATTACTATGTTTGATGCTTAACGGCTATAACCATGGTCCTCACATTAGCGTTGTTCCCAAGTTCCGCGAAGTCGTTATATGACGTCCAATCGTCCGCACGTCGTCCAAGGAACAAGAGCAGGCTCGATATAATCTTTACTGCTTTTAATTTTTAGTTATGGACAACCTTCTATGCATATAGCCCCATCCAGTGGCGTGCTCAGCTTTTTTGAAAGGGGGGATATTCATTTTTGACTTGTCACAGACCCAACATTTTTTTTCATGTAGATAATATATTATTTCAAAAAAATCCAAAGAGGGAATATGACACCCCGGCCCCCCCATGAGCACGCCACTATGGGTGATAGGTTACTAAGGATATGCCATGTCATACACTCCCGGTAAGGTTAAAGTGTTTTTCTCACTTTTGTTCGATTCTGTATTGGATCTCAGAGACACAATATTAAATATTTTCAAACCTATCACATATTTATCATAATCTTGTAAATAAATCGTGCGTAACCCCTCATATGTGTTTTAGAATAAAAGTTTCGACAATGACAACTTCAATGAACTGAAATTGAATAACGTAACGCAGTTAGACGAAGGATGGTATACATGCGTGTTCACTCTCAGCATTCGGACGAATGATTCATCTCCTGAACCCAATATCTTCAGTATCTATCGTAGTGCCTATTTGAAAGTGATTAAAAGTAAGTAATTTGAAATATTAAAAATGTTTTCAATATAATAAAAACGGTTTACCTTTAAAATAATTGAATATGCGATAAAAATCTTTAGAGTCGGAAATTCGAAATGTGAAAACATATCAATTGCAAGAGTACCAATTGGCTGCACTGGGCATTAGTATTGTATTGGTAATTTTTGTCTGCGTCATAATGCTAGTACGCAATCAGAGAGAGAATATGGAATCGGTAGCCAGACAATCGGATAGCAATGGAATGATCATTCAATGGACCAAGAAAATAATCATCGAAAAACAACAAAATCCCAGCAAAGAAGTAGTGAGTTGCATTTTCTACATACAAATATGCAATATTAAAGTATACCCATAACCATGTTCAAATATCCATTATATTTTTGTTTCCGTTATTAAACAATGACATAAAAATAAATCTTATAAGATATAATATATAAAAATAATTATTTATTTCAGTTTCAACCGATAGTGCAAATTGAAAAACAAAAAAGCAAATACACAACACAAGACCAAGCATGCTTGACCGAATACGAGCTGCCTCTCGATCTTCATTGGGAATTTTCGAGAGACAGACTATCACTAAATAAAACTCTTGGTGAAGGCGAATTTGGTAAAGTTATACGTGGCGAAATCGATATAAATTTATGCGATAATGTAAAGAACACGGTAGCGGTAAAAATGTTAAAAGGTACTTAATTATATTATTATTATCTATATTTTAATAATTGTTTCTAGACATTCATTTTAACGGTACCTATTTAAAATATAAGATCTTTGATTTATTATTTTATTAACTCATGGTTAATGAGTAGACGGACACATTGATACCGACATGATAGATTTAGTATCAGAAATGGAAATTATGAAGATGATCGGTAAACATGTGAACGTCATAAGCTTACTGGGATGTTGTACACAAGACGGACCTTTGTTTATTCTAATGGAATTCGCATTACATGGTAATCTCCGAGATTTCTTGAGAAAACACAGACCATTATTAAGCTACGAACCAGTTATAGGAGCAAACTTCGATGATACCTTAATGGCAAAGGATTTATTATCATTTGCATATCAAGTTGCCAAAGGAATGGAGTATTTAGCGTCAAAAAAGGTAAACCACATGTATTAACTAACCGTAGATTATAACTGTAAATTATATTATAATTTATTACTATTATTATTTTATTGATGTAAACATTTCAATATGAATATGTGTAATATAATTTATATTTAGGTATTGTATTTATTTAATTTTATATATAACATCAAGTTTTTTTTTTATTCGTCATATAGTATATTCATAGAGATTTGGCAGCAAGAAATGTATTGGTTACCGAAGACTTTGTAATGAAAATTGCAGATTTTGGATTAGCAAAAGACATTCAAAATCAAGAATATTACAGAAAAACAACCAATGGAAGACTCCCATTAAAATGGATGGCACCAGAAGCTCTTTCCCGTGGACTGTACACGATTCAGTCCGACGTGTAAGTTAATATCACGTTTTGAAAATTACGTCGTGGGGGGAGGAGAAATTGTCATATAATTCGTACATAATTCCTCATTGAAAAAATATGCAATATGAATATTTACAAAACTATGATTTTTGTTATTTTACCTTCTTGACACATAGGTATAGGTGATAAATACAATTATGAACGATAAAGTAACCATACAATGTTTTTTTACTTTTATTCAAAAATACAGATGGTCTTACGGAGTGCTGTTGTGGGAAATAATGACCTTGGGGGATAGGCCTTATCCTTCCGTACCCAATATGGAGGTATTGTTGGATTTGCTCAAGAGTGGACATCGTATGGAGAAACCGTTTTACTGTTCTCAGGAAATGTAAGTTTGTACAAATCTTCTGTTTTTATTTTAAATATTCATGAAACCAAGGATTGACGATGCTATAAATCTTTATCCGTATATATATATTATAATTTTAAAACGATATGATACCAAATATATTTTCGAATAATGATATCGATATCATTGACCGACACTGACACTCCTCTGCATTAAGTATGATATTATATTATACCTATGTGTATTAAAAATTACTCCTGATAAAAATTATTATTAACATGCGGCTACCGTGTGTGTTTTTATAGATATTCGGTAATGCAGGACTGTTGGAATATCGATCCGAGTCACAGACCCGCGTTCAATGAGGTGATGAAGTGTCTCGATGAAATTCTGTCAGTGACGTCCGATCTAGAATACGTTGACTTTAGGCTACCGCAGGTGGACACTCCGCCCACCAGCGTATAAGAGCCGTTCGACTAAAACAACTTGTCGCATTTGACAAGTATTAAAATTTGATCGATTAGTTGTGATTGGTATTTTCAACATAATATTCGACTAAAATTGAATTTCGTTTTATTGCTACCTTAATCACATTCGCCAACGTTTTTCATTATTCAAATGATTTTTATTTGCTAGTATATTAAATATATTTCAAACCTTTAAACTGCAGAATAGAATAGTCATTAGCTGATAACTCATCTTGAATGTAGTTTTTATTTGTTTTTTTCTTATTAATAATTAGTTAATATTGAATGCATATGATTTATTCAATATTACAAAAATGACAAACTTCGATATACAAACAAGGTAAGATGAACTTAAAGAAAAGCTCATCAAAACGTTATAGAGTATTCTGGTGTTTGAATGAAAAAAAATAAGGATTACCCATTATTAAATAATAATGAGTTAAGTTAACCTATTTTAGTAAAGCCTATTCAAAAGAAAAAAGAATTCAAACTATACGTGTTTTCTTAAAATATTAAATTAATAAGTGGTGTCATATATCTAGCATCTCACATATTCATAAGAATGTGTATAAAGTTTTTTAATATGTTTTAATATTTTATCTATCATTGAAAGTTAATGTATAAAAATCTGTAACATTTAATAGTGATAGATATGGTGTACATTCTTAAATGTTATTATTTTTTGTTCTAAAAAGATAAAAGAAAAAAAACTGCATAGAAAAAAACAATAAGTGATTATTTAAACAAATTAATTTGTTTGAAATGTCTAAATATTTTTATTTTATCATACGATGTTCTTTTCTTTGAAGTGAAACTTCTTTACTGAGGGTATGACAAAAATATTTCGTAACGTCACCGACTGATAGGCTGAAACGTCCGAATGAAACGCACAGAAGAAACACATGAATGAAACACCTAGCTATAGGTAGCTGTATGTGACGTCCTTACACACCCAAAGACTCGAAATTTAGGATAACTCCGAAGATAATAATCGGATTTGTATGGTTGTTGTAACTGTATAAATATATTTCTTTAACGAAACCGTTTCCGCGGAAAAATCACTTACAAAAATAAGTTGACTTATCCAAGGAAAAACAAAATTTGACTATGGTAAATAGTTGGATAGTTTCTAGTCGGCGTAACAAATATTTTAATTATGTCGAAAAATGTACCTATTCAGTTAAAAGTACTAAATTAGTTGAATAATTCTAGTCAAATCAACTTGCATCATACTTATTGCAACTATTTAAATTAGTAGCATTCAAATATAACCATATGAAATGATGAAACAGTTATAGCAACCATAACCATGGCGCAACTGTCCCGCCTGATTCAAAAGTTAGTATTTTGTACTAAGTAATATAAATTTCAAATGTAAAATGATTATAAAATTTGGTTTAAATACAATTAAAAATGTTTAGACACATTGCATAACTTTTGTCACATTACACGCGCGATAACTAGTTCAAAGAAGCATAGACTGCATACTCAATGATGTGTACCTGGCACGGTACGCAACGTTTGCCGGTACAAAGTACAGGCACCGCAGCGACCGGTCTACGCCTTATCAACCGCCACCACGGGCAACGACGACACGACACCGTAGACACTGCCCCGCGCCGCAAAAGCACAGGGTGGGACGAGAAGACAATTGGGTCTGGACGAGTGCCGGCCGCCGGCCGTCTTGCTCTCTTCCGTAAACCGTCTTACCGACGTCGCCTAGTCGTAAGACCGCGTAAAGCATACAATTGTGTATTCTCTTTTATGTCGTCAACACCTGACATAGTGACATTTAACAACTAGCTATTGTCTACCGTTGTTCATCATCAATAAAAAATATACACCGTACAAATAGTGAAATTCGTGTTCTATTGCACTGACCGGCTCACCGCGGACTCACCGAGCACCTACCGCCGTAGCCGTGTCATACCTCGTAATTAAAGTACCCAAATGGCATATAATGAACTTGCACTCATATAGTAGGTACCTTGTCACTTACTTATATAGTTCCAATTAAACGATATTCGCGAAAAAAAAAAGTTAATCGTTTACACGTGCGTATTATGGGATCTCGAATAATTTGGAGTACTCGCTATTAAATCGAATTTCAACATATTCCCAATAATCGTGGTTTTTGGGTTTGTATAAACATAATATTATGACGTTTTTAAAAAAATTCCAGAATATTATTATAACTTATAAGCATTCTTGTTCTAAGTTTACAATATTGTCATCGTCATTCGTTTCATCGTTTGCGACCTGTGTCTACGTCTGCATCTGCTTTTCGATCTGAATATCTGATGTATAATTTGTATTTTTATCGTCTGTAAGTATTAGGATTATTAATCACTGTTATCAATTTAATTAATATGATGTTTTCTGATCATTATTAAACCCAATAGCTAATGCTTATATTATTATCATGGTGCATACTGCAGTTTAATGAAGATGAAATAAATTTACCTTTAGTAAATATGTTATATTAATATTTGTAATATGCTATCTTCTATATAGATATCTATTATCTATAATATCTATTATTATTAATACATTTATTTCGTCATAAATTGTCCATATATTCGATACTGCTAGGATATATATTACAAATAGAATCGTATTATATGATGTACCAGTATAACATCCAAATCCAGTCATATCAAATTAAATATAGTATGTTTAATGTTTATAATATTGTATATTATACTATATAGTATATAGAGCATGATTTACCAAGCCTACAACATTAATTTTAACCTTTATTAATGAATTTAATTTTTAATTTTAAGTATCTAACAATACCTAATCATCTAATTTTAAATTTGCATTTGTTATTTCATTTAAGAAACGTATTCATGTGCTGATATAGACATAAAAAAAAAAAAAATTAATCACGATATGTGAAAAAACGCACATTTCAATAACTTGATAACAGTCCTAAATCTATTCAGATCAGTGGTATAAGTAGACCCAGCACAAAATTTCTTACAAAATTAATATATAATATGGAAAAAGGGTGTGCAAGTGGGTATCGCTCTGCTGTATAGTAGATCGTTTTTTTTTACGTGGTTTCGTAAAAATTTAAATTTCATACACTCATAAAAAATTTTCTATATTAACGCTGGAGTTTTTTTTTTTTTACAGTTACTTGAAAGAAAACTTATGGAGAACCTTGAATTAAGTTTTTTAACCTTAGTTAAAAGTATACTATCGTATAATAGATCGTCATACTTACAAACTCAATAGTTTCAATAAGATCATTATCTTAAAGGAAAACATGTGGGTAGTGATGTAAAATTACGGTAATTATTTATTGAAAGAATATTCTTGAGAATATTCTCTAATATGAAGAATATTCTCTAAGATAGACATCAGTAATCACTATGGTGCATGTACAAACTGACGGTGGTAAAATTCTAAATAGTACAGTGTTTCCCAACTGGTGTACCGCGGAACCTAAGGGTTCCGTCAGCCGGTGCCAAAGGTTCCGTGAGAAATTTGGGAAAATATAAATTAATTAATAATATTTTCGATTTGAATTATAATTCTAACGCAGAATAGCTGCAAAAATTATATAGGGTTCCACAAAAGGTTCAAGCTCCTACAAAGGTTCCGCGAGTAAAAGAAGTCGGGAAACACTGAATTCTAGTACAATAGGTTCCACTTAGCAATAATTACCCGGTAATAATTTGCAAAAGAATATTCTTGTTCTTGAGAATATTCTTTTTAAAAATGTTCTTTCTTCGCATCACTACATGTGGGTGAAAATGCTTACAGGTGATTCACTCTTTAAATGTAATATGGAAAACCATTAAAAGACAAAATACCAATACACAGAGGTAAGAATATAATGATCGTCGTTTACAAATCATATATTGTATGATTATGATATTGTAGTATATTGTATATACTAGTATCTAACATCTATAATAAATTTATAATTTTTACGATTTTCATATTGACCTATATTGTTTTATGTATATTTACTTCTGTCAGTTTTACCTATTATATTATATTTTAAATATACATAACAGTTTATGTCTTACAGCGTACTATTATAATAACGTCCGAGTCGATATTATATTATTATAATGTATATATCGTATGTACAATGCGATAGGTATGCAAAACCACGAAATCCCTATAGCCGTGACCATATAATGATATCGTCGATTACAAATCACGTATTATTGTGCAGTACTTACCTATAAAAACTACATAAATGTTTGATCGGCAATTCAATACATTCGTAGTGGTATGGGGTGGGGGGGGTCAGGTTTAAACGTTGCGCATCCGGCGGAGCGCTCCAGTGCCCATAATATATAATCAAGACACAGTGCATAATATATCATTGTATTATATATATATATATATATATATATACTTTAAAGGTATTATTGTTGTGATTGCGATACGCCGCCGAGTCAATATTTATATACACAATGGTTTTCATTTTTACCACGAGCCCAGACAATTGTCTGCGATTATTTTAAGTAAACTTTAGTTTTGGTTTTTCCTCGCAGTAATTTGTTATACAATTGTAAAGCATTTTACACTGAGTATTTCTTAGCTTTGGTTTTTACTTTATTCGAATCGCAGAGATAACGCATCAAAATATTGATTTCATATCCTTCAAGAGTTATTCATTTGTTATAATGTATCTAATTATTCTAGTATCTATATTGTATACAAATACCGAATACTTCTCGTATTTGACATATTGAGTACCGATGTACCATCCTAAAATATAATTAGATTTGATTTTTTTGTAGAAAATTATTTCTAGATGGTAATTTTAGAGACCAAAAATAAAAAAGGTGGACAAATTGGTACCACGCTCATCTGCTATGCGAAGTGTTGAGTGGGTCACTGTAATGGATGTATTAAGTTTGAATTCAATGATATATCAATGATAAACGATTCTGAACGGAGACGGTCTATATCATTAAGGATATTTCATAATATAATTATTTCTGATATAATAGCTATTAAAGTAATTTATTTTACTATTAGTATATATGTATATAATAAGTAGAAATAATTTTTGCCGAAAACATTGCATTTATTTTATTATTAATATTTAATTATTATAACAATATAATATATTTATAAGTTATACCATATTATATTATTATTGTTATTACATTTTGAGTGAATACCACTTTGATACAACTGTGTGGATATGTTTGTAGAATAGATAATAGAATAATATCTAAAAATTAATTTACATATTTTTAAAATGTCATTAGTCGTTACGTATAGTAAAATTTATAATGTAAGTAAAATATTTGAACCCTCGCGAATAACTTTTTTGAATTGTAACAAAATTAATTATTCTACTATTCATGGTTAAAATATGTAATTTTATCAAAAACTTAACTTCAAATGTACATGAAAAAAAATTTGAATATTAATTATTAATATTTTTATACAGATATAAAAATACCTTATTTGTGATTTTATGTCATCAAAATATTTTTGTTTTGAGAAAAAAGTTTTAAAATAATTAATAGTATTTAAACAATAAAATTATTTAATTAACTGTTTTCATATTTTAAAGAGTAAGTACATATCCTAAAGTACTCCAAACAATTGCAATTTAAATTGTGTTAAATGAAAATTAAACATAGGTAATGTATACATTTTGGTTTTTTCAGTCGTACCGTTACCAAATACAGTGGAGTCGCGATAACTCGAAGTTGGAGGGAGATAAGAATTCGCTTCGAGATATCTAACTCGAATTTATGTATAATTTTTATTTCTAGGAGCTTAAAAAAAATCGAACTGCCAGGTTTTTCGAGTTATCCCGACTCGACTGTACTCATATTTTAAGCAAACTACTTTTTTATTTTTTTAATTCACAGTACTCGAAACAATCACGGATTATATTATTGGAACAAGTTATCTCAAAAAGTCAAAAGCAATTTTCATTACGATTTCGTTACTCGGAAATATTACTAACGAAACGAACAGAGTAACGTCGTGATACAGTAACACTAAAATCATATTTGAAATCGTCAGTGCTGCGCGTGTAGTATCGGTCATAATGGCAATCCGCGTAGAAGCAGCAGCTGCAGTAGGTGCGTTTGCGACGGCAGTCGTTGCAGAATAAAATATGATAATTAATTACGCGATAACCCGCCCGGACGTATAATAACTAATTATAAATCACATGTATTCATAAAACCCAACATGATATAGTTATTATTATTATAATTCAAAAACAAAATATATTTTAATAATATTTATGCGACGGAAACCAGTATAATGTTATTTTACAATATCGCATACGAGCGCGGCTGTCGGCGGCGGCGGCGGCAGCGTGTCGAACGGTCTCGATTGCGTCGGCACGTCGCTATCGCGACCGTCTACCGTCGCCGCGCGAACAGTGTGCACACGCGATGTATACCGTCCGATCGTGTTTCGCCGCCGTCCCGTTGCTCCTCGTTGTCGCGATCGGCTGTTGGTCGGCCGCCGACGCCGCCGTCTGTTGCGACAGTAGTTCTGTCGCGGGCGGCGGCGTCGCGTCTTGCCGGAACGGAAACCGGACGTTCTACGCGATCGAGACGATCGACGGTGGGACGTGCGACGACAACCGGACAGCCGTGCCGGTCCGGAAATGCTGTCCGCCGGGCCGGCCGTACGACCCGGAAATGCGGTTCTGCGGACCGGCCGGGGCGGACGGCGACGAGTACCGGCAGCGGATGATGCGGCGACTGCGTGACGGCTTCCGGGCGGCGGCCGACGCGGCGGTGGTGGGCTACGATTACGAGCCGCCAAAGTGCGACGCCGCGCACGTGCTGGTCGACGTACCCGCCGGCGGGGTGTCCGGGCTGATGGGAGCAGCGGACGCGTCGGCCGACGGGTTGCCGCCGGGTTACTGCTTCGACCTGACGCCGTCCGAGGAGCTGGTGGCCAGGACGTGTCGGCCGCGCGACCAGTACTGCGACCGGGGCCGTTACACGTGCGTCAACAAGTGCTGCAAAGGCGACCGGATGATCGTCGCCGAGTAAGTCCGCGGCGTTTATAAGTATAGCATGCGCTTACTCCGAGTGTATAACTATATAGTTAAAGTCGCGACTGGGAAGTGGTTGTGGTGTGCGGGGGGGAGACGTGTGTGTGTGTGTATTTTGGTAGGATTCTGCTACCCACGAATGACATTTTTCTTGGGAGATATAATAATTAGAAAACAAGATTTTTAAGACTCTCGGATCTCAGGTTCACATTATATGTGCGAGAATTTAAAAAAAAAAGGTTGGCGTGACGATTTTTCTATTTTTATCAATATTTTATAGTTGATCCGTATGGTCATAAAATTAAGATCGGCTTGAATAAATAAATAATATGGACAATATTGCCGCCAAAGCAACTTCGATGTCAGTCGTTTAAATAAATATTATCTCGGTGAAAATATTCACAGGTATAGACATTATTACGTTTTTGTGGACATACGTACGTAAAATATGTAAAGACAATATTAATATAAAATATAGACTTTTAAAGGGTGGATTAAATTTGAAACGAAATCCACATTGTTCTTTAACCCGTTCAAACTCACGAGACATCTTATTCGAATATTTATCTTAGTCTCGTCTATTTCATTTCAATATTTTTCGATTTTTGATTTTTCGCCTATAATAATCTCAAATCAATGGTTTAATAGTAATAATACTATAAACAGTATAAACTTCCTTGAGCCCACAATTCGTGTTCACTGGTGTTTTGTAGGCGTTTTTGGGTAGTACAATCCAATGCCCCAATGGTACGTAGTATAACGATCGAGGAGAAACGTTAAATTCTTGAATTCTTTTATTTTGCATGCATTTATTTTTATATATTATAACGATATATACCTGCAACAGTGCCGTCAGTACCATATGATTTGTACAGCATATAGCTACCTATATAGTTTTCAAAATATTACGTGTTCGGAATGCAGCGTAATAAAACAAAGATGCCCGTGAACTATTTTACCGGCGCAAACAGTAATCATCATACTAACCAGTAACCACTCTACTGCCAACAACTGACATTAAAAAATAATAAGACTGTGTATATTTTGTAGACCAAAGTTGTTGTAATCGCGCAAAATGCATAGACATAGTGTTCTTGAATGTAGTCTATTAAAGCGTTTTTAAACTGAACATAATATTATATTATATGTAATAATACATTTTTGTTGTCTTAAGTCTTATGACTTAAGCATCAAATATTATTAAATTTAATAAAATGAAGGAATAACACTGTAACACGAAGATATTTTAATCTATTTAGTTATAATGTATTATAATATGTTAGCGTTACAGTATGAAACAGTAATGTTTCGTAATATTTGATGTTTTATAGTTTAAACTAATCAAATAAAGATGATAATAAACCAAGTACTTAATATATTTTTATAATTCAGTTAGATATTTTATAAATTCCCAGCAATTGTTCAGTTATGTGTGTATTTTATGTACCTACATTGGAAGTATAGTCAGGATAAAATAAAATGTTGACTACGTTTAAACTAGTTAGTGTCGTTATCGTTATCGATAATAGGAACAACGATTATATTTATTATTTTACATAAATAATTAAAAATATCATGTAATTAAAATATAAGAATGTATATTATATAATTTATAACCACCAAATTGTCATTTAATAATAAATAGTTGTTATTCCACTGCATCACTTTTAAATTTAGGCGATTCATAAATGAAATTAATTTTTAAAATTAAAAAATTATATTTTATTATAATAATATAATAATAAATAATGTTGTGAGTATTTTTATAATTTCGTGTATGAAGGTATTCATTCTGAAATCGTCATTTTTTCTATGTACCTATCTTTTTTGTCTAAAACTACATTTTATCCTAAGTATGAATATATTTATAATATATATTTCAAGTATAAAATATTATATTACTTTTGAATGTAATTAATATAATTTAATATATTTTTTTTTATTTATTTATTCTATTAGAAGATAATGTGCCCCACTGAACATGTTCGTATTTACATGTATTTTTCATATTTACATTTATATCTACTCTTCAACTAGGTACTGATGTGCGATTATTTTAACTATTCTTAATTAAGGAATGTTTAGAGTAATTAGTTATTCAACGGAATTTATAATAATAATATCGAAATTTAATCATAAATTGTAAATACCTACTTTAACTAAAGCAGTTCGTTAAATTATTAAATAACGCATTACATATTTTAACGGTAACAAATATACGCATTACACATAAGTTATTACTTATTACGAATGTATAAAACGTCAATGCTTTTCTTTAATATATTCGTATACTTAAATGAGAGAATCTTGGTCTAAGTAGCATTATGTCTCTTGCAGGATACGCCCCTCTTATTATTGTCCTCAGTACGTCTTGATTATATTAATATACGAGATGAAAGGATGATTTGATAGTAACCGACTGCAGGCTTATCAAACAACATATTATATTATACATACATTTTGATAAGTTTATTCATAATAAATGGGCGAGTACCTATAAACCACCGGGCACCGGGTCTCTCGAGTATAAATATTAAAATTCATAGTGTATACTGGGTTTTATCATTGCATACTGATATTATGTCAAAATGTGATTATAATTTATATTGCATATATTATGTGGTTTAGTGGTTTCTATGCGATAAAAAAGTTTTTTTTATAGGTCATTTTTTGAGATATTTTTCATAATAATAATAATATTATTACAACTTTTAAATTAAAATTTATTATTTGCTAAACTTAAATTCACTTTTAAGCAATGTTATTAGACGAGCGTAATTATAATTAAAATGAGGATAATCTGAAAGAATTAAAGTGGAGATACACAAATAATATTAAAAATAGAATATTTTGAATTATGATATATTATTATGTATTCGATTCAATTTTTAAATATAAAACAAAACGTATACAAATGTATACGATCAACGGACTCGCAAGTGTTGGATAACGACTCAACCAATAAACGCGATTTGTAAGTAGGTATTTACATAAATTATACGTATGTAAATATAACTGAACGCGTAACGTTTATATACGTTTAACTACCACTGTATCATGTAAGTAATGATGTAGAATGTAGATATTATATTGATATTATAAACAAGCAATAAGTTTAAAAATATTTAATACAACATGTAATATTTTTAAAAATATAGTCGAATAAAAACTAAATTATTATTATGATAACGTTGTGATTTAATTCGTAATCACTATAACACTATGTATACTGCATAGTTATAGTTTTGAATACAATATTATCCGATTGTGTTTGTAAAATTATTGAACCCATATCAAACCTATTTTCCCGATCATAATAATAGAGCTCGGACTACTTTTACCACCATTGTTTGTACATATTCTATACGATCTGCGCGTTATAAGTATTGTAATATATAATGAAATTAATGAATAACGAATCATTCTGTATTCGATAAAAAAACTTACTATTCCGAATTTTGTATAGGTATCCTAGGGTTTACCAATGTGAATAAGAAAAAGTCTAAAATCCACAGGGATCAATTCTTTAAAAGAATTTAGTAAAAGTTTTTTTTATAGTTTTACCGTTAGTTGGTAAATACCATATTATAGTTCAAATTAAATTGTACATATACAGTATCTACTATTGCATTATGTATAGTACTATAAATTATCGGTAAACATTTACATTTACTCATAAGTTCCAATGCAAAGAAAAATATCATCATGTTTCATAAGTTTGTGATACAAAATATACTTGTTTGTTCTCAATTCAAAAAAATTAAGTTGACTTACTGAATGTACAAATGCCGTAAAAAACAAAAACACACGCGACCATTTTATAGTTGAATAACTTAATGTTTTGGATTTTTCAAGATTTAATTATTTTGAGTTCATAGTGCATCATTTTTGTTTAATTTCCAACTAAAATATTATTTTTCTTAAACCTATACAAACATATAAATACTTTATTATATTATATTTAAGATACCTAATTACATATAATTCAAAATACTTACAAGTTACAAGTTAGTTTCCATCAAGTATCAATACAATTTTTTTTCAAAATGTTTCACCGCGAAAATAAAACCAAAAGTATAATTCCTTTTTCCTACGAAAAAAATAGTTACAAATTAAGTATTATTATTAATTTGTTTATTAAATATTAATATTAATCATTTTAGAATTTTTAAATTAGTTTCTATGTGTACATAATAAATTATAATATTATATTTATAAAATTTTAATTTTCATCCAGAAGCAAATCTTGCACCACATTTGGATACAATGTTGACATCACTTCTCCCTTTTTTTCTTCACTTTTATAATGAGCTATATCTAATACTTTATTAATTAATAGGTTATACTCCCAGCAATCACTTCATAAGATCATTTCCAAAATACTTGTATCAGTTGTAACCTTATTTAGGATTCTTTGCGAAACATGAATGTACGGATTTTACAATAATGTGTGATTTTTTATCGTGTATGTGTGTGTGTGTGTACACGTATTACGTTGTATAGTAAAAAAATGCGACGCCCTAAAACTTTATAAGAGGTTTATATTAGCAAGTTGTATGTTGTTGGCACTTTTACAGAAATTTAAACAAAAAATGTAAAATAGTATTTTCTGGATATTTCAAAATAAGTATTGACTAGTTTTTGGCTATTTATAAGAATTTGAAACTTTTGACTTTTAGATTCTAAGACGGGACGATAGGTGTAATAACATAACAATAATGGGTTTTTATGATTTTTTTTTTTTTTGTTATCATCTTTTGCAACTATACAAATGATAGTAGTCTATCAGCCTGCATTACCAAGTATATTTAATTACATTTTACATAATATCACAAATATTTTTTTATATAAGTAGGTATATAATAATACCATAATATAATAAGTTCAACTAATTTTTTCAAAAACAAATTTTATACTTACATAATAATTATATAAATATTATTTTATTATACATAAATAACTTGAGTATTAGTCAATACCAACATAATTACATAGCTAAGAATGGTATGAATAGGTTCATGGTATAAATAGCTTAAACTTATTTAAATACTTTGAAAATTGCATTGTAAATAGTAAATAATAATACATATACGTAATGGTGAAAACTGAAAAGTATCAAGTTCCCATGAATATTTTTTGAATTACAAGAAATTAACTAAAATTGTTATATCATGTTTAATTATCCATTTTTAATGAAAAATTGATTTTAAAAATTTTTATTTTTAAAATATGTTTAGATTGTTGTAAGAACAACTAATGAAAAATATTGTATTTTCAGCTTGAAAAAATATTTTTACATATTTTTTATTACAAAATAATTTATAAATAAGTAAATTTTGACAAATTTTACGATACTATTTTTTAATCACAACTAAATAACAAAAATCTTTTTGAATATCAAACTTTGTCATAATATTTTAGTTTTTTAAAAAAAATTAACGTAGCTAAAAGCTAAACTTAACTCTTCATTACAATAAAAAAAAACAAAAACCTGTAGGTATGAGGAATTAATTATGTTTATAATATTTTTATTGTATTAGTGTAACTAAACTAACTTTTTTATATTACCGTCTTCGATCAGAATTATTATTTATTGTAAGAATGATTTATCACTAAACTCAAATTTAACACATTCATTTCAGTGACCTGATCAATAATGAGATACACTTAACTTCTTCTATACCCACTCAGCATAGACACGTCCATGGAATTTTTTTTTATTTTACAAATAAAATCGTTTATATAATCATATGATTACTTTTTTTTATATAATTTATTACATGCAATTTTTAAAATCGATTAAACATTAATTTTTGTCGACTTTATTAAACCAACTGCTGTGAATTAAACATATTGTGGTTGTCATCAAATTATATGTACTAAAAAACTTGTCATTAAAATTGTATAACATTGATTGAAACGACGTGAGCATACGATCATTTACTTTCTTTCTGAACCATGAACAACATATATTGCATTCAGCAGAATTAATCTTATGTTGTTTGATTTAATATTAGAGAGAATTGACCTTTTGTGCGATGACTTTTTTTATGAAAAGTAATTACTAAATACTGTTATGAATATGCAAGGTATTATAATTTAAAATTGATAATAATTATATCATAGACAAATTTAAATGATTTAAAAAAGTCCACATAATTAACACAGATGGCGTTTTTATCTTTTTTGATGACAAGTCAGTATATTCCAACCGTCGTGTAGAAAAAGAGAAAAACATAGTGCCTTGAAACATTTTTTACACTCGAATTTGTTGTTTCCGGTTTAAAAACATGTAAAATAGTAAACTTTTGTTAAGTAGAACCGATTTTATTTTGTTGACTTTAATATTAAAATAAATTGACATATTTTTATTAACTTTAAGGTACAACAATATTATTAACCAACCTCACCACTCGTATGTTTTTAAGTGAGTGTGTAAAATACTAAAATATAAATATGGTCATAACTCATTTAAAAATTAAAACATTGTAAAAAATTGAAGATTCTTAATAAAATAATATTATCAATTACTGGTTATTTTATTTTTGATTTTAGATAGTGCTAGTTCCTCGTCGTTTCTTATTTGGAATTGTTAATAATTTTTTCGTCCACGAGTGTGTATGGGTGTTAGCCCCTATCTAGATAGACCTGAATAATAATAACAATAAATCAATAAAATGTGGCCTATACATCTTGTAATATGTAAAAAATTGTTCGAAATAAACTAAGGGAGGTGCTTCAAGGCTGTAACGGGGTTACCACGAAAATTTCAAAAGTAGAAACATTTTAGTGGTGAAAATAGTTTATCGACTATAAATTTTCAGAATTTATATTTAAAAAAATGTTGGTCCCCTCTAACAAAAAAAACAAAAACAATGTTTATTCTGTAATGACCTTAAGGGGCTTATATAAGAAACATATTAATTTAGCCTCCTCCCCCACCTTAAAATAAAAGCAAAAATTAAATTGCGTCTACAGTGTTATATGAATGTACAATATACTCGTTCATATATTATAGAACCTCGATTATCCGAATCTCTGTTACACAAACTCTCTATTGCCCGAACGTCAATACGCGTCAACCGATATATCCGAATAACACTGTTTTCGAAACGTATTGGCCGGTATACCGATTTTTTAAATTGTTATTGGAATCTATTATTAGTGCATTACATGCATATGTGTACATAATATTTACTGTCTATTTACATACTATTATCGATACGCTATGTGTTTATCTAAACAACGTCCATGCACGTGCGGCCAGCATATCAATATATATATTATGCACATAATATACTGTATTGTATTTGTACATAATATTATGTACTATTTTTATACATTTATAAAAACGGTCGTTATTTTTTATTCTACCCGATTGAAGCGTTTTGCACTATTTTCCAGTCATTTTTCGTTTTTCACCGCAGTGAATACACTACCATACGCATGTTTATAGATTATATTATTAAATAATTAATCAAAATATTGTGATAATAATATAGTACATACACAATACACATAACGTCGTATCACAAATTTAAAATTATTTATACGTTATGACGTATAAAGAAAAAAAATCCCAATATCCAAACTCTCATCCGTGAGTCCATGGCGTACCGATTGGCCGACGCCCGATTCGTCGGCATCCGACACACATTATATTTATTTCAAAATCGATTTACTTAAAAATATAATTATCTATTTGTCCAAATTATTTACATAAATTACGAACATTATTCGAGTCAACTATTGACTAGATATAAAAATACCTAACCTTACCAGTGTCTATTTTCTGAATGAAATTTAGAAAATTATTTTTCCAAAACACAAATCGTACGATTTTGTAGTTTAAAATAATAATTTGAAACGGTATTAGGAAAAAATATATATCATTGAATTCCGTTTAACATTATAAAAGCTACCTATATGCCATTCTTTTGCAAACGGTAATGTTTCTTCTGATTTTCTATAAGTATTTAGCTTTCATCTTTTATGGCCGATCGTAATTGTTTACGCTATATGAAATCAAGGTCGGAGTAAAATAAAATTATTTTCGTATATTTTTGAAACTACGACTTTTCGGCCCTCCGCCCCGGCAATCCAACTAACGAGCATATTATGTTGTCGTGTTATCCAGAACCGGCGGGTGCAAGAAGAGCGAGACGCCGTTCGCGCTGTCCGCCTACGAGACGGACGCGGGCGGCCGGCCGGCGGGTCGGGCGAACAGCACGGTGCTGCCGTACTACGCGCGGCTCGCGTGCGCCAAGCGGGACAAGGTGCGCGGCGGGTTCGCGTTGACCGCGGGCGGCAGCCTCTACCTGACCGGCGACGCCGCGCTCGTGCCGGCCACCCGTTACTGCGTGGAGTATTACGCCGTGGCCGGGCCGCCCGCCGCCGTCGGCCTGGAGGCGTTCGTGTGCGCCTCGGTGGCCGGCCCGGCGGCCGCGGCCGTGGACACGCGCGGCAGCTGGAAGTACTTCGTCATCCTGGCCGGTTCCGTGCCGTCGATCGTGTGCCTAGCGCTCACGCTGCTCGTGTACGCCACGCTGTCCGGTCTCCGCAACGTACACGGCTACAACGTCATGTGCTACGTGGCCTGCCTGCTCCTGTCGTTCGTCTGCCTGCTGACCATCCAGTGGCTGCAGGACGCCATCGACGGCCAGCCGTGCGTGTTCTTCGGTATGTTGTGATACCGCCGTGTCGGCTGTTCATTTTATTCGTTTATCGTTGTTCGATAACAATGAAGTGTGCGCGCCGACCGGATAACATTGTTTTCGTTAAATCGTTTCGAGCAAATTAAACAAACATCCAAGGACCGATGTGTCCGCGCCGTAATTAAATGTCCCACGGAATACGGTTTTAAGAATAATACCTAAAAACATATATATGTAAAAAAATAATACGAATTGGAAATATTGGTTTAATGAATGGGTACCTAAAGGCATGTATTGTATTTAAACGGGAAAGTATACCGTCCGAGTCCAAAAAGTCATCAGTGTCCGTCGTAATGATAATTATGTACGCTACACACCGCCATTGCCCATTAATATAATACCTGTTGACACTCGCGTGCGAATATGCATTACAATGCATATGCGATACGGTAGAACAGTCCAATGGGGTTGTAAGCACTCCTTTTATTAGGGTTGTTGGACAGACAATTATTTTAATGCTTACGTGAGAGTGACACGTCAAAATATTCCGGTCATAATACCTCCGACATACAATATAATTCCGCGATAATGATGTGTCACAAAAAAATAATTTTACATTTTTTTTTTTCAAACTAAATTATATTTTTAATTAATTTTACTATATTTTGCTAAAAACATTCTATGAAAATAACCTCCGCCTACAAATACAGTCATATTATATTATATTATATCGAAAATAACTATTAACTAATTAGTTTTAAATTAACCGAAAAAAATGCATTGTTCATAAATGTATATTATAAGAAATAATAAGCATAAATAAATAATTTAATATATTAAAATTCGTAGAAACGTTCATTCTTCTTTTAAAAAATGCATGTTGTGAAAAAATGTAATAAAAAGTAATAAAATACATTTTTTAATTAATTATTTAAAAATTTACAAAAATATGTAATAAAATCTAAATTAAAGTACAATACATCAAATTATATGCAATTTATTGAAGTGATTTATTTTTATGAGTTATTAGTTCTGTCATAACCTGTAACGATTTTATTTAATCGCTGGTCTAATCATTTATATTTACTTACTTTATTTTTTTACTTCTTTTTAAATTGCCTCAGCTGTTTTAAGTTCAATTTTTGGCTTCCTGCAGACATCGTTAGAACAAATTCTAACATTTTTGAAATTCTAAATTAAAAAAAAAAAAAGTGAAAACAATTATACCGCGAATATATAATACCATAATCAAAATAACAAAAACACTTAATCATTTTAAATGATGTGCGATAATTTTACCTACTCATAATCACAACTTTAATAATATTTTGGGGCAACCATATCTTAGTTTTGGAATAGTTAATCGGAGATGATCGGAATATTTTGTTGTAGAATCGTACGTGAGTATTTAAACGATATATTATTACTTATGATTTTATGCCATCAACACTGATAGAATTTGTTCGAATAAATCATTTTACAGAATTGAAAATCAGAATCTTATTTAAATATCATTTTAATAAAAATTTGTAAATAAAATATGCAACTTATTCTAACACTCATCATATTCTACAAAACTATTTTTTTAGAAATTTGATTTTTTAAGTATGATAATACTATAACCATCCTAACTCTTTTCAATTGTAACAGATTATAATATAATGTATAAAAGAGAATTGAAAATTTTACCATATTTTTAACCTTGTAATAGTAATAGGTACTATAATATGTTAGCCAATGGGGTCAATTTATAAGTATTCCATATTCGTGAGTAAAAAAAAAAAAAAAAATTCATTAAACCACTTTATTGCAACATAATAAAAAAGTTTTTAAAAGAAACTAAAAACACCCTACGAGTTTCAGAAATTTTATTTATATAACTTTTATTAAAATTGATCAAGTAGTTTCTGAAATTATAGCCATTAGTAATTTGTATTTATTACAGTAACGCGGGTTCGTTTGTTTGCATGAAATTTCAACAGCCATACATTTTTTGATAAGGATGCGTATAGACATTTTCATATCAATAAAATTATTCTTTTTTTTCTTAAATTGTCTTTACCTTATTATTCCTCTCTAACCAATATTGAATCGCGTGCCAAAGCGTATTTTAGATTGAGTCCACCGCAATAAAAGTTGGAGGTCCTTGGGTTGGACTGTTTTATAAAATAAATTAAGACTTCAAAAATAATTCAAAGTTCTTAAAACTAAACAATAATAAATAAAAACATTTCAGTTAATATTTTTATGACTGTCTTTAATATTTTGACTTTCATAAAATATTTATTATTAATTAATAATGTTTGTTTATGTGTTTTTAATTAATTTCAAGTATAATTTCAGGTTATTTTACATTATTTGCATTTCTGACAACATTTTGCTGGTTAAATGTAATATGCTTCGATATTTACTGGATGTTAAGGTATGTAAATTATCTTCTTATATAATAAAATAAAACAATGTTAAGCATGAGTATTTTTGTAAAGTTATAAACTTCTAAACTAGGGTGTCCATTATTATATTACAAAGGAAAAACGGCACGAGAACAATTTTGCTTCAACTCTAAAAAATGACATTCGAAAATTGTACAAAATTGTATAATTTTTAATCGTATTTTAGTGATAATATTTTCCTTTTAGTTGAAATACTGTATTAAACGATTCCACAAATGTTGTAGAATCGTGTGCAGGCGCATGTTGTTGGAAAGAATGATGTCCGTGCGAAGAGGATGCAAGTTATTCATAATATATAAAATTACACTGCGTAATATTCGCCATTACGACATCCCGATATCTCATAATAATATGCTATACCTAACAATTATTACTGTTCGTCGTCGTTACTCGATGCTCGTTATAAAAATATAAACTGTAATTTATAGTTAATTATTAAATTTGATTTCAATAGTTCAATATAAAATTGTAAAAATATTGTTTCGTATTTTTTTCGTGTACAATGTTTTTTTCTTTTATACATAAACCTACAATATTACGGAAATAACGGAATTATTTTTTAAAAACGTAGCAAAGTGTCTCCTCCGAAATGTGTGGAAATAAGGGAGCATAATCTTCAAAAACGAGAGTATGGCCACCCTAATTTTAGGCCATAAATGAAGAGATGGATAATTATAAGTTATAAGTAATAATTAATTAAATATAAATAATTTGTAATTTTCTGTTATAATTTTACTGTTAAGACTTACAAATCGTTTTATATCACCATAATTTAACCTTACGAATGTGAAGTTTTCACTTTCTGGATATTTTCGCGACACACATAATATTATCGTTGTGTTAGTAACTTATTACTACTAGTAAGCCTTTTCATTAGAAAATTTAATATTTATTATAGTTGATTGTACTAGTTTTACTGTTATAACCAGTGGTCGTTTTATGGGTGAGGTAGGGCGTTGAGTGGGTCTCTCCATGGCATGTGTAAATGTGTAGTAAATTTAAAAGTCATCAAAACACGAGACATTGAATACCTATAAATAAAAATTATTTCATATGCCTACAGGTATAAAGTGTATAGTTGTTATAAGTATAAAAGTACTTATCATGGCCAACAGTAAAAATGAAATATGCTGTACCTATGTGTAAAATATTTTGTTCCCCCTTCATCCTTGGAATTTATCATACATCGCCCCTGGTCGTATATTCGAATAAGTATATAATC
Organism: Rhopalosiphum maidis; assembly: GCF_003676215.2. Classification (NCBI taxonomy): domain Eukaryota; kingdom Metazoa; phylum Arthropoda; class Insecta; order Hemiptera; family Aphididae; genus Rhopalosiphum; species Rhopalosiphum maidis. The sequence goes on from NC_040879.1 coordinate 13,318,282, forward strand.
GTCTATAATAGTTAATAAACAATAATCAGAAATAGCAATTATCATATTAAAGTCGTGTAAAAAATTCCTACAAACTAGTAGTTTAATAACAAAAGAAACAATTCATGGATAATAATTATAATTAAATACTTATTATATAAATGTCGAAAAAAAAATCGTTAAAAATCCTCTTTGAAATAAAATTAATATCAAAATTAAAATTCTTTTATAATGATAAATATTATAAATATTAAATTTGTATTGAAATTGGAATAGGAAAAAACTTAAAATAGATGCCTTAGATTTATGCGTGACGACACGTTTATGAAACGTGCAAACGGCGATCTTGAAAATATAGCTTGTGGATAGAAATCAAAGTTAAAATCGATCTTAAAGCGATAACAAATAAAAAAAAATAGAATCGATATTGTGCAATAATATAAAAATGATAAAATAAAAATATCGGTTTATAATTTTAAATTGAAATCAAAACAACTATAGTTATTATTTAAATAAACCAAACTTAAAATAATGTCAAAAAATTGTATTTTGATTTCAATCTATTGCTTATAATATTATGTGTCATAATATAAGTTATAAAGTACTGTTTCTAAAATCTAAAAATACTCATAATAATTTATATAACTGCTCATAATAATTTCAACTTATTTTTAATTTAGGTACAACAATTCAATAAACAGAAATTCGTCTATATCAGTACGTACCATTATATACCATATTTATTGTTGGGGATTATCAAGTATTTGTGTATCTACTGGTTATTTATTTCAACATTCACACAACGAAATGCTACTGAAATTTTCACCTGATATTGGAACCCGTAGTTGTTGGTTTTCTGGTAAGTTCACAAAATTATTTAAAATAAAATCTACTTCAACTGGTTTTTTTAAATCAATAAATTTAAAACAAACCATAAAATATTCCTTTATTAGAAACGTATAAATATTAAATGGTTTACGTTTGATACATAATATTGATTAAACATACCTATATCTGTTAACCATAACTGCGGACATAAGCATAAACAACTGATTGAGGTATTTTGCTGACGAATTTTCTAAAAATATTTATAAAAATTGTACTAATAATTGTACTAATTGTATTTATACGGTATATTTGCATTTGCTTATTATAATATGGGCCAATGTGTTGTATGTTTATGTTTATACTATTAAATACTGTTGACAGTCGAGGAAGTGATTGGACTATGCCCAGAATAAAATCACCATAAAATATATAATAATAATAATAATATATTTTTAATAATATTTATTTGAAAAACATTTAAATGACAATTTCTGTACTATATCTATCGTACAAAGTATTTGAAAAATATTTTTGTGAAAAAATAATAAACATTTTGGCAACTTAAATTTTATAAATTATTTATTATTTTATAAACATTTAAAAAAGTGTTTTAAATAAAAAACTTCTCTTTAAAAATTATTGTAATTAGTTTGCATAGGAGTTGGCTCATTCCTGATGAATACAATGGTATTACGGTAATCAGTTTAATCACAGTATCACGTATTATCTTTATTATACAAAAAACACAAATACACAATTATAGGAATATAGTTTTACAGATTATCTTATTAGCTTAATTTTGATTAAAAAATATTTTTTACTTATATTTTATTTCTTATTAACGCTTTTCATTGCATTATAACTCTGTTTTATGGTCGTGAAAAAAGTTTTTGTTGAATCCATTATAGAAGCTTAGTATATAGCTATACTAATATTTATATATTATTCTACTTATACAAATAAACTATCTACTTAAGTACTATTATAATACATATGTCACAACGGACATGTCAAAACCATATACAATCCATTAGCCAAGGTCTACATTTTTAGTTTACCCATAACGCAATTATCCAATTACAGTAGGTACTATACAATTAATAAACAAGTGAAGATATTAATTGGGTGGTGTTGCGGGCGGCAAAGCCCACCACTAGACTTAAAAAATAATAATTGGCGGTGGGTGTTTGTTTAAAGTTTATGATTTCACGAAATGACATTGAATGCACGTCGGCGCTACTGGATGTTTATATTAAATATGTATATTGAATGGTTATAACATAACATACAAATATATAACTACTAATTTATATTTAAATTTTTTTTAGACGATACTAACTACGGAAATATAGTTTTCTTCATACTGCCCGTGTCTGTTATGCTGTCTGCCAATTTAATTTTGTTCATGTTAACTGCTATTCACTGTTCAAGAATAAAATCTGAACTCAATAAATTCAAACGAACCGATTCAAAAACACAGCGATTTCTTGTTGACAAAGAAAAGTAAGTATATGAAGCGTGAGATACACTACATACTCTTGGTAGGTATCTAAACCAGAGATAGTGAACCTATGATGACATAAAGCCATATATTTGTTGGCCAAATTTTAATATTAAGTTAAAATATTTTTATTTCATTGTTTAATTTTGTAGTTAATAAAGTCACCAGTTTTAAAAGTTTAAAACATACATAATACTATATACTTAAAATATTAAATTCACATGTCAACATACTCGTATGTGAAAATTTATTTTTTACAATGGATTATTTCAATTCAAAACTGATAACATGTGGTGGGATGAAGCAAGCTAATGCTGCTTATATGTTGTTAAAATATGTAAGACAACAAAATACACAATTGATATTAAAAATGACAATGGATTTTTTTTTAAAACTACCACACCCAGAGAAAAAATGTTGAATAGGTACTTCTGAGCATATAACTGGCACTCGATTTTTTTCAAAAACTTTAATTAAACAATTTTGGCACTTGATCAGGAAAAGATTCACTACCTCTGGTAAAGACTTTATCGTGTAGTCGATCAACTAATTTCAGTTTATATTATCTAAACTCATTCACTATACAATACGTGAAATAATAAATAATCGTACGTGCCTACTTCGAGAATTTATTATATTTATTCTATGTATGTATTTATATATTATTATCGATGGTTTAAAGAACTTTATTTTGTTGTAAGTGACAGTTTTTCAGTAAAGGACATAAGCCATACCGAGCTATAATCACTATAAATGACATTATAATTCGTCGATTTTTGGTTAAAATATTTTTGTACAATAACTTAATTGTCTTGATTGTGAGTTATTTAAATCTAGATTACCATCTACGTACTTTATTGTCATAAATTAGACAATTGGTAGCTAAAGAATAATTAAATTGAGTTATAAAATTGAAAACAAATCTGTAACCACTATCCGACAAAAAATAATCGTACTGTAACGATATAATTTGTTTGCAGTATGCGACAAACAATATTACTTAATATTTATTTTAGGGGAGCTCACAACATTTATATCTACAATGGTGTAATCTTTAATCACACAAGTAAGTCAAAATATAAGTGACGAGTGACTACAGATTATGAAAATAATGAAAAAATCATATTTTAACTTATATTTTAATAGTTTAATACAAAAAAATACTCGTATGTTATTACTGTAGAAAAATATATACATATATACATATGTGTGTATATGTACTTCCATATGACGAAATGTATTATAAAAGTTTTAAAAAAACGTCAATATCCTTCTTAGCTATCCTGAAAAGTAGAAAATTTGTCGCTTGCAACAAAAAACCGTCACTAATGACCGTAAATATCTATAATCTTTATGTTATAAAATTTCGGCACATTTATCTGTGATCATTTATTGAAGGGTTCTTTAAAAAATATAAACAGGCATATCTTCATAACAAAATTAAATTAAAATACTCATTAGAAGAGCTTTAGGATTTGTATAGGGCTTAAAGTATAAACAAAAATAAACTGTTATAATATGTAATCAAATTTATAAATTTATATATTACTATTGTTACATTGTTAAAATTATATTATATTAAAAATTGTTTAATTAAATTAATTAAAAATAAAATAAATATGAACTCATGTGCAGAGAACTATGTTTAGGTTAATTTCGAATATTAATTTATTTTTAACTGAAAAATACTATCGGTAGCTAAACAGTTTTTATAAAAAATATATATTCAGTATTTTTGAAATTGCATACTGAAATATCTACGCAAGACATCAAATAAAAACATCAATTTTTTATTAAAAAGCATTAAATATAATATATTTAATTCACTTTGTAAACAAAAATGAAGAAATATGCTCTTCTTTTCTTGAATTGACAAAATATGTAAAATATATACTTTCAATTTTTAATTTTTAAACTTATAAGTCATCATTGTAGAGAATTGATCCAGCTTGATCTACTATAATTCAAAAGTGTATTGTAAAAAAAAAAGTATGCAATATTTACAACTTCCGAGCCTTAGGTACACATCAGCTTTTTTTTCTCTTTAACCTAAACTAAATTACTTATTATTTAATGTTCTCTTTGACTAATGCAACTTAATTACTCTTCTAAGCTCTCGTACAACTATATTATTTATTTATCAAATATTTTTCTTTTGTAGTTTTTAGGTTTAATCTTCAATACTAGTCAATATAAATCTTCCAAACAATTTTTGATTAATAAATCAAAAAATGTCGAAGGACTTTTCATTTGGTTTAAAATAACTTTTAATTTATTGTTTTTTAACAGATTTGTAATGAGCATTAAACTATTTCTGGTTATGGGAATTCCATGGACATTCGAGATATTATCTAAAATCTTACAAAATGATTGGTTCATATGGCACATTTTAGATGAAATTAACGCACTACAGGGAGTGATGATATTTATTATATTTGTGGCCAAACGCAAAGTTCTTATAAGCTTACGGAAAAAGTTTAGAGGTTCTATGGATCACAGTGAGTCGACAAAAATGAACACTATCTCTGGGTCGTCACAAAGCGGCAGTGCTCATAAAAGTTATAACGATTTCTAAATACAATGTGTATGTAGAATATTAACTATTAACTATTAAGATTCTAGGGCTTAAGCCTTAAACAGAGAAAAAATTGATTATTTCATTGCTTTTAAATATTACATTTTCTGTTGTCATTTTAAAAATAAAATAAAAATAAATAATCATAAAATTTGATTTATCCAATTTTCTACTTAAACAATTTATCGCCATTTTAAATAAGTACATAATTATTATATACTTATAAAAATGAATAAATCCTATCTAATAAAGTAATAACAAAAATGTTAATTTTTTTAATCAATCGTTTTCTTTTTTTCTTAAATTCTTAATGTTCACTTTTATTCACTTCCAATAAACTATGACAAAGTATTTTTTAAAGAAAAAAAAAGCATCAAGTTTTGTGAAGCCTGCAATACCATAATAGGTACAATAATAGTACACAAATTTATATCATAATTTATTTATTAACTATATTTATTGCTATATTATACATAGATAATGAGTTGTTTACTTTTTATTATTTTTAATAACTGACATTTTTTTTATTTATTTATTGTAATTTTTACACAAATACATCTTAACTACAATAATATTGTTAGTTGTTACGTTTATTAATTGTATTTATATTAAAAAATAATATTGTGAATATTAGATGGTGTTAATAACTATTCAGCTGAACCGTCATTTTAAGATTTATGGCATAATAATAATGTAAATATTATAATTAACCATATCCTTTTAAAAAAGAAATTTTAAACATAATTATGCAATGCCATGTGAAAATTATATTTATAGAATATGTGTTTGCTTTAAATTTTAAATGTTGTGACGTTTATAGTGCACAATTCGTTAAAAAAGCAAATTCAATTTACATATTAATTAATGGTACATTCTATATTTATCTATAATAATTTATTATTGTACAAAAACTATATAAAGATTTAGCTGATAAAAGTTAATAACAATTTCGTTATTCGTAGCAATACAATTTCAGCTTTATATAATATAGTTGCATATAATTATATTATACTCGTATAAGTATTAAATACCTACTATTTCATAAATAAACATTTTTTATATTATAGGTTTACATACAATATATAGTATTGTTATAAAATAATATACATATTATTTACAACTGATTGCATTTTAAAACATTATTATGGATTGTTGTAGACACGTACCTAGGTATATCTGTATACATCAGAGTATTGCAATAACTACTTATTAAGTAATTAAAAGGCAAAAATAAAAATAATTATCGTTTGTTATTGTTTGATTGTTTGTTAGTAACGAGTGGATAAGTGTATAAAACATGCTAACGTAAATCAATTCAACAGACTTATCGAGAGATATCGAAAACTAATGAACTGCCTATGAAAAATAATTATTATTTGCATTATTATTCCCTGAATAAATGAATAATATTTACGATGTACCTTCAGAACATATTACGGTACCCGTCGACCGTAAGTTAGGTTAGGTTGTTGCTAAACGCCAAGTACTCATAGGGTCGGAGTCATAATCGTGATAGTGGTTGTTGCTGTATGCTCGCACGCAAAATGCTATTACACGATGGGAAAAATTACAATAAAAATCTATAAAAAATATTATGTTTACATTATTATGGTATTAATATTTATGTGGATTATAACAAAAAGATTAACTAGTGTTCAGTTCGAATTTCGTGACGTACAATCGTACGTCAAAAGAATCACAAAACAATATTTTCAACTTACGTACAGGGCTATTACATATTACAATTGTAAAAAATGCATTATTGTAAATTGTAATTACTGTAAGACTATGTGATCAAGGAAACGATTTTTAGCAGCTTATAATATTGTTGACTAAAAATAATATATGAAACACAATAAAACATTTGTGACCAAGAAAAATACGTGACTTTTGTGGCATATTCGTTGTGAAACAAATATATGATCAAAATTATTCAGTTGGGTACTATTTTCAAAAATTATTAGTACCTATCTTACCGATGCGTGTGTCTATGTATACTCATTATTCTTTTATTTTCGGATTTTTTTTTTTTAAGAATATTTAATTTTGGGTGATGAAGTTTGAAATTTAACATGTGCATTACAGTGACTTACTCTAAGACGATTTACATTTAATATTAACATTATTAGTAAGTACTCATGTAAAATATAACTTATCGAGAATGAAGGGTGCAATGGACCGGTAAAAGCCTACTGTCTTAGAGTTATGGAATGCCCTCATTTTCACATAGATACTATATCAAGGACGGGCGAAAGGAGAGCTTTTTCCTTACTATAATTTAATCTTATCAAACACATGTCCGTTATTTATTTATAAGTTCGAAATAAAAAAAAATTATGGAGCATCATTAATGCAGTAATAACTAAAAAAGTAAAAAATATTTATTTATTGTGATATTGGTATGTATATTATAGCGATAATTTAAGTTATCGTAGTTAACTGTTATAAAATAAAAAAACCATCATAGACTTGTTAAAAATATCTACTGCTGCGATGGATTCAGATTATTAATTATAATATAAGAATATCTAAAATTCTAAATTACCATAATATTATTATTGTGGTGCATTGATTATTTATATTGTACCTACTACTGTTGAATTCAGAAATCGAGACTAAAGTTAATAAAGTTATTTAATCCAATACAGCGATAGTTAGATTGTTTTCATACAGAATTTTTTTTAGATTGATGGCTACACATCAAACAACTAACACCGTAATAAAAATGCTTACTAGCTGCTCAACTGACTACAGGAGTACCTATTATAGGTCACTGAGACATTCTGCCAGTTCACTTCCCTACAGTATAATCCAAATAATATATAATATATATATATTACGAGTATTGCTGATATTCACTATGAAATAATACAAAATAATACAATAGGTAGGTACTTTGTATATATATATCTCAATATAACCTATTTAAAATATATCTTTCAACCGTAGTATGTATACTGGTATATAGATACTTTTTGTTGAATTAACGTAAATTATTTTATTCTTAACTGAATACGCATAATAACCATGATAGACATAATGACGTCAAATTTAATATAACTATCTAATTATATTAATACAATATTATCGGCCATGCCATAGTCTATAGTAATTACAATAAGTACTCTTGCTCATATGTCAATGCCAATGTCAATAATCAATAATTTAGCATTTGTTTATAAATTTTCTTGTGTATAAATACTTTTAGCTCCTTGAAATTTCAATCATACCATATATTGACCCAACGTCTGTTATACGTGTTTTGTTATTATGTTTGTGGATGAGATTAACATGATGGTTTAAGCTTTAAATATTTGTTGTATACTATATAATCTAACAATCTAGACATTTAATTAGTCAATAAGTGTATGATTATAAATTTCAAACAATTAAAAATTGAACGTAAATATTTGTATAAACATAACTTTTACTAACATATGGCTCCACAAAAATGTATGTAACTACGCAATGTCAAAAATATGAAAAAAAATGTAAGTTTGATAGAAATTTCTAAACACATAATTTATGATAAACATAAAATAAATGTCACAGATGTGGTTTGACAGTTCGAGTAATTTATAATAATACATACAACATATTAGATACTTGTAATAACAAATTCTTACGTCTGGTTCTATTTTTTTTTTTTCAATATGAATTAACAATAATATAATCATCATAATATACATTTTCTGTTTACTAAAATTAAAATTATATTTAATTAATGACATTCAGATTATTTCCAGTTTTTATAAATAATTAATTAAACAGCACAAATGTTTAATTGCCCTGAATGTTAAATTTAGTATTACAATATTTTTAATTCAATTTTAATAAGCCATATATTTTATATTTTACTTACCTTTATTATTTTACTTTTTTATTTGTACTTTTATTTTTATTTTATGGAGAGAATTGTTCGTACGACACCCAATTTCTCACTTTATCCATAATAATATTTACGATATTATTTTAAATCAAAAACGGTATGATATAGGCAAAAATATAATATTTTATCTGTGGATATACCTATGTTACTCGGTTCCCAGTTGTGACTTCTATTAATGATGTCCCTCAGTTTCGTCATAAAAATGATATATTAACAACGTCACAGTGGATTGATCATGTGCAATATCTTGACGCTATATCAGGACGCCAAAATTAATATCACGTCTTAAATTCACAATAACGAGTTCAATTGGGACTTGGATTTCATTGTCATTAATCGATCTGAATATTGATGATATAGTCAATCAAATTCCTTGAAATTGTTAAACTAAAAAAAATTGAAAAAATAAAATCAATAAACGTAATATTATACAGTATGTTCAACGAAAATTTGACGAGAAATATTTCGAACACATAACCATGAATTTAATTTAGGTATTTTATAAACGATTTGATATTAGACATATTTTTGAACAATAATTTTAATGTTCAACAAAATTGTTTGGCTTGGTGTGATGCGATCGTACACTCAACTGCGGAAACGCTCTGCCGGTGTTGCTAGTTCCCGGATGGGTGACCACCCGGGATTTTAGTGACAAATCCTTGCCACACATATAAAAAAACGTGTTTCCTCCCCTCTACAAATGAATAAAAATCATCCAATGGCCTTTGTTGCCCTGGATTAATTAATGAAAAAAAAAAATTGTTTATAATTTCATAACCTCTTTTTAAGTTTGTATTTGAACTAAATTAATTTTTTTAACAACCTTGATTTAAAACATGTTGACCATCTTAAAAATTAACTTATTGAAAGTGAACTGTGTTAGGTAATCAAATCAAGTTTCGATTTATGAATGTTATATTTATTATAGTTTTTAACAGTCTATCTATAATTTTATAATGTTTTTTATGATTTTGATTGATTTTTTTTCAAAGCTTAGTTGTAGTTTAGAATAAGTACGAAAATAGGTATTAATTAATATAATAATATGCAAACAAGAGTAACGGATTGAAGAGACTAGTCAATGTAGATACTTTGTCAAGAGATAGGTCAATTTTTAAGTTAAAAAAAATTGTATGAGTATAGGTCATAAAAAAAAAAAACAGTTTAATATGAATTCAAACACATACAGAGGGTGGGTGGAATTCAACCGTTTGTTTCTTGGAAGAAAATTTTGATTTTCCAAAAATAAATGTATTGTTAAGCCATATGTGTAGTAAAAATCCCCGAATGAAATTCAGAGTCATGCGTTCAAAATATTTTGTATTACCTTTATTGTTACTGTCGAACAAATGTACATTACGTTGAATACTATAATAGTCACACATAAACAGCAGAACTATATCATTTGAGAAACGCGTGAATCACTACCGATTTTGTATTAAATCGACGCGAGAAAAGCAATTCATAAATTCGAAATCTTATACCGTACACTTACACTTTTAATACCCCGGATGTTTGCTCACTTGGCGCATTACGAAAATAAACTGAATACTATAAAACAGTTTTGTGGGCCGTTTAACGATTAAAACATTTCGCCTCTCATTATCTAAACATTCGTAGCTCTTTTTTAATATATTAATGCATTTACCAACTATTCATTAGTATTTTTAATATGATATTATACTGTTACACAGACCCTAATTTATTATAGTCCTCCGATAGGGAATTTATATTCATACGACGTGTGTATATAGGCGGTATTATACCTACCCAAGTAATATAATAATGATAACATATTTTATTTTTACGGCTGTGTTAAAAACATTTAAACCATTTTATCACGCCATTGTTTACAAGGCCATCATGACGAAATGGATGATATTTCGAAAAAGTTTCAACTAAATTAATGCCTCTGTAATGCAACACAATTTAATATTTATTCGTTCTTATAACACGTATAACGTACAATACGATCCGTGATATAAAAATAAATAGTTTTCTAGGTATCGATTTCGTATTTATAATATGGATAATATCGATTATCTACCATGCTATGAGAGTAAAATTTAACTATGAATATATTTTTTATATTCAACCTGTTATCTGAATTTGAGTCGGTTTTGTGTTCTGATTATTCCAGAGCATTTCGTCTTATATTATTTGTCATAAAAAAAATCAAATCGCCTTAAAAAAGGTTAAGGTTTCTATTATTATTGTGTTAGTGTTGAATACTTTAAAACAGGCGATACCACTGTTTTGACATGGTCTTCTGCAGTTTTCTTTCCTTTGATGCTGGTTCAACAGAGTATCCATGCACATATGCGTGATATTTGTTTTTTTCTTTAATTTTAGCTTCGTTAAGTTTATATTGTATAAGGATTACGACGATACTTCTATTTTTATATTGTTTATTGTGATTAAAAGGAGTCACTAAGAATAATATACTTGTGATCTTTATTGATAATAATTATCATTTATTTGTAAGGCTTATATAATGGCTAAATTTCAGCTATGTAGCTTGAACACTCATCAGGTATTTTGTATGTAGGTTAATTATTTTATTGATTATCATACATAAGTAATTTCGATACATACCCATGACCTATGTACAATATTATTTACATGTTTATATATATATATATGTATAAATAAAAAAACTATTTTTCAATTTATATTAATGGATGGCTTCTCTCTTCGCCGATTGTCCCCTTATTTACATTTGTATTTTACTTATGTATAAAGTATCTTACCCGTATTGTCACTCACTTATTATGTTCTCACAGAAATTGTTTTATTCGACAAATCAAATTGATCTCAGAGATTTTTCATTTTTATTTAACAGATTATTTCAATATCCAAATTACATGGTATACCTAGATAGCATACCCCTGATAGCATTAGGTAAATAGAATAACACGTATCATCTAAAATTTGTGAAGAAGGTACACTAATTGTATTAATTGATTACACAAATAACTAAGACGTAGTGATGGCAGTCAGAGGCTTTTTTCACAATTTTAACGATAATTTAGTGATTAGTCAAATAATTACAATTAGGTACCTTTACTAAAAGGAACGCGGAATGGGAGAACATTTTAGAAACTGAAAGCTGGAACAAGATAGCAAAACAGGGGAATGAATTTTATCTTTTTTTTATTACCACATAGGATGGAAAAATTGAGACGCTGCAGCACTAAATAACTAAGGCCCTACATTAAGAATTTATATAAAAAATATATATTTATTAATATTAAATATAAATTAATAATATATTTTATGCCAATACTTTATCTATAAAGGTACTTTTACCATAATTAAAACTATTAACAATAATGAATCACCTCAATGAGAAAAAATGTAACGTTGTGTTTTTACTAGCCGTTTGTCACAAAACCGTTGGGTGTGGTGCCTAACTGCATATTAAAATGTTATTTTTTACTAATAACGACTAACGTATAAAAATGTCACTGAATGTGATCCAAATTTTCGACCATAAAAATGAATGAAACGTGATTATTTTAAATTGCCAGTGATTTAAAAATAAGAAATGAAATAAAATTTATTATGAATATCAAGTGTTACAAATTAATTAATATTTTAATAAACCGATAAATAATTTTCCAACATTATAATAATCGTAATATAATATACAAATTTTGTATTCAGTAAACACAACAATTCAATTATGATAAATTTAATACTACGAGAATAATAAATAAATATAAATATAAATTAATAATAATATAATTTGTTTTGTTCGTTTTCTTTTTACTTATCCTATACAGTATTACTGTCTTATAAATATAAACTTACGTGCTTATAATTTCGTCTAAAACTCTGTTTCGTATTATACTACGATAAACAGTTCAAATATAATAATGTGTTTGGTCACAAATAATGTATACGCGCGCAGAATGTTGTTTCGGAGGTATTATAACATGTATAAATGTTATAAAATTTAGTTTTATGATTCAGAGTTATAATATTTATTTCAAATATTTGAATTTTTATGCCTACATCAGATTTCTAGCATAATCCACCGAGATTTTTCCCGTCAATACAATTTTTTTTTCGATCCAATATATTTAGTAAATACTGAATTGAATTAATAATTGGATTATTTTTCATTTATAACCATTTTTTTTCTCATAATATTTAAAAACTGTATTGGCCAGGTCTATTTAAAAAAGATTATTTTAAAAACTTGAATATAATAATGTACAGGGTCATATAATACGGAGCATTTGAGCAACTATACCCTATCATCTCGATAAAGTTATATATAACATGTGTAGGTACAGTGTAACACCATTGCAGTGGTAATATAGTTAATGTGTATCTAGTCTGTATAATAATGTTTTATAGCATTATTTTATTGTGGGCAGCCAATAGATGTCCAGCAAAAAATGTCGTTTACGCAATGGCTCTTCGTCAATTTAATAATATTACAATATTACTTAATTGATACTATAAATTTATTATACGTTAGATTTGACTAATTGTAGTACAACGTTATTTCATTTTTATTACTTATTACTAAGGTTCGGAAGTTTAAGAGCTAAAAAAGACAAAATATGCATGAAACAATGTTATAAATATACAAAAAATTATTTAAACATATAATTTCTTTATTACTTATTGACTATTGTTACTACTTAATAATATACAAATATATATATATATATAATATTATGGCGCGTAACTGGTTGGCATTTTGAATTTTATTGAACTGAAAAAATAGTATAAAAAATATATTATGATTATTCATGATGTTTTTTATAAAATATTAAATATGCACATGAACATCAAGAAATATGCACTTTTTTCTTTAAAATTGATAAAATATGCAAAATATGCATTTTTAATTTTCAATTTTTAACTTAACATTGTATAGCTCGTATTTCTAGTTTGGTCTGCTACAAATCGAGAACAATATGCAACTCCGATGACTTCCGAATTCTATACATATTAATTATTTACCCAAAAATATGATTGTATTGTATGGATTATGATTAAACTGTTTATCGATGATATAACGAGACAGGTTAGGCTTAGACAAACCCACTAATTAGGATTAATTTATTAAATATATATTAATTATTTGTTAGTCTTAATTTATTGAATATTATTCCGAACACATTCGCCATTTTTGTTGGAATTTATTTTCATCAGTAGAGCTTTATTTCATTTTCACGATTCGTTTCACCAGCAGGTACTACACAATACTTTAAAATTAATTTATCTCGGGGAAACGATAATTATCTACCTATATATTTGGTCATTAACATAATAACTAGTGATTGGTGAATAATGTTATTTTGCGTTTAACGTTATTTATCGTCATGTATACATTATTATATATAGTGAAATTGTTTATTATACATGATTTTTAGTTGTTACACATATAATAAATTGATACCTAACCAACACAATCATATAAGTTTAACGCATAATAATATATGATATGGTGTAATTGTATTTACTTTATTCTGATGAAATAAATTAACAAATGCTAATTAATATAATTAAGTACCTCCCACTAACTTAAGACTATTATTCTTATTTAACACATTAATTAAAAATATCGAAAAAAATAATGAAGAGCTGAATAATTTTACAAAACCGGAGTAGGGATGGAGGGAGATAAAGGTACTGGCTTTATTATATTGTCCAGTATTACGTGAACATGAATGATGATCACATAAAATATTTAAATTTTAAACCGTCGCATAATGCATAAACTATATAACCCGTCTATAAAATATGAAACATCGTAACAGGACCATAATATTGTATAGACTGTACATGGGAATTATAAAAAAATTAAAACAAAAACGTCCGATCCGGAAATCGGAAATCGAGATTCACCTACGGCCGCGTATACCATTCGTATATAATAAATGTATGATATACGTATAATAATATATTATATTACAGTGTAATATCGTCATATAATATACTATATAAAGTTATCGCCATATCATTATTGTATACGTGTAATGGCGACGAGATGAATTTTCGATTTTTTTTTTTTCGACAATGATGTAATTCTCGCGGCCTCAGATCTTGTCGCTCCGGTCCTCGGCCGTGCACTCCGCTTTTGCCGCGTCGCTGCTGCACTCCTGCGCCTGGTCGTTGCTCACGCTCGTGCCGTTTTCCTCGTCCTCGCTGTTCAGCGTGATGTCGCGGATCGACGGTCTCGGGCCGCGGCGCCACTGCTCGTTGCTAGGCTTGGCCTTGGTCAGCAGCTTGGGACCGGACAGCGAGACGATGATCGCGCCCGCCGGGGCGGTCAACAGGATGGAGATTATGCACACCATCACGATCGTCCGGGAGTACCCGATGTGTTCCGAGTTTTTGTTGTTGGTAGCAACTTCCAGTATGGCCGGTCCCAGAGCGGCCTGAAAACGACACCGCGAGCGTTTTAGAAAAAAAAAAATGAAAAAAAGAAAATAGGTTACCACTTTGATGTGTTTAGGATAAAGTCACTGTATAATGTACATAATATTATGCGTTAAATTTAAATTTAATGATAAATCATTCCATACGGCCTGTCACGCTATATATACTGTATTTTAAAATGTCATGGTGTGTATAAAATATAATAATAAAAGTTTAAGTACCCACGAATAATATTATTAAATTACAACACATTAATTAAAAACCTATGATTATAAACTTTTTACATTCATTGGTCACAGTGTATGATTTACTTCTAAGAAATCTTGTATAATAATATGATGTTCTATCTTTGACTATAAAAATTGAACATTTTATAATATTTTTAAAATTAAAATTTTAAAGATAAAACAATGGATTATTGTAGATGTGACCTATTTGAACTCGATTTCACTAAAATGGGTATAAACAAAAAATAGTTGATTTTTTTTATATAATAATACAATATTATGGTTTGAGGGTGTGTTTTTATTTTTTATTTATTCACTTTTTCACTTGAAATTAATTTGCAATACATTTTTTTTCTCAAAATTTTCTATTATGCCAACAGTTAGAACAATAAGGTTCAATGATAAATAAGATAAAATAGTGACAGAAAGACAGGAAAAAAAGACCCCACAGTGAAGATACTCAACGTGAATATATTTTTAATAATTAAAATTAAATTACCTTCTAGCTTTCGGTAATAATTCAGTTTATTTTTGAATTGTGAATATCTTAGTTCGATGAGCTAATATTAGATCAACACTACAAAATAAAATAAACCATTATTTACTTGAACAGATGCTTTGGCCATCCACGATAACGCGATAAACAGTTTTTCTTTAAAATTCAAAGAACTCCCGGACGCTGCTATGATCGTTATAAAAATCCGTGACTGAAACGAATAATGAAATGCCATGATTATAAATTATTTGGCCCGATTTCGTATAGTGTGCAAAATATAGAATAAAAATAATAATAATAAGACCTATTTTTGTTATTTATTATATTGAATGAAACGATAAAAACTCGTGTGTCACATTCAATTTTAGGTATTAATATTAGTTGCAATAAATAGTATTAATACACGGTCGACGACCACTTTATTTTTACGTACCACAAAAGCGATGGCGACACACATAACCGTTACTGTTACGAATTTCAGGTCGAGTTCATTGAGTACAATTTGTGTGCCTGTCAATCCAAACAGTATTGGTTCGCAAATCATCCAAAATATTTCAAAAGCCGTGGCCACTGGGTTCTAGTATAGGAATAATCAACAATGTTATTACGTTAAATATTACTTGACAATAATAAATCAATTAATTTAAAGAAATCTCAATTTAAATCCGACTAACGGTCAACTATATTATACTATGTACAAAGCCACATCTTGTGCAGTCATACAGATAATATTTTACATTTAGTTAACGTTTAATAAACATTTTAGTGTTTATGCAACTACTTGACATTATGCATTTGCAGCGAATAAATAGTTTACATTTAGTTATTTAAAACGATTAAAACTATTAGTTTTTGTACTGCATCGACTGCCTGAGTAATATTATCTATGTACAATATACATTGGCCTTGATTTATACAAATATTATACAGAATAATGTTAAACTATTAATATTCAAAAATTGTTTATACTACAATACAGTACTTTTTAAATATTTACCTACACGATGAACAGAATAGTCAATTTTTTTTTAAAATCGGGAAACTTGCTTTACTGCAAAGTAGAATTTGAATAGGTACGTATATTTGATCATTGATTAAGCTCAATGCAATGTATAATGAATTCATCGAGTTAAATAATTGGAATCATACCTAAATCATTGCATATGCGAAAAAATATTCTGAGTTATATGTGATCTATCAGTATCTACCAGCTCTACCCACTATTTCTTAGGATATTTTTGTATTTATTTATATATATATATATTATATATATATACATATATAATAAACGGGAAATAACCGTTTTTTTGTGAGCAATATCAGTTTTACATTTTTTAAGTATTATAATACAATAAGAATTAAAATTAAAACAATAATAATGAAAATACAAATACAAAATAATAATAATTTGACAGCGGTAAATGATAATAGTACCTAACAAAGAAACAAACACTAAATTAATAATAACATAACAATGGTAATTAATTTACAAATGAGTTTAAACCGTTTAAGGTTAAGTATATATTTCAATTAAAAACAATACATGACACGAAGAAAATATCTATCAATAATATTATAGGTATAATAGGCTATAGTTGGCATATTATATTCTGCATTTAATAAATAAAATATTTTTGTGTTTGAAATATCTAATATTGCATGTTCTTTAACTCCATTCTTAGTTTTTTCTTCTAGTTATTCTGTAGTTATAATTTTGAAGTGACATAGTTAATATTATATCAGTTTAGCCAGTTTAGGTCATAATTGGAAATTTATTTCATTTTATTAGTGTGTGGGAAGAAAAAAACTTTATGCCGTCAACTTTGATGATTTATAATTAACACATAAAATATTTTGCAATAGAAGTAGACCAAAAATATTTTTAAATTATTTATGATATGTATTTTTTGGCAAAAAAGTGAAATTGTATATTAATATTCCTTTATAATCTACAAACCATAATGATTTTCCATTCACTGTACAGACGCAGAATGGTAGTATAGGTACTTGTAAAAATAATATCAATTTTGTATGTGTGTCTATTGATTTTTATAGTTTAACTGCATAAATATTTCAACTATTTAAATTAAACGGAAGATAATTTGTCGCGAAATACGCTATTTTTGTATATTGTAAGTTAGGTATTAATATTATAAATTGCATATTAGTGTCGAGTATAGAAGTATTTATAAATCCATTCAAATTGGAGAAATTATTTTCTTAAATATTTTCATCATGATTTGTACTTCAATTAATAACATATTATTTATTTATATAATATATATATTATTATATATATTATGAGTGATTCTTTTATCAAACAACACTCATTGTTTCAAAAAGTATTAATGTTTTTGAAAATATTTTTTTACATAGTTTCAAATTGTCACCCGCAAAATGTTTGTCCACTACTCCGCTTGTCTAAACTTTAAATAAGTATAACTCATAAACTACTCACACTAAAATCGATTTTTTTATAATAAAATACTCAAAAAATTATGCTTTGGAATATGAAATTAAAAATCTGTGTTGTCATTCAAAAAGTAAAAAACTTAAAAAATTATAAGGATATAAAATATTTAAAAATATATTTTTTTAATAAAACATTGTTTTTTTTAACAATTTGTAACTATGTAAAAAAATATTTTCAAAAACATTAATACTTTTTGAAATAATGAGTGTTGTTTGATAAAAGAATCTCCCTGTATATATTTAAATATCAAAAAAAATCCCGTGGTTTAAGATTATCTAATTTTTATTATTAGTATTAATGTAGATATTTTTCCCAAAAACATCATGTAAAATAAAACAAATTGTTACTATATTTCTTATACCATATATATTTTTATTAGTTTATAAAAATATCACGGATGTAAATGTCCTAAAAATTATCGAAAATACTTTTTAAACGCAATAATACCCTTAAACAATACACACATTTTTCTGATATACGTAATGAGAAAAACGCCATGGATAAACTTTCAAATATTTTTAAAATTCTTTAAATAAACTAACAGTAACGCTACAACAAAATACGTAAATTTTAACTTAATACTCTATATCATATTGTCACAATGTCACCAATGGTTATTAATTACTTTTTAATTACTAATTATTAATGAATTTCTAGATGTTTATAATTTTTTAAACCATTATCATTAGTTATTACCTATCCAATTTTTAAATTATATTGTTTTGTACAAACATAAACTTTTATATATACAGAGTGTCCCGCGAGGATTTACCCATTCCAATATCTCCTGAAACAATGGAGATATCATAATTCTGATTTTTTAATAAGATTCACAGGGACAAGAATTACAAATATTTCATGTTTTAATTTACTTTTATGTTTTGGTAAAAAAGTTAAAAAATATATTTTCTTATTTAATTATTTTAAAAAAAAGTTGAAAATAGCCATTTTGTAGAGTTTTTTTTCTGAAAATATTGATGTTTTAACATTTCAATTTCATCAATTTCCTGGTTTTTAATATTTTTTCTAGTTTCGAAAAAACTGCGAAGTATTTAATACGATAGTGCCATACTGGTATCATTGTATCAAACATGTGACCCGCGTGCTCGTACGGCTGGCGAACGGGTTTCAGTGTGGCTCGCAATAAACGTCATATTTTATTTCTTCAACATTGTTAAGTTTTTAAATAAAGTTAATAACTATTGTACAAAACATCAATATGTACATTTTTGTTATACCAAGTATTAAGTACGTTTATATTATAATAATTATAATAAATAGATAAAACAAATGTATTTTGTTTACTTTAAATTTAGTAAAAAAAGGTGTTTTGTCCGCCAACGTATAAATACGTAATAGTTAATATTTTATGGCTTGTTGGTAATTTGAGTATGGCATAGTCCACAATTTAAATACCTAATTTAATGTTTTGATATTATTATCTTGCCCCATTTTTCGGCAAGACATAAACATAATAATAATTTTGCAGTTTTTTCGAAACTAGAAAAAATATTAAAAATCAGGAAATTGATGAAATTAAAATGTTAAAACGTCAATATTTTCAGAAAAAAAAACTCTACAAAATGGCTATCTTCAATTTTTTTTAAATAAGAAAATAAGAAAATACATTTTTTAACTTTTTTTCCAAAACAAAAATAAATTAAAACATGAAATATTTGTAGTTCTTGTCCCTGTGAATCTTATTAAAAAACCATAATTATGATATCTCTATTATTTCAGGAGATATCGCAATGAGTAAATCCTCGCGGGACACCCTGTACGTTATTTCAAAACTATTATTAATTTTACTTAACCATTAACATACATCCTCAATATTCCACCCTTGTTTAGTCCAAAAATAAATTGAAGTGAACGATGAGATGATCACAGCTAATGGACCGGCGCCTTCTAAACTTGTACGTTCAAAACCCAATACAGCTAACAATCCACCTCCAGACAACATTAAAATGCGCAATGGTACCACAAAAGGCTGTATAAACAAAACAATAATTACAGACAATAAATTAATTAGTCAAGGAAAAATTAAACTTATTATTTGTACATTTATAAATAATAATATACTTATACAGTTATTAAAATAATACTATTGATTGATATAAAACAAAACAAAGTACTAGTAAAGTATTAGAAAAAATACCATATATTATTGTTCACAATTTTATTTGTTACAAAATAAATAGATAGGTACCAAGCTCTGTCCTAATCTCTTGTTTAATTAATAATTTATAAATACGTCACAAGGAGGAAACATTACACGAACAAAAACATTTAAAATTAATTTATTATTCTCTCTACTTCTAAAGGCTTTAGCGACTCTAAAAAATCAGTAAAACTATTATTTGATGTATTTTTAACAATATTTGCAGTAATAATACTTACATCAGTTCGTTCTGGAACGTATTTAACAATAAAACCCCAAACTAAACCGTACAATATACCAGCTGCTATTGACACCGGACTTAACAATAAATCATAAGTAACTGAATCTGAAAAACATAAACATTTATTAGGTAATAGTATTTAAGAATAACGAGGAAAAAAATTGTAGCACAGTTATATTTTTGTATAAAAATAACATTTTAAATAGCAAAATGTAAATTACGAGTTTACTTTAAATAGCATGGAATGTGAAACCATAAACAAAATATATTGATATACAGGCACACGCGATATACACATATGACATATAATGAGCAATGTCTAAATTAGATTTAACAATTAAATGATAATATTTTACATTTTTACAAGAAAAATAAAATTTATAAAAAGGCTATAAATTGCTTAAAACATATTTTCCAAGCTGGTACCTACAGCGAGTTAATGAATTTCAGTTATTAAATATATTATGAATTTAAATTAGTTAATTACATAGAAAATAAATAATATTGTGACAGTTTATCCAGTATATTATCATTGCAATTATTTCATAGATGTACGTACTTGATCCAAAAAGCATACTGGTACCCACTCCAAAAGCTATGACGGATGCGGCGTCGTCAATCCCAGCGACTGCTATGATCAACGTCGGGATTCCTTTGGCCACACCGTAGCCCTTCGTTCTCAGACGAAAAAGGCAAGGGACCACTACTGCTGGAGCCACGGCAGCGATAATCGATCTACGACAGTGGAAAGGTGCCAAAAGTCGTGTTATAATTTACTATTTAGGTAATACGATCAGTATGCGATTACTGTGTCATCGTGTTGAAATAGATAGGTACGCATAGAACAGAAATATTTAACCGAATATAATAACGTATAATAATATATGATACTCACCCGCAAAGTATAGCGAACTGCCACGGAAGATCCAATAGATAGTGAACGGTGACCGCGATTACGGCTGCTTCGGTACACCACGGGATGAGAGCAAGGAACAACACTCTACAGTATAGTTTTTTCAATGCTACCGGGTCCAAGTCCAATCCTGCTCTCGTGAATATCACCACTAATGCAATTTTTCTGCAAACGAAATTCCACGTTACAGTCTACACATGTATTTATCTTTCTACACATCGTGTGGGTGTGTCAATGTATGAGACATGCAGCTTCAGCAGTAAGATTGGGTGGCGAACAAACAAAATCATCACAATCGAGCCCAGTGGCGCAACTAACGTGAACGTAAAATACAATTGATAAACATTTTTAAAAACATTGAAGGCGTTTTAGACAATCACCCTACTAGTCACCTACCTAAATTGCGTGTCGTCGTTCAAAAACGAACACTAGCTTTTCATAATCACACATTTTATACAGTTCAATTCCATACACATTTTTTCTGTTGTTAAAATAACAATTTGGAAGGCTAATAATTCAAAACCACACACGTTCGATTGATAGTTAAAAATTAAAAATGTATTTTTATTAAACGAATCATTGTAAAAATAATTCAATATATGACATCTAATAATTTTAATATCAATTAAAAGTAATTCAATAAAATAAATTAAAGTACGTTTAGTATAGATAATACTTAGATTGGAATAATGTTTAAAGTATTCTATTAAATTACTTGAATTTTTTTAAGAGTTGTGTGATTTTAACGACCACCGAATTTTGCTACTGATTGAGCGTAAACTATATAATATATTATCATATTAGTGTAACTTAACTAGGATAATAACGGTAATAGCTTTAATTAGGAGTACAGTACTAAAAAACAAGCCCGGATTAGGTCCACTATGAAGTCCCAGGGGCCGGGTACCTACTTGGTTACGTGGGCTCACGCCGATGAAAAAACAAAAAACACAGTCCTGTTCTTATCGAGGATTTGAACATTGCATAACATTGGAGTTCCTACACATAAATTTATTATTATTATATATTAATGAAGTAAAACTATACTTAGTACTAGTGGAAAAAAATCATCATCTTCACAATTTAGTTGAGTGAATTTACAACACAAGAATTTTGTATACGATCGAATTCATTATTAATTAAAATTTGAGTGGTGAGATATTTAAAACAATATTAAATTATTAACGAATCAAAATCAAAAACTTAAAAAACGTTTTTAATCTCTGAATATTAGTAGACTCACAATAATTATTACAGGATAATGTTTGCACTAATAAACGTATAAACGATCACTTAATAATATGAGATGAAAATATTCACGTATGGATTAACGATTACTGATTATTGAGTATATAATATGTGTAACGGCACTTTTATTCAGTACAATCGTTTTCTTATTTATTTATTACGTTTCGAAAAAACCGCAGTGTGTTTGTGTTTTTTGACCTATTTCAAATGATTTAAGCCGTTAGGCACAAATAATTTTGTGAAATCGGTTTGTTTGTCCATCACATTTCGTTACTAACTCAACGCCCACAACAACAACAAATCTTTGTAGGTGACCCGATGGTCCGAAATAACGGAGGCACAATTCGAGCGGGTCACGGTATTTTATACACGTACCTCAACATGGACACGAGCTCCGTGTAGTGACCTTCTATGTGGATGAGACCGACGTTCTTGTAGACGATGCCGACCAGGAGCATGCCGACGAGTGCGGGCAAGGTGAGCATGCGGAACACCCATCCGCCCAGGTACGCGAACACCACTAGCACGGCGATGCTGAACAGTTGTCCGCCCGGTTTGGCGTCCAAGCCCATTACGGTCAGCACCACGCCCCAGAAGAGCGCGACGGTGACGAGCAGTGCGAGGATCCGGGCCACGTGCCGGAACGACGGGCAGTACGGATGCGGGCACGTCTTCGACCAGCATCCCGGCTCCCATCCGGGCCCCACTTCCTTCTGACGGCATTTCAGACAGAATATGTACCACCAGGAGCTGAAACGACAACAAGACCATCATGACACCGTAAATTATTGTATACCGGGTGATTGCAATGGATCACGCGTTAACGTGACGCTTAATCGACCGTAAGGGCGACTATACATGCCACACCGGGATTCCCGAAAAAATATCGTTTTAAAACGTATGATAATTTCTTTATACGGTGAAACGTGTAACGAAGTCGAATAAACAACAACAAGAAAATCGTAATATAGAGGAATCCGTAAAATATTAGCAATATAAAAAAAAAAATAGTTCTTAAACGTTTTTCGTTAAACAGAAAATGTTGTAAAATGGAAGTTCGTTATATGAAATTTTCACAAAATGGACATAATATGGCGTGGTGGTGTAGCTAATTTGCCGATACGAAACGCCGCGTGATTATTAGATTGTATTTTTTATTTTTTTATAATGTTATATAAAAATCGAGGTGATATATTATGTCTATTTGTACAATTACTGGAAACCATTAATAAAAAAATATTAATAGAAGTTCACACTCGATTTTTTCACACCTCCAGGCTCTGTCCAAAATAGCCTCCTCGGAAAATATAATAAAACAAACGTATCTTTGTCTAAAATTATTAATAAATTCTCAGCTCCGCTCAAAATCTAAAATTATTATAATCATAAATATATTTTTCATAATACATATAATTGCTGATAACTATCATGTAATCTTATGCGTTTAGACACAAATTAAAAAAAAAAAATTATAAACATAATAAATCATTCTTACCGTATGATATTATGTAGGATTGTTTTCAAAAGTGTATTGCCTATATAACGGCTATAACTGAAATTTTTATATCATCTACTATAAAATCATTGACGAAGAATGACAAAAAATAACTTTAACAATTTAACTTCATATTCTACAATAATATTTACTAATCAAAATCAAACCAGCTCACATAATTTCACACTCTTTAATTAGGTCGTTTCGATGACATTGTCTAGTGTCTATCAGTATGAGTAGTTATCAATATTCGTTTCATATATGCCAAAAAATATTTTATAAAATTATGACAATAATTTATCAATACAAATGGCCACTATTCTATTGTCAAAAGTTGTTTTATTGTTTTATTATACTCAATGTTCACCTAAATCATTTCTAAACATATTAATCAAGATGGTATAATAATATATAACATAATATCTTTTTTTATACTATCACGATATTATCTAATAAGCTGTCACGAATATAATATTCTAAATATATGATTGATTTGTTTATTTTCATCAAATTCATAGAAAATAACATAAATATCGATCAAAATTCTGGTGTCTTTCACTAGATGAGAAAAGACCTTTTCTTGTTAAATACTATTGAATTTATTTGAATTGTTAAGTCTTTTTATTGCAAATTTATGGATTTTAGAAATTGAAAAAAAATAATGTAAGCATTCAATATTGACGATGTTACTAACCATTTTGCGTCCACGCATCAATACCATCTAATTATTTCAAACGACCTCATTAAATAAATATCCTTCATATGACTAATCAATTGATAATATTGATAAATTGTTATTCTTAATATTATAATGATTTAAAAATAGAAATAAATAAACTGAATTTAAACTCATTAAATAAACGAATAATTAAAATTGTAAATAAAATATAATTATGAAGTGTTTACTATAATTTGTCGTTGGGTACAGTTCGATACTATCGTGGTCGACGCTCGTTTACGCGAGTTTGTGAATACATTACAATAATAAGTATTTGATATTTGAAATATTTCTCCTTACAGTGAATGATATCACAAATATATGAAATCATATAGGTTTCCTTTTTCCTATTTTTGTAACTTGAAAGTATTCAAGGATACAAAATCTAGTTCATGTCATATTTTTTATTACCTATTAATAGCTTATTAATTTGTGATTGTATTATTTATATAAACTACATATTATAAAAAAAATTAAAATGTATTGTAATATCAAATAATTATGTATAATATAAACTATAATACATTTGTTTATATTAATTTTTTATTATCTATGTATTAAGTTATTTTATAAATTAAAAAACAAATGAATATAGATATTGAATGTTTGATTATAAATTATGTTACTATTACATTGTCTTACCAATAAATAATAGTGTGTAAAATATATCCTAAAATTGAATATAATATTCCAAGGAGAACGATTAATGTTTTGATTTTACAATGTGTGTGTGTGTGTATCTAGAGACACATTTTATAGTAGAAAAAATACTTCCAATTTCAACTTTAATATCTTTATAGTAAGGTAAAGTAGAGACCACTTTTACGCAAAATCAATTTTCTTATTTTGTTGTAATTTAAAAACAAATAGTTAAATTTTAATATTACCATTTTTTATACGTCATATAATTTTTTAAATAGCTTGATTCTTTATTAATTATAATTTATACCACAAAGTCATATGTATATTGATCAAAAGTAAATGTAATTTTTTAATAAGTAAATGATACATTTCTCAACATTTGAATTTTTGTTTTGTAACTTAATTAATATGAATATAATATTATTTAGTCATACATTTTTAGATTTAGTAAAAATATAACTATAACTTATAATAGTTACTAGATACAGGGTTCTAGTTACAAGGATAATATTATTTCATATAATATATATTCGTAATATATATTATATTATATTTTATATTGTTTATGACAATAATAATAATATTAATAATAATACAGTTTATTTTTAAATAATATTAATGATTATTTTTTTTCTCTGTGATATGTATATTTATGTTGTTAATATATACGTTTGATGATAAGATTGCAAAATTACAAAACTTATTTCATTGAAGAAATAAATAAACAATTTAAAACTATCTCTGTAGGAACAACCTTATTTACAATAAAATACCCTTATACAGCTTTTCAAATTGTAAGTAGGTATAAATCGAACACAAATTATTACCAATCTAGCTACTTAATAATTACAATAGATTTTTTAAATTAAATTAAAAAGAAATATTTTTATTTTGCTGTAGTAATTCTAGTGTATGTACCGGAATGAATTATTTACGAGCCCATTCTACTAAAAACTAATTTTAATAATTAAATAAACATAAAATTGCAATTATTAAGTTATTTTTTTAGTATATGCTATACGATTTGGCATTTTTCAGTTTATACAAATAAATAAAAAAAATTTGCTTTGACTCAAATCATGCTATTAAAATTGAAACATAATTTTTTTTAATTGCCATAAAAAATATATCTCAGTTCTAAGAATATCAAATGTGTATTTTTATTATTATTATACTATTAATACCTTATGTTATGACTGTAAAATATATTTTAAGTTCATTCTTACGAATAAGGCCTAGTCATACAAAGTTTTTCGAATTTCGTAAACGGTAAAAACACTGAAAACAGTTTTGATACTCTTGCTAATATCTCATCAAATATAAATTGTATATAAAAAATGTTTCGGTAAATTTAACAGTAAAGTCGAGGATTAAAGAAAAATTAGTTTTTGTCCCGATCCAATTCAAAGGCCATAATCGCCATGTCTTACGGTACCTACTTAGTTTTTGCTACACCACAACTGACATATTACGTATGATTGTAAAAATATAATAGTAAAATGTCTTATGAGTTATAACTAATCATTAAATGTATGAATACCTACTAAAATTATTTGATAAGCCAATAATCCATACAATTGTATATACTATAAATGAAATAACTTGACACAGCGATAATTGACGAGATATTATCGAGATTGCTATTATATAATCTATCACAGTAATTTTGATATTATACAAAACAGGAAAAGTAAACAATAGTTTCATAACGTAACATAACCTATATAAAAATATTTAAGCAACGTACTAAATTAACAAGAAACTCAGGTTTGATTAAATTACAATTTGTTTTTCTTATGTATAATTTAAGTAACTATTGTTGTTATTAATAGTAAATTTGGTATTGCCAATTCATTACGGCCAATGTTTTACACTGTCGGGCAAAACATTATTGTAAATGGTTGTAGGACACTTTGTACGGTCACCCGGGAAAATGAAAACCGCGGACAGTTTGTACTATTTCAGAAAGTAATAAAATGTATATGGCGGACAGTTTGTACTATTACAGGTAAAAAAAAATGTTGAGACATAAAATGTTAGACATAATTTGTTATTACAAAACACAGGTAGTTAACAAAGTTAACATACATAAATAATAATAATAATAATCAGGGCTAGGATTTGTATGCGATAAAAAATTGTAAAATATGCATTTAAATTGTTATAAGATAAACACAAAAATAAAGTTACAAAAAAAATATTTATTTTTTGAAATACATCAGTGATTGGCTGTTTGTCTTAATATTATTAAGATTATTATTATAATTATAATTTATAAATAAAATTTATAATTCATATTCAATAGTGGAAATATTTTTAATTTTATGTTTGAAAAATTTGAAAATTTATGTTTGACAAAAATACCAAGTTTTATACTTTAATCAGCAGGGCTAGAATTAAATACGTAATATTAGTATTAAATTATAAATATTAATCACGAATTATTCTATAAAAACATGCATTTTTTGCAATAATATTCATTTTATTTAATAAATGCATATTATTTTATCCAAAGTATGCAAAAACATGCAAAATAAAAACATCACCGTTTACATATCGTACAAAACGTCCGCGATCGAATTTTACCAATTTTTTATCACCGTACAAAATGTCCGCGATATGCAACTTAAACAATAGATAGTACAGACTGTCCGTTTGCCATTTTAATTAGTTGTCCAGTCATAACGAGCAAAATATACATAGACCGAGAAATTACACGATTTAGCATATATTGCGAGTAGGTAACAAGCATGTTATGTATTATTAAAATGTATTTAACAAAATAATATACAAAATAATTTGCTAAAATATGCATATCATAAGCATTTGCGAAAAAAATGTATATACAAGAATATAATGGTGTTTTATTTATCATAAAATTGTCATTAATATATCATAATATAACTATTACAGTAATAATTTACTCATTTTTAAGCACACAACACATGACGGCGAGGACGTTTCATTTCATTTTCATTAAACAAAATAAATATGTGTTTATTTCAGTTTGTTAGTTTACTATAGCTAGTTATATCAGATAATTAATGTGAACTCAGCACTGTGTTATGTTATATAATTTCGTATAATTCATTAATTTTCGTTTAAACATAATATTGTTATAACCATATCGTGCATATCTACAGTTGCACACACATTACATGAAATGTACCTACATTATATAGGGTGCATCATCTCATACTGTTATACGAATGGTTTTTTAATGATTATACGAATCAATAACATTGAATAACCTAAAAAAATAAAAACACGTGTTTTTTTTATTTATGACAAAAAAAAATTTTTAAGAAAATTTAAACATGCGTTTATACTAACAGCAAAAACACTTAAATGATTTTATTTTTAATGAATTCTAGTGCTTAGTGTTTTTCTTCTGAATATTTTAACGGTTTAACTAAATTAATGGAATACATATTTAATATTTATTCATTGATCATCCATCTAAAATGTATCCAAATTGTTGATTCCATTTTGATTAAAATTAGGTATGTAATAAATTATTAACTATTTAAAATATAAATATTATGTATATTTAAATCTAGTCTAATTTATTCCAGTGATTTTAATCAAAACTATTAAAGAATTTAATTATGACTCAAACATAAGAATTTTTGGAAAATAATGACTACCAAAATCCATCAAAAATAGTTTTGAATATTAAAAAAAAAAATGAGTTAATTTTGTTGTTAGTGCCTTTGTACGCAAAAAAATGTTAACCATCATCAAAAATAAAAAAAAAAACAAATATATTAATTTTTTTAATTCTATGTTATTGATACGTAATCACTATATTATAATTATTTCAAATCTATGTATACGTGGACTTAAAATAATAATATACATAATATAATATAATAACATAATATTATACATCCTATATATGATAAACTGATACTAAACATAGGCACAATGGTACATATTGTTTTAAAGTATAAAATATATAACTTATCTATACATGTTTTAATACTCGTATTTTTACCTACATAAAAAATGCAATCAAAATTACTTATTTATTACTTTCATATATTTAATATCAATGAAATAAAATCAAAGAAGAAGTGTTGAACGAAACAAAAATATAAAAAGTGAATTACCCACAGACATTAAATAACTACCTACTATTATATACTTAGTGTCGATAGTAATCATATGCATATTATACTATTATATGCAAAAAAAATAAAAATTAAGAACTTTTCAAGAAAAAAATAAACATTTTAGGCAAAAATAAATTCTTACGAAAAAATAAAATACCATTGTATTTAATAAATTTAAAAAATAATAAATAAACGTCTTTTATATAAATTATCAATTACATTTTATGAGTTTTAAAAAACAAAGTACCTTAATATACGCTAATACTCTTCGTTAAATAATTTCACTGTTGAGTCTTTATTATTTATACTCATGGCTTAAGAAAATATGTGAAATAAAATGCAGAAGATTACTTTTTTTCTCTGTCGTTATTTGTGCTGAAATTGAACTTGTAAACTTCTTCACTGGTTTGCTTTACATTAATAGCAGATATGTATTCCGTACTATGTTTAGGGGAATTCATTTAAAAAAACAAACTTAATTTATTTAATTATAAAAGTAAACAAATAAAATTATTAAACTTATTGTTTTAATTATTGCATTAAACTAAAAAGCAGCGTAAGTGTAATAATATACATGAACTGAAAACGGGTGTAACACTGTTTTGCGTTGAACGCACACAATATTACTAATACCGTGTGTAAGTGTAATAAACCAATCATTTCACATTTTTTTTTTATTCCAGTCAACTGACTTTATTTTTGTATTTTTTTTTTTTTTTTTTTTTTAAATAAATTATACAACAAAACACCTGTTTGTTTTATTGAAATTGCTTCACGTAGTGCGGAAAAATAACAAATGGGTGTTTGTAATTATCATAAAATATTACCTGTTTCTTGTCATGTACACTACTGTTACAGTCTAACACATTTTTGGCATTCGTTTAGTGAATTTTTCATTTTAACATTATTGCTGCCAGTTCTGAGTATATTTCTTAGTTTAGCAGTTTTATGGTGTTCAGTTAACTAACTCTAATCAAACGATATAGTTACACTATATAGTTATCGTTTCACTACAATTGTACAACCATTGAACGTTTTAATGACAATTTAAAAATAATACAATAATTAAACATAATTTAATACATGCATTAACAAATATCTAAAATATTTTCACTTATATAGACATTAACTTCGATACTACTGATAAGAAACTGATAAATTTAAATAATATGATAAATTAATGGCTAATGAATAAATTTCGAAGACCCGCTCGCAGATGATGGTTATTCTTCTAAAATGTATCACAAAAAAATAATTAATCAAGTGAACTTTCGAAATATCAAAAATATAATTTATGCGCGTTTGATGATGATACGAGTATTAATCAAGTAACCTCACCATATGCTTCAAGTTGTTGTTAAAATTATGAACATAATATCCAGTCATAAATATTATTATTATTATGTGCAAAAATTATGAAAACTTAAAAAAAAACCTTAGAACTCTAAAGACTCAAATTTACTAGATTTCCTGGTGAAATCTAGGATAAATAGAATAAAATAAATATATGAGGATATCCCGCAGACCACAGAAAAAATTAAATAGTTATATAATATAAAACCTATACGAGAAACTAAATATCCATATAATTTTAATGTCAATGTTAATCTAGCAAGTCTTATAACAAAATTAATTAATTCAAAAGATAATATGATTTAAGATTTATCAAGCATTGTTATATATTAAGCAATTCATTATGCATTGTAAGTCGTAAGATGCTCACTCTGACGCATTTGTAGTCTTTTTCAATCTTCGAGATAAATAGTACATTTTTCATAAATATAATTTTAAAGTTAATTGATAATTCACATGTTCACATAACTTTCCCGAACACTGGTATTATAATATATAGATTATATATTAGATAATAGATGACTAGCACAATAGCACATAGTAGGTACATTATAGTTTTTATTTGAACACATATTATAGTAGCAGTTAATATTTTGTTTGCATAAATTATTTAGTTAGATTATTGTCAGTGTGGTTTTAATTCAGCATCTGGGTACACTAATCTTCGTAATTTATGTAATATACCTGCATCATACAAATTACAGTATAATGTTTGCACTATATAGGATACTATGATAATAATTTATAATTGTATAACATACCTACTATAATATTTTACTTATTATACCGATATTTAATTAATTACATTATTTTTAAAGATATATTATACCAAATAATATGGCCCCCCTCCCGTAATATTGTATTTTATGTGTGCATATTATATATAATATGCTATATAACTATGGACACCTATAAATATTATGATTTAAAAGATATCTAAACATATATACGATACCTATTGTTTATTTTTAGTCACCATATTCACTCGTGAGTTAAATAATAGTTAAACGGTATATTTTATTTTTTTTTAGTACCTTAATGTTTCTATGGAAGCTATATTCTTTTGAAAAATATTATGCCACGACGTTTATTTTTGAAATATATTTTCTTTAGACCATATTTATTTGGATAATTATTTCACTGGAAAGTTTATTTCAGAAACCATATGAGCTTGAAAAAATATTTTGACGGAAATTATTTCTGATGTATTTACTTGGAAAAATATTTCATTGATAAGCATATTATATGCGAATATAAATATTGTCGGAACCCTATTTTTTATTTGGAATCATATGAGTACGTTTCCGGAAAACATTTCCAACGTTTTATGGTTCATGGAAAATATAAATATCAAATTTCTATAAAAAACTATGACTGTATTTTTGATTTTTAGCACTCCGCTGATGTGTGTTTTATTTTTAGTGTATGTATGTGTACATGATAATTAATCGATAAAATGATTTGATTTTCTGGTAGCGGATTAGATCTAGTTTTTACTTTAAACAAGTCAAAATAAAAAATTCCCAGTACTTTTTTTATAATTGGGAAAAATAAAAACCAAAATCCCAAAAACGGGAATTTTTACGTAAATTTAATTTTTGACAAAATCAAATTTGTTTTTTTGGATAAATATTGCTTAAGAACGAATAACCGTAGATGCTTGAAATTTTCATTAAAAATTTGTATTACTATTTTATATTTAGGTAAGATCAAATATTACAAAAAATATATATAATATTTTAAAAATATTTCAAAAATTGCAAAATTAACAAATTATTTCGTAATAAGAAATTAATAAAAAATGTTGTGTTCTATGATTTGAAAATATAATATAAGTTTCTTTATAACTTTATAATCTATGTAAAAAAAAAAAAAAAACAAGAAAGCCGAATTTTTATGAGCATTTCAAGTTTAAATATTTACAACATTCGATATTTAGGTACCCGTAAAATATTTATTTTTCCTTGCCCAATTGTGGATATTATATTGCACTTCAAAAAAAAAAATAGATACTTGAAAATTTCATCAAATTTTTATATTATCGTTTTCACTATATGATAAATTTTCCAAAATTGTTTAACTTTTCTGCGTTATTTAAAAAATTTGCAATAATTTTTTAAGTTTTTTTATAAATTGTTAATAAAAAATTATGCACTGAATTAAAAATGTTAAAAATATTAAAAATTTAATACTAGATCAAACATAAATAATTTTCATATCTGTAAAAAAATATTAAAAATATATACATTTTTTTATACTTTTGAAGTTAAAATTTTAACAAAATTCATCAAAATCGTAAAAAAAATAACTATTATTTTGTATTTAGAAAACTTTTCTTTTTATATCTATGTTTTGTAATGCAATGCTTCCCTCATGATTAAACCATAAAATCTAAAACATATACAAACACAATTATTGTTTATTGATATTTTAAGTTCAAATTTGAATGAAATCACTTATTTAAGCAATAAATAATGACGTTGATTATTTTGTCATAATTATTTAAAAACATTTTTTACAATACGCGATGACCTTTTTATTTTTTTTTTTTATTCCCCCGGGTACCTTTTAGATCTAATGTTCTATCAAAAACTATCCTCAAAGTTGAAAATTAAAGTATTTTTACTGGTCTTAAAGGTGACGTATGATATATATATATATATATATATATATATATATATATAAATGTTTGTATACATACATATATATATATATATATAAATAAGCGCACATCATTACAATCAATACATTCATTGCTTGCTCAGAATCTAAAACAACTATAAATATTTATTATAGTCGATTATATGACCGAGTATACAATTTGTATAGGTAGGTACTATTACTACATATTATACAATGCAATATTTCGTAATTAAAACATTTCATACATATTTAGGCATAGGTAATTTTCATTTTAAACGGTTGACCTAGTTTTAAAGTATATTATAACTAAATTATATTTTGTTGTAAAGTTTTTAGTAGTCATAACTCATTAATGCATAACCAATACCAATATTATTATGTACCTACAGCACTCTCAGCACTCACTTGAGCTTAAAAAAATCTACTTGTTAAAAATTTAAAATACCTTATACCTACCGAACTGGTTGAAATTAAATATCTTGTGCTATACTTACAGCTGTATACTTGATGGTGACTCGTTATTGTTTTGAAATGTTATTGATTTTCTACTTTCGCCGATCACAGAGATAAATTCTGTAATAATAAAATCATAAAATGTATAAGTCGCAGCCTAAAAGTAATATTTATACAATATGAAAATGTTATTTAAATTTAAAAATAATATAAATGCAACTATATATATATATATATATATAATATATAATTAAATATTAAGTATAAGTAATTTCTGTAAGGCATGAACCAATAACGCCTAACACAAAATTTGTGTTTAAGGTCAGTATACCAATTACTTGTATAACACATATAGATACTAAAATACTTGAAAATTAAAACTTATTTATTGATCAATTGATTACTGGTTAAAGTGACTGAGTATAATACATTTTATAACAGTATCGGGAATTTTATGAAACGAATTATAATGTAATGTAACAGGTATTTAATTTTGAATAACTGACGATCAAAAGATAACCTGTAAAATGCGAAAAAAATTATTTATTTATTTATATTATATTATGTAAATATACTCACAAAAAAATTGCAGTTTAGTGTTTTCAATTATTATAAATAAATAATAACTAATACATTTTCCTTAGGTATTGTAAAATGTGTTGAGCGCAATTGGTCTATCGATCGTAAAATGTTTAAAGCCCAATTATTGGTAAATAAAAAAATAATTTTAGGTGCAATTGTTAACTGCCTTTCAGCAAAACTTTTGTTTCAAGAGTAATTAAAATGTTTAAATTGTAAACAGATACGAATTTAAGGTGCTAAAGTAGTGCCAGACTCTAAATTTCAAAGAACTAAAAAAATGTTAAGATATCATAAAATAATAAAAATAGTATTAAACGTTTATACCTATCATGATTTAACGATTTAACCTATTTTGGAGGAATCGAAACCGTTTCAAATTTTAACGGTTACAGTTTCCGTTTTTGAGAACGATTTTGGTTTTTGAATTGGTTTTTTGAGTTTTTTCAAATTTTCATTATATTTTCCTGTATCTAATAGCTGAACAACCAATTTTTATTATCTATTAACTATTAAGGGCTCCGGGTTTAAAACCGAATTCGATTCCTGCTATTTTGTCATTATTATTTTTTTATAATTGATAAATTATCACGTCATTTTACTCGTATTTTTACACTTTACATGGACTTGTATAATTTTATTTTCAATTTTTTTTTCTCATTAAACGCGTTTTTTTAATCTTGCATTCTGACCAGTCTCTGATACTCTCTCTATGCATCTTAATCCTCGTGGCCACCAATATTCATTCTAGTCACCAACAGATATTTTTCCAAACAAAGTTGCTTATCGCATTGCAATCTAAAAAATATTAATAATAGACTTCAAAATTTTACTCATTACTTAAGTATAGTACTATTGTATCATTTCTCATACAAAATTATATTTTAAAAATAATTTTAACTATTAACTTTAAATGTTTATTGTACCTTAAACAGACTGAATCTGTTCACTCTGTTCTGTGGTAATTTGGTTACACGTATTTTAATTAACATGCATTCGAAATAAGTTGAAAATCAACACAAAAATTATTTTAACATGTTTTATTATCATTAAATTGTTACAATATTATGATAATTATTTTAATATTATCAATAATACATATTAATTTATTATTTTTATTTATATATTTTATTATTTTTATATGTAATGCATGAACATAATTTTGATTTTCTGAAATACCTTGTTCCGTGGAGGACCGTGGATAATCGATTATTTACTATATAATGTAAATTATCCCTAGATGATATACCCATTAAGATTGGTCTACTCATTTCCTTCGTTCGAAATCATTTTTACGTATAGACCATAGATAAATATCTTTAAATTTAAATTAAACTTATTCATTACAAATACCTACTCAGTGACAAGATATCTACATTCAAAGCCTATTATTATACAGCAGAAACAAGTTTGCCAATATTATTTTACGATAACTAGTTATAAACAAATAATGTGATTTACCTATAAAATTTTATGTAAATTAATGATTGGGGATGAAGGAAATTTGTATGGCCCCAAGTCGCTAAAATCCTTAATTCGTCTTTACATATAGTAACGAATATACATTCAACATAATGACGACCATATAGATTTAATCAATTCCACCTTCTTTTATTTGGGAGAAATATACACCGATTCCATCAATTTGAAGTTATGAGTTAAGTAACTCAGAATTTTTAAAAAAACATTTCCAACTTATTAAACTAGGAAAGTATAGGGAAATATAAGCTTTCTGAAGTAAAATTACAAATTATGATTTCATTGGTCATTTTTAAATTGACATTGAGAAAATATCCAAGACACTTAATTGTATTATATTATAATAATATAATATTATTCACAGCTTTACCTATTTATATATATATATAATATACTATATTACTATATTTATTTCTAAATAAAATTTCTTAGGCTTCTTGACTTTTGACTATTAAATTCGACTCTATGAGCAAGTATATACCTAATTGTATTAAATTAACTATAATGTAAGTACTTATTTTGTAAATACTTAGATTTTCATTAAACACATGCTTTTAACTATTTTTTTTTATTTTTAACAAGAAAATAACCATGGTATGGTTTTAAGGGGCTTGGAAGTATAGTGGAAGTATAGTATCTCTGTTTATCACAATAAGCTTTATACATAAATTCAGGCTTACTATTCCCGAGATATACAGATAATTTAGACTAAAGCGAAGTAATTTAAAGTTCTCGATATTCATTTCATTTTTCCAGTGTAGTCAGAGTAATATCCATTTGTACCTTAGAAAATTTCTACAGGAGATAAAGGATAACATTAGAAAATTTTTTCTTGGCCGCTTTGTTTATGTATCAACAAAGACTCTGGGAGCCAGAAGGACTCTGACTTAGCCAGTATGTTATTTTCAAGCTTACATACTTGATATATTATTACGTAATTTAAAAATACTCGTACGGAAAAATTATAACTTCATTTATATTGATTTCGAAGCAAAAACATTAATACCTATCAAAGTTTAAAATAAATAATACTTCTGAGACAGCTAAATATCTGTTTTTCGAGACAATTGTTATTTTTCTATAACCAAATAACCAATAATGTATACAACAGTGTAAACTATTTTTTACCAAAAACAAATCACATGAGTAGTGTAAATAGTTTAATAACAATTAACAATTATGATGTAGTTTTATAAAGTATTACTAAATATTATTCTTATATAAGTGAATACTAACGTACCACACAACGGCGTGAATAGCTTTATGGTATAAAAAACTTAAAAGTAATTTAAATAATTTTAAACTTTTTGTGTATAGTAAATAATACGTAATTCCAAAAGTTTCAAGTTCAAATTTCGTCAAAATTCTAATTTTAAATATGTACCTATAAAAAAAATATTGTGACAATATATTTTAAATATTTTTTAATTGGTAAATAAACAACTTATGAAAAATCACGTATTACATTTTAAAGCTTTTACTCAACGAAAAATTTTTATCAACAATAATTCAAAAAATACTTCGATAATTGGAATTGTAAATAAATAAAAATATCATATAAATATTTGGTAAAAAGTATTTACAGTTATTCATTTTTGACAAAATTCTAAAAAATCCAGTTTTTCTTTAAATTGTTATTTGTTTTTCCCTAATATTTTGATATATAATAGAAATATTAAATTTTGACCTCTTAAAAGAACAAATTAAATCTAATTTTCTATCATAATTCACCCTCAAAGTTGATGACACACAAAAAAAAACCCATCTCATAGTACAATTAATTTGTTCATTACTCTGCTCAGAGTCTTAAACTAAAAAAGGTGAAATTTTAAAATATTTTTAAATAGCTCAAAAAGAATAGAAATATTTTGAAAATTGTACTATGTCTAGAAATTACTAATTTAAATATTTGCTAAACCTTACAAATATCTATGATTATTCGTTTTTAAATTAGAATAATAGGGGAAAATATACGTATCAATCGACTGGTACGCTAGAAATAGCAAAAACATTTTTAAATTCCTAAATCACGTGTATGAACTATAAAGAGCTAATATACAATAGTATAACTATATATAATACAAAAGCCAGTAAATTACTGTTAACCATCCACCTTAGGTGGTTGGAAATGTTGGAATGGAAGTATTTTAAATAACGATTTAAACTTAATTCCTAACAAAAATCGCGTCAGACTTCGTTCCATGGCATTCGGAGGATAACCATATTTTCTCATACAAGTAAAATATAAACTATACTTAATTGGCTATCAAAAATCAATTGTCTTATAATTATTACTTTCTAAATACTTTGATTATAAACCACGATTTAAAATGATAAAAAAATATGCACAAATGGAAATTTTACAAATATTTTAAATTAATTTTGATTTGTTACAAATTACAAGTTGGAGTATAATAGTATAGAGTATGTGAGATAAACCAAAATATAGGGGGTACTAGCTCCTGTTTCCCCCTGGTCACGGTGTAGCACTAACACAGGAGGTCATCATGGAAATCAATGGCGGCGTTTAAATTAAAATTGCGTTAAAGTAATCGTATTGATAATTATTATAATTTATTATACTTATACATATATACGCTCTTTACACAACAATATATTTTAACAAGGGTCGGCAATAGGTGGCCCGTGGGCCAAATCCGAACGTGGAGGGGAAATATCTGAATCGCCAAAAATAATATTTTTTTAATGCTGGTTTTCCGCACATAATAGATATTTGATCAATATTTTTAGTATGCATTTTTTGAAGATTACAAAGAAGTTTATCGCCGTTTAAACTGTTGTCTACAATAATAGTCATTATAAAGCAACAATAATTATCAACTAATTTTTTAAGTTTTTCTGTCCCTCTTAAATTTTTTTTCAAATTTTCTGGACCACCCCCCCAAAGAATTTAATTACCGACCCCTGCACTACACTATATAGATTATCAATATCAATCTACCTTGTTGAAAATGGTGAGTTGACTGCAGGTCGTCGTCGTGTACGGGACAGTTGTGCCTGGACTTGGTGAACTGGACGACTGCCCCGGGCTCAGCCGGCAGCGGATTATTGCCAAGCGGATCGACGCTGCTGCAGGGACCGTTCACTTGGTACGAGTCGGACCGCCATGGAAATGCCGCCACCGCTGGAATCTGCTGATTTCGCGAATGCGCGGCCAACGACGATGACGGCGAGTCGACGACGACACTTCCGTGTCTCCGGATGTACATGCTGGCCATTTTACCGTATCGTACACAAATATATTATTAAGACAACTGTAGCAATCTCGCGGCGGGTGAGACGGCGAGAATACGCGGCGATTTCGCAGACTTATACAACCATCGGAATCGAGAAGACGGTATTAAAAGTTAGGTAACGACTGGCGAGTATTTTGAAGACGGTTTTTTTAGTAGTTCGGTGCAGATTCGGCAATAATGACGGCGATTCGACCCTATTGGATCCAGCTGTCACACGGTTCGTGAAATATTACCATAATCAGTGTACCTACGAGTAAATACTTATATGGATATAATATAGGTACAGACAGAAAACATGCAGACTTATACAACCATCGGGATCGAGAAGACGGTATTAAAAGTTAGGTAACGACTGGCGAGTATTTTGGAGACGGTTTTTTTAGTAGTTCGGTGCAGATTCGACAACAATGACGGCGATTCGACCCTATTGGATCCAGCTGTCACACGGTTCGTGAAATATTACCATAATCAGTGTACCTACGAGTAAATACCTATATGGATATAATATAGGTACAGACCGAAAACATGCCGAGTTTTTATACATAATATATTTATTATTATGTAACGGAGCTGACGTAGTACTTTATTCTATAAGAATATAAGAATTGTAATTATTATAAGTACTATATTTACCGTCGGTCGTAGTGACTAATGTGCTTATTCACAGCGTGATCCATTCCACTGACTGCGATCTTAAGTAATCATTTATAAGTTTTAACATTACCTATATTATGTCTTTTCAAAAAATATATATATAATATTTTTCTATTTCTCATTAGACTTTTAAGTTCCTTAATGACAACTTATTATTTTAATTTTTTTAAAAGAATCAAAATAATTTTCTAAAAGTATTGAGATATAAAATAAATATAACGCTGATCAAGTATAATTAATTGGAGTGTTAGACCATAACTATTTCCATTTTATTTCACTCGTAGGTACATACATTTTAAATACCTATTATTAAAAAAAAACTATTTATTCAATGTTTAATATTATACAAAATCGTTTTTTTAAATTATTCTGCTTATGATTTAAAAATAAAAATGTAGGTTGGCATCAAAAATTTAAAAAGGAAAACACACAAAATGGCTTAGTAAATTAGTTTAGCCACATAAATAGATTAACCTGTATGCATACGCGTGACGGCCGAATGCATTAACACGCTTAAAAATATTTGACAGTAAAATATATAATATGTCTTAATTTCGATTTGTTTGAGTACAATGCCTACCGAAATCAGTTAATGTTGAATGACGATGTATATATTTATGTATATTGTATATAGTATTTTTTTTTTTTTTCATAAAAACATATTGCATCTTTAAAACTATTATACTTCATATTATACATTAATAACTATTACAACTACCTAAATTGTCTATTTTTAAAACTATACCTTTTATAACCGCCTAATTGTAATCTTGGTCAAAATTAAAACTAAAATTCGTAATAATATGAATATTCGGCCACGCGATTGTCGACAGACATGACAGACATGACAACGTACTAAATAACCACAATCCATCCAAAACGTACAAATATAGAACAAAATTAATGTATAAAAAAACCTTCATCAAAGCTTCTGGAAATACTTTCTAACAATAACCAATTTATTTGATACGTTTAAAAAATATTAACAATATACCTAATTATTTTTTTCCATCTAGATTTATTGTATTAACTGTTAGAATATGTAAAAATGTAAATTTATCGTAACTAATCGACAATGCAGTCGAAGTTTTTAAGATCGATAACGAAACCACACTTAGATAAAAAATTTAACGATGCCAAAGGAATATTTTCATATAAAAAATATTCCATAAAATACAACATAGGCATAAATATTTATAATTAAGCAATTAATGTATTATTTTTTCAGTGTCAAACTCATCCTAAATATGCCGATCACATGATCAAATAATAAAACAAAATAAAAATTTAAATAACTCAACTTATTTTTAAGCTTAAGTTTTTCTAAGTTAATTTTACTAATCCTAAATACATATGCCATCCGTCATAAAGTAAATATAACCTACCGACTACCATGCTAATACCTCAAGTCTTTAGAGCTCACTTTCCCGGCAAATTTGAGCACGGGTGCCCATTTTCATTAGGAATTATCATAGATCATTTGAGCTTGCTTTGTATTGTTATTTGAAAATGGATTTTTAGTGATTGGTGTAAAATAAATATTGCTATAATTGTAAAATAAAAAATAATGATAATAAATTATTTTGTTCACTTATATCTGTGTATAATATAAACCAATATTTTTATTTCTGAATAAAACAATCAAACGTAGGTAATATTTATTTAACGTGTTTAAACGGACACCATACCCACATATGTTGTCTTCGTCTAATAAACATACAACACAAGACATGTATGTTCAGTACTTTAAATGTTATGTAATAATGTTTAGTTAGTAAGTTATGAGATTTTTAGAATTTTAATATTTTACATACTAATAAATTGCTAAAAAAAAAAATTAAAATATCGTAAAACAACTCATGAGAAAATATAGATTAATAATAATGTTCTTACCTTTAAGTTTGATAATAGGTCAATTCATTCTATTTTTAATGGTTATAATAAAAAATGAGAACTGCTCAACACGAATTTGATATTTTGCGTACTCCCATATATTTCACAAACGGAGATAATACAATTTTAATTAATCCAAAATTGTATCAATTAAACACTTTTTCCTGTTGTTACTATACATTACTTTTTGCACTTCTATCGCGAACTTTATTAATACCTAAAATGAAGAAAAAACCTGTGGCGACTGTGTTTAAACTACCAACAACTTTGATATGTTTAAATTAAACAAATTATACTCATAATATGTAAACATTGTTACAATATGAATATTAAGATAAACGATAAGCATATTTAAAATACAAAATTATAAACTTAAATTCATCAAAATATTTTATAATCGTGTTCATTTGAACTGTGGGACTTACCCAGTATCTACCCAAATAAAACCACTATAGCGCTTTAAATGGTAATTGTAATTGCACTCACACGTCCTAATAGATATGATCTGAACACGCTCAAATGTTCCACTCCCCTAAATACTGATAAGCACCAGTGCTCAGAACATCACCCTAATTGTTCTAATGATAAATTTATAAAAAAAAAAATGTGAACATGACCCTCGACTACAGTAGATACGTTACAAATTATAATGCTGTAATAAGTACACATATAATTAATAATATTATTAAAAGGCACAATAATTAATTAGTACTATTAGTAAGTTAATTATATTTCCATCTATTTTTTCGAGTTGGTTGATATAACAATTTTAAATTTAATTAATTATAATGACTTAAATGCTTAAAACAACTATTACACAATTATTAGCTTATTTTTATTGTAAATGATACTACATAAATACGTAGTATACTCATAAAATACATTTTAAATACAATAAATGTTTAACCATTTAATAAATTTATAATAAATGGAGAAAAAAGCATTTATATTAGATATACCATGTAGGTACGTCCTGCAGGAACTACATGAAATAGAATTTAAACTTGGTATGACATTTTCAGTACATTATGCAAAACATAAATTTATATCTAAAAAGTAATAGGTTTCTCATTTCACACATTAATAAATAAAAACCCAAGTATTACCTCACTATAGGTACTTAAATAAACTATCGAAATAAATGTTTATTATTATTATTTTCTACTCGCAACTGAAAATTGTATTTCAATTTATACGCATAATAACATAATATATAAATCAATATTAATTATAATTAACATCTTAAAAAATTGTCATTGGTAACTATGAATAAAAAAAAAAACAATATTATATGTCTAATTATTAATCATAATAAAACAATATGTAGACTACAATCTGCAAGGCGTACTGGAGCTTAGAGTGCATCAAAATATTACTAGAAAATATAATAATAAGTACTTAAAATTTTTTCTAAGAAATTAGAAAACTTTTTTTATATAATAATTACTTTAAAATTAAAAATAATAGTAAAATAATTTCAATGGTCAATGAAAACGAGCGCCTTGACAGACACTTATGTCTACAATACGTCTATTATGTAGGTATATAATGAT
The DNA here is from genome assembly GCF_003676215.2 of Rhopalosiphum maidis. NCBI lineage: Eukaryota > Metazoa > Arthropoda > Insecta > Hemiptera > Aphididae > Rhopalosiphum > Rhopalosiphum maidis. Next base: position 13,362,052 of record NC_040879.1, read on the forward strand.
TTCAATCGTGTTTTTAATAAACTGAAACTTCAAACTATTGCTAATATCGAATATTCATCCCACTCTCAACATATTTCATTCACTTTGAACAGAATTAAGTTGTGTGGAATTACCGTTTTCCATAAATCGTTTAAGTCGATATTTAAAATAGGATAATGTGATTAATTTTTACGGTTTTTTTTTTTTTTGAGTTAGACTAAACTGTATAAAGCTTAACCTGCTTAACTTGATAGTCAAGAGATAGTTAAAAGTGTTTTAAATGCATTAGAATAGTACTTTATTGGTACTGACTACTATAACTCTGATTAAACATTACAATTTATAATAAATAATAATAATAATAATACTTCAGTATTTAAGTTTCAAATATCTTACATAACATGGTCTCAAGTAACAGAAGATGCGTCAAGAAATAAAATTCAGATTACATCAAGCACAATGTGCATTTCAAAAATAGAAGGGCCTACTTACTTCCAGGAACATGGATTTAAAAATAAGAAAAAATCTACTGAAAGCTTATGTCTGGAGCGTAGCACTTTACGACAGTAAAATATAGATATTAAAAGTTTGAAAAAAAGAAATTACTAGCATTCGAAGCTTGGTGCTACAGGAGAATTTTTAAAATAAGTTAGGTAGATCGTAAAAAAGTAATAATAAAGAAATTTTTCGTAGAGAAAGAAAAAGAATATGTTTTTTTAAAAAAGACTGGGAGATTAGAAGAACAAAACTAATTGGAAATTCGCTACGACATTATAATTTACTAAAAAGAATAATATAGGGATCCATATTCCATGGAATTGAAGAATAGTATAGGAAGATCGCTACTAAAATATATAAGACAATTAGTGAAGGATATATTAATGTGGGAAACATACTATAACTTAAAGAGAAAAGCCGAAAAGTCACCAAAAATTGAAAAATGCTTCCAACCAGCCCCTGGGCTATTAACAAGAGAGATGTTCTCTAATTTTTTACAACAATAGCAATACATCATAAACATGTAGTAATATTAGGTATCCACTTTTTATAAAATTAACAAATTAGATATTTTAACAAATACAAATCCAAATTTTTCATCTAATTTTCTATTGATCAAATATTGTGTTGTAAAAATGGTAATTATATAATATTACATTATATATATTGAATATGTATATTATGCATATTTATGTAAATTTTCTATAAAAACTTTCAAACCCTACTTTAAGTATTAAAACAAATATGTAAAAATTAAAAATAAAGATTTTATCAAATTAATTTTAAATATTATTTAAAATGTATGAATTAAGAATTTTTAAATGTGTTGTCTTCGTTTAAACTTTTTTTGGTTTTTAATGCATACTACACAGTTATATTCTTACACCATTATCACAACTTAAATTATATTATAATAAAATAAATATTTATTTTTATTTACGTATATTTATTTACCATTTTATCAATGAAATATTCGAGAATATATTTGTTTATTGTTTATTTTTAAGTTCCAATAATCCCCTATCATGGGATGCATTACTGAAAAATATTAAAAATTATAAACCAATCCATAATAGTTTCTATATCATTTTATTATGTTTTAATTATACATTTATATGTATTCATTTGAAATTTATTACAGCTACTAAAAAATTGTATTTTATACGCACTCACCTAAATGTACGTGGTCAAATTTATAAACGAAAAAAAAACATTTAATTTATTGATGTCCAACATGATATAATAAAATTATGATTCTTTAAACTTTTAGTTATGATAGAAGTATTAAAAATAACATGTTCAAAGTTAAGTATTAAGCTAGTTTGTTCGTGAAACTATAAAAACTGATTGAAAAATAAATATACAAAAGTGAAGATTTACAAAATTCTTGAACAATATGTATGACGTACATATATTATTCAAAAATGAAGTAGTAATAAATAATATATTATTATACTACTTTTAGATATGTATCTCAATATTATCATAAAACGGGCGCAATGTTCTATTAATACATATTTTACTTGTATTATCCATTGCACCAATCATAATATGTCAATACTATAATGTAAGTATTATACTAAATATTCTAAAAATATAAAAAATGGAAAAAAGAAAAGAAAATTATTTTTACATAATTTTTAGTATTATTATAATTATTATTGTAGTAACGATGGCAATCGTTATATTCACAAGTAACTCCTTAGAAATAATATATAGTAGGTACTATAGTATTTTGTTTGTGCATATTCTTGCACATATATATATATAGTTGCTTCTATTTACTGTTGTAATTAGTATTTAATAGTAGGAACAAAAACTTTATTATATTTCTAATTAAATACAAGATATTATTTCTTATATTTTTTCACTACGGATAAGTTATTTTGAACACAATTTTATGATTTAAATTAAGTAAAAGAGATAACTTTATAACTTTTACGAAAATGTATGCTTTTTATCAAAAACGCGTTTTCGGATTCTGTATAGTGTATACTATAAAAATGTAATACAGCAAGTCAATAATATTGTACTTGTATGAAGTAACTTTTTTACAAAAAAAGAGGTGAAGAAAATGAGAAATCAACTACTTTATATTGGTATTAACTATTAAAATTATAAAATTTAAGTGCATTACGATAATATTGTAATATAAGCTAGTACTTACCAAAAACAGTAGAGACAACTTCACTGTCGTGTAGATAGGTAAGTGAATTATTCAAAATTACGTAAATGTTCAATAAAAAAATAATATTTATATCTTATATTGCATAATCATTAATTTTAGGTGCCTATATAAGTACCTATAATCTGTATAATAAAACACATTTCGAAAAATAGGTATATACCTACCTATAATATAATACCTATAGTTTTAACACCTATGATATAAATATAATATAATGTAGGTAAAAATTTTAACTTTTCCATCATAAATGTGTTTAATACAAATATTAAACAACTACTGTTCCAAAAATTGATTCTATTCAAAGTTTTGGTCATAGTTCAAGGGCTACAACCTGCGTACGATGCTCATTCATAAAATGTATATAGGCATGTTATACCTATAGGTGCGTAATGTGTGTAGTTCCTTCCTATTTACAACGATTTGTTACAGACCTTTTCATTGAAAATTAACACTGTACAACATATTATACAACGATTTTTTTATTGTAAAAATCAGAACCACATTCTTGATTTATAGTAAAAAGTAAATATGAATACCTACATACATTTATTAAAATAGTGAATAGGTACAATGCAATAAATTAGAAATATAAAATTTTAAGGTTAAAAAGTATTTTTTGAATTTGTATTTAAACAGTTCCTTATTGTTTCGTAAAATTTTGTTTGAGCGGCAATACAACGAACTCATTAATTTTACTAAATTATAATTTTTAATATGTATATATGTATCTACAACAACCAGATATATTAAATTTTAAATCACACCGTCATCTTAAGCACATAAATAAACTTAGGATTCTGAAATACTATTTTAAGTTATTAAAATCATTGTGTAGATCAAACTACTTTTACACGTATAACATAGGCGGTTGTTCAGTCGTCGACTCTATGACGTCTCTATAATCATTTTTTTAACTTCGGATTTTTATCAAAACGTTTTCCATTATGTTGACTACAATAATACACCAATAAACTTAAAATTAAAAAAAAAATTATTGTTATGAATTATGATTATAGTAGCAGGTACAAAATTACAAAGATATTAGTACTTGGGAGATGGTAAACTGCGACAAAATGAATAATATACATTATACAAACTGTGACAATTTATTTCATATATATATATATATATATATGTGTGTGTATAGATAATATGCACATAATAACCGATACGATAATATACGTTAATTATTTAATTATATATATGAATATATGATATAGCTATAGATTATGTACTAAAAATGATTTTTCTTGTAGAGTAATAGATATTCTCGTTGTTTAAGACCAATTTGACTCTGCATGTTTTTTTTGAGCAAATCCATGTTGAATAACCACTTATTTTGGAATTGTATTTAAATTTAAATTTTAAATTGTTTACACCAATAATTGTTTGCCGTTTTGGCTAAACATTTTTGTAAGTTCCATTTTAAATACAATATTACACGACACAGCACGTACTAACTTAACATGTGATAATTTTGTACTCATGAAGGAACCAATATTTAGTATATTGCGCTTAAGCTTAAAAATAAATTTAGATTTTCCTTACAAATTTGTCGTAATATATTAATTGAATTACAAATGTACATAATAGTACTTAGGTATGTATGAATATATGATGCATTTATATACCTATATATGTTATTATTGTATCTATCTATATATATATATATATATATATATATAGGTATATAAAGTAAATTGTAGCAGTTTGTATAATGTATCTTATCGGTTTTGTCGCAAATTGTATAATGTTAATTTTTTATTTGTCGCAGATTACATATCGACTTTTAGAAAAGCAGGAAAAGGTGTAATTTTGTCGCAACTTACATACAGCCAGTACTGGTCAGTACTTGGGTCAAACGATAACGATTTATTACTTGAACTATAGGTCTTTGCAAATAATATAATTGTGTTCTAATCAATGCCTCTCAGTCGTAAAAACCTGTAGGACGAAGACCTGAAAACCTCAAACCACCCAACTTAGATTAAATGAAAAATAATAATTTTAACGTTAAAATTCATAAAAAAAATAGTCCTACTATTTTATGACATTTTAAATATAGGTTACTTTTGAAAATCAAAAGTTCATAGTGATTTTACTATTAAATATAAGGGTTAAAAAAATTATAATATTATATAGTTTTAAAAAAGCATGAAACTAAAAATTTTGAAAAAAAATCAACACGTTTTAAAATAATGAGTTTTTAATGATAAAAGAACCACACTGTATTTTATTTTACCCACCCTTCTACAAAACTATAGTCTATAGTCTGTGTGATAAATATCTATTTTTCATATTCATAATAAACCGTGTGTCCCAGAAAACAGTGTACTCTGTTATCGCTCATTACTTTTTAAATATTTTTCAATTCTGTTTGCAGAACGTTAAGCTAGACAAATGAATTATAAATTCCTATGATTTACAATTTTTTAACTTATGTATTTAGCGCATGCACAACACAACTTCATTTTTTTTTTAAATGACAACCTCTATTTTTAATATAATTTTCGAAATGATCAATTTTTTTCAAGAAATTTTGATCTATCAACATGTATTCTAAACCCAAGATTGAAAAGTTAGAGTTATGAAAATACATGTTTCTTTTAAGCCAAGGACTTTCGTTTGTACTATGTTGTTATATATGTAAATATAATGGTAGTACTGACTACCGATTATTACAAATCAAAGGTTATTGAGCAATAATAACCGTTGTATAATGTATATAAGATACTTAACTACCTATGTATATTTCACTAGATATATTATAATATGACCAATGACCATACAATGTTAAAGTAAGTTTTCTATAATTATTTTATCAACCTATTAATTTACAACGCATAGGAAATTAACACAATACCTATATAGCTTCTTTCCCACAGTCATACGGAACTGTATGGGAAAATAAATTTCTTTTTTCACAACAGAACGGTAGCTATTTGAAGTGTATTGTAGCTAATCGTTTGTTAAGTCATCGAAGCGTATTTTGATTTTAGACGACTACGAAAGTGGTTTAACTTAATACCTACCGTGTATAAAAATACTGCAGGTGAGTATTTATCAACTATATATTATTTCAATTTTCAATGAACGTTTCAGACTATATATTATACATTTTTTGTAATATTACTTGTTGGATTTTCAGGTACCAATTCAAATTTTTGCATCCACGGTAAATTTACGAAAAATCATATCAAGTAGGTACTGCAGTCTACGAGATTGTGAGTATGACCATTTTAACGTCATAATCTATATGAATATAAGAGGAATAATATAATACCTGTTCAAAATTTTGTTTAGTGAATTGTGCATGATAGTACATTTTTTAATTATTTTTTTTGTTTTATAGAAATTGACCAATTATTGTCGACGTTATGATGAATAATTCGATGAAGTCAAATAACAAGAAACATAAGTTATCGAGTAGTGAGTACATTTTATTATGTTAAGTGTGACATATTGATTTCATTGACTAAAATAAATTTATACTAAAATCTAAATAGATACCCTACAATTTTTATTTACCTATTTATTTATTTTTTTAAATAATATATAAAAATATTATATTGGCATAATTTATCAATAGTTTATGCCCGTGATTTAAGAGCCCATAATATATAGGTACCTACCTGTAACCGAACTATTATAGATGTAAGATTCAAGTCATTAATTATTATTTTTGGAGGGCTAAATTATAGGAATTTAGGGAAATGTTTGGAATCATCAAATTACAACATAAAAATTAATTATTATTAAACTACCAAAAGCATCGAAGTGCCTATATATGCAAAATAAAAAATCCAATTGAAAATTATTATTACCTACAATGGATTCACCGGAATAAATTGTATCACTTGCGATATTCGTGTTATGCGAACACTCGGAGGAGAAATCTAACCACAAGTCCAGAATCCTGGTGGCGCCATTGCCCAGATTTAAAATCCAGCATACGTCTACGCCATTGTAACTGCCGTATACCTGGATAATGAAGTGCAAACTCTTGTACTCTAGTCTCGAGACTCGGGTCCCACTCTAATGACGAAATAACTCAGATCACTACTAAAATTATGTTATATTAGTTATATTATTATATTCCGTATTCGTCATAGACGATAGACATATTAATAATAATATTATAGCCTACAGCCGGCTATAGGTATGTGATATGACGTATTAATTATAATATACAGTCATCAATGTTATCACACAGCTGGTGTTTTCTTATCAAAAATGTGACATAATTTTTCGATAAATAAATAGTTACTTCTTAAATTTATTACGATAATAATTTGGATTTTTAAAACTTTTCTGGCGTCTTCGGTGAATGCGATGTCATGACATAGTTATACGATACTATAACATTACCGGCGATACAAACGCTTGTGTGCGGACGACTGGACACTGTACGAAGTGATTGAACGACGCGTTGATCATTCACCAATAATATACCTATTAAATTAATCTTTTTCCGCGTAATCTTAAAATTTTCGTGTAATTAATTTTTATTTGCATAAATAGTCTAGTATTTTAGTCAGCTTTGTCTGTTGTCTGCCATTCAGACATCCAAATCACTCTGGTCATCTTACAGTTTGTAAACGTTTCGCCGAGAACTCAATATTATATTGTTAGTACTTAGTAATTATCATGTAGAAAACGCCACATTACAGTAGTCCTCTTTTCTTTTCAAGTATGGACTCGATTGTCTCTAACAGTAGCGGGTACGATCAATCCGTTGACTGGGTACCATTGTCTTTGACATTTGTTGAATATCCAAAGGGTGAGTGAATTAAATAGTAATTGTACACTGCATAAACTGTACTTACTGATCATAATATATGTTCACACTGATCCTGGTAAATTTTTCGTATCTCTAATTAGTGTTACAGAGATAAAACTCAATACTTCTGTCACTAAGTTATTTAATTTATTTAAGTCCTTTAGAAATGTTTATACTGCGAGTCATTGTAATAGAGAAGCCAAGTCACAAAAGTATAATTAAAACTACACAGTCAACTTGAATTTATTTAAATTTGAACATCTTACATTAGGGTAATGGTTTTAAAACCAAATATAAACATTAAATTTTATTAATTAATAAATAACCAATATCATTGGGAAATTAGCAAGTATAATACTAATTTAAAAGTACTGTTTCTTACATAATAAAACTGTTATTATAAAAATAAATTAAAGGTTGTTTACAAAAACTGCTTGAGTACTTTTTACAAAATATTTTCAACATAATGAAAAAATTAAATAAATTAAAATATAATTATTTAATAATTGATTTAATATATATAAAGCCTAAACCTATATAGTAGATTTTTTTTTCATGTTCAGCACAAAATAAACTTAAAATACACTGAAATTAAATTACTTTTGACTCATTTACAATTAAAATTGCAATACATTTATAGATAAAATAAACTACTTGAAGAAAGTATATTAAGTATAAACTTAGCAACAATATAAGTAAAAAAATAAATCAAAACAGAACTATACCTATTATTTTGAAATGTATAACAATCATTTGTTAGCTTGCAAGATTTTTGTGATTTCCTTATGTTTCAAAAATATTAATTTGTATAATCTATAACTATTTGTATTTTTTTTTTTTTTTATTTACCTACTTTTATCCTTATTTATTTACAAATTCATTTTATGTGAATAGTACCTACCTACCTAACAATTTTCTTTTTATATTTAAGGGGATGTATTTGGAAAATTATTGGCACTTTTTAGTTTGACACCATTTGTAATTCTGTCTGGCTTTATTTCATTAATTTTATTTCGTCGAGATTTACACACAGTAAGTAAACATTTAAATTAAAACTATTATTGCTAATATTTTGTTTATAGAAAATTTTTATTTTTAGATAACTTTTTTCATTGGTGTGTTACTCAATGAGATATGCAATACAATTCTGAAACATATATTACGTGAACCTAGACCCTTAGCTAGAAATACAAATTTATTGTACTCAGAATATGGCATGCCTTCATCTCATTCTCAGTTTATGTGGTTTTTTGCATCATACATGTTTTACTTCACATTTATAAGGTATATTAATAATAAATATTAATAGTAACAACTATTAATAATGTACATATTATAAATGTTAACTGTATAGGTTACAGTATGCTAACAACAAGGCATTTAAAGAGTTTTTCTGGAAAGTTGCTGGAGCTGTATCATGTATTGCTATTGCCTGTATAGTTTCTTATAGCAGGTATTTAGACGACTATTATATTATATCTTTACAATTATATTTTTTTTAGTTCATGAGAAAGAAGAAGCTTTTATTAAATTGATAGCTGCATGACTTATTAGTTATTTGATAATATTATCATTAAAACAACAATGGTTGTTGTAACGTTTTTTAATAATTATTATTTATATCATTACTCGTACTTTATATTTTATTAAATATCATGACCAAAAAGAACATTTTCTACCAATTACCTCTGAAGCTGAATATTAGAACTCAGACCACGGTCTTGTATGTTTACTGACCTCTTAATAGTAAAACAAATAAACTTAGGAATATAAAACAATTTTTTTAACAATGAATTCCTTTTTTTTTTGTATTGATAAAAAAGCTTATATTTCCCTTGTCCCTTAATTATAACTCCATTCTAACATATTGTTATTTTATGTTTTATATTATAATTTTTTCATTTACTTAATGATCTTTCAAAAATGTTAATAACCAGAGTTTGGACCTTGTAACACTAAATTACACTAAATATGCACTTATATGACCCAATAAACTGAAAAATTAAAAAAAAAAAAACACTTAAAGAATAATTAACAAAAAGAATATCAGGTATGAAAAAAAAAATGTTAATATTATTATTATTAATTTATACCTATAAATTAAGTTTCTTAAAAATTGTTATGAACATTCTGAAAAAAAATATGCATATATAATAACTATAATATAGGTAAATATTTACTAAAATTTTATTGTAATTAATAAAATTTTTATCTTTATGATCGCATTGAACTATTAGATGTTTTCAAACATCTTCAAACATAAAAGCTCATTATCAGGATAATCCCACTTGGATAACTACATTGTTTTTGATCGTATCAAATTTCTTTTTTTGAGTATTTATAAATCACATTAATGTGTAACAGTTTTGTGATAATTAACTACTCAATAGTATTAGTGCTCAAAACAAATTTTTGTAATTAATCATACAACATTTTAAATAATTATATTATCCACAAATTGTTACAAGTTGTTGAATATGCGTCAATATAGTAAAATAATTAAAAACAAGCAAAATAAAATTTTATATGTGAATAAATTCTTCATACTATAAAATAAATTGTATTTATATATCACTGCTATGTTTTACTAGTTTTTACTATATTTATGATGGATATTAAAATGCTAAGTACTAATCTGGCTAATCCATATTATTAACAATTATAAATTTTAAATGATAATACATTTTATGATTTGTGTTATGAAATATGTGTATTTAATATGATGTTTCTTGTTAAATAATATTTTAATATGTTTTTATTATCACCAATATAATAATGGTTTTACTTTTTTAGAATATTTCTACAATATCATACATGGAAGCAAGTAATATATGGAGCACTGTTTGGTATTATTATAGGTACTGTTTGGTTTACCATAATTAATGTGGTATTGACTCCTTATTTTCCAACAGTTATATCATGGTATGTTTAATAATACATTTTTCATATTATATGATTTTTTTTTTTAATTAAAAAATATAAAAATATGTTTATTTATTTAATGTTTTATACAAAATAACACTAGTGATTTTTTTTGTAAAAATTATAGACATATCCTCAATATGTTCATTCTGGAGTATGGATTCTACTACTGTGTCCAACATTAGTTTAATTTATTATAATTATTAATTTGCTTCAGCTTTGAGGCTTGAGTTCTATGAAGTGCTAAGATAATTTTTGTTTGTTTTGCTTTGAAATATTTCACCTATCTACATCTTTATCAGCACATATTATGATATTAAATAGTTTTAAATGATACATTTAAATTTAAATCATATTCTACCATTCAAAAATGTATTGAATGTCGTCTAATTGTTTTGTTGCTAAAGTTTAGTATTGAATAACACAAGCATTATACATACTAAAAGCTTTTTCATAGACATCTTGTAAAAAAGTTAAATTTAAAAGAAAAATGATTAGGTAAATAAATATGATAGGTAAATACTATTTATTACATTAGAGTAATGAAGCATTGTCAATAAATAGTGTAAATTAGTTAAGATATAATTTTTAAATAATATTATGATCATATAAGATTTATATTATTAACTATTAAGTAAAATATAAGTGCTTTTGTTTTATCCTTTAAAAAAAAAAAAAAAAACAAACCAAATAATAAAATGCATATAGTTAAAATCAAATACTTTAATTAATTAATGAAAAAAAGTTCATTATATTTAAAATTCATCAAGATATATTACTCTAATAGTTTTGTAGTAAATTATAAAAATAAATAAAAAATATGAATTAATAATAATGAAAATTACGATTTGTGATCCTATTAGGTAAGATTAGGTTGGATTGTATAACAATTTTCATATTTTTACTGGTCTATCCTACTATAATTAACTATATGCTAAGTAAGCATAAAAATTGTTTCATGAAATAGTAAAGTACAAATAAATTTAGATTATATTTCAACATTTTACCGTTTTTAGTGAATATTTCATAATTTTAAGGTTACCTTTAATCTTTTTATGATAAATTGCACTACTTTGTTACTTAATAAGTTAAAACTTTCCATCCGATTTTGAGTAAAGAAAAAACTGCCAATTCAGTAGAAGCTAAAAATATGAATTCAAAGTTTACCTATTCAGTTATTATTAATTTAGTTAGTGTATTATTATTTTGGAAATTATTATAAGGTATAGATTATAGAATAATAAATTAATTGATAATTAAACCTTAATGTAATTTGTTTTACATTAATTTATAGTAAAAACCATAGTTTGCTTTGAAAAAAATATATGGTCTTATGAGCATATTTAGTGTATAAACTCATATTTTCTAGAACATATACTATATTTTTTTAATACATTTAAATCCAAAACCTATTTATTTATATAAAAAAAAAAAAAAACAATTAAAAGTTAGAGGCAGTAATGGAAGAAAATTAAATAAGTAAATAATATAATATTTAAAATTTTCTGAATGGATTAAATGTTGTTTTTCAAATGTACTACCAAACTTGTGATATTTATGTCTTCTTTATTTTTAATAATTAAATGAAAATGAAAAATAAAAAATTCATATAAATACTTGATACAATAAAAATAAATTTTTTACTATATTCCTAAAAACCACTTAACTATCAAATAACTTTCAACATTTGAATATTGATAAGTTAACCATATTCTCTGTAAGTCAAACTATTAAAAATATTTGAAGTTTATAATAATAATAATAATATAGTGTTTATATTTATTCACAAATATTTCTAAATACTAATAATAATTACTTATAATTTAATATCATAATATTGCATAGTCTGTTTATGTATTCATGTATAAATAAAATTTTAAAAATTATTATTGAATTTTAATATAACCAATATTATAATATTTAAAACTAATTTGAACATATTTAAACCGTATTAACCATTTTTCTTGGTTTGTAATTCAATAAATTATGTATAAATGTACTATGCTACTTATATTAAATTATTTGTATCACACAAATAATAACCAATGATGCTCTTTTTATATCTTAAATTATTTTTTTTTATTTAATAAATAAAAACCATTTATCTTTTATTCTTAACGTGCCTTATTGTTTTTATTGTATTTAATAGAGCGTCTATTATCTGAAAAAATTTATTTTATTTTATTATATTCAAAATTAATTAATGTATTATGAACAAATTAAATACCTACAAAATCCCTTATTAGTTTCAATTAGGTTAGATAATTGGCGCTCCGCTATTGCTTGTATTAGTGGTTTAAAAAGAATGAAAACTAGATTTAAAAGTTTCCTATCTTTTTAATACACTATATAACAATGTGTGTGTGCAATATTGAATGAACATTTTTAATTTTATTGATTGATTTATTTTCTTCTTCTGGTAATATGGGTAAAACTATGCTTTAGTGTGTTGTTGTTAAATATTTAAGTATTTGTTACAATAATATAATATTATTTTTTTAGGAAAATATCAGAACTCTTTTTGTTAAGAGATACTACTTTGATTCCCAACGTTTTATGGTTTGAATACACAAATATTCGTCATGAAGCAGGAGCTAGAGCCAGACGCCGAAAATCGATTTCTGCAAAATCTCAATGACTAATATTTTAAAATTATTAAAATAATAATTATATAACTAACCTGTCCAAGCATTTATAATTATATAAAAAAACAAATACATAATATACTGTATTTTTATCCAGTATAATGTTTGTGATGTGTCTAAGTGTGATTATAACAGCTATATAATTTTTCATTTATATTTTATAATGTCTAATACTGTTTTATTAATATCATAATGAATGAATTGTTTAAAATCTTTATACCGGGTTGCATAGAACAATCACTGAAGATTTAATGAATCAATAGTATGCTAATTGCCCCTTAAACATTTAATGATTTGGCCCGTGATAAGTCCAATAAATTTTATTAAACCATTAAATTATTCAATTTTTTATGCAACTAAACTTGGCATTAGTGTGTTTATTTTAAATAATATGCACACAATAAATACAATATTATTAATTTTAATATAAAAATAACTCACATAAGTACAAAAATGTATTTCAATTATTTCAAATGTTCTGTTATTTATTTTATTGTAGGATGATTGAATACATTTAACTATTAACTAATTTATTTTATTTTATGTTTTTAAAAAAGCAAGTTAAACTATAAATGTTAATTCAAACTGGTTTAATTTGATTTAATTCACATTTCAATACTGAATAGTCTAAAACTACAATTAATAGCATTACTTTCAATTTCAATTGTTGATAATGTGTAATATATTAATATATACATACTATATTTAAGTTTGTTACTTATTTTAATGTATTTATATATGCAATATTATTTTAGCGTAATTAAGTTTAAAATGTACTATAGTAAATTTTTGATTAATCACATTAATGTATTGTAATTGAAGAAAAATCTGGTTATTACTTTGTGTGGATAATCAAATAATGATTAAAAATGTACTATCTTTATTTAATTAAAATGTTTTATTTATACACATTTACAGTATATTAATATATTCTATGTTTGGTATACGTCAACATATATATGATTAAGTATATTATTTAAGTACATAATAATGTAAGTGTTTTGAAATTAAATGTTTTTATTCAATAAATTGAAAACTTATTAATTAAAGTAACAAAATATATATTGAGTTTGATATGTCTAGTCAACATTATATTTTATTACATTTAATGATATAAAAGATTATGGATAATAATGCAATAATATATATCATAACTAGTAATAAATGTGATATGTATTTATATACATATATATTAAGAGATCACTGTAAAAACAGTCCCCTTATTGGCAGTTCAAAATGAAAAACTATAGATACCTGTGTTAAAGACATTTTTAACTAACTAGTTGATTAAGAATATTCTATTTTCAATAAAAAGTTATTATGTTAACAACAATATATTATGATTTATGAATAAAATAGAAATAAATATACCTAAGGTTAACTATTTTATTTTAAGCTCTACATTTTTTTGTGTTAAAGATGTGTAATTTTTATTTTATAATCAGATTTGAACTTAAATAGTTTAACTCATCTTGTATGTGATTGGGTCTAGGTGAAATCTTAAATATTAATTTAAAAAAGTTTGAACTAATGTTAAACCATGTTAAATATAAAACAAAAACTGAAATGATGAAATATCTTTTTAGCTATCTATATATATATATATATATAATTATAATAATTTACTTAAACTTTAATCATTTAACTTTTTCTTCTTTACTATTTATCTTTATCTCTATTACTTGATAAAGACCATATTTGTATTTACATAGGTAACATGAACCACAAACTACCACTGTACAACTCTGTAGCTACTTTATTTTATATGAGTGTCCGGTCCTATGTTGTAGTCCGTGATCAACTATTTTAAGAATATTTTATAATATCACTATGTATGTTTAAATATGTGCAGTGATTTACACAGTGACAATCATTTAATGAAAGTATTTCAACTGCTGCAAAAGGCAAGGATAAACAATTTTAAAATCAAAATATACACAGATATGGATTTAAATATATAAGGCACGCATCACACAGCATTGTGAAACAAAAAGTCAAAAATATTCTTCGATCCGTTTAAAACTGAATACATGTAGATATGAATAATAATTATTATACATTTAAGTAGGTATTGTAATTAGTAATTACCTATTAATACTCTCAACTCTGTATTATTAGTGTAATGAGCAATTACTGTGTTTTAATTCATAAACTTTTAGACTGTAGCGTCATTTTGCATTCTTATAAACAATTTTCTATAAGAAAGTAAATACAAGGTGATTCATAAAGCGTAAAACATGATCTCAAAAAATATTCACTTTTTTCCAAAATTTTAGTTCTATACTGTTCTAGAAGTATATAGTTGTTTAATATTTTTCACCCTTATATTTATTAGGTAAACCACCATCAACTTTTGATTTTCAAATGGCAACCCATACTAAAAATGTCATAATTTAGTTAAGCTTTTTTTTCTTATGAACTATCACGTTCAACATTTTCATTTTTCCTTAATTCGTTGACGAGATAGAGTTCCTCAAAGTTGGATGGATTTGGGAGGTATTTGTGTGTAAATGTGTATTACCTAGTCGGAAGATACCTTACTAATTAGGATTGTAATACCTTGGGGTAAAAGATATTACATTTTTTTATATCAATTCAGTAAGTACTGTAAACTTAAGTTGTGCCCCTAAATGTATTTTATAATGCCTATTTGGCAAGGTTCACGCAGATCACCCCACTGAAGGTGTTTGTGGCACTGGTTATAATAACACTTATCAATTACAAAGATCAGGAGCTATAAGCATGAACATTAAATTTAAATTTCTTGAAAATTTTTTTACATCTCTAATGTTCATGGCTATAAGTAACAAATTTGATATTGATCAACCAGACGCCGGTATGTCGGTGTGTCAGTGATAACTGATAATCGGTACCTACTTGCTACAATCAAGGTGGATATATCCACCTTGGCTACAATAACTTATTGTCATAGTATCATATTGTAAGTAATTGGACCATTACTGTCGCATCAAGATAATATATTATCTTTAAACCTTGCTGTCGCATGACGCATGCTTGCGTGTAATCCCCTTGTGCCCACTACAAAATACCAACGGGCACGGAACCATAGACATAATACAGATGGACTGCGCGTTTAGCCCTTATCGTGTCAACAATAATAAACTTACGTAGAAGGTAAATAATAATGGAATAATGTTTATCTCCACATCTCTACATAGGTATATTTACATTTTACAAATATTATCTTTTTTTTTTTAAATCCCAATAATATATGTTTTTTCCATGATATTTTACCTTCTCCGTTCATATTATTATGGCTGAATTTATTGATGGTGAGAGGGTAGGAACGCGCAGCCCGCCTATATTATGTCTATGCGCGGAACAATATAAGTAGTCCTTGGTCTTAAACCGTGGTTCCAACGCTACCGATGACGTTGCATCGATCTTATGTTTACGTACACCGTTATTGATAAGAACAATCAAAACGTGTTATTACTCATTAATAAGTAATATCCAACGAGTAATGTGAAACAATCAACGTAGCACATATTACATTGTGAACTCTTCGTGAAACGACCCCATTTATTCACATTTCACTTCTCGAATTCTCTTCTGTGCTGTCACTCGTCGTTATCACAAGTATACTAAACGCAGGTATATGATTGTCGTCCGGTATACTAACAGAAGTTTTGTTTAATTCACAGAGTACACGCAGAAGAAAATATGGATCAAGTTAAAAAAGTGTTGGAACCCGGACGTCAATTTTCCAAAGACTCGGTTAGACTGATAAAAAGATGTATTAAACCTAACCGAAAAGGTAAACGCAATTTTCATTCCATTCAATTGTTCTTTGTGCTTTACGTAACTAACTTTTATTTTACAGAGTTTCAAAAAATAACAATTGCTACGGCCATTGGTTTTTGTACTATGGGTTTCATCGGTTTCTTTGTTAAACTTATTCACATACCCATCAACAATATCATTGTGTAAGTACTGCTTCTTCAAAGAATTATTCACAGTTAATTTTACATTATTATGGGTTTTTCTATTATTGAGTTAAAAAAACTCGCATACCTGTGATAATTTGTTATTGACCATTTGATTTCATTTATTTAGATAATGAAAATACCCTACAATATTGAAAAATATAATAATGTCATTATTCAATATCTGCATGTCTTATCCGTTTTACGTATGGACAACATAACAAGTTTGCGTTCAGTAGAAATCCTTTTTTTGTTATTAATTCAAATTCTATATTAACCTATATTATTAAATTTAAATGTGAGAATATTATCAATGTTCTCTTTGTTTTTTTATATCTAAGTGAATTTATAAAATGTAAAGTATTTAATTGTTTTACTTTAAAATTTAAATCCAAAAAAAAGAATTATTCTATCTTTAAATGTATAGGCTAATTAAAACTAACATAAACTAAATTTTACTGAAGACTGACTCAAATTTATTAAGCTGTACGTTTGGAAGATTGAAACAATATATGTGTGTATCACATGCTCTTAATATGTATTTATATGATAAACAATAAACATGAATTAAATAGGATCATATTAAAATTTTCTCACATTTTTAGGAATTATATATTTTTATATTGTTTACAATTATCAATAAAGTAGAACTAGATTTCTATTATAAACCAATGTATTTATTTTTATTTTTAATGAACTATCAATTAATTATTAACTAGTTTAAATCTTAATTATAATTCAGTATTCACCCAACTTAATTTAAATTATTGATCTGAAAATTGAGAAAAGCAAGGAATAATTTTATTTTAATGAACGTATGAAAATTAAAAATAAATATACTAACAAAGATGATATAAATAATTATTTATTTGTTTTAGTTGTAATATATGTTAATATATCTTATAAATATTAATATAATATTTGTTATATTTCATTAATTTTTTTTTTTAATTTTTTTACAGAGGATCATGAAGTATTGACAACTCAACTTCTCTACTTCCTGAAAACCTTTTTTTGAGAAGATATACATAATTCACAATTTTGTTTTTATATTGTGTATTAAATATTTGTGAACATCATTTGTGTTTCCCTTATTCATTTTAGTACATAGAATTTATATATTTATTTAATGTTTCTAAATATGAATATCAAAATTCACAGAATATTAATATAAAATAAAATTAGTTCAGAGCTAATTTATTTATCATAGTTAATGTAATATTTACCTGTTAAAAATAATATTTATATGTGTTTGTATAAGATGGGGAAAAAACTATAGGTACAGTATAAATTAAATATTATTAATTTCCTTTGTCCAACTTGTTCACAACATCTTGTAAATTATTATTTATTATTTCATATGCATACATTGCAATTACCTACTTAATTATATTATATATTTATTATTGGATCAACGGTTAAATAAGATTTGGCAACACGATAGTGCTCCAGCTTATGTTAGCCACCACATTCTCTGGATATGACTGTCTTTGATTTTGATTTTTGGGGGTTCTTTAAAAATGACGCATATAAAAAGGAATCAAATAACATCAATGTTTAAAAAACAATATTATTAAAATATGTAATAAAATACTTGCATCAATTAAAAAAAAAAAATTACAACACTTCAACTTACAACTAGTGAGTGATAAAACGGTTATAATTTTATTTAGATATATGGATGTCATCATTTTGAACACATAATAAAATATCAATAGTTATTTAAAATGTATTATTTTAATAGGTATTTATGTACTTATATATTTGAAAATGTAATTATAATTAGTACCTAACTGAATTTAACTTACAAATAAAACTGTTTAAGTATACTCTAACATGGTCTGCATATACTTAAGTTTTAGTAACATGTTTATAATTTCAAACATGTTCACATTGTTTAAACAAGAAACTAAGAATTAACTAGAATTATTCTCTGTCCATGTTCATAATTTATAATAATTATTATTATCAATTAGGTATCACGCACTACCCTAACTTTAAAAAAAAATAATAATAATGAAATCCGTTGGTCCACACCTATCAATATTTAGTAATACTAATAACTATACTTATTAACAGCTGAATTCATATCATAAGGTTGTCATCATCACAACTGAACATTTAACTTAACAGCTGATTTAAATAAGAAACTGTAGTGTTAATCTACAGATTAGGGGTACTATCGTAATGGGGATTACATGCGACGAGACGTGACAGTCTAATAATCCAATTACTTATAAATTAAGATATATAACTATAATGATAAAAGTTATTGTCGGAAAAGGGTACACTGATAATCATGTATCACCTTCCTTGGGGTCGAACGGTATCGAATTTATTACTTATAACTTCTAATCTTCATAAATGATAAGTAATATCAATAATATTATGACCAGTGACACTAATAGTCTGGGTGAGAACTGTAGAACATACTGCTAAATGAAGTATTTTGGGGCACAACTTAAGCTTACCTATTGTACTTACTGAATTGATTTGAAAACTGAAAAGTGTATTATCTTTTACGCTGGAGCACAAAAATCCCAATTACTACAGCATGCGGTACTGACTGGGTATATTACATTTATTACATACATAAAACATAAACCTCTCTAAACCATCCAACTTTGAGGAGCTCTATCTCGTCAACGAATTAACCAAAATTGAATGTTTGAACGTGATAATTCATAAGATAAAAAGCCTTACTAAATTATGAAATTTTGCCATTTGATAATCAAAAGTTGATGGTGGTTTACCTAATAAATATAACGGTGAAAAATATTAAACAATTATATAATTTTTGAACAGCATAGATCTAAAATTTTGAAAAAAAAAATTCGAAAAAAATGATTACTTTTTGAGATAATGAGTGTTTTACGCTTTAGGAATCACCCTGTATGCTGAATAGAATATTAGAAATAATACATTAGAGAACGGTTAACGTTACATAATATTAATATTGATATAAAACCATTATACTATAACTTTATTCGGCAGTACTTAAATAATTTTAAATTGAGAAGGCCGTTGCTTGTAAAAGTAATGTTTTATGTAATAAAAAATAGCATCAATAGCTAGGAGAGGCATCAGAATTCCAATGAGATCCTCTAGAGAAGGTCTCATTGGCGCAACACGATTAATCAGAATAGATCATATAGTTGCTTCATCATATGAAATGTAATGGTTAAGTTGTAACCACTACTGATGCAAATGTACAACGCGTCGCCAGCGTATTTATGCTATAATGTTCTGGACACTAACACCAGTCTTGCGTTTATGGTCATGGTCACTTTGACGTCCTAAGGTGATCGGCAGACGGCGGTCCGTGATTTAAGCCGATCGACAAGTCGTAAAAAGACGTATCGTCACACGGTGTAATGGGTGGCTGAGACGGAAGTCAACGGTTCGCTTTCGATGGGTCATCGATACACCGTCGTTTAGCCAACGCCATGTATCGGTGCTGATGATCGTCGCTCGAAACGATTCAGTGTCGCGAAATGACGCGACGTCGCGACGTGCCATGGTACTCGCATTCGTGCGTGGATATAGTAATTGTATTATTTAATATAATACAGTAAAAACTCTTTATAACCAAATTCTTTACAACGAAAAACTCTATACAACGTAAACATTACATAATAATGGTTGGTTTGCTTTATAACCCATCAGTCAATTCATTCTCTATAAAATAATATAGTCACTCTCAATAACGAAACAATATTTTATGTTTCACAACACAATTTACCTGTTGTATTATAAATTATAAAATTAATCGGCAAAAATGCCGAAATTTCCAAGAACGGTTACATTCTTTCATTATATACTTTGAATATCGTAATGATACCGTTATTATCGATATCGAATATATTAATTTTATTATCGACGTAATTTCTAACCAAAATTTTGTTTTTTTTTTTTTTTTACACTCTCTTTAACGAAAGAAATCTCTTGGTCCCTTCTGATTCGTCATAAAGAGTTTTCACTGTATTCGAAAGCGTACGGATGTCGACGGTCGATTACCTACTCGCTTTTTAAACAAAAAAACGAATCGATTCCATAATCAATAATCATGTAGTAGTCCGTGTGTTACTGTGTTAGTAACCAAAGTTGTTTCATTTATAAAATGTATACACGTGATATATTTTTTTAATAATTTAATTGTGTAATATTAATGGAAGAATATTTTTCTAGTCGTAAGTTAGTTTTTATCATTGACTAGGTACAAAGTCCATGGTTTTTATTCATATATTTATTTTGTGTAAGCAAAAAAACTGTAGTTCTACCCATAGACGTATTAATATATTTATTAATTTGTCTATGGTTAAACTGGTTCGACACTGTCAGTAGTCACTACTAAAAGTAGCGATATTGTTTACGGATTTCATAATAACTATGGTACGAACGAAATGTATAATCTGAAATATAAGTAATATTTGTAGTAATTTAGTACTTTTACAATAATTGATAAAATAAATTACCTAGTTAATATAGAAATATGAATTTAAGTGATAACGTGATGAAGTATTATAAATTATAATTTATAAGTTTACCAGAACTATACATACATATTATACAGTATAAGTTATAACTAAAAACCGGATTTTTGTGTAGAGAACGCCTTAAAAACGTGCAATTAAAATTTTAAATTGTGCAAAATCGTGCAAAAACAAAGTTTTCATTATAGGTATTAGGTACTTCAAATTTTATTTTTAATACTACTTTTTTTTTATAATTGTATTATTTATTAGTTAGTATTAATTATCATATTAAAATATAAAAATAAGATTTAAAAAAAAATGTAATTTAAATAATAAAATAATAATAAACTGACATTACAATATTTGATTAAAATGTATAATGATGTATATTTCTAAATTTTTTTCGGTAAAATTATGTCTTTGCTCACTTAATATGTGTTTTAACTGTGAAATACACGTTCTTCGTCGACAATTGTTATCGGGCATTGGCGCATTGTTAATAGCAGCTTATAATGGCAGGATCTTCTTTTAAATTTACGTCATTTCCATTTATTGAATCGTTGTATAGCTTTAAAATATTGTATTTTGGATTTTTATCAAATACTGATTTGAATTTTTCATAGAGTATTTGTCGCCTTTCATTCTCAATTGTCTTAAGTTCATCTCTTACTGTTTCAACTACATCTATATGATTATTTAAAGTAGAATTTTGTTTTTTAAGTTCTATAATTGAATTTGGCAATTGGGACAAATGTGATCGAATAAATAATAAATTAGATATAATAGATGTAGTATTTAAAATGGATTTTACTTTTTTGACAGATTGGACGTCATTTTCTATAGTGGATACCAATTCTTTAAATTAAAAAAAATCCGAAATGTACAATTTTGTGCAAAAACCCAAAAACGTGCAACTTTATGCAACATAAAACTTTCTTTAAATTAATTTACATCTCCCGATTTCGATTTGTAGCTTGTTTCTATAGAATTTAAAACACGCCATAAAAAGATAGAATTGTACGGGAATCCGGTCTTTAGTTATAATATAACAATCACACTATTTTATTTTTACCTAACAAATGTTTTATAACTTACTTTTTTTCGAGATTTTTACTTTTAACATATATTTTTAGTGCGTACTATTATTGATTATAAATATTATATACTATAATATAGTATTTATAATCAATGGTACTATGTATAATATAATATTACACGTTTTTAATTTTTTTTTAAAAATACCTATAAATGTGTTGATATTTTATTTTTAATTATAGGTACCTAATCTATTCTTATAATCTATACAACTAATATTTAAAGTATATTCATTTAAAAAAAATTAATTGTTATTAAAGAGAGGCCTGAATTTAGTCTGTATATACCATAAGTCTATGGTCTTATGTTGCCTACATGTCTGTGACATCAACTATACTACTACTATGTGTTAAATGTTTAATCCTTAGATATACTGAAAAATGAAAAAATTTTCAGAAGTTTTACCTATGAAATAATTAGATACTTGACGTTTTCAATATACTGAGAATTTTCAATTTTCACGTCTTAAAAGTACTATCTAGACGTCTAGATCTAATTCGTTATAAAAGTAAACCTCCGTCAAAGGGCGCTGGCTCTAGAATTCGTGGTACAAAGCATCAGCGATTTTCGACTATGGCTCAACTGCTTATTTCTCGGTAAATTTAGTTGCCTATTTGCGCCTGTACGTCACGGCCCGTATCCTTCGACTAATTAGATGATTACAAAAAAATATCGTTAAATCGTTTTTACTTCGTAATTGTCGCGACTCGTGCAGTAAGATTTACGATATTATTATCGCTGCTGCCGTCGCTGGTAATCTCATAATCTGTCCACGGCACACGTATCCATCTAATATTAGATGATTGCGTCTGACCGTATGGGGTTTCCATAACATTATTATTATCGAATATCGTTGCGTTGCCTCTACTCCGCATAACGACTGAAACAGCAACAGCCATAATAAATTCCGATAAAAATGATAAAATATTATTACTTTCTCCGCGAAACGATTTGCAACAACACCTCAACAGTCAATTACCGAAGATCGCAGTGCTAATGTCTATTTGAGTTTCGTCAAAAACATATTATTATTATTCAACTATATATATAAGTGCATATATATTATATATATATATATATACATAAATATTCATAAACCAATATTATTTTATATACATATATAATATATTGTATACATAATAATATCGATTATTATTTATTACTCGTTGTAGTCGGGTCCGTCGAAAAATAATCCGCGCTCGCTCGATATTATAATAATATTAATTAATGTAACACGTTTCTGACGGAATAAAATCGACCGATCGGCATAATCGTAGTACACGGATCGTTATTGTTAATGTTACACCGATAAACGTGTTTTTATGTTTTTCGATTTATATTAAACCGTTAAGAAAAGTGTGCGAAACGATTAAAATATTCATATAATAGGTGTTTGTTCTGTGATAATACTATAATACCATGTCGAGTCTGGATAACCCGACAGCGACGTCGGTTTACGACGATTGCGGCAACACGACCTTGGCAGTCGAGAACGATTTTTCGCGTCGGCCGTCCTGCAGAAACGACCAGGTAAAAGAGGTTTCGAGTTTCCGCTGTTACCAGAATTAATAAAATTCGTGTTGGGTACTTGGAAATGAAAACGTAATCGGTTACACGAGCTATTAATAAATAATAAAAAAAAACCATTTAACGTTTTTAACGTCAAGTCCAACCTGATCCGTAATCAAAATTATATAATCCTATTATTAATTCACAATGATAAATATTTTTACATCGCCGTGATTATGAGTTCTGATCAATATCTCCAAATAGAATGAATATTATTTAAATTTACCAAACCTGTTGTCTCAGTCTTACAAAATATGTTCCCGTGACAAAACAAATTTACATTCAATCGAATCAATTTTGTCTTGTTAACTTTAATACTAAAGCGAATAGATCTTAGGCTTTAATCAAAATTCAAAAGTAAAAACATTCATGTTTGTACAATGGCGTTTTATAATATTACTATTTTTCAACGAGTTACGAGTAAACATATATAATATTAATATTATAATATTTAAAAAAATCTTAATTCTAACGACTAACTAGTAGATAATAGATATCTACTCATAGAAAATGTGCCGAGTAGTTCGACAATTTTGCGGTTGTTATTTGTTGGTACAATGGTACGGCGTACGTTTGTAAGACAACGATAACACATGCACGTATAGATGTGTAGTGAAATCTTCTTAGCAAATAATAATTAGAGATGTTTTTTAATTTAAGTAAATCATAAAGTTTGATATAGGTATCTAAAAACTAAAAAGATTAAAGTCCTCGCAAAACTAATAAGCGTTTTGCGCAGATATGGGTAATTTTAATACGCTATTTATTGAGCGAATTAATATTATGTTGTTTTTATTTAATCGTTAATTTTGATGATGGTAATTATCTTGTATTTAATAATTATTTACATTAGATTAGTTTTTATTCATTTCCGGTTTTTTTTTTTTAATATATTAATTTATGTACATATGACAATGGTTCGATTGAAAAGTGTTTACTGATTAGGTATAAACATGTAGACTGTAGTGTCATATAACTATTATAATTATATTGTTTATACAAGGTGTGTCTAATTTCGTTATTGCTTTTTAATAATTATGGATCGATAATATAGAAATTCGTAAAAAGGAAAAAAGACGTTTCTTATGTTTTTAACTGGCAATTTTTAAACTCTCAGTTATACTAACAGCAAAATCATTAATTTTTTTTAATGGTTACAACTATATTTTTAATAAATTCCATCAAAGCTTTTTCTAAAATCTAATGGGCAATTTAATATTTATCAATTTTGTTAGCTAGTTTATTAACTACGATATCGACCACGATCCTCTAAAGCTTAGTAAATTCATTAATAGTTTTAATTGAAATAATTAGTCTAAATTTAATTTACTATACCTCATTAATTTTCTTTTTATAGTTGTGTACTCTTTAATCGGTTAACTAACACAGTTAGTAATCGAACCACAAGAAAAATAATGAAATTAATTTTGGACAAATGTCTACAAGATAATTGGCAAATAAAATTCATTATTTTTTATTAATATTCTATCTCAAAATAAATGCTATTGATGTATAATAATAATAAATGGTTACTTTATATTACACATTTTAAGTCAGTACCTAAACATAATGTGTGTGCTGTCATAAATTATTCATTACACGCACAAAAATTGTGTAGGTACTATAATAGTATATACTAAATTACTACATTATTACAAAAATAAACCCCGATAAGATATGTATAGTGTCCCATGCAGAATAAAATATAAAGTTTGATAAAATAAAGTACTTATTTTTCTAGATTCTGAGCGGAGTAATGAATATATTAATTTCTCAATGACGTGTATTGTTTATATGTTTTTTTTTGTCTGTTACATGATAAGTATTTTATATAAGTCTATTTGCACTTTTATTGTAGTTTCGGATAGAAAATTGGATCTTGTTTGTATTTTAAAAAGTCAAAATTAAAAATTCTTAGTATTTTTACTATTAAATACATTAAGATATATTATTATTAAAAAAAATTAAGGAAAATGGGAATTTATGTAAAATCTGAAAAAAAAATTTAGAAGTGTTTGAAATTTACATTTTTAAGATATATGAGATACATGGGATTCAACCGTAAAATAACAATTTCTCCTTAAACAATTATTGATATTTTGTCGTACATTATTATGGAGATTATTATATTTTAAACACAATAAAATTTTCAACAAATATTTTATGTTCAATGATGTATCATCATTGGCGGAAATCGGGGAGGGGGGGCTTGAGGAGGTAAAGCCCACCAAGCCCCCTCAAACATTCTTGCAAACATAAAAATTTTGTATTTTCATTTTTATATTATATATTTGTTTGTATAATATTTTACATAATATTTTAAACGAAAATTAAAATTATAAGTTGGAACACTGTCCTAAAGTGATTTTTTTTATCGTCGGTCGAATACTCGAATATAACAAAATATATAAAATTATATTAATTTGAAAATACAATATACAGTGATTCTTTTATCATAAAACACTCATTATTTCAAAAAGTATTCATATTTTAGAAAACATTTTTTTATCCTTACATTTTTTAAGTTATTTACTTTTTTGAATGACAAAATAGAGTTTTAATTACAATTTTCATAATCCAAAGCAGAATAATTTTCTGAATATTTTGATACATAAAAATCGCTTTTAGGGTGAGTAGTTAATGAGTTATACGTATTTAAAGTTTAGACAAGCGGAGTAGTGGACCAACATTTTGCGGGATAACTCCGTACCACTCCATTCCACGCATATAAACTTTAAATACTTATAACTCATAAACTACTCGCCCTAAATTCGATTTTTATGTATCAAAATACTCAGAAAATTATTCTGCTTTGAAATGTGAAAATAAAACTCTATGTTGTCATTCAAAAAAGTAAAAAACTTAAAAAAAATATTTAAAAATATAATTTTTTAATAAAAACGTTGTTTTTTAAAAAAATTGAAACTATGTAAAAAAGTGTTTTCAAAAACATGAATACTTTTTGAAATAATGAGTGTTTTATGATAAAAGAATCACCGTGTATAATAATTTTTCACAGTTAAAAAAAATGTTATTTTTGCTAGATTTTCATTTAGAGTGGTAGATTACTGAAACTGTAGAACGGGTTTTGTTATTTGGGGTCTTGTTAGATTCACTTAGTCTAGGAGAAGTGCTGTGAAGATTTTCAGAACTTTATCTTCAATCGTTAACTCATTACAAAACTATAAAGCTGAAAAACATAAAAAAACTCCCAATAAAATGTGTTTTAATTTTTTTTTTTTTTGAAGCTCTGTAATGAATTAATTATAAAATATAAAGTTCAATGCACTTCTCCTAGCCAATATGAATCTAACAAGACCCCAAACAACAGAATTCGCTCTCCAGTTTTAGAGATCTATCTCTAAATCCATTATACATACATATTGCATACAATTAATACATTTCTAACGGCTTTGGTTTATGAGAAAAATCGTAGCCCTCCCAACTTATTCAATGAATTTCCGCCTATGTGTATCATTATTAAATTTAAATTTAACTCATCAATTACTTAGATTTCACCCGACACCACCATATAGCAAAGCAGAATAGATACTAGACCAGTGGTGGACTGGGAGAAAAAAACAGGCCGGGAAAATAATAATTTTAGCGACCCTCACTAACGGCCCTATATATATATATATATAATTATTATATACTTTTGTAAACACAATTTAGCTTTTACATTTTTAAATATTTTAATTAATTGATATAAAATGAATAACTATTTTTGATTCCATTTTTTAAACTTGTTACAATAAGTTGTCAACAAACACGGACTGGCCGAACACAAGCCAGTCCAGCATTTTAAAATAATCAGAAATCTGGCTTTTTATGTTTAATAATATTACATACTTATTACTTATTAGGTAATATTTTAATTTATAATTTCAGAATAACAATATTAATAAATATATATTTTATACGAGTAGTAGCGGCCCACCGAGAAATTTCCCGGTATCACAGTCGTTCAGTATTGGACGGTGGCGTCCACCAGTCGGTATTACCTTGTCTACATTTTTTTATTTCTATGTACAAATAATAATATATTATACATTTATTATAAATAGGTAATTATAAAAATAATTATACCTAAATGTCTAATCAGTTTGCTCGACTTACAATATTTACACAGTGAATAATTTTAAATTGGATAACCTTATAATTCATTAGTACGCTCATATTTATATTATATTAATAATGAAAAAACAATTTTTGATATTTTAAAATGTTAAAACGAACAGACTAACAGATAATTAAAATGTTTGATCTTAGAGTTAGCAAAGTTAGATAATAATGATAAACTTGATATACATAAATAAATAATAAGTATAATTATTTACGCAAGTACGTTGTACGTATGTGTACCTAGGTACTTTATACATTTTTAAATTAAAACTTGTTTCAATGTTTCATCTGTCTTATTTTCTATATTATTTCTATTTCCACCATTATTTTTAACATTTTGACGACGTTTTAGTATTTCTTCGATTTTTTTAATGGTCTTCAATTCTCCATTGATGCTTTGTTGATTGTTCATTATCAGCATTCTATAAAACGCCTTCAGTTCGCACGTATAGCGCAAACACTTTTTAATTCATATGACTCTAAAATATCAAAACTGTTCACAACATCCGATATTTAATGATCTAGTTCTTTGAAACTAAGTTTTGTATGATTCTTTTGACAGACAGAAAATAAGATTCTGTCAGAAGAACCTTAAGAAATTTAATTTGTTCGGCACTTTCCTGTTTCATGTTTGTCCTCCAATCTGTTCAGTGTGGAATGTGGAAATGATCGGTTTCAACTGATGCTAAGTCTCTCTGATACAGCTCATTATGTTAAGTCGATGTTAAACTTAGAAGTCGTTAGTGATGTAGATGAAAATATTTCTTTTTAAAATGACCAAATTGAAATAAACGGTGAAGTGTACATGTTGAAAAATATTACTTTTGTTATTATTATTAATATTGTTTAAAATTAATGATACTGAAAAAATAATATAGGTAGTATAAACAACTATAAAATAATAATAAGGTAGGTTAACTAATAATTTATATCTTTTGATTCTACTAAATTGACTGACTTAACAAAAAAATATTTTATTTTCTCGATATTGTAAAATTTTAACTTAAGTACAAAATATTACAACTTGTGATAAAATAAAACCTTAAAATTTGTATTATCTACCTATGAACTGTAAAATATTTAAAAAGTCACAACTGTTTATGCTATAAAATAATTTTTTGAATCACTCATTCATAAAACATATTTTGTTATTTTTCTATAGTACAAACAACCAGTAAAATTATTTAAATGTACATAAATTCAAACCTTACTTATAAGCAGGGCTCGATACTTATAGCACTTAAAATCATTAAAATAAGCACTTAAATAAGCATTTAAAAAATTTAAATTTGAGCAAAAATATTTAAAAAATAAAAATAACTTTTTTTACATGATAAAGTAGGTACTAGACATAATTTGTAACTGTGCTAAAAAATAATATAATTAAATATTGTAAAAATATTGAAACAAAATAATTGGGAAAAGTTTCTAACTAAAAAATCAAAAATTCATTTAAATGTTATAAATATTTATTTTTCAATATTATTTAATCTTGCATTTAATAATATTTCAATATGGATACTATTTAAAAAAAATAAAATTATAATTAACATAAATGATTCACTTCATCGTTGGATATATTATTTATTTATTTATTAAAAACATTAACTGATCAAATTAATATTCTAGACTCAATATTATGTAGTTAAATTTATTATCATTAAATAAATAATATACAATTATCATCAAGTAAATATATCTGTTAATAAATAATATCCAGTTCAAAACTACTTAATATACTTAGTATGAAAAACATAAAACATAAGACATAAATTGTGTAATATAAATGACTTAAAAAAAAAATGATTGGGTTATTTCATATGAAACGTAGGTACCTATTTAATATTTATGCACAAGAATTTACATGAAAAAAATATATTTACTGTAAATTTAAGCAATAATACTATTTAGTATTTACTAAGTATATTCGATAATAAACTAATAAGATCATGAGACATAATTATATTTTTTTAGTATCTATTTAAAAAGATAGAATAGAATATATTTGTATAAGAATTAATTGCTTCCTCACATTGAAAAAATTATATGATAAATATATTATAATTTCATATTCATTTACAATTCTTCAATTTGTTTAGTCTTCTGGAAGAAAAAAGCTAACCTTAACACCAGAACTAAGAAAATTATCATTTGATTTTATAAAGACACAATGTACTTACAGGTTTGTTTTGTGTATATAATAATATATTTAGAAATCATTAAATGGTTTTGAAAGCAAATCATTTTAACTTTCAACTATTGTTTTTTAGTGATTCTAGATTTATTCGTTTAAATAGCTTACAATATTTGAAAAATAAAGAGATTACCTTAGAAGAAAACATGGAGCTCATTAGTGAAAATATATTAGTAGAAAGGAAATATTTCCAAGATGTTGTTGACAGTTTACTAAGTCAAGTGGTACAGCTGGAAGAAAATATTGACTTGAAAACAATCAAGATCGAAAACTTGCAACTGTACAACTCGGAAAAATTGAAAATTATTAACTCACTTACAACAGCACTTAATGAAACCAAGTGGAAGCGTGACACGATGCAACAGTTATGTGAAGAACATGCGCCAAACATTCTTTACAAAAGTATGTTGCTTGTCAGTAGTATTTTGGATAAAATATCTATTTTTAAATCTAATCAGGATAAACTACATTCATGTTTGACCAACTTGGAAGAAAATTGTCCATTAGTTAAAGCAGTGAAACAGCTAAAATCTGGTTGTGATAAATGTATCAGTATTATTGAGAAAGCTACTATCAAAGAACTATCTTACGCATTAATGAACGAGAATGACTTTAATAACACTATAAAACACACCATTTCCAATCTACAACATTTCCAATCCAATATACCACTTGACTATAATTCTACTATTGAAAATATTGGTTTATTGAAAATCTCTCAGGATAGTGAACTTAAATTAAAGGATATGATCAGCTTATGGGAATTAGTTAAGAATTTGTTCCAGAAACATCAGTATCTGACAAATAAAATCATTTCACTCAACATGCAAAAAATTGGTTTGCAGTTACAACTTGATGAAATGGAGAATAATAGGAAAGAGCTCGAACTAAAAGCTATGACAGAAATTGAAGTAGTGGAAAAAAAAGAAGAATTATTAAATCAAAATGAATCAATAATTCAACAACATTGGGATGAAATAGATACTAGTCAAGAAATAGTAATACAAACTCAAAGAGCTCAAGACATTGATCAAGAATTAGAAGATCTTCAAATAGAATACCTCAGGTAAATTGATTTTTTTTATTGTATGTATTTACTATTTAGATAACCTTTATATGTTATTATAGACAAAGTGTCAAAGTGGATACAAACTATAAAATTCAGTAAAATGTAAATAATATAATAACAAGTTGTAGTTTAAAATAATTTGATATGTAAAAAATGAATTAAGATATTTTAAATATGTATGAAAGACTTAAATTGGGTTTATCTAAGATTTTTACTAATTTTTTTTTCTAAATTATTTATAGTTTTAATTTTTTGTGTTAGTTAAATTGTTTTGTTATATTAATTGTTTATACTGATGTTTTGATTTTTTTTGCTTTAGTCACGACAATGATAATAGACAGTTAAAAACAGATTTGTGTCATCTTGAAAATGAATTTTCCGAATATCAGCTCAAATGTAAACAATTGGAAATTGAGAACAAGCAAATTGAAATCGAAAAAAGTGAAATTTTAGATGCATATGCCAAATCATGGGGACATTACAATGAAAAACAAAAGATCAAATACACTGGGAGGCTTATTAAAGACATAGATTCCATTACGCAGGTAATTAATATCTAATTAAGTACTAAAATATAAACAAATACACAATTAAAAAGACACTCTCCCACACATTTTTAGTTTAAAAATATACTTATAGAGATTAGTAATTAATTACTCATTCTATTATGATTTTAGAATAAAAATTACAATTTAATTTTTAAAGTTTACAATATTTTGAAGATTATAAGTTATAATAATTATACTAAAAATCGTTAAAAAATGCTCTAAAAAATGCATTTTACCAGGAAAATGCCCTCAAATAAAAGATTTATAAATTTTCCGAGTCCAGATGATAAATAAAGATAAGATAGACAATATTGTATTTATAGAACGGTTTATAAATTGTAAAAAAAAAATCGTAAAACATAAGTAATAATTCGAATTAGGTACATTTAGATAATTAAATCGTATCATAGATTTAATATTGTAAGTATATTTAATATATGGCCGTAATATGTATAAATACTATATATTATACTCATATACTGTACAAATATGCATTAAATACAAAAAAATACTAAAATATATTCTAAAAACTAAAAAATATTGAAATATGAAAAAAAAGTGCAAAATAAAAATTTCCCCTTTTGAAGTCTGTTACATAATCAAATTATTAACTTGGAAAGCATTGTCTAAGATTAACCAAAAAAATGATGCATTTTGCATTGAAATTCGGGACCTAGTTATAACATACTTGTATAATATTATAGTCTTTTAAAATAGTATAGGTACCTATAATAAAGAATTTATAGCTGTTCAAAAAAGATAAAATAAATACTAATTAATATATATTTAAAATCGATAAGTATTATGTTATATTATACAATATATAGATTAGGCAGGTTGGCATATAATGTAATCTGCCAATCTATATTAACATGTTAGGATTAATTATTTTTTACGATTTCACAATTATTATGCAATAACAACAATGGGACTGACAAAGCACCTGTAAGTCTGAGAAATATACAGAATTAGTGTTTAAATATATTTTTATTTAAAAAAAAAAAACTAAAACGTCCACTCAAATATAATTTATGATAACTGAATGGAAATACATTCATGAATAAAGAAATATAGTTTTTAAACATTTTATGTATGTATAGGAATACTTTCCTTTATTAATTTAAAATATTTATTTACTTGACTTCTCAATGATTTTATGGTTTTATTTAGCTTATTATTTTTTTAACGACACTAAATTAATATTAATTTCATGCACTTTTATGTGTAGTTCAAAATGATCAAAACATTTGTGGTAGTCTTAAAATAGATGGTTATTTATAAAATGTCGTTTGATAGATGTTAAGTATTATAGGCAATAAACTTTTACCCATTATGAAATATAAAAATAATTAAGACTAAACAATTTAATTTCATTGTTTAAAGGAAATTAAATCATTAGAACTGGAATTTGAAAAACAAGTACATAATGTTACATCTACTGTCCGAACTCCAGTTTTTAGTAAAACTCAATCAAAGTCCGAAAAAATCACACGGTCATTTGGAGTTATTGATACACACAAACGTCAAAACAAAAGCTTGTTTCGGGAAGGTGTTGTCCGTAATTTACGTTACTAATGATCAAATTAGTTTACCTCAATAATGTAAGACAGTATTTTAAAATATTTTATTAAAAGTAATAATATTCTTTATAATTTATCAAAAAAAAAAAAAAATGTATGCTGTTAATTTCTTCTAGATTTTAAACAAAATATATTTTATAGTAGAATTAACAGTCATAAAAATGATTGTAATATTGACATAGCTCATTTTACCATACTTAATATATTTCGTTACAACAATTAAAATTCAATTTAGGGATTATAAATAATATTATTAATTATTTTGCTTTAGGCCTTAAGTATTAGAAACAAATTTTAAGAATGCATTAAATTGTTTAAAAACTGTAAACACTGATACCATTTTATATATGTTTTAGCCAAAGAATTGTATTATAAGTTTATAACCAATGGTTATATTAATATCAATATATAATATTTTGTTGATGTTAAATATTGGCCATTGTAAATAATATTACAATCTCAGACCATTTAGTACCTACTACCTAAATTGTATTTTAATATCAATTTATTCAATGTAAATAATGTATATTAATTAATTTTAATGAGGTTTAATTTGTTTCAATTTGTTTTCAGATAGTGCTGTCAACTGCGTTTTCACTATTTTACGACTGATTTTATTTTATTATTTTTTCAACCAATTACATATGTTAATTAAATTAATTATTTTTTAGGTATTATATATTTTTTTTAATTTTAACATTCATATTTGATGTACTAGATATTGTGATATTTGTTTTAAAAACATATTTTTTTTTTTTTACATTTTTTTGAACTGTTACTATTGTATGAAATTTAGTTGTTTTAATAATTGTAATAAATAGGTAACGATTTAGTTTTTGGTAAGCATTATACCTCATAAAAATATATTCAAACGGTAGGACTTAAATGTCACTAGCTAATTAATAAATATGTTGGTATTGATTAATTGCTGGACAACATATGATCAATATGAAATTGTTAATTAATTACAAACCGATATTATTTAGAGTTATAAAAATATTGTTTTTTCTTTTCAATTATTTTATTTGACAATAAAACAAAAATTATTAACAAAATATTATTTTAATTGTTTTAACTTGGCGAGCTAAACTAATTTTTGCCAACTACAATGCACATAACCAATGTACCATAGGACGATGATTCAAGTTATAAATATTCAATTTCAAATTAGTCTAAATATCTTGAAAATATTTAAAATGTATAAAAAATAATGCTATATTTATGTAATGTTGAAAAATTTAAAGTCTCTAAAATAATTTTGTTCGCATCCATTGACTAATTTATTTTTCGAATTTAGTTTTTTTATGTTTTGATGTTCGAAGTATTGGATGCAAAATGACTTATTAGCTAGGTCTCCTGTAATATCACATTCAGTTTCTAAGAGTACAGAGTACCGAGTACCTAATCCGAGAATTATAACCAGGATTATTTTTTTTTTTGATACTTATTTTTTTTACCTTGAGAATTTTTAATGTTTGTTTGAGCTGATGATGTTCATTCAACATTCTCTGTCAGGATTTTTATTTCACCAATATCGATAGCTTTCAGTTAATATTCGTGACCAGCTATTTCTTCACGAGTTAAATTGCTAAGTTTTGTATTTAATTAACGCGATAGCATCACCGACTACAATTATTGGTATTTGGTGGTGGTTTTTATTAGTATTTTAACACTTTTTAAACGACATTATTGTCTATCAACTTGGCGCTATATCTTGGCTACATTAGCTCTTGTACTAGGGCTCGTTTTTCACGTACCAGTCTGTATTGTATTATCTTTTATAACAGCCTTAAGAGGAAGTCGGCGCACTAAGTACCTATTGATTTTCTTTCTCTAACTCATAGGAAATTTGCGTTCAGTAGAACTAACCTTTAGTATTTTAACCTATTATCAAACTTAAAGTAGACACCTAAAGAATGTTTTCTATGTTCTTAAGTTGGCTTTTTTACGGTATTTAAATTTTTATGCAAGTTATTATTAAGTACGTAAAATGTTACGAAAAAATGTTAATTATGTTAATGTTAATATCTTAATATAAATTAAAATATCGAATTGCGGGAAATAAGCACAAAAAATAAACATATCAAGGAAAAATAATATTATAAAAAGTTAATAAAAAACAAATGGCAATATAATATATATAATATATTAAGTATCTTGTATCTAGAAATTATTAAATAATTATTTTGTTATAATTCAATTTATATTAATATTATACATACACAATATTTATATTTAAATGTTTTACTATTACGAGTTTTTTATTATATTTATAAAAAGTTAAGCTAAAATAATTTAACATAAGTCATTTTCAGACATTATTTATATTTTTATTGAATAAATAGGTTAAAAAAAGAAATAACCGTATATAAAATTGCCTATATTGGTCCCTTTTATACAATTAACAAACATGATAATAGGTAATTTATGACATTATTTTCACTATAATATATTGTATTTTACATATGTTCACATTTAATTTTTTGTCTGGTCTTTTTTTCTTTGTGTATTTATTTTTTTGTGCTTTTATTCCGTGGACTTTTTCCGCTTACCTGAAATATTATAAGAAGAGCCAATGTTATCAACCATAATAATATGTTGTAAATAATACAAAACAAACAGTTATATTGTTATTAAATATGTAGGTATTTCGTTTTTTTTAGCTACCTAGCAACTATGGTCTATGATATTGATATACAATATATATTTTAAAAATAAAAGCTTATTATATTATAATTTGTGTTTTTGAATAATTCTATTTATATTATATTATATTTAATACTTACCATAATCAAGTATAAACTATATAATTAGCTGATATAGTATTTACATTGTGTATTTATACAATATTGTAACCGTATTACTCGACTTCCGTTTTGCTTCAGTTGAAATGTATAGATAATACAAACAATTACAAACATTAATTTTTATGATTTTTCACGTTTTAATTATGGACATATTTTTGATGTTAACTTAAACACTGTTGACAGATTTAACGAAAGCTAAGTAGCTAAGTTTAAATGTATGTGAATCTTATATCATTAAGATTGTTAGGTACCTACCTAAGTAATCGATATTCGCCCTTATGTGTTTAAAATGTTTAAATCAAAACTTTTCCCAGAATTAAGAATCGCATTGTAATTTGTAATTGTATTCATAAGTACCTATTTGATAATAATATTTGTTTTATTTTTAAATATATTTATACAAGTTTGTCCATATTTACTATAATTGTCATATTTGTACTATAGTTTTAATAGCAATGTAATCTGTAATTATAAGAGCAACTGAAATTTGAACTTGGGAGTGCCCTTAAAAAAAATATTCTGTATTTGTATTCTGGAGATAAGTTTCTACACGAATAACTTATGAGAAATCTTGAAATCAATTTTCAAGTCATAACTATTAAAATTGAAAGCTTTATTCATTTTTAACTATACCTACAAAATAATTTACAAATGTTCAAGTTATTGACGAAATGAAGTTAAAATTTGAATACCAATCAAACATTAAACGCTAATAAAAATAAAATTGTGTATTTAGGTATATACCATACCTTTTACAAGATTAAAAACGCACATTACATTTAAGTGTTTATTTTGGCCAAATGTAAGTTCCTACGCGAGACCCAGCAGGTAAAAAAAATACATAATATGTTAGTTCCTAGTGTTCCTACTCGATAGAATAAGGTACATATTATGTAAGTTCTCTACAACGCGTATATTATTATATATAAAAATTTATAATTGGATAACTGGAAAAAAAAATATACTGCATTCTATATAATATAAAATATTATAATTTATAAGTTATCAATCTAATATCAGTTATATCATATGATATTGTCATACATTTTAATATAATAAAACAATAATAAAAAAATATATATATTTTATGTAATTTTATATAAAATTTAAATGTTTAACATAGTCGTATTGATTAACTTTTTTATTTTCTAATCTACTATGTTTTGATTTATAAAATTTTCTTTTTCGGCATGTTTTTGACTAGGAAATTTTTATTTTTGTTTCACTATCAGCAGTTCTTATTTTTATGTATGTATTAACTTGAAATAATTTGAGAATTTCAATAATTTAAAAAATCTGCGGATGTTGATGATAAAAATTTGAATTAAAATCTGAATGAAAACTTTCATATGCGTTTGTCGTTGTCGTATGTATTCTATCAGAAGATTGTTTCGCTCATATTTGCGGATGAAAAATACTATTATTTGATTTATAATTGTCAATTAAATAATCACAAATCTTCTAAATTATATTATTTTCATATCATCAATTTGATAACTTATAGTTATAATATTATATAAAATGCAGTATATATATATATATATATATTTTTTTTTACTATTGAAATGTATGTAAATAAAATTTATTATGATTTATGATATATTTTTTATTTTTTTAAGACAGTATAATCAGTTTGATAGCTTATAATATTATATAAAATAGAGTATATTTTTTTTACTTATGTACCTAACTTCCGTCGTGTAGAAACTAACATAGATACCTACGTACTTTTTTTCTGTGTAGGAACTTACACATCACATATTTTTACCTATGTAAGAAAAGGAATTAACGAACGTAATTTTTTTAATTACTGCACTCGTGTAGAAATCATGCAGTTAGGGCAGACAAGAAAACAAAAACTATCATTGTTACAAAGAAATAGGTAATCTAAAGTGTGCATATGATGGATCCTAATTCTTTTTTCTAAAAAATATTATTTTTGTTATTGAACTTTTTCTCTATCACTATTAATGGCCAATATCAGTTGCGTCATTTGAATCGCGCAGGGTATACATTTACGTATTTAAAATCCAATATTGTAGCAATTTGGCCCACTTTATAAATTGATTAGTCTGAATAATTGATAGTGGCTTGTATTTAAGTGGACTGCTCTATACGTCATTCGTATTAACAAAAAAAAATTGAAATGACGCCACTAGCCAATAGATAGAGATTTTCAACTGTTATAAATTGTATGCTAACATTTTCTAACTATGTTGTCTACCAGATCTCTCTCTCTCTCTCTCTCTCTATGATCAGTCTATTTTTAAATTTTTTTATATGTCTATGATAATGAAGGTCACTTAAATGGCTAAAAAATTAAAGTCATTTTTATTTGATTAAATCACACTGTGATACATAATGATATATAACACGTTTTTATGAGTACGAAACGCCTACGGAACGTCTGAAAAATATAATACATATAATAATAAATTTATATTGTATATATTTTTTTCTTTATCCAACATAAAATAAAACGCTTTTACCAAAAACTAATACTGAGACTTTTGAATTATAGTTAACAGTAAAAAAGTGTAAGGAAAAAATATCATTCATTATCTATAGTCCTATAGGCTATAGGTACAATTATATGTATTTATAATTTCCATAACTATTATTGTAAAATTATTTGCGATCAGTTAAAATTAAAGTTGTCAAAAAAATATTAAAAAACAATATTTTATTTATTTTTATATTTTACTTTTTAATTTTATCTAATAACAATAAATTTCACTTTGTACGATTGTACGCTTTAATTCAATTTAACAGAGACAGCTTTACACACAATTTATACATATATTAATATTTTTACGAACTATAATTTTAACAGAATAATTTTTTAATAATAATAGTTATAAATTATGATAATGGATTTATTCCCCGGATTTAAGGTACTATAGCAGTATATAACTATTATATTTTGTACGTATTATGATGTACATATTATGTTTATAATATAAATTAAGGTCAAAACAGCAAACTGAGCCAAAAGGTTATCTTTTATACAAATGGAAAAAAATAATAATACAGCTATACATAACCAATGAGTTTTGGGTCCAGCGTTTGTCGATATCGTACGTTAATTAGCCATGTACAATGTACAAAATATTGTTAATATATTGAATTAATTGTAAGACCGTGTAGCTGATCTGTTCGTGCCACATAGAATATTTACCTATGATAAGAATGTATTTTTAAAATATTTTAGATAATTTGTTTTGTGTTTATTTGATATTGTAGTTTAATAAAAAAATGTATAAGCAACAAAATAAATATAGATATCTATGACTTTTATCAAATAATTATTTGCAATTGATTTTTGTTACCCACGTACCTTTGTTGAATCTTAATTATTTATTGTAATAGATATAGCATATATGTAAATATAAATTAAAATAAATATAACGGTAATTAATAAGTAAAGTAGGTAAGTACTACTAATAAGTTAGTAAACATATATTGTTGATTCTATGACTTATTTATAATAACAGGCATCCTGTACCCGTTTATTTGTTAAGATTTATCTGTATAATATTATGTACGTGTATCAAAGGTCTAAAATCTAAATAATCATCATAATATGGCGTGTTCTTGTTTGATAGATATTAATTGTACTTATATAGTTTTTTTTAGTTTTGTATACATGTTATCCATAGTCCATAATAATATAAATTAGTAGGTAATATAAATTTAACGATGGTAAAAAAATACAATAAGTTCATTTTTATAATAATTATTTCTAGTGGCACTTTTCGTCAACCACTAAAATCCCGATGTTTCAATGCTGCTCTGTCTGGCGCGACTTTTGTCTTTTAGCGCATCTCAATAGTGAGACGAGCGTCGGCGATGAAAGCCTGCAGATCAGTTTCGTTGTATAATCGCAATAATCGCATATAGGATTTCCTTAATCAATACCTGTTAAAATAGTTAATAAACGATGTTTACATAAAACATTATCATAAATAGGTACATTTATTACGCCAACATCATAAATCTACATCTGTATTTAATGAGATTTTGTGTGGAATATCTTTATGTACATTTAAAATTTAAACGTACCTACAATAAATTAATGTTACCTAACTTAATTGTTTCCTATTGTTATTTACGTGTTTAAAGCTTAGAAGTCAAGTAACAAAAATATATCTTCAGGGTCCGTGGAACGTTTTAGTATTATAGACAGTCACGTCTCATAAAGGTTTAAAAAAATTATGTTCTTACACGGTAGGTATACAAACACTTGTCCTATACTTTTAGAGACTATGTGATTTGAGATTTCTCTATATGCAGTACACTTGTTGATTTCTATATCTTATAGGTGGTTTTCATGTTTTTAACATTTTTAACCGTTGCATTACCTGCTAATTACTATTATTATATTATAAAGACTATTACATATTTGACTAGCAGCGGTCAGTTTGGAGGTAACCAGGAGAACACGTACGGTCATATCTGGTATACGGGACGGGTAGTTTGCCATCATAAACGTTCAGGTACGACGTGTTCATCTGCAGTAGGGCGGATGTGGGATGGTTAACGCAAATCGCGCACGTACAAGATCTTATAAAATACCTATACGCAATATAGTATTGTATATAGTCCAGAGAAAATAAAAATCACCTGCGCCCTACGGTGCGGCTCCGCAACCGGGTTTTGTCCGTGAACATTGTCTGACGGGGGAGTGGTGAAGGGGAAGAGGCAATCGACAGGTGGGCAGGCGGACGCAACGCAGCGCACCGGCTAGGCGCCCCGCTGCGAACCGACGCGCTGCAAGCGAAAAATTTCTCGCGTTCCTCGTGTTGGTGCGCGCCGAGTTATCGTCACCGGCCATCACCCACAGTCCACAACGTGCTCGTTTGTTTACAGCGGTGATAACGTGTGCGTACGCCGACCGTCATGATAATGTTATTACAACAGGTCAACAACATTAAGTATTCATAACAAAACGAACAATAACAATAATAAATTAATAAACATTCTAATAGTACGCCGGTACGTCGCGATCGGCCGTACCTCGGCGAGTTGTTCGAGCTGTTCGTTCGGTTTTGTTTCGAATTTTTTTTTTATTCTCGCCACCCCCGCCGGACATCGCACCTCCCCCCTCCGCCGGTCCCTTCGGGTGCAAGTATTTTCTTTTCTCTCCCCGTAGCGCCTGCCCGCCCGCACGCACAGGAACGCGATCGCGCGCACGCGCAAGAGCACACGTAAGGCGCGCGCGTTTTTACCCGCCGCTTTTCTAACGCTGCGTCCGCCGAAAATATGATAGTAGTGACGACGACGACGACGACGACAACGACAATATTATCGCACCGACACGCCGATGCCGACGACGAGGCCGGACGCGCAACAGCGATCCGTCGGCCGAGTTGCTGATCAGTCGCCTCCACCACAGCGAAGACGATGCGCATCACGACCATTGTCCCGTCGGACGACCGCCCGTCGTGAACCTTGTGCCGTTGCTGCCGCCGCCGCCGCCGCCGCCGTCATTACCGATCACAACACCGGCACGAACGCTAGGAGCACGATCGCCACTGTTTTAACCGAGACGTCCTGGACACCAGTCACCAGGAAATGCGCCAGGATGACGTCGCCGTGGATTTTTGTGATGCTGTACTGCACCGCGATGATGTCGCTCGTCAACGGTAAGTACCTGTGCAGTGTTTTTTGTGAAATTATCTCATCGCCGCGGGACGCGACCGTCGTCGTCGTTGTTGTTGTTTATATTATTACCGTGTTATTTTCCCGACCTTTTGTGGACTTGTAATACCGGCGTTTGAGTGCTATACGAATCGCGTTCGCCATCAACTGACTAGTTTCGTTAACATCTATGATACGCCTCTTTCTAGTTCGTTTTTTTTCGAATTCCTAGCGTAACGACAGGTATTGCACCTATAGTTGCACACATTGCGTTAAATCAAACAGTACACCGATCGTTAATAGGTACTCGCCACTCGGATACCATGTAGAATGTAGACTCCGCAGGTGGTTCTCGTGGATATTATTGTTAGAGCCGAATAGTCCCATCACATATCGATCGTACTTTGTTTGATGTTGTACAATATTGTTACATATTATTTTTAATCAGTTTAGTTCCAGACACTTGTTTTACATACTTTCTCACATTTTCCATACCATGTGAATGTAAGCCCCACAAGTAGTTCTAGTAACGTTCTTGGTAATGGATAAATAATCACGTTGCATTTCAAATATACTTCGTTTAACGTTGCACAATATTGTTACACATTATAACATTATATTTAATCAGTTATAGTCAAAACACTTGTTCAATTACATATTTTTTCACATTTTGCATAGGTACCAATTTGTCAATTAATAAATATTTCAAGTTTGATTTACAGTGTTAATAATTTGTATTTTATTATGATATTTTTGTTGTTCTAATGTATTTTATATTGAAATTATAAAGTAACGTAAAGGCCCTGAGATTTTGTGGAACTGCGTGTGATGTAAATACACTCACCTGCTGTAACTAAAATTTATTATTTCGGGTCTTATATATATTTAAATCTTAATTGTATATTTTCTATTAAATTTATTTTCATTAATAATAATATGATTATTTTTCAAGTGATGTAATATACCTAATGCCTATAATGTAATTCATATAATTTAATAATTTTATGTATTGATCCTAAATTTTTAGAAATATAATTACTGCAAAAAATTAAAAATAGTATACCTATTAACTATATCTGAACACTTGAATTCAATCATTATATCAAAAATAATATTTATAAAATTAATTTTTATTTTAGCTTATCCAAATTTGATATACACCACATCTAAGGATATCCGAATGGCTAATATGTCAAAAATGACTAGAATTAATGTTATTGTTAAAGTAAGTTCCTCGTTATATTTACAATATTTAGTTGTTTAAATTATTTTGAATTATGATCTGGTCAGTTTAACTTTAATAGTTAGATACCATTATATTTAAATGTATAACTATTATGTTAACCATTATTTATTTATTCAGGATCTCATCGAAGGAAGTGCACTTGATTTCTATTATAAAGGATCTTTGATATGCTGGGCTGATCATGGTCAAGAATCTATTCAATGTGTTTCTTACAACGGAACTCATGCCACTAACAAAGTAAACATTTTTTATTTTAATTTAATTCATAATTTTAAACAAAATCTGTTATGAATTATTTACTTTTAAATTATTTACACAAAAGTAATAACATTTCATATCTCTTTTCATATACATATATCAAAAAAAAATATATACTCTGTAGTAGTGTAGTCCGTGTTTATAAAAGTATCCTCGGGCAGTGATTGATTTTCACGTAGTACGATCAGATAACTCTTCTTATTTAATCTTTTTTTATCATCAGCTTTTGTTTTTGACACTTGGTTGCAGTTTAAAACTAGCTTAACTGTAATGATCCAGGCAAAATGGCTGCCCAGACAGATATTGAAATAATTAAACCTTAATGTAAATTAGCCATACCCAGTGTCGCCCATTTGAGGTTACTCTTATATATACATATCTGTTCAGTTTAAAAATACACTAGTTTGTATATATGAAACTGATTGCTTTACTTTGCCGGATCCACCTCATTGATCGTATGTTAAAAATCGTTACCAATCAAATGGCTGTCATTGTTCATTGGCATGACAAAAAAACAGGTAGTAGTAGTAGTAGCGGATGATTAAAGGGCAGACACTCGGCACCAATAACTGGAGAACATTTTTATTTGTCTCCCGTTGCACTATTAAACTTAATAGAGTATAATATAAGAGAATATTATTATTATATTATATGTTAATACATTAAAAAAATCTTTTTTTACTTTATAATATCATAGTTATATCTTTTTTTATAAAATAGGTGGCAATATTGAACACTGGTATTATTACACCAGATGGTTTAGCTTGTGACTGGCTTACTAAAAAAATATATTGGACTGACGGAGATACTAATAGAATTGAAGTTGCATCATTAGATGGAAAATATAGAAAAGTACTTTATTGGGAAGACATTGATCAACCACGTGCTGTAGCTTTAGTTCCTATGGATGGGTATGTTACATCTTACATACATTTCTTTATTTATTGTGTTATTATTTTTTTTATTCCAGTATAATGTTTTGGACCGATTGGGGTGAAGTTCCAAAAATTGAACGTGCAGGAATGAATGGAGATTTATCTACAAGAAAAGTCATAGTTAGTGATAATATATTTTGGCCAAATGGCTTAACTATAGATTTTTATACCAAACACATCTACTGGGTTGATGGGAAACTTGGTTTTATTGATGTAAGTATTTTCACTTTATTTTCAAT
Source organism: Rhopalosiphum maidis (assembly GCF_003676215.2). NCBI lineage: Eukaryota > Metazoa > Arthropoda > Insecta > Hemiptera > Aphididae > Rhopalosiphum > Rhopalosiphum maidis. Next base: position 13,406,791 of record NC_040879.1, read on the forward strand.
ACTTAAATAATATTTGTTTGTTTTAATATTTTTTATTTAGATAATGGATTATGATGGTAGAAATAGGAAGACTATTCTTGAAAAAGGAATACCATATCCATATGGTATTGCTCTATATCAAGATAGATTATATTGGACTGATTGGAAGACATGGTTTGTTTAAGATATATTTTTTTATAAATAAATTGTTTATCTATATTTAAAGCATACATTTATAACTTAAGTATATCAATTAAGTAATTAACATAATGTATAAATATATCATTAAGCTCCTTTTAGAACATCATTCATGTATGGTTTTCTCAATGATCCATAGAATGATTGTATTTTTTTTACTAATGAGCAAAAGTTGAATAGGAAGAATAATTAATTAATTTTCAGCGTTAATCTTTATTTTTTTATTTTCATGATTTATTGTTGTTAAAAATTTAAAACTTATAAAATTGGTTTAATATACAATAGTTTTATTAATCATTTTTTTATTTTGATAGGTCGATTCATGTAGTAAATCGTAGTGGGGGTGGTAATAGCCGTGAAATTATACATAGTAATAATGTACCAATGGATATCCGTGTGTGGAACCCAGCCCGACAGCCGGAAAAAATTACCCTCTGTGATAAGAATAACGGAGGTTGTTCAGATCTGTGTCTTCTCTCTCCAAATTCTCCTGGATATTCATGTGCTTGTTCCACAGGAATAAAGCTTATAGATTATCATAATTGTGCAGAAGGTTTGTTAAATTATATTAATTAAATAATAACTTTACTTTGATGTTTCATATATTATTTTTAACCATTATTTTTTGTAGGTGTCCAAGAAGTCTTATTTCTTGTACAAAAAACTGATATCTGTCAAATATCATTAGATTCTCCAGATCATACTATTATGTCTATACCTCTTACTGGTTTGGCTCATGCAATTGCCATAGATTACGACCCTGTTGATGGGTATATTTATTGGACTGACGATGAAGTACTTATCATTTCAAATTTAATGTTTTTATTAATACAAATAATTATAAAATATCTCTTATTATAGATAAAAATGATTCAACGAGCAAAAATGAATGGTAGTAACCAAGGAGTTGTCATTTCCAATGAAATATATCATCCAGATGGAGTAGCCATTGACTGGGTTGCAAGAAACATATATTGGACTGATACTGGAACAGATAGAATTGAAGTTGCAAGATTAAATGGAAAACACAGAAGAGTAATTAATTTTTAATACTTATATATATATATAAATCATATCCTAAAACAATGTTTTTTTTTTGTACTCTAGGTTATAATTGCTAATGATTTGGTTGAACCTAGAGGTATAGCTGTAGCACCTGAATTAGGTTGGCTATTTTGGTCTGATTGGTATGACAAAAGACCCAAAATTGAACGTTCCAATTTAGATGGAAATGATAGAATTATTTTACTTAAAGATGATTTAGGGTGGCCAAATGGAATAACATTGGATATTAAAGCAAGAACTCTTTATTTTTGTGATGCAAAAACTGATAGAATAGAAGTGAGTTAATACATTTTTACTGTAATAGTACGAGTCAAAAACAAAATAACTTTCATACAAAATAGTTAATTCAGTTTGTGAATAGTCTTGTATGTTTTTATTCAAATTATTATATAAAACAGGAATAAAATATATAAAATTAAAACATTCTATGTACTTATAAATCTATTGTTTAAGATATTTTAATATTACCCTAATGCTGGTTGAGTAATAACTTATAACATAATATACATTAATCATTACTGCAACGTAATTTTTGTTATGTTAGTATTTAGTAATTTTTATTTTTTTTACAAAAAACTAAGTTAATTATTTTTAAGTAAGTACCTGTAAAATAATTGATTCCATTATAGTTAACAATATACATTATTATTGTTTTTTTTTTTTTATTTAATTCAAGTATGTTAAATGTAACATAATTATAACTAGTTACTTTTGAATGTAAAAGAATAATGTTAAAAACTAGTAACGAAGACTTATAATCAACAGAGTAATTTAGTTTTCTTTTTATTTTGTAACTTGGTTACTTTTAGTAATTAATTTACTCCAACACTGGAACTAACTTATATCACCATATCTCACCTTGTGTTGTATTGATGTAACTATTTAACCTATATTTTAATTTATAGGTTGTTGGTATGAATGGGGAAGACCGTAAAGAACTTGTGAGTGAAAATTTGCCGCATGTATTTGGTTTGACACAATTGGGTGACTACCTTTATTGGACTGATTGGCAACGTCGTACAATTGACAGAGTGAATAAAAATACTGGATCTGACCGTAAAATCATTATAGATCAACTACCAAATTTAATGGGTGTAAAAGCTATAAATTTAAAAGAACCTCTTAATGACAATCCATGCGGTGATAATAATGGAAATTGTAGTCAATTTTGCTTCTATAAACCTAAAGGCTACTACATTTGTGCATGTGAAATAGGTGATTATTATACAATGATGAAAAAATTGATAATTATTATTTTATAGTAACCATTAATATATTTTACTTTATTAATTAGATTATGAATTGGCCATGGATGGAAAAACTTGCATATTGTCTGAATCGTTTCTAATATTTGCTCGATCTGAACATATTGGAATATTAAGTACTGAAAATAGTCATTATTCAGATATTATTCCTATAGCTGGAATGAAAGAAGCCAGGTATTTTTTTTTTTTTTAAAATACACTAAAACTAAAACATTATATGGTATATATTATTACTTATTAGTTGGTTATGAGTTCATTCACAAAATGTATGTATAGTAATACAGACATACAGTAGTATAGTAAATAATATAAAGTATCTCAAATGCTCTGCATTAGCCTTTTGTGGCAACTCTTTTAAAACTTTTTATCCTTTGGACACATTCACTGGCTTATTTTATTATTGTAATTCAATATTATATTTTAAAATAAAATTCATATTTCATTAACTTAGGCCATAAGAAAAGGCAGATTATGTTATAAAATCGATTTATTTGATGAGCTAGAAAATAGCATTACATCTATTATAACTTTTAATAGAATCTTGCAATTTAATATTAAGTACAACATATATTTTATTGTTAAACTAAGAAATCTATTTTTTGTTTATTTTTGGACCATTGGGTAATTTTTGGTAATTAATTATTTTATGAACTTACAGTGCTGTTGATGTCGACATAAAGAATAAACGAGTTTATTGGACTGACATTAAATTAAAAACAATTAATAGAGTTTACTTAAATGGGTCAATGGCAGAAAGAATTATTACGTTTGGCCTACAATCTCCAGAAGGTAATTTTTTAATTTATTGTAGTATTTAGTAATATAACAAATATTTTCAACTATAAAATAAATTGAAATATAAGTATTATAATTTATAAATTATTGTGCACAGATTATTCAAATAAAAGTTATTTATGTTTTATAGGATTAGCCGTTGATTGGATTGGTGGTAACTTATATTGGTGTGATTCAGGCACTAAGCGAATTGAAGTATCAAGATTAGATGGAACCATGCGTAAAGTTTTGCTTTGGAATGATATTAAAAATCCAAAAAATTTATTACTTAATCCTAAAAAAGGGTTAGTTTTATAATATAGTATCTTTAATTTATTAAATTAATTTTTATTTAATTCATATATTTTGTTATTTATTAGATTTATGTATTGGAGTGAATTAGATGGCATTACTGGCTCAATTCATAAAGCATCAATGAATGGTGAAGGGAAACATTGTTTGATAAATAAGATTGGTAGAGTCATAAGTATTACTTCAGATTATGATAGTGGTTTGATTTATTGGACAACGTTGACACCAAATAGTGGATCCATCGAAAGCATTGATTTTAATGGAAGACGTCAAAGTAAAATTGTGTCTATTCCTTTTGGTGGTTATCTTTCTGCCATAACATATTTCAGGGTAAAAAATAGTTACATAACTTCTTTAAAACGGTTATTATTTTAGTCTAAATCATGGTATTAATTATTGAAAACAATTTAGGGTTCTTTATATTGGTTGGATTGGTCAAATGGAACTTATTTCCAAGTCGATATTCAAAGTGGTACAATTTTAAAGCAGACTAAAATAAATTTAGATCATGTTACGGATTTGATAACCTTTGATAAAGCAAGTCAAACTGGAACAAATCCATGCGCTATAAATAATGGGGGATGCCAACAATTATGTCTCGTAAAAGGATCAACAAGAGATCATGAACCATTATCATATCACTGTTCATGTGAAACACATTTCACATTATTTAAAAATAACACTTGCTCAGGTAAATACAATTTATTGAATAATATATTTTATTTCTAACTATAAAAATCTTATTTATAAATATATTTTTTTAAATCTTATTCTTAGCTTTTGATTCTATTAAAAACTAATTAATTTCATTCATTATTTAGCACCAAATAGTTTCTTGATTGTGGCACAGAAAACAACATTTTATAGAGTGGTAATGGATATAGACGATTCTTCAGATTCTTCACTCCCCGTCATAGGATTGAAACATGTAAAAGCGGTTGAATATGATCCAATATCACACATGATTTATTGGGTAAAATTATTTATTATTATTTATTTCCGAAGAACCTTCACTTATATTTAATAATTTTATATTTTTTAGATTGATGGTAGAACACAAATGATAAAACGTTGCCACGAAAATGGTTCAAATCCGAGTATGTTTATTGGAAACAATGGAAATACATACAATTTATATGATCTCGCTTTGGAACCATACAACAGATTGTTGTTTTGGACTTGTACAGTAACAGATACTATAAACGTTACTCGTTTAACAAATAGCAGCTTCCAAGGTTCTATCTTTAAAAGTTTTGATGGAGAAAAACCAAGAAATTTGGCAATACATCCCGAGAAAGGGTAATTTATTATTTTTATTTTCAGATTTGTACTCTAATTAAATAATTCGTTTAAAATTTCCAGTTATATTTATTGGACTGATTTGGGAAGTCAACACAGAGTAATAAGATCCCGTATTGATGGCCATAATAGAGTTATTATCGCCTCTGATTTGTTATCTCTTGAAGCACTTACTGTTGACAGAGTACAAAATATGGTTTATTTTTCCTATTCAAGTAAAGTAGACGTTTGTGATCTTCATGGTTATCAAAGGTAAGCTAACAATAAATATGATGTATAAATTTATATAATTTCAATGAAGTTATTTGTATACTAGAACAAATTCAAATTTATTTATTTATTTAGGCTATAAAAAAAGAAGTACGTAATATATCCTTAGCAAAATTGTAAATTTTAAGCTTGTTTTTTTTTTGTGGGTGGGGGAGAAGTCAGCATGGTTCTTGCCCGTAACCTACACTTTTATGAGTGCTTCGTGGCTAGACACCTGCACTTTTATTTTTATAAATTTCTTAGTTTTATACAACCCACAATTACTAATAATCTATTAAGAATAACAATTAACAGAAATATTTTTATCACTAACATTTTTATGTTATATACATGAAAATATATTATAAATGTTTTATATATAAAAAAAAAGTACTTAAGTAAAACCATTTATAATTTGTAGCATATTTTGATTAGGGCCTCACAAATCCTAACGCTACACTGGAGGAATGATAATATCTTATTCAATATAACATTATTTCCACCTTACTTTTCTCTACATAGTATTGAATTGATTTTAAAAGTTAGGTGTTTGATACAACAAGAGATATTTTCTGTTAAGCTCAAGAAAAAAGTTAATGTTCCTTTATTAATATTATGGTTATTGCCACTAACTATAATTAACATAAAAATTATTTTTAATTTGCAAATATGAGTTTATTAATATACTTCAGTTATTATTACAAACCACGATTAAAGATAATATACTGGTTACACAACTGATATGTAAAATAATACAAATTTGTGCTCCTTCCATTATGTCACGATAAGGCTTCCAACTAATGTATGTAGAATTAATGCCTGGCAATTCCAGCGGAAATGTACGTTAACTAACAGTTATCATACATTCAATATTATCACGATTATAGTGATATTATCATAGACATATAATATGTCTATGGGTATTGTACAGAAATAATGTAATTGTTTCAACTTTTTTATACCAGGAGCACTTAATCTTAATTCTACATGCATTTTCATGACTGAACGGGAAGAGCCATTTTTGTTCGACTAGTTGTGAAACCAGTATATCTTTAATTGTGTTCTAAACTTGTATATACTAGATTATTTTAGAGAACATGTTAAGATTTAATTTTAATTTGTAATTTATAATTTTAGGAAAACGTTGATTTCATTTGATGGAGCACTTATCACCAATATAGCTGTTCTTGGACCATATTTGTATTGGATCGATAAAGAAAAACAGGTGATAGAAAGAGTTAATAAATCCACTGGTGTTGTTAGTGAAGGCAGCACTGTCATGAATCAAAATCCACATTTAGTAGACATAATTTCGATATACATCCCTACACCTGAGGTAATGAAATATTTATTTTATCTTTTTTTATAATTTAAAAAATCATCTAATTCACTATAAAGTATGCTTATCTTAAACTCACATTTTAATCCTGAATCTTAAAACCTTAAATTAGTTATCATCACACTTGCTTATAATCATTTTGTTAAATCATATAGAATAATTTATTTTAGATTGTATCTTTATCATGATATGAACTATTGTTAATATTGTTCATTAATAATTTATAACTTTATATTTTAGATTTTAGCATCGCATCCATGTAGTGCAATGAACAAACACGGTATGTGTTCACACTTATGCATTGTCACTGGAGTCAATGAGAGTACATCCAGCAACCATCAATGCTCTTGTCCTCTAGGTCTGATAATGAGTGACCGCCAATGTGTGAATGTACCAGTTTGTGGCCCCGAACAATTTATATGCAATTCTCTAAGTCCTGAATGTATGCCTTTGATATGGCGTTGTGACGGCCAAACAGACTGTCATGATGGTTCGGATGAAGTCAATTGTTCAGAATGTAGTAGACAACAATTCAAATGTTTAGATGGTCGTTGTATTGGTGTGTACACATACGAAAATATAAATTCATTACAGAGCAAGAATGTTTTAACATTGTAATACGTTTAATTGTTCACAGATAAAAACTGGGTGTGTGATGGTACTAAACAATGTTCTGATGGTTCAGATGAATCTCGGTGCTGTGAATCTGGATTGCTTTCAAATGATAGATATCAATGCATTTCTAATGGAGCATGTATACCAGTTAAGGAAGTTTGTGATGGTTGGAAACATTGTATCGATGGATCTGATGAAACTTATTTGGCTTGCTCGTTGATTAGAAATGTGGGACATACCACAAGCCCCACAAGTGACAAATCATTCAAAGACACTTTGTTTTTCACAATAATTTTCTTTGTAACAGTATTTAGTTTGTTGTTGGTCATTATTTATCGTTGTGCTAAAAGGTATGTAAAATTTAATTTCCTTATCTTGCAAATATATTCATTATTCATTTATAAATATTCCATTTGTTATTTGTTTTCAGTGATCTAGATCATAGTCCAAGTCTCACTAGTAATAATATAGTCACGTACACTGCTATACCAATTCCCAGACAATATTCTTCAACATCTGCTTATACGGCAATGCAAAATGGAACGCATATTGATTTGATCTCACCATCAAACTGCAGCCCCCTGAATCCACCACCGAGTCCTACAACCACGCTTACAATGCAAACAAATGATTACATCAGAACAAATCAATACCTGCGATATGATGATCGTTACGAACCTCCTTGCCCCACATTGTGTTCACAAACTGACTTGCCCACCGATATTTATGATGATTCTGATTTTGCAATGCCTCTCGAACCTTGTCCCCCACCCCCTACTCCTCGATCCCATTCGCCATCATCAAGCACTTATTTTAGCCCAAATGCACCACCGCCATCACCTAATAGCTGTAAAAGGCTTTGTTGAATATTTATTTTTGATAAAAATTGAATTTTATTTTGATTGTGTATATTGTTGTTTTATTCATTGTTTGTAACAATTTTTATAATACAATATTTTTGTTCTATTTATCATACGTGGTATGATAAATTGATGTCCTACTTAGGTTAAGTTTTTGAAATATTATTATAAGCGTTTTTAAGTAATTAAGTTTATTTGTACATGTGTATTTATATTTTGTGACCTGAGCTTTGCCATAACAATTAATTATTTAAGATAAATTATTAAAGACTTATGGTATTTATGTACTTATACATTATTGCTGATTTTTAGATCAGAAAAAATACTATTTTACTATTATTTTTATATATATATATGTGTATAAATATAATTGAATCAATTAATTCTATTTTTGTATGTTTTTTCATAAAAAAAAAAATTATTGTGACATGAATTCTCATTAAAATAAATGTATTTTTAGTAAAAAACAACATATTTTTTTTACACTTAAAAAAAATTTAAATACATTTTTCAGAAGTACTATATTACGTGTTAAATATATTATATAATATTTATTACAGAAACAAACTATGTATGTATAGTTAATGATTTTTATGGTTCGAAAGCTCTGCAAGCTGAAAAAAAAAATACGTATAGATTAAAATATAGCTAAACCACCCGTCAATAAAATGGAAACCGTAAAATAATGGATTATTTTTCCTTCCACCATATAAATAGTAAATAAAACGTGCAATTTGATTGCAGAACGATTAAAATATTATTTAATCGTGTTTGTTTAAAATAGTGGTTTCACAATAAAAGCAAACGCTATTCATCTTGATAAAAATTGTTTTTTACCTCACGTTCATCATCGATATCTTCGTCGTCTGATCCGTGCAGTGAAGCGCCTGGTGTAGTCGGTCGGCTACTCGATGGTGACGGCGGTTCAGAATAAGGACGAGGATAGTTATATCGGCGTCTCGATGCTTCCGTGATGCATAACATTTCTGTTTCTTTATCAAACATATCCGGAAACACTTGACATAATGCTTTCAACCTGGCTTGACGATAGTACTGAAAACCAATGTAATTATTAACGTCAAATGTCAGCATAGCCTAAACGTTTATCGTCGCAATTTGCGAACCCATGAGACTCCGTTTTATAACATCAAATAATTGTTATTGTTTTAAAATGTTCACTTACAATACCCAAATTACGCCAATCGAGCAAATCGCTTAATCGTTCGGTACGGTTCCGCTGGATCACCCGTTGTCTACGACTCATTCTCGCAAAATCATACATATACTGTGCCAGTTGTCTGACAGATTCTTCGATGCTGATGTTTTGACGGTCCACGATGTAAATTCCGTAACTCAAAGGATCAGCGATGTGCTGGGCCATAAAACAACCGAAACCTGAAAATATGGAACCACAAAATTACAAAATTGCATTTAATTTTCTACGTAGAGCATGTTAGTATACGCAAACGATGCAATATATAATATAATGGGGGCCCGGGGCCGTATGTAAATTTCACCGATTATATATACCACAAATTATGTTTATAGGTTAGATTAAAAATAGCCTATTAATATATACTAAAAAAATTAATTTTTACCAAAAAGTGTACAATCGGTGAAATTCACAATCACCGTATGTCGTACGACTCGTAGATAATAATAATAGTTTAGCAATTACCTGACAAATTTGTAGTTATTGACGGGATTCCCATGACCGTGCATTCGGCGGGAGTGTATCCCCACGGCTCGTAGTAGCTAGGGAATACTCCCAAGTGACAACCGCGCACGAATTCTTCATAATCCAATCCGAACAGCGGGTTAGTCGAAGACAAGAATTCTGGATGGAACACAATCTATAAAACCGCACGAGATGAATATAACGAGAGCTTTTTGTTTATTTTCGTGCAGGTGCGTCATTTGGGGAACCTATTTCAGGGTAATATGCTTATGCATATCTAAAATTTATCAAAATTGTATTTTGGTCTGACTATGGTAAAAAATAATGATTTTTTTTTTGTAATTGGTCTTATTTGTTAGACATCAGCATACTATGGCTATAAACTGTAGTAGGTATGTTACGCAGCATTATTATGTAATATTCAAATACCATAGTAAAAATGAAAGAAAGAAGATACCCGCACTATAATACCAATAGAAAATATAAATAAATATAAATTTTTTTTTAAATGTATTATTTTAATAAAAATATATATAAACATATTTTGGTTTATACTAAATAATTTATTTGTAACTGAGGATTATAGCATTTGTTTTATATTTTTATACACCTAAAATATTTTAAGTACAATATTGTGTAATGTGTATGAATACTATAAATAATAAAATTAAAATAATTGAAATAAAAAGTTAGTATTTTTAGGTATATCGCATTACCGCCGCATACAATATTCATAAAATCATAACATATTAGATCATCAGAAGTAAATATAAAGATTTAATTAATGAAGAAAAGTGAGAAAAAAATGTTTTTGTAATAATTCTATAATATAGTATAATATAATATATTGGCCTGTCTAGTTGTTAGCATACCTTTAAAAGCGTTTTAAAAAGTTTTAATGATGCCCTTGTTTTTGTGTACTGAATGTACAGTACCTATAGTATATTAGTGGTTGCTCCACTGGGTATGTATGTGTATATATATATATTTGTATACATAGGCACACTGCAGATCACAGTATAATGTTATCTTACTTTAACTTTGTCGGATGTGGTGTTGAACAGCTTACATCTTCGTATCGTATTCAATACGGGATCGCACCAATCATTGACTACATTATGAGTGGTTACAGGTGGCAGATCGTCCCTCTGTAAAGCGTACAGACACCGTTTCAATCTCACTGTGTCTTCTTTGTTCAACAATTCATCTTCGACGGGCATTCGACCTCTGTAAAACAAAATATTAATACGTTAACATCGTATTTTGCGCTTAAATTTTATCGTAAGAAAACCTTAAACATGTTTCGTAAATCCTCCGACCGATTTTTGTTTGTATTTCTAGTATAGTGTCTCTTAAGCTTTTGGTAACGGCATGGCCACGGAGACTTTCCACGTTGAAGTTATCTGTCCGCGCGGGAAATATTAAGAAGGCTACGACAGTCATATCTGAATTGGCATTCTACAATTGAAAATCATTTTTTATTTCTCATTGATTAAATAAGATTGATATTCGTTAATAACCTATACACGGTGATTCTTTTATCATTAAACATTTATTATTTCGACAAGTAATGAATTTTTTAATTTTTTTTTTTCAAAATATTTTGTTTCGTGGTTTTCTCAAAATGTGTAAAATGTTTATTATTTTCACCCTTGTATTTAATAGTGAAACCACTGTCGACTTTTGATTTTCAAATGGCAACCTATATTTAAAATGTAATAAATTAATAGGACAGTTTTTTTTATGAATTTTAACATTCAAATTATTATTTTTCGTTAATTTTTAGCAATATATAGTTTTTTAAAGATGAACGGTTTTCGGTTTTTATAATATTTCTTGTTTCATAAGTAATAAACTTGTTATCGACTATCGACGCAGTGATGAACTTTGTACCTGTAGTTACCAACGCTTCACAACCACGATAACTTTTAAGACGAACACTTAAAAACCTCAAACCACCCAACTTTGAGTAGCTATAACTCACTAACGGTTAAATGAAAAATAATAATTTTAACATTATAATGTATACAAAAAAATAGCCCTACTATGACATTGTATTATTTTAAATTAAGGTTGCCATTTAAAAATCAAATGTGATTTCACTATATTAAATAAAGGGTGAACAAAATAAAAATGTTTTATAGTTTTAGAAAAGCATGAAACTAAATATTTTGAAAAAAAAAATTGAAAAAAGTGTTTTTGAAATAATAAGTGTTTAATGTTAAAAGAATCGCCCTGTAAACTATTATATTTTATAAACTTACTTTCAAATAATGATTTAAACGAGCTAATGCTTCGATAAATATGTCTGCTCCTTTGTTAGAAAATTCATACCTTCCAGCTGTAAAGAAATATAATGTCTTCTCCAGATCGAAATTATAATGTCTGTTATTAAGATAAATCGATGTAATTAGCACATGAAATAAATACAATTACATAAAATATAATATAGATAGATAAATACATTTGTAAAATAAATATTAAGTGGTGGTCACTGGTCATACGGAAATCTATAAACCCTCAGTAATCCAAATATATTATTTGGTAGAGATAATGGTAATAAATATTTATTATAGTTCAGAAGTGAATTTATAGAAAAATATATTGTTTTTAGCTTCACATAAAGTTTGAATTAAACTCAATAGTATCAATAGATATGATACTAATGAATTCAATTTTAAAATTTTTATTTTTCATTTTTAGTTCTCTTTCTTTTTTTACCTATTATTTAGATAATTTTTCATATTTTATTACTTTTTTCGATTTTAATTTTTGTCTTATAACTATTTTTAACATTTTGTACGCAATCAGTACTTAATTAATAATATTTTTTATTTCAAATGTTTTACACTTGACAGATTTTTATACTTTTTAATTTTTAGTATATTTATAGTGAAATTTATACTACATTTTTTTAGTTTTTTAGTGGATTTTTTAAGATTTTTAATTACATTAAATTCACAGTCATCATTGCAAGTTAATACTCAATATTTTAAAGATAAAAAAAATATCGTATTAATTAATACACAAGTAAATAACGAGAAAATTATTCAACATTTTACTACAAGTATATGTACACGAAAATATTTTTTATTAATTGTAGATATTTGTAAGTTGTAACAGCTGTTACATTAGTGTGCAGATCACATTAAAAACGAAAGGAGTGGTGAAAAAATTAATAGAATTTTATTGGTACTGTTTAGGAAATAAATATTAATCTGTAAATAAACATCATAAATCATTATCGATCGGTGGTAATGCTCCAAAAGTTTCAAGTAGTCGTATTTCATTTAATTTTTATCAACGATTAACGAACGTTAATATAAACGAAACTAATTTGTAATTTTATCGAAATATTTCTTTAATTTTTCAAGTATTTTGTTTTTTTTATTTGAAAGGGATATAATCATTAACATGGTTGTTTTAAAATTGAATAAACCAACAGAGATGACATATGAGACAACCTTCCACCCCAATTAAACACTAACTACTTGTGTATTAGCATTTTATTTTTAAATATAATCGATTATTATTTTTTTCTGGATATCCAAGATTTAACACAAACAATAGATATTTAGAAAATACACTTCTATTTATAGTTTGTATTATAAATATATAATACATAAAAAAGAAAAATATTTTTATAATAAGTACCCATAGAAATGGCCGCGGACAAAATCGTGAATTTTTTCTTTGGATAGTGAATGAAGATTTTGAAATTCATGTAATGCCGAAAATTTGACAACGTTCAACCCGTTAGGAGTTATAATATCAGGTTTCCGGGAGAGTAAATACTCAGATTCTTTTCCAGTAATATCAGATACTGTGGTAAAAACGTGTGCAACATGTGCTGCTGCTCGTTCCATACAATAACGATGATAAATTTGTCTTTTACCAGCTTCTTCATCGAGATTGAACTAAAAAATAAAACGTAAATATAAACAGATTTTTTTTTTAATTTAAGAAAATTATTGAAAATATTTAAATCACTTTTCAAATATTATGAATAAAATATGAATTCAATTTTTCACTGATATTCTTGAACTATAGGTATAAGTGATAAATTATAAATATAATAAATTATTGTATAATTGCATTTTAATCTTTATAATTTAATTTAATTATAAAATTGTCGTATGCATATATCTAATGTTTTTTAAATAATATACGAGGATATACCGCAAATACATTCAGCAAATGTGTAAATATTAAACAGTCATGTAAACTCGGAAAATATTGCATTTGCATGTTTTTGTGGGCTTATATATTAGGTATAAAGTAAGTTCTAAATTGATTTCATGAAAATCAAATAAATCAAATATTTTTAGACACTCAGTTGATAAAAAATTTAATTTAACAAAAACATTTTTAAAGCTATTTATTTGTATTAGTCATTTTAGAAATTATGTTTTAAAAATTTAATAATATAAATTTACTGATATAACTATAGGTATTTATTTTTATCGTTTTGTATTGTATAACTGTAAAGGTACGTCATTATATTTTATTTTATTTTATAAAAAATATTAACTTTGGATTTTACTTAAAAGATTAACAAGAAATAAAATTAATTAAATAAAAGCACAGTTAATTGAACCTATTAAATTGCACTAATAAATAGGTACATTGTATTTTTTCAGAGCAAGTTCTAGGCCCTAAACATAATATAAGCTAATAAAACATCATACTTTGTCTAAATTATTGTAGAAATCAGTATTTCCCGCACAGAGATATCGGCCTAATAATGTAGCATGAGTTGTGAATACTGTAGCAATTGGTTCTTTTTTTGTGCGTAATGCAATTAATCCTATGCCAGCTTGCCATTCGTGGAAATGAGCAACCACCAACGGTGTTGAATCAATGTATGCTGCTGCTGCCGCTCGGAACTGAAAATGAAATTATTTATTAAAATATTTTTAGATCCTTAACTGTATTTATACTTAATATACCTAAATGTCCTAAACATGTTTCCTTTTTTTAGGTTTATAAAATATATATGTAAATAGATAGAATAATAGATCACTATAATAGTTCTAAAATTATATTATATTTTTAAATTACACTCGCAAATTCATAATTTTTTTCACCTATGACAAGTATAATTTCTTTAAGATTTTAGTACATGAAATACCTATGTACTACATTATTATTGCTATTTATTATTCTGTATTCATTAAAATATTATTATAATATTTAACTGTTTTATTAACCTATGTTCATAAAGTAGTTTATCATCTATAAAATATGGATTTTAAAAACAATTGTATTAATAAAAAATAGTTAATAATGAATCGTTAATTAATATTAATATTCAAGCAAAATAAGACATTTTTTTATTAAAACAGAAAATTTATAATATGTACTATAGCAAATATGATATAATGGGGAATAGTTTACATGCTGACATGGTATGAGGAGGGAGGTTGTCCAGTGACAAACTGACAAAACACTCAGAAATACAAATTAAATAAAAGTACCCAAATTTGATATGGATAAATTTTAACTCCAAACACACATAAAAAGTTGTACTAACTATTGTGTTGGAATGCATCAGTAATGACTAATGATCTACTACATATTTGAAGGAACTCTAAGTAAAGTTTTTAGATTTTAAAAACATACAAATCTATACTTCTATAGATAAATATTATTAGCTGAAGGCTTCTATATACACAATGTATAAATTAGTATAATGTATTAAATTTTAATGAGTAGGTATATACTTACTTCTGAAAGAAATTCAGATATTAAATATCCTAAAATTACTGCATCATTAGCTTCTATGTCTAAATGTGGAATTCCTATATTGCATGTATCCCATAAAGTTTGCTTGTATTCATCTAATTTCCAAGCAGCTGAACCAATATCAAACAATATAACTTGTGGACTACCATCGACTAACCATCGACCTGTCAACAACTGTTTTTATTTATTTTATTAGGATAACAATACTTAATATAAATATTAAATTCACTCTTTCAAAAGAAACAAAAGTAAGCTTAATCAATTCCTATAGTCACTAGCTAATTAAACTAATTTAATTAAATTTAATAATTTTAATCTGCAAGAAAATAATTTACTTTTAACTACATAGTTAAAAATATTCTTTATCAATCATGTTGTAAGACTAGGTATACATAACATATTCTTCTGCTTCACACTTCTCTCACAACTATGGGGTCAGAAACCTTCGTCCTATACATGCAACTACACCTTTACAAGGCTCTGTTATCAAACTATTATTAACTCATACCAGCTATTTTTTTATCATTCTCAATTCTTCGAGTATCTATTAATTTCTTTTTCAATCGTTTTCAATACTATTTTTCCTACTATGTTTATTTCCACATAACATTAGATATGTACAATCTCAACATAATCTCCCTAATTTTGTCGCTATTTTCAAAATAATATATAACATTTTTAGAACATAAAAGTTTTATGCATAAATTGATATTTTTATATTAATCACTGAACAATAAATAAAAAATAGCATTCATAAGTACTATTTTTTTTTTATATATTTCTTAAAATGTTTGAATATGTTAAGTTAAAATCGTAATTAATTCGTAATGCAATTATTTATTACCTATTAGGTACTTAAAATATATAGAGAGTGCTACACACGCATGTGTTGTATCCGTCTTACAAATGTAAAACGTAGTAAAAACTGTTTTGCGAGGGAAGGAACCGAAAAAGCTACAGTAATAACTAAGAAACGACATTTTCACCACATAAAAAGGAGAACTTTGGCTAAAAAAAGATATTAAAAAATAAAAACGATAATTCACAGATAATGTTCTTAACTTTATTATAATTTATCAACTTGGAGTCTTAACTATCACTACAGCACTAGTAATAAATTCTATCCCGCGAAAAATACCTTTTTGCTGTTTTACATGTATAAGACGGAGACAACACATGCGGGTGTAGTATCCTCTTAATATATATTTGAATATTAAATACTAAAATATACGAAAATCGGCCGATCATATAGGTCATCTGACATTTCGAGTATAGGTACCTCATCGACAATCACCGAGGAAGTGATAAATTAGAATTTAATGATAAAACCACTCTGAGCGAAGACTGTGTCTGACTCATTACTAAGGATATTTTAAAATTTACTTAATTTTCTATTAGTAATAGGGTAGGTACCTAACTTAAACTAATGTTTAAAAACTCATTGCATATATTATATTATTAATTATTATAATATAAATTTTAAACACTTTAAAAAAAATAACGGAGCTTTAAGCTCCACTTTTATTTTTTGATTCCATCAATAAAAACCTATGAGGAATCTTGCATATTTTCAATTATGTTGACTTACAGACAAAAATATTATCAATATAAATAAAAAACTAAGTAGGAAATTAAAAATGTTTATAAATATTAAATAGCTCAAGAATATCCAAAATATTTTAAAAATTATGTCTTGGATAGAAAATACAATCATAAATATTTGGTGGATATTTCCAGTAAATTTGACATAACATTTTTGAATTACGATAAAAAAAATAAAATAGATTTTGTCAAAATCAAGTGTTGCGGTGATATTCTCGTTTTTCCTTTATTTTTCACGATTATTTTATAAAGAATAAGATATTTTTTACTTTTGCCTTCCTAAAGTACAAATTAAATCCAATTACTACCAAAAAGCCATTCTCAATTTTTAATATTTAACATTCAGCTACAAACTGTATCATTGTACACATTTAAAACCAATACTACATTATACGCTCCGCTCAGAATCTAAAAGAGTTGATATCGCTGGAATGATAATATGAAATAGAAAATGTAAATATGAATAGATTACAACAAGATATAAACATCAAAATTAAAAACATTTATCACTTTAGGTAAGTTTTACCTTAAATCCTTGATCTCTCATTTTTGTTACTGCTGTGTGATAAGGAGATCCTCCTTCAAATTCTAGTTCTTCAACAGCTGTCCGAGCATAGTTTTCTTTATAAGGACCTAATAAACAATACTGTTCTCCCATTTCTTCAGTTGAAACGAATGCTTTAGATCTAATAACTGTATAAATACCGCCAACTGAAATAACAAAAAACATAACCAAACGTTAAGTATAAATTAATAATATTAATAAATATTAAGTATTTATTTTCCAACGAGAGGACTTAAACAATACCTAAATTAATACCGAGTACATTATGTCATAATATGATTAACAATAAATGATTTTCAATTAATTAGGAGTTCGATAAAAAGGATTTTATAAAGTCTTGTAAAAAATGGCAATTTAATCAAAAAATCTGTAATAACTTCAATTTTATTTATAAAAATTCCGTTTTATCTACTTTAAACTTTTTTAGTTTATAGGTACATATATATTTTTGTTATTATACGTTTGTATAAAATACCTGAGTTAGCATTTATATATCTAATTTTATTTTACTAATTTTTTTAAATGTTTTAAGAAACGTAATGTAATATCTGAAGAAAATATTAAAAAATATTAAAACAAAAAAGTGCATAAAAGAAATATATTTTAAATTTTTTTAAAATTAATCAGTAGGTAAATAATGTATATTATGAAATACAAAAATGTTATTATTTATTACTCTTATTTTTTTTCACAACTACGTAGGTAAATCAAAAACAAATAGTGTCGAAATATTTTAATAAAATATGCCAATCTTTATAATTAATAATAAGTTAAACTAAGTCCAAAATAAATATATTTATGAAATATCTACTTTCTTATATTATGAAACACTCAAACACTGCATAAAAATTGAGTTAAATATCAATATTACAGAGAAATATATAATAAGTATGAAGCATATTTTTAGTATTTTTTTCTGAATTTGTTTAATGTAGCCGTAAATTCACCGATAAACCATATACTATAGGTATAAATGTATAATGACAGCTGAAAATTTATTTTAGTTGCATTCATTAGTTATTGTAAACAAAATTCTATTAGACATTAAGACATTTTATAATGTAATTTAACAAATAATTGTATTGATCAAGTATATTGTATTATATATATTCTTGTGGTTCTGCCAACCCCTTCATAAGTAATCGCAAAATTAATAGTAAAACGATGTACATATTTGAATACAATATGTAGTACGAATAATATATTATTTTAACTAATAGATATTATTATTATTATTTACAAGCTTTAGATTATTATAAATGAATGAAATGGGTATGTCAAAAGTGATTTATCATTGAATAAAAATTATATATATATATATATATATATATATTGTATAATATGTAATTGTTTGACATATGTATAGGTGTAATTTTACTGGTATAATTTACAAACCTTTATTGCAGACTTCCCAAGCTGTTTCAAAAACCCATCGGTTTTCGTAAGCAGCTGTTTGGCCACGATCCATAAATGCAGTAAAATCATAATTACTGTCCACACGATAAAAACGTTTACTTGCTTGGTCTTTAGTCATGATACCTGGAAAAAAATTGTGTTGAACGCGAGAAATAAATTTAAACGTTTGTAATGATAAAAATGATTATCAATATCTTTTACTGTGAGTAAGAACTGTCAGTAAAACCTAGTTCAAGGACAAGCCTTTGGCAACATACTGATTTTGGCAAACAACCATACATAAACATGTATGTTGCCAGTAAACTGGGACTTCCAAAATTAAAAATTTCCGATTTTAAGTAAAAAAAAAAAACCAAATTAAAATTATCCAAACTAATGAATAATAATATAATAAGATAATAGTATAATATATACAAAGCAATTTAATATCATTATTTTCGTTCCTAAAAACAACAAACATGAAATTATATACCTAACATAATACTTTAGATTAGTAAATAATATATTATTTATAAAATTATAATAAAACAAAATAAAATGCGTTTGAAAAGTATTAATTGATACTCATTGAATTTTACAAGTAAATAAAAATGATTTTATTAAATGTATTTCAAATTGAATTAATATTTAATGGGTACAGTTATTACTTATTACACAATTAAAAGCCTACACATTTAATCTTAGTATACAGATACACGACAGATAACTTTCAGATAATATTATGTAATTTAATTATAAATAACAAAATGTATAATTAAAAATATTCATTGGTATATAAATATATTCATATCAATCCACAGGTTAAAAATCAATAATTAAAAGAGTTTAAAGTCCGGAAACAAGAAATTTCGTGTACCTACTATCAAAATTAACTTTTTCAATGATACAACGAATAGGTAGAATTTAAGTTTCGACATAACGACACTAGATTTTCTGATAAAGTCAAGTTCGAAATGTCTTACGTTTATAATACATAGACATAATTTAAGGGGATTTTAATCATAGGTATATTATTTGTTATCTCACACTGATCTATGAGCCACGAGTAACAGATATCTTACGTCAAATAAAATTAATCTCGTATTTTTAGGTTTGATATAAGAGCAAATTAACCAATTATATCAAACTTAAAGATAATAATATTATTTAGCCTATTTAGGAAATTTAATGGCCTCGTATTTTTATTTTAAAGTATTTAACTGTATAAAATAGTACATTATTCTCATAACTAGATTTAAAAATTAAAATATAAATAAGTCTTTGTGGTGCTCTAGATAATATTATTACCTTTAAATTTGATGATAAGTTAATGAACCTATATTCTAATATTAAACAAGTAACTACTCAACATTGATTCTGTTAAACGTAAATGTGCTATGCTGTACGTGGGCTAAAATGTATTAATATTATATTTTCATAACGAAACGACGAAACATGACGTCAAAAGGCAATATGGCAGTTGTCGTGATCAGCACAATAAAAATAAATAAGCCAGGTAAAAATTTAATTTTTTGACTATTTTATAGTCCAACGACCATGTTTTAACGGTTGTTGCATTAAGTGAAATTAAAATTTAAAAAATTAATTATTCAATTAAATCAAGTAATTGAAAATTGGTATTTTAACTACTGTAACTTTTTATCATTTTTTATCAAAAATGCATTAAATAAATATTATAAAAGGCACTGCATGATGCATTCTCATCCGATTATTCAATCGATTAATGACAAGTCAACAACAAGTGTCTATTTTTTCAATAAAAAAATGACTTAGATTTTTATCATTTTTATTTATTCGATTATATTACGATAATATATATAGTACGAATTGGAAAAAAATTCTATAAAATTAATTTTAAACCAATATTTAAAAAAAGATTAAATTATAAGATTTATTTGAAACAGTATAAAATATATAAAAGTGACCATAATAGTATAATATTGTACATACCAATAAATATATATAATAATGTTTCTATGGCGTATAATAAAATATGCTATAGAAATATAAAAGCTTTTTTTTAAATTTTATATACATAATATTTAGAATATTGTTGTGACTTGTATTAAATCAATCTCAATAATAAGTTTTCAATTATACATTCACGAATAGCCATATAATTCACAGTTATGGTTATAAGATAAAAATTCATAATTGTTTAAAGTCATCAAAATTAAATTAAAACTAGGCCAATTAGATAATTACACGAGTATTAACATATTAATTTTTTTTTCGTACACAAGGTGATCACTTATGTTTTAGCATCTAGTGTGATACTCATAATATTTTGAACAACTATAATATTTTTAATTAATATTGTTTCTAAAAAATTTTATGTCATTGCAAAACAACATTTAAAATTATTATATTTATATAATTTACGTTAATCAATTCACGTTTAGTATTAATAATAACATTAATTGACCCATAAAATATTGCCATTAAAAAATGCTCGTCCCATAAAAACTAAAATATTTTAATAAGTTGTAACGCAAACAAATATCATGTTCTTACTTTTACGTTCGATAATATATTAATTGATAGGTACTCATTAAAACAAATGGAACTAAACGTAAACTGCTGAACGTAAATATTTGCTGTGTTACGCATTTGTAAGACAAATACAACAAATGCAAGTGTAAGTTAAAAATTGTGGTAAAAATAACTTAAACCTAATTTCGTGTAATAGTAAAATTGTGACTATTCCTTATGATCAATGATTAAATCAGCGAAAAAAATTGTACTTGTACCTATAGATATCTATGCAGTTAATTATATTTGTATTTAAATTAAACTAAATTTTTTTTCACTTTATCGTTGTTATAAATTATACTGTTACATACTTTGCTTTAAGATTAATATTAGAATTTGTATTGAGCTCATCCCGTTTCATCATAATAAATAAATAAATAAATAAATAGGTACTATACACACTATGGGTCTTGGCAATGATTCTATTGAACGAAAATTCAAATTTATATTTCAACAGTTATACAAATTAAATTATAATATCCTATATATTTTACTGTCGATAATAAAAGCATAATATTATGTAAGTACTTACTAATGTATTTTCATCAAAAACCAATAAATTTATTAAATTCAATGATTTTCAAGATATTTTTTTACGTTATTCACGCTAAAGAAAAATACAGCACGGTAAGACTGTATAGTAACTTACAACTGTACAAGGAAACACAAACACCGTATACTGATTAGTAATCGGTAATCACTAACATAAAATAAGTAAAATGCCGTCTACAGCTGAGAACGAGAAACAAACCAGGCCTATACAATATGCTGATAAAATGTAATAACCAATTGACCACTAGAACATGAACTATCAGAAGCTATTAATGTTTAACAGCGTAAACATTACATCTGTGTATACTATACATGTATATTTATGTAAATTTTTTTAAATAGAGATACTGTCTTGAACTTTGTATAGTTAAACATGCACACGTCACACAGATATTATACTTAAATATAATATAATGTTCTATATTGCCATTTAGTAGGTATATATTATACTAAACACAATTTTCAGTATGAATTTGAAATACGATACCAATTTGAATTATTTGTTTTACAGTTTCATTTTCATAATTAAAATATATATGTTTTATGAAAACATTTTTCAGTTTTTATCTTAAAAAAACACCAGGGAGGAAAATCGTTCAAAGCTCCCCTACTCGTGTTTACATATGAATAGGTTTATAAGAAAATTAATTTTTATATTTTATTTATAATTTATAGTTATGTATATATATATATATAATATGTATATGTAATGTATAGTATGTATGTATATTGTATGATGTATACCAGCGGTTCCCAAACTATTTTTTTACTTACCTACCCCTGAGCTAATTATTTGGCTAGATTATACCCTCATATAACTTTTAAGCTTTTTTCACATAACTGCTTTAAAATTTTAAGTATACAGTATAGGTACATTAAACAAAATTACAATGATGTAATAAGTATATTATTTTGGATTTTTGTAATAAAAAATTAATTATTTTACTGATTAGTGAAGTTCTTGTTCTTTTTTGAGTTAGGTACCTACAAACCTCGTTTTTCAATCAAGTTGAAAAAAATACAAGGTATAATTTTATATCTGGAGCAATATTAATGCAGTTTATTTCGAGGTTTGTTCTATATTTATTTTTGATAACGATGTACAAAGAAAAAGCTTTATCGGACAGGCTGTATCCAAGTTCTGTCCCAAGACCTTTTTTTTATACCAATTCCGTCTTTAATAAAAAAGAATGTTAACTACAATATTAATTGTAAGTAAACAATTATTTTATTATAATATAAAATTACATACAAAAGGAACTGTACTGGAGTAGCTAAATGTTTGACATAATACAGAAATATATACCCATTAAAAAAAAACCCGGGACGGATGAACTAGTATATATTTAAATTTCATATATGGGACGGAACTTGGATGCAGCCGCCAGGTCTGTACTAGTTTCTCAAAAAAATATGATCAGAAACATTATTCTATTAATTCAGCGTTGTTTAATATTTTTCATACCTGGCACTTTTTTTCTGTCCACTTTTAACCCCCAACTTTTTTTCAGTAGTTTTAGTGAAAATTTGTATACAACAATTATTTGTAATAAAAATTACAATTATTTCATATTATAATAATATTTATTTGATTCAAAAAATATCTTTAGAATTAACTTAGTTTTTAAAATAATAGACAAACAGGACTTTAAACTTAAATTTTAATGAGATGACTGAAATTGTTAATTATTATTACAAATATACTTAAACTTAATATATTAGGTTTTATTGATTTTTGTCGATACATATTAATTAAGCTGAGATCGCCGTTTTAATCGTTTTATACGTATAAATGGTTGCAAAAGGTAAAAGTGACAACACGGTGTATTTTATAAACATATTTTTCTGTAATTGTCAATTGACTATTAGTTATTATTAAAATATATTTAAAAAATCTGCATGACTAAGAAAACTTAGGTTGAGAACTACTGTTGTACTTGTCAGTTGAAAAAATAAAAATAATAAAATATGTATAACATCAGTACAAGTGGTACAACATACATAATACACGCATAATTAAAAGTGAGCTATAACTTTAAAAATATATTGGTATGGTTATATTATAATATAACTATGTCGTCTACATCAATGTCCATACATCATGAATGCAGATAAAAATATTACTTGTCTAAACGCCCTAAACGGTATAAAAATACAAAATCTGATGTGTAAATATTATTTTTCTACGAAGACAATTTAAAAAATAAATTAAAATATATTTGTTATTGTATGTTAGTATTTTTACATTTATATTCAAGTATATATTATATATTTATTTATTAATTAATAATACAATTTGTAGTTAGAACACTAATAAGTTATAAGTATAACCCATGGCTTGTGCTAATCTTGTATGTCAAATGTAAAATTACTTAAAGAATAATTTTTACATGTTTATTCAAAATATTTATTCAATTTATTTAAATTATAACATATGTACATTGTTGGCTATAAAAACTTGTTTGGTCTTATATCAAATTTAATTTTAATTTTGAAACTCCAATAGAATGATAACAAGTTTACAACAAAATAAAAAAATGATTATAGTAAGTAATAAAATCGTCTTTATAAACACTCGTGAACGACGTGAACTAAATAAATTTGAAATATTTGCATTAACCAATATTTAAGTGTAAAATGTGTATACCTATATTATATTTAAATAAAATAAGAATGCGTATTTCAGTTTTTAACTATGAATTACTTTGACGCACAAAATACATTCAAATTGCATAAACGTGATTTGATGTTTCGTGTGTAAGGTACAACATTATGACGTAGATAAATGAATAAACCAAAGTTCAAATGATAAAATGTAAGCTGATAAACACATTTTTTTAATTTAGATTTATACAAACAAGAGATTTATAAAATAATAATAATATAAAATAAATAAATAATCTTAGGTACTTCAAATCAATTAAAAAGTCATTTGTTGAATTTAGTACATTTGTTGTTATATTGTTGATTTTTAATAATAAATATCCGCTTTATTTTATTTTATTTTTTACCACAATATTTTTACGATATTTTAATTCATTTTGAAATTGTAATATTTGTAGGTAGTAGGTACACCGTACACATAACCATGGGCGCCGGATTTTCTAATTTTTATGGGGAGCCCAAAATCCCAAAATTATTTAACTTATAAGCAAAATGGAAAAAAAATATTCAACAAAGCATTACATAAAAATGATCGTTTATATTTATATTTCTATAAATGTATAATATTAACGTATTGAATATTTATGTTTTATTTATGTCATGGGGTGCTCCAGCACCGTAACACCTCAATAGTCGGCGCCCATGCACATAAACCTCTTTAAAATAGAAATAATGAAAAAATTAAAAACCCGACGTTCAAACATAGATTTTCATCTTTAGCTTTGATCAAAAATTTGTTTCTGTTGAATTCAACTTTTTTATAATGTACTTTGCACATATGTACATTTGTTTGTAAAATGGAAATGCAAATACCAGCGTGTAATGTCTAAGAAAAATGTAAGTTTATTTTTATGTAATTTCTTTCATATAAATTTATAATACGGGAATTAGATATCTGACTACGCAATCATTTAGACTTAGAATTAACATTCACAAACTATATAATATTCATTGTCATAATGTGTTTTATGATAAAAGTTTATCTTACATTTATAAATATAATATAGAGTATAGACCCTGACCTATAAGACATATTTTGTTTATTGCTATATATAGTTAATATTATAAGCGACTATAGATTGGAAATATACTGGCAATATCCCTGAGATGCATCAGCAAAAATGTTAGTTGAATTTATGAAAAAAATGATTTTAACAAAAATAGCTTTTCTAAAATTAATATAAAACATTCAACGGTAATTATTTATTACCAATTAAAATGTAAGTATAAATTATTTATAATTATACCTATTCAAATTGAACACGTAAATAAGGAGGTATTCTGATTTTCTATCCATACCATACAAATTGGGTTTATATAAATGACTAAATTTTGTGATGTACGAAGAACGAGTATTTTTATGTTCGTATTATATCTTTTTTTTGGGATATAATTTTACTAAAAACATTTCATTAAACTCCCTAATCTATACATTGGATATTCATCGTCTATAAAAAAACAATTATGTTTATATATTTTTAAGAGTTCTTTGCTTAGAGAATGACCTAAGGTTTAGATTCTAAACCGTATATTAAATTTTCAATTCTTAGCTATAAAAATTGAATAAAATATTTAGAGTCGAAATATTTAGAAATATTATACCATGTGAATGAAATGTTAATATAAACATTTGATATGAACTTATTACAAGTAGACTAAGTAGAGTATTTACAGTTATTCGGTTTTGAGTTACACCGAAAATATAATATCAATTTTATCGAAAACTAGTTTTGCGGAAATGCGAAAACTTTAAGTTTGTCCTTATAATGTTCTCTGATTATTAATCAGGATTTTAGATTCTTCGCGAAACGATGACTGTAATTATATGTGATTATTTTGTGTCTATCATCAATTTATCCTTTTTGGTTTCTGGTAGAAAATTTTATCTAGTTTGTACTTTGAGGAGTCTAAAGTAAAAAATAGGTTGATTTTACAAATTTGATTTTAAAATATCCCACAAAAATGGTTCCTATATTTGTGTAAAATTATTAAAAATACATACATATATTTTTTTTATATGCATTTGAAATTATAATTTTAACAAAATTTGTTAAAATCAAAAAAAATTGCTAACTTCTTTGTAATAAAAAATTCATAAAAACATTTATTTTTATAATTAAGTTTTAACTTTTTAATACAAAACTCCTCATAAGTAGTTCATACTGGAATCATAAAAATATAATAAGGCAATTATTTTGTATAGACATGTTAAGTTCAAATTTGGACAAAACTACTTATTTAAACGATAAGGTATTAATTATTTTGTGAAACTTAAAACTTGAAATTTATAATGTATAGGCTATGAAATTTTTGATTTATTTTGAGATATTATTTACTTATATTATGAATTTATTTTTACTGTTTTACAGTATTTACAGCGATATGTTATTAGGTACATTTAGGGTTATATAAGTTGATATAACTTGGTACAAATATATATTACTATAATAATTAAATACCAATAATAAAATAAAACATAAATTCAATATTTTGAGAAAAAATTATATCAGCCTACTGTAGTAAATTAATAAAATAATTGACTTTATAATAGCTATATAAAAAAAAAACAGTATCACTTGATGATATAAGCTGATAGACCATTTCCTCATAATCGTTTTTGTATACAAGGATATACCATTAAATTCAAATTTAACACGGCGTATTACCTAATACTGTATGCTTGACACCTGTCACCTAATGCACAGCAAAGCGGTACCCACTTGTCTAGCTTTTTTGTGTTTAAATTGATTGAAAATTATACCAAAATAGTTTTGTATAACTGGAAAACCAACAAAAAAATAATGCTATTCATTTGAACTAAAAATAACATATAGAAAACTCCGTGAACGATAAAATTTAAATATCATTAAAATTAATTGGCCGCGTATCGGGACTCATGACTTAAAGGATCACCAACACTGCTCATTGCAGCTTACGTGTTATTACAAGCAGTCGCAGAAGACATAGTAGTTTCTACTTATTAGTACCATTCAGTATCATTAACAAAAAAAATCATTTATCCTGCTTTACTATGCTGCTACTTGTTTTAATTTTAGTTTTAAGTTACAAAATTATTAATACATTATTGTTATTTGTTTATCTATACGCATACGGTATATGTATTAAAAGTTTAATATAGACAACAGGTAAAATAGGTTAGTCGGTAGTATAAATAGTATAATACACAATGTTACTAAATAGGACTATATTTTGTTTTAGAGAAAAAAACACTTACCAATTTTCTAAAAAAAAATGTTGAGATATACAAATAAAAGAGTTAATAAATATTTTTTGAAAAAAGTGAAATAAAAATTCATGCAACTAGTGGATACCACGTTATAGTTTTAAGTTGTAAAAGTGTTCTTTATTGAACGCATTTTTGTTGAGAGAAAAAACAAATATATCTAAATGAATATCGAAAGCGCGTGCTCGACCACTCTGAAAACACTATTACGTATGAATGTCGATACACGAGCTGATACTGCTTATGCTTATACAGCAATACCTATACGGCTATTAAACCTACTAAATTACCAAACCTTTTAATCTGAAAACAATAACACGAGATTAGATAAGACATATTATAACAACGGTAGATGTACGTAAATATGAACGCATGTCGCCTATGATATACTTATTCTGTGCGTGTATAGGTATAATATACGCTATGTACCTGCGTAAGTATTATAGGAACACTCGATAAACGATAATGTAGATTATATAATTTATAACATACATATTATTGTATACTATTGACCATACCTATTGATAGGACGATGGCCCAATCAGAAATTTCCGGTGTATGTAGAGGTGGCTCCTCGTAACATATTTACCTATATTATTTTTGTTTTTTTTTTAACATTAATGCAATTTAAATGAAATGTATTAATACAATCTATATAAATAGGTGTACACATCTATTTAATATCATTTGACGTGAACAGTAAATGTAACCTTAAGTGGAGCCAGTGGAGGGCTCCATAATCCATTTAGTACAGAATTCCAGACCCGGGACTCTGGTTACACTTACGTCAATGACCTATATATAATGTAATCTTTAAATATTATATGCACGTGGCGGTAATATTAGTGGGTTTTTTTTTAATATTATAAGAGAGCCGG
Source organism: Rhopalosiphum maidis (assembly GCF_003676215.2). Lineage (NCBI taxonomy): Eukaryota > Metazoa > Arthropoda > Insecta > Hemiptera > Aphididae > Rhopalosiphum > Rhopalosiphum maidis. Next base: position 13,435,622 of record NC_040879.1, read on the forward strand.
ACATTAAAAAAATAAAACAATGCCGATCACTGGCACAAATCTTACCGATTTCGCAGCAGAAAGCCGCAAGTGTGTATGTTATATGGTGGTTATATGGTTCAGTGACAAAAATATAACAGACGATCGCCGCCGCGTAGCTGGCAGTAAAACAAATAATAATACGTGTGGTGCATAAGCGTGTCGCGTGCGTGTACACCAAAAACGAAACTGAACCGAAGATAATGCGACGGTGTGTACGTATAAACCGTATTATTATAACATAATATGATTTTTCTTAAATGTTCAATAATTGTCGGGCACGGTAAACAACAGACATCGGGCGGACGAGACGACGAAGTAAATAATAAGGATCGACGGCGGCGGTTTAAAAATAATATTATTTCGTTCACCGTTTTTCACACTGACGGGCGCGAGTTCAACAATATAAATATTTTTGTTCGAATGGAAATAATATTAATATTGAAATAAGAGCGTAGTGTAGTCGGTCGTCGGCGGCGACGGCATGACTATACACTAGAGACGAGTGACGGCCCGAAATTGTCGTAACTCACGTATCATAATGCCTCGGTTTGAAATGTAAAATATTATATAGTATAATACGGTCGTCGGTGGTCGGTTATATTATTGTTACGCTTTTAATCGGGCAATAACCACCGCCACTGCCGCCCAGGAGGCCTTATATCGCATTACGGTCACAGGCGATGGTTTCTATTTTTTCCTCGTTTCCTTCTCTCCGACGGACGGACGTCAGAAACCGGTCGTTGTCGTCGTCGTCATCGCCGCTACCATACATCGCACATGGCATTATGGCAGTATAGCACACGCGCAGCCGTTGCGATAACGGCGCGAGTGCCGAGACTCGAGAGAAAAACGAAAATAAAACCAATTAAGCAATAACTATCTAGACACAACACATTGGCATTAAGCTAATATTATTAATACCTTCTACGTCTTAGTAAAACTTTCTGAGTCCGTCTTCACTAAATGTCCGCGACAATGACGTAACGCCCAGTATCTTACATTAAGTATAATATTATGCGTGATTATTCATGCGAACTCGGATCAGTTCTGTTCTCATCGAAGATTATTAAAGATTATTGTAACATTGACGACGCACCTATAAAAAAGTACCCATGAATTTCGATGAATACTTTTACTAAGCTTTAGTAAATAATAGATATCTAAGAATAGAAAGAGGGGGGATGGCACTATACTCAAAGTCTCAAAATATAACCACCTTGACCTTTAGTCATAACTAATTAACTAGATATAGAACTTATTCATAGTTTTAAAAATATATAAATCATAAAATATAATAGGTACTGTTAAGTAATAGAAACAAAAGTAGCAAAACATCCGAATTGCGAATAAACAAAGAGGTATATTGTAATGTGTAGGGCTCGGATTTATATGTATTTATGAAACCAAAATATGTACATAAATATGTGCTAAAAAAATCAAAATATGTATTTTACTAATATGATTTATTTATTAATATTTAATAATATAATATATCCATATGAGTTTCTAATGAAACAAATTATATTTTAAATAGTAAAAATATTTTAAAAAAGGTGTTACAAATTATAAAATAGAAATAAAAAAAGCTAAAAAAAAATAAAAATTTTAATTATCTTGATTACAATTTATGATAACAGCCATTTTGAAATTTTGAAATTCAAAAGATCTTCGATTTGGACGTAAAATTGCCTTATACTGACTAAATGATCTTTCGGCTTCCACTAATGTTATTGGACTATATTGCATTTTGACTATTTTTGAAGGAGTAATAGTTATATCTACCGTAGATTAAGTTCAATAATTGGTATTATTTTGTTACTATGTTGTACTTTTGAAAATTTGGAAAATTGTTTGTATTAAAAAATACAATCGTACATAATCAATAATTATAAAAAAAATCGTAAATGAACAAATTGTCAAAATATGTAGGAAAAATGGAATTATTGAAAAATATGTAAAAATATGTACTTATGGCAAAATATGTATAAATATGTAAAATAAAATATAGTTAATTTCATTGGAAATCCCTTGAAATGAATTTATCACTCACTTAAATTAATTTATCAAGGCACAGTAAAAATATGTAGTATATGTTATTTTTTAATAACATTTAAAGTAAAAATGTTGATGATATACATTAAAATCGTGAAAATATTTCTCATTATTTTGTAGTTTTAAATGAATAAAATATAAAAATGTTCTTTCATATCTAAGATTTGAAAATGCAATGTACGATTTCTTATAGGTTTTTATACTTTAAATTAAAACAAGCTTATAGGAAAGTCTAATCACTTTTTCATGAGCGCTTTGATATATTTTTTTAATTAAACAACAAATAATTGTAGATACTAAATGCTCACCAACTGTATTAATTGTTATTTTTAATATATGGTATAATTTTCTAAATATTTTGATACTCTTTGAGAATATAAATATTTTCAATTTTAAATTTTTAAATATTTAAACATTTTTCTACATAAATTATTAAACAAAAAATGCTTGCTGAGTCAAAAAGCTTGCAAAATTTAATACAAAGTTCTTCATACATTTTGATTAGACATTTATACCCATTTAAAAATACTAAAAATACATTGGTACAACTTATTTTTATGAGCATTTGAAGTTAAAATGTTGACAAAATCAGAAAAATTTACAAATAACTTTGTAGGTAGTTAAAAAAGTATGTAAGTGTAAGTCGTAAGTGAATACCGGCGTACCGCTCTACTGTTATAATAAGTATTAGGTGTCGATAGTAAAAGATATGTTAAATTTGAAATCAATGATAAATTAAAAATTGTACAAAAAAAAACAATTTTAAGCGGAGATCGTCAGTTAACCTATATCAATATAAGAACATTTCATGATTTATTTTTTAATACTACTGAAGTAATTTATATAATATACATGTACTACAATTATTAGTATTACGGTAGGTTTATTCCATTTTTGGCGAAAACAATGCATTTGTTATATTACTCATATTTAATAATAAAATATATTATTTATACAAATTATATTATTGTTATTAACTTTTGAGTCAATACCACCTTCCATAAGCGGAAATTTAATGAAATTACTGGGGCCTAATTTAGTCCCCTCACCCCCTCTCGATTTCCACCTATGCAGCTTTCAATATAACAAATAACAATGTGATTACTGATTAGATACCTACATTGGTAGTTTAATACATAATACGAATAGGTAATATTTTAAAATTAATCTACATATATTTTGAAAAAAATCATGGAGTAAAGTAAAATGTATAATGTAAGTACATATAAGTTTTAGGTCTATAAATAATATTATTAAATTATAAAAATCAATATTCGTCGTTTAAATATGTTACTTCGTTTAAATTTTAATTTCAATTAATATCTATAAAAAAAATTATGTTTTTACATTTTTCAGATTTTAAGTTCCAATATGAACTACTCATGAACAATATTGTAATACATTTTCAAACCTTAGCTATAAAAATTGAAAATTTTGTATACTTTTTACTACAAAATACTTGTAGGTTGAAAATTTTCGTGATTCTAACGAAGTTTGTAAAATTCGATCTTCAATGAATGGTTATACATATAAAAATTACTAACTATATGTATTTTTAACATTTTTATAAAAAAATAAGTTAATAAGAAGCAAGAACAACTTATATGAAATTCTGTTCTATATTTTCAAGAGTCTTAGTCGCATAAGAGCAATTTGATGGGCTGGGGGGCTAAGCCCCTTCAAAATCAACCATAGCCCCCCAAAATGGTTTGTATATATCCCCTTCTACCTTATATATCATAGGGAGAATACACATAGTACATATACATATAAATTATAATAGCCCCCCAAATTTAAAACTCAAATTGCGCCTATGCTTAGTCGGATGAATACTTTTTATCGACACTTAAAGAAAAAAATTTAAAAAAATTCTCATGCATATAAATAATTCAGTCAAAATATTTTGAAAATTATACCATGTATAGAATATACATTTATTTATTTCGGTTAACAAGTAAATAACAAACATTGTTTGAAGAGAAATAGTTATTTTACGAGTGAATTTGCAATGTAAAAATTTCAAATGCTCTCATAAAAATTAATTTTTCAGTACAAAACCTTCTTTTCTTAATCGTAGTTGAAAAACTTATATAGAATCTTGTATTGAATTTTAAAACCTGAGATATAAAAAGAAATTTTTTTAAGAATTTCTACCTACAAAATAACTTACTAATTTTTGCGTCGAAATTTCTGAAGAGATTTATTTAATAAAAATTGCGTGTGGGTAAAAGTTTACATTCATCTTTTTTTTAAATTACTATTTGCATATATAAACATGAGGAATCTTGTATTGAATTTTTAAGATTTTTTACAGAATCTAATAGCTTTCAAAATATTTTGAAAATTATAATTTAAAAATTTGGTAAAAATTTCAAGTTTCAAGCCATAATTTATTATTGAATAATAACAAAATAAGGAAATTAAAAATTTCCGTTTTTCCTTCTTTTCTTTTGTTCTGGATGGACTGTGGTAAATTTTACCCCACAAAATATCAACTAAATTCAATTTTTTACTAGAAACCATTCACAAATTGAAAACCAATGCATTTTGAATGACCCAAAAAGTGATGACACTATGACAGGTACAAGAAAAATTTCACATCATATGTATTATATATTACCAATATATTGGTTTTATAGTTAAAGATTGAAATTTAAATACATATTGAATAATTTTCCAAATCATATGGCCCTATTTGAGCTATTTATAACCATTTGAAATTCGTGTGCCTTGTATCTGTCTATCATATGCACCTTTAATAGTTTCATATAATTGTGCGCAAATTATTATTCATATAAATACTTTTTATTTTAAGAAACATAGATTTTTTTTATTAATTAATTACTTATAGTTAACTGTTAATTTTTTAAAAACAACATTTCTTAAATTATAATAAAAATAAAAAAATTTCATAAAACTATTATTCGTTAGGTTATAACGTCAAAAAATGCCTAGTAAAAATTTAACTTAATTTATGCTACGCGCAGAATCATCTTAACTCACCAATCTCGCCACAAATGACAGCTGTTAATCAACCCATTGATGACATACAGAAAAAGTTGCCAACTATATCAACTATATACAGGAAAGCCGAAAGTGTAAAAGAAAAAACTTCCCGAACAAACATTAATTAAAATCTTAATTTGAATAACTTTATTAATAATTTTTGAATTCACTTAAACAGGCAAATAGAAAATACTCCTAATAAGTAATATTATAATATACTTATATAGCTGTCATTACAATTCATTTGAAAAAATATAACTGAGTGATTTAACACGTAAACGTCTTCATAAATTATAAATTGACAATTGGGAAACAACGATGTTAAACGAATTCCTTTTCCAATAACCATGTTATATGAAATAATATTTTTATTTTTTAAAAATGAATTTTACTCAACATTAAAAAAAAAATAATTTATCATAATATAACTCATTTATGTAAGTCTTTTAGATTCTGAACCGAGTGATTATGAATGTATTGATTTTACTATAATAATAATGATTATAAATTATTTAAAAATAATAATATTAAATAGTTTCTTATATAACAATATTATACCTAATATCGAATCGTACCTGTTAGATGTTACGTTCATGTTCATGTAGGTACTAGGTATATATTTATATAAATTTATCGCGTTATACCTATAAAAATAAAGCGCGATAACAAGACATGCATATAGAATTCTCTGGACGACGAAATTAAGCGTGTAACTATTAAAATATAACAATAATTATTGTGCTCTAATAGAAATAATGTGAAAACACTGAAAACTTACTTTCCGTCCGTCCCGCCAGCTCATAGACGAAATCATGATAACCGTAGAGCCGGCAAGGGCAACGTACTGCTTTTCATCATCGTTATCAGCCAATAGCCATCAAGTTAATGTATGACGTAATATATTTTTACGCAATTACTGCACGCAAGAGAAACAATATTAATATATTTATATAAATATATTATATATATTATATATATCATGATACATACAGAACTAGGTATAAAGCAAATTATGTTTATGATGTGTTTTCCACACGTGCGGCTATTCATCAGTGACGATTAAATAATTGCTTGGCCGTCAAGTACGTGTTGAGAAAAAATATTTTACATATTTCTGACAACATCAGTGACCTAAGTTAAAAAAAAATTTGACCTCTAATAAATGTATAATAATATGTATATACATGGAAAACGCCGAAAAGTTGTACACACGAGCCCATAACTTTGTCCGTGGTAACGTGCACTCGATATTAATGATTTAAATTAATTTATTATTTCATTAATTATTAACACAATGACACTAACAAACACACATTAATCTTAGAATAGGTATTATAAGGATAACAGTTAACAAGGCTAATGTAAATTGAACGACTGCATTTTTGTAAATCAATAAATTCCATTCGAAATTCAAAATAACCTTACACATTTGATGAAAAACATTATTAAATTACCATTCTAAATACAACATATACATATTACCTAGCATATTTATGAATTTTGTGCATATAAATGCATACTACTGGTTTTTTTAAATATTTATAATTATTTTCTTGAATTCATTCAAATAAAATTTTTTTTTTTTAATTTTCTCATTTATTTATATTTTAAAAATATTTTTTTTATTTAAACCTTTTGTATTATAAGATATTTTAAGTCATAAATATAATTGTTAATTTATTTTGAATATTTTTGAATTTTTGACACTTATTTATGTAGTACTTTTGTTGTTAAAAAAACATAATAGTGATGAACTAGAGTAAAATTACACAAGAATATATACAAACTTTATATTGTAACAAATAAAAGTATCATTTAACAATTTTATTTGATCTTAATTTTGTTGTCATAAATTAAATAAATTATAATACAACATAAAATGTATGTATTCTACTAGTCATGTTCAGAGAAATTTGTTATAGTTAAATTTTTTTTTTTAGTTTAGTTTTGTCAAACTAATATTTAGTGTATAATATTAAATAGATTTAAACACTGTAGAGGACACCATAGTGGCATTAGATAAATAAATGTTTAAACTAATTGAACTTCTGATTAAAATAATAAGTACATACAATTTCCCTGGATTATTTCTATATTAATAGCTGTTGAAAGACAATTTATGTAGAGTAGAGGATTTTTTTTCAAATTCACATTGAAATAATAAAAACCAACTAGAATTTTACTAAATAAGTAATAACACATTAAGGTAAAACCTTAATATAATACAGTTCTTTGTTAACTTTGAACAATAATTGATCAAATATCAAACAAAAATTTACTTAAACAGTATGAGTATTTGAGAAATAAAATATTTTGTCACAAATAATCTAAACCTTATAGTTACAGTTTACAACAACTGGGCACTGGAATTTGCTGCTATGTCTAATAATTTCCAAGCAGCTCTTGGATTTACTTCATTTACATCTCTACACATTGCCCAAGTATACATCACTCTGATAACAGTATGAGGATCTCCATCGATGATTAACCCATTCACATCTTTAATATACATGATTTGTTGGGCACTAAATGATATTATTAATACGGGACCGTGTTCCATTAATTTTCCAGTTACAACATCCACATTATGTACATCTAGTACTTTGCAGTATGTTTGATGACCTTTTTGTCGATGCTCATTAATAGGATGTGATAATACTCTATAAGGAGCTTCAAAACACCAGTCTTTAAGAATAACTAAATCTTCCCGTGCTATAGCTTCTAGTACATTTGGTATAATATCAGTTTCACATTGTCGAATAAAGTTTACTAGACTGAAATCAGGTTCAACACGACACAATTCTGTGACTACATCTGACATTTCAGCATTATGAAACACCGATGATAAAGTATCAGTTACTGAACGTGTTGCACGTGCTAAAACATGATCACTGTCATCATAGCGTTCTTTTAAGTCAGATAACTTTTGCATGAATGCATTTTCAGATTTGAATTTTTTCCAACTTTCATATAACCTAAAACCAAAACAAAATTTCATTAATAATAATAATAACCCTTGAGGAAAACCTATAATGTACTATATATTTTTATTGTAATTCATAATATAATATTATATTATAATAATTATATATTAATGATTACTAACTTTTTGGGTTATTGTTTTATTCATAAACTAAGATTTAATGAATTGGTATCGCTAAGGTGATGGGAAAGAGTCTATCAACATTTCGATTCATGCAACACGAATGACTTACAACTGCTTTATAAAATCTACCTTTTATATGTTATTTGTGTAAATAAAATTTGCCATATGATGTATGAAACATTAAAGTATTGAAATAAAAATTTGAATTTGAATATTATAATATTAAATAATAAATTTATCAATCTTGATTAGTTTTTTTATGATAGCCTAAGCAAAAATTATTAGATGGAGTTGATACAATAATAAGAAAAGATATCTGAAGAATATCTACATTTATTCTTGGACCACATTTGAGGTCCGCTGAAATTGTTTCGATGCCAGTCCATTATAATTTTAGTACGTAGTTTTATTCAACAGTTTTTTTTATAAAATTAATTATGTAATTTGCTTGAGAAATTTTACCTAAATATAATCAAAATGACATATGAAATAAATATTTTATAGAACCATAGTATATATACGATATATAAATTAAATGTGTGAATTTTTAGGTACATTATTGTAACACCCCGAAGTTAGTTTATTTTCTGTTAGGCAAATCCGCGTTATTCGGGTTGAGAAAGTTTAAGTCTATTTCCAATTTTATAAATTAATTTACAGTCAAGTTAATAATTTTTAAAATAAAGTAGAGTCTTGCTAATCCGGACAATTTATGTTTCGTATTTAGTACTCATATATATATTTCGGAATACCCATAATTAAGATATGACATCTAATAATATGCGTCTAAGACATTGTAAAGCAAAATTACGTCAATCTTCATTAAAACAAAAAAATATCACAGAGTTTTTCAAGTCTTAATAATAAAAATAATAATGTGTACCTAATGTAAAATTGTATATCAATAAATTTTGAATTCGTATAAATAAATGAGGTGTTTTTTGACAGTATATTTATTGTGTTTATTAATTAATAAGTTAAAAAAAAAAGTCATCTCGTTTAATCTGGATTTTCGATAATCCGGAGAGAGTCTGGTCCCATCTAGTCCGGATTAGCGAGACTCTACTGTAAAAATAAAATATGTATATAAAGGTATAAAAGGTACGCTATTTCATCTACCAACAATAAGTATTATGAATTAAACAAAGTTTGAATCATACAAGAAGTGCCATTTTAATGGGCAATGAAGTACACAAGGGCAGCTACCTAATATAATATTTAACTTATATACTATACACATATACACACCGCATATGAATGTAATTCTAATTTTGTTATAGTTAGAACTTTTTTATTGTCCATGAAACTTCATAATATAGAAGTAAAATATGTCATGAATTTTCATAAAAAAAAAAATACCCAAAAACAATTACAATTCAATTTTTGAAAAATTATCCTTAAGTTAGCCATCTCAGATATATTAAATATATTTTAATGATAACTATCTTATAAAAATACTTAAGTAAAATGTATTTACATTGAATCTTTATGAACAGTAATGCCAGTCTCTGTTTCATTAGGAACAACTGTTCCTTGATTGCCCAAGTCGGAACGTTTTCTCAAAGTTTTTGGTGCTTTGTAGACCTAATTAAGTGGTAAAACAATATAATTACACAAATATTGAATATTAAAAATAAAAACACTTACATGTGAATTTAATGAAGTATCACTTTCAATTTGTGCCGAAATAGCTTCAGCGGTACTTGAAAAAGTCTTAACAGGACCAGACTGACCAATTTTAGATCCTTTTTCCAATACTGTTTTGCTTATACTTCCGCTTAATAGCCCTTAATTTATAATTAATGAATAATAATAAAAACATTTAAACATATGCACATAAAATATTTTAATTTATGAAATATTTTAATAATATACCTGCTTTTTTTGCCAAATCAGACTCACTAGCTTCATTTACTTTTTTCTTTACAGAAGCCATAACAATATTAGCAACAGATTTGGCTTGTTGAGTTACTTTGAATGTTTCTGATTCTATTGTGTTTAATTTTTGTCTAAAATGTTTATAAATTAATTACCAAAATAATAATAGAACAGTCATAATTATATTACCTAGCTTTAATTAAATTATCAGATTCTTCTAATTTCTTTTTTTCAGCTCGAAATTGTTTTAAGTTTTGTTTCATCTCTTTGCTTTTAGACATCTCATCTTTTATATTATTTAATAGTTGCATGAAAAAATTTGGTTTTTGTGGAGGCGACATTGAATAATACTTCACACAATGCTATAATATAAAATAAGTTTTATAAAATTTATGTATTGTATAAAAATTTCTAAAATAAGTGATTAGTAAAAACATAATTAAGTAGTGGCGACCACATAGAGTATTAACTACTAAGTAGTGCAATTTTACTGGTTTCACATGGGTTCCCAGACCTACATAAAAAAAAAATGTTGGGCATAAAGTTACAATATTTTTAAATTTATTTACATAAGAAATTGAGAAGTGTTATGCATTAAACATTAGAACTTATAAACTATAGCATTTGGAAAAAAAATATTTGAATCAAGTGAATACGAATATGGACGAAAAAAATTTGGGAGCCCTATAATTATAATTTTACTGAATTATGAGAAACTTGTGGCCTTGTGGATACTACTTTAATTAGGTATAATATTTTTTCATTATCATTTATAACTATAGTAATCTTGTTTAAATAATATGAGCTTATGACCTAAAGAACATGGAAACCCATAAGAATGTCATAAACAGAACATTTAGAATATAATATATATTAATATAAAATATTATATAATAAATTGAAGAAATAAATATAATATTTAGAGGAATTATTTTTTTATAAATGTGTTGGTTAATATATTAACTTGAGTTTAATAAGAAACCAAGTTTAAATCAATAACTACATTATGTATAATATCATAGTGAATTGGTGACATTTACATGCAGGTAATTATTTTGTTTAGTAATTGTAGTAAGAAATATAAGCAATTAAACATAATAATTTTCACAGAAAATCACATTTACCCTAATTTATTTTTCAATACTCGTAGTACAAGATTTTTATTTCGTTTCCCAATTTATCATATGCCTAATGTACTTACTGTATTTCTGTAGACATATTGATACTGTCGCCAAACAGAATACATGGTTGAAGTTTTTAACGTTTGTATTTATTAATATAAATCCTTAAAAGTCACACATTTGGGTAAAAAAAAAATGTTTTTTATTTACGAAACATGGATCGCCGGACCGGATGGACGACGGTAAAGTGAATTGGAGTGAGATGATAATGAACGAAAAATGATAAGGAACATTAAAACATGATTTCCAGACGATTACGAATGGGGCGTGACATTATCGAAGTTATATCGTAAATAATTTTTGAAAACGGCAAAGGTGTAAAAAATAATATGGACAAAGTCGATAGCACGAATTTTCGAGTTTTTTGAAAAAAATCCCTATGAAACTTATGAAAATAAAAAAAAAACGATGTACACGGAATAAAAAAAAAGTTTACGACAATTTGATGCATCGTCTAACTGTGCGAATTGTGAACGGCCTAATGTCCGCCACAGCGCTACTCCCACAAACCATCAACCGGGCGGCCAGAATCTGACGGTATCTTCTATAACCACGTTCGCCCCTCCGTTCACGAAATAATGATTACTTTTCGGCTAAGCAAACCGTTTGCTCCATGAACTCGGACGTTGGTTACAAAACCGTAATAAAAATTATAAAATTCCCATTTTTTATAATTTTTTTATTCGGGTCGGCAAAATACGAACGTATGAACCGAGTGTGGAATTCTTATTTATTTTTATAACTCGCTATTTAGACGAGCTCAAAATGTGAGAATTATGCGATTTCGATGGGCTAGCAATAAATTTTATATTTTCATGGCATGTACAGTTTCGATTGTTGACGGAAGACGTGTCTAATCAATATTTTACAACACGACAACGCGACGACTATGATAACGAATAATCACAAAAATCAAGATAATGATGATTACAACTTAAGAAATTCGAGTTAATATTCGTATTAAAAAGAATCATTTTGGGACGGTTTTCAATGTTTTGTACTCGGTAGTACAGACACCTGGAACCGTGCTCACAGAATTTCCGTGTTGATTGTTGACTAGACGCTATTGTTAAAACAAAATTTAACGCGAAAATACCTACCACCTATTCAACACTCAATGCATTAGAACACTGAACAATGTGGTCCGATACATTTCTCATCGTATTTATTTCAATTTGTACGGCTCTATTAGGAGAAGGTAAATTTAGTTTTATCAATTGTAGGTATATCGATTATCGCGTTTGTGTTTTGTTTTAAACTTGAACTAGATGCAAATGTGAGGCAGATAAATATGATTTTATACAATGACATTTTTGTACTCTTTTTATATTATGTTTGACATAGGGTAGGTGTGATTTAGTTTGTGACAAATTTCCTAATTAAAGTTTGCTGTGTATGTGTTAATGAAATTAAATATACAGTACATATAGCTAAACAATCAGTGTTAAGGATATCATTAGTCTTGTTATTAAAAATGCTTAAATGGTTTTGTAAAATAATGCATAGATATGTGCAATGCATGATAAAATACATTCTAATCATTTACAGTTTTAAAATATTATGTAAAGGTACATACATTATATTTTAGTATGAAATATTTATTTAATTACACCAACTATAGCTACCACCTGTACTGATATTAATATTTCAAATTATTAAATAGTAAGGTATTCAAATATATTTTCCTCGGCTCTAAGGAGTTAAACCATATTATTTGTAAATAATATAATTATTAGTTGGAATGATAAGGTCTTTTTAGATAATGTAGATTTCAGACCATCATTTTATCAAAATCCAACAGTTTATTTTACATTAAAACATTACATGCCACACCCGCATGTGTTGTCTCTGTCTTACTAACGTACATCATAACAAGTTTTCGTTCAGCAGAATACATTTTGTGATGTTAGCTTTAATATTATAGATTAAACTTACATATTCTTACCTTTAAATTTGATGATAGGTAAATTTACTCTAATATTAAAGCTAACATCACAAAATGTATTCTGCTGAACGAAAACTTGTATGATGTACGTTAGTAAGACAGAGACAACACAATTGAGTACTTATAAAAATAGCAGTGAAATAGTTTTTTTATTTTAAGTTGTTCATAACTGATTAATAATCTTCACTATGCAATAGATAATTATTTTGTATTTATAATATTTGTTAATGTATAATTTAGTATAATATTCGTACTAATGTACATATTTTAATATACTGCATTACTTTATTAATTGCATTATTTTCTAAATTTTTGAATTTTATGCAAAATTAATCATATATTTTAATATTAAAAATTAAATTAAAAAACTAAAGTAATTTAATTATACTTGAATTAAGTGTATTGCTTTTTAATATCTAAAACTGTAAATAATACACTTGCCATTTCTATAACTTTTTATTTATTTATTTAATCTTCAAAAAAATAATGGGCCCTATTTAAAATATTTGTGAAAACCCATTTGTTCACATTTAAAAAAAATGTATAGATAAATAGTGCAACTAATCAAAAAAAAATTACAATAAATTTTTCTAGTATAACTAAAACATTAAAATGATTAAATACATGTATTGTATTATTAATTTTTAATGTAATATTACATATACAATTGTATAGTAAAAGAATACAATATAAAACTATACTACTATTAATAATAATTAATTACTCAAATGATCATCTGCTATCAGTTGTAATGAGTAGGTGGATAATTAAGCTAGCATTAACATAAAATATTAATGAGAGAGATCCAAAAAATTAATCGATGTTTAATTTCTAATGGCAGTTTGTTGTAATAAGTTTGTGGATTGTGTTAATTGTTTGTACATTGTACATGGTTGTTATTTTGATGTTAGGTATTTCAATATTTCTCTAGTATTATGTCTGTGTTTAAAATTTAAAAGTAAAATTATTTTTAGTTATTTTAAGAACTGAAACTTTGTAAAATAATTTTCTTATTGATTGTCTATTAATATCATTGTATGTTATCTCGTAGTCTTTTTTTTAATGGATCTAGAATCACTTCGTACGTACCTCTTCACAGAGAAATATTATAATTAATTATTAATTTTTGTTAGATTTTAAAAAGCGTACATTTTTTTTCTTAATTTGTTGTGACAAGTTTTGTACGCAGTACAGTCATTCCATCAAAGATTAAATTAAAAATGTAGAACTATGGTTTTATTAATTAATGTGTATTTATTTTGAGCATTTTTATTGCTTTTATTATTTCTTCATTATTAATTTAATTAGATATATTAAATAAAATATACGTAATATTAATGATTGTTTGTTTACTATCTATATTGGCTTGCATATATTGATCGTTTTGTATGTTGTATTTGGTTATACATATTAAGTACTGCGTTTGTGAAGTATATATTACATTAGTAATTAAAATATCAAATTATATTTATATACAATAATAAAATTATTGTATATGTAATTTAAAATTGTAATTATAACGAACAAATTTGTAGTTTATTGTAAATGAAAATTATAAAACTCAAATTTTCGTGATAAAATGCATTAAATATATTCATGCAAAAGTGTATGCTGTAATTTTAAAGTTGTAATTTATGTAAAATATTACAACTTTAAAATGCTCATAATTCACTCAAAAATGTTTATATAAATAAAATCATTTTAAATGCCCTAGATAATACCTTTAAGTTTGATATTAGGTAAATTGACTCATATATTAAAGCTAACAGCATAAGATGTGTTTTTCTGAGTACAAATTTGCTATGATGTACATTGTACATTAGAAAGATAGAGACAACACATGCGGGTGTAACATGCTCTTATTGTGAATTATCCTATTCATACATGAACAAATTTAATTTTCAAGTAATATTAATTATTCATTAGGATTTTTGCTTTTATAAACTTTGATTAAATTGTCGTGTCTTAAATGTTTACACAAAGTTTGATAATTTTAAATTTGAATTCATTATATAAGAACTTTTAATTTCCTTTAATTATAGTTTAAATTGTTTAGTATTTTTATACTCTGAACTATTAAAGTGTTAATGAAATAAATGTTTTGCAGGCTTAACATGGTTATTAGTATATCGAACAGAAAAATATCAAAAGCTGAAAGTAGAAATTGAAAAATCTAGTAAAAAACGTAAGTTTTCAAACTTTAACAAAACATATTATATATCTTTATAATTTATTGGAAAACTATTAATTTTATTTTAGTTGAAAAACGTAAAGAAGCTCATGGAGATTCTGTCGACAAACAACAAAAGAAAAAGATTGAACGTGTTGAGGAAAAACTTAAAATTAACAATCGTGATTTATCAATGGTAAAAATGAAGTCTATGTTTGCCATTGGTTTTGCATTCACAGCATTATTGAGCATGTTCAATAGCATGTGAGTTTTGTTTGTTTATTTCTTAGACACACAAAAGATATTTAAAATATTTCATTTACATAGATTTGACGGACGTGTTGTAGCAAGATTACCTTTTACACCCATTTCCTGGGTTCAGGGATTATCACACAGAAATTTACCAGGTGATAATTACACAGAATGTTCATTTATTTTCCTGTATATATTGTGTACCATGTCAATTCGTCAAGTAAGTTTAAAAACATTGTTAAAATCATGTAATATTAATTTATTCACTGACAATTAAAACTAGATAGACAATTCGGTAATAAACAGTATATCAAAGTCATAGTGATAACAAAATTAGTGTAGTTCATACTAAACATGTATATCAAACATATTTTGTTATCAAAATAAAAGTAATGGTATTTTTCATCAAAGTTGCTCTATTATAATATAGTCAACTATATTTTTATTTAACTTTTATGAGCCATTTAGGCTCTGCTTCTAAAACCAACCAATTCATCTCATACTTCTTGTGCTTAAGCTAGCCTCTATTCCAAACGGGTTTTAACACATCAGGTCTTTTCTGATTTATTTGATTTACAATAGCCATTTAAATAATAAAACCATCTGTTCATCATATTAATGCTCAGATACTTAAAATAATTAACTTGTTGAAAGAAAGAGAGTCAGGTATCTAGTTCTATGACATAAAAATAATTTAACATGGTTTTTTTTACTATAGAATATTCAAAAACTATTAGGATTTGCTCCATCAAGAATGGCTAATAAACAAAGCGGCGGCTTATTTGGACCTCAACCTCAACAATTTAAATAAATTTATTTGAACATAAAAAATTAGTATTAATATAAAAGACTAATTTATGTTTTTTTTTTTGTAATACAAAAAAAAAATAATGAAATTATATTTGTACTTTTATAAGTTTTTGTAAGATGTTATAAAATATTATTAGTTAAATGCAACTAAATAATGTATAATTTCATATTTGATATTAAATATCAATAATTAAAATATGAATATGCAATATTTACCATACTTTATTCATTATCAAATTGCATGTAAATGTTATGATTCTATTGACTATTAAATGTCTGAAATGCCTTGTTCATGATGATAAATAGTGAAGTGTATGATAACAAAATATGATATTTGTATAACTACTTAATATTCCGTTTAAAGTTAATTGAGAATTTTTAAATATGCGAGAAGAAAAAAGTACAATCAGTGATTGAATACCTATTACATTAATTAACTATTACAGTGAATTTGTGATACATAAACATAATTACTAGTCAAGTTTACTATGGTTACTTCTCGATTGAAAATTGATTAGGAAATAAACAAAAATTGTGAATGTATTCTTTCTTCCTGCCTATATTAAGCATTATAAACTTATATAGTTATGAATTTTATAACCTTAATTTATAAAATAACATATTTTTTGTACTTTGTAAGTAATATGTTAATCATAACTTATATTTATACTGCAATATAATTAATTATGGTATTTCTTTATGTGGAGTTACTTATGAAATAATTATAGACCCATTAAAAATAAAACTATTGACCATGTATAGGAACAAACAAAATTCACATATTTATACATAGGTCCAAAAAAATTTTATTTATGTATGAACTATAAAAATTTTTAACACAAATATTATAGCAAGAACAAAATAAAGATATTGTATTACAAATTAATATCAGTAATTTGTTACTTAACCAATTAAAGGTTTTAATAATTTTAAAATACATAAAAATGATATTTTTTGTTACATAAAATACACGTTTGTATTTAATTAATAAACTTATAAAATATATTTTTTTTTTATTGAAATTATACTTACTTAAATTGTGAACACATAAGGCTCCACACATGTTCAGTGGAGTCTATTATCTTTTCAATAAAAATTTTAAAAAATATTACCAAAATCCAAGATGATGAAATATTTAAAAACCACATAGAAATAATCTGAAGTCAAAATTGACAACAACCTATGTGGTGATATCATAATAGATGCAGTTAATATTGATTATAATTAATCCATGTATCTCTTATACACAATGCACTAATATAATAAATAACTAGATAATATTATGTATGCATATTTATGGTATATGAATATACATATTCATCAATTAACCAGAACTACTAAGACCAAGCATAATAGTCAATTTATTTTATAATATTTTTTAAAATATTTATTATTTAAATCCAAATATTAAAAATCATATGTTGCATTTATAATCATAAATAATCAATAAGAAAATTTAGCAAGGACATTCTAAATGTCAACATTTGGATATATATTATTATATATGACATGAGAAATGTAATTACTATATAGTAGTTAACTTAATAATGTAATGTAATAAATAGGACTAAGGACTTCATGCCCTAAAAAACCTTTAAATATGCATGCATTTTTAACCTAAAGAACCACTAAATATACATTTAAAAAAAACTTAAATAGATAAATTTGATTAATTATTTGAGATAATTATTTTCTTTTTTTCAAATTTTTTTTCATCTTATACTGAGTTTTAGTCTAAAACAAAAAATTTTAAATTTAAAAGTAAAATAACTTAATTTGAATAAATTTGTAAAATTTTAATATAGTTCTAATTACCTTAAGCATTACATTGAACTATTAGATATTATAGTTGGGAATTAAAAACTTACTCATTTATATAAAATATGCACTATATGCAACTATAAATTTTAAATAAAAACTCGTATTGCTATGAAACAAATTTTTATATTACTTAGCTATGTTTTTAATGATTATTTAAAAACATGCAAACACCTAGAAGTCTCAAGCCCTAATAATAAATATAATATGATTAATATAAAAAATGTACTCAAGTAGATTATAACGAGGCTTAACTTTAATGCTATATTTATACACAGATATTTGTTTTTTTATATTCTCCCATTTTTTTGGTAGAAACAAATGTGTTATATCAATTTTTTTTTTTTTGTATACCTAGAAAAATTAGCAAAATGTTTGACACGTAATAGATATTTGATTTATTTTTACATTTATAAAATATTTTTTCCATATGATCCGTATCCCCAACAGCTCTAACCAATTAACTAAGGTAGCAATTAATATGTTTGTAATCTGCATTAAACCAGTTGCATACAATTTTGTTTTGTTTAAATTATATAAATAAACCAATTAATATCAAGAGGGGGATGGTAATTAACAATATTTACAATTAGTATACAGTTTAAAGTAACATTGATTAAATTATTCTTAGATAGTATAAAATCTAATGTACTTTTATTTGAATTTAAAATATTGTTAAATTGATATAAATTTGGAAATGATGCGTAACTATTTTTTATAACCATTTATATCAGGAGAAAGGGCAGAAGGTACATTAAATTCACCTAACAATATGATATCAAAATCAGGACACCCAAATTAAATATTAATTCATTGTACAAAACTAAAAAGACAGTAAATAGCCAGAACTTAAAATAATACTTTTCTTATTAAAATTAGAAACATTTCTATTAAAATTGATAATAGTTGAGCCTAATATTGAATATTAGCTTTCATACTTATTTTTTTTCAATATTCAGTCGATACCTAAAGTATTTATTGAAACCATGATTAAAACACGATGAATAAATTAAATTTGTTTTCTTATCAGAGTAACTTTTGTACCATAGAATTAATGAAATTTATATTATATTATTAATTTAATTTATTCTGTAGGTGTACCATAAAATTTGTATTTAATTATAATGTTGATGATAAGTTTTCCAATATCTAAAATATCTTTTATAGATTTTCAAGTGGCTTACCAATATTTTGGCGTTTCAGAATGTATAACAGTGTCGCTCAAAAATAATTACTCCCTATACTTGTTTTATTACTTACCAAATTTTATTCCATAACCAGCAATTATTTTACTATTTATTATTGAGTAGTGCGTTAATATTTGGACATCATATTTTTATTATTATTTTTTTTTTTTTTGGCCAATGTCGTACCTATACTCATTGAGTCTTACATAACGTATAATAACTAAACCTTAACCTTAAAATAATTCTTATAAGGTAAATATTATCGACAATTTTAAACAAAAAATATCCAACAATGTGTTATGAAATGTCTTTTAAATATGCTTAATTTTGTTATACATGATGCTTCAGTTGTAATTTGAAGATAATATATTAAAAAGTAAAAACAAATGTAAATCTTATATTAATTGAATATAATTAATAATAAATGTATGTAAGTCATATAAAATGCATATACTGATAACAAGCAAAACACAACATAATATTATTAATAATTTAAAAGTCATAGCTAAAGTAACAATCAATTTTAAACTTATATAGATTGTTATAAATTATTATTAATTGCATATCAATGGTTAAAAAAAAGTTTCTATGCAGTTTATTAATAAGTCATTATAAATAAAAATGTACAATTAAACTAAAAATTGTGATACAATAAACATGACTTTTTTTTTTCAAATAATGTACAGAATAATGTAGGTATTATTCATGAGTTATAATTTAAGCAGTTTCAATAAAATTGAGTGATTAATCTTAGAAATATTATAATGTTTAAAACAATTTTCTAAATGTTGGACTAGTAGTAGAATATTATTTAATATTATAAGTATATTACCAAAAACCCAAAGACTGTCCACCAGGAGGATTTCTTACACGAATACTAGACTTCTTAACGGGATCATTAAACTCAGCTGAAATCATCATTTTTCTCATTACCCACTTACTACATATGAAAAATAAATATATTTTTTATTGATAATTTTACTTACAACTGATTGAAAATGTGGAGCTCTGAAGATCTCGCTGTCCTTCCATACGCATTCCTTTTCCTGTATGAATCATAGGAGATTTAGTACATGTAGATACGTCACTTATGACACTTGATGGTGGAGATATTTGCAATTTCAATTCCTTGATTTCTTTGCTTTCGTCAATAACTTCTATTTCAGATATCTTAATATTGAATAAAAAAATAGTTGATATGAAACATTGTATATTGTAAATTAAAATATTTTTATAAATAAGTACAGTCTCCAGCAAAGTTAAATAATGATAAAATAATTTATTCTTATATAATTTAGCAATCTGTTAATGCAATTTGTTAATTGTGGTGAAATATTAAAATAACTGAATTCCAATTTTCAAAAAAAAAATCATATAATTAACAATTTTATAAAGTTTTGTTCTAAGATTTATATATGTAATTTAAAGATATATCAAGGTGAAAATACCAAAAAACTATATTTTTAAATATAAATTCATAACTAAAAATATTGTTACACCAACAAATAAATTATATAATATGCTAAGTTATAAATTATAGATTAATACATTAATCAAAATGATTAGGATTGATAAAATATCAATTTTAATAAAAGAACATACTTTTTCATTGTTGTACACAAATTCTGAATGTGTAGGCGTCGGAACATATTTTCCATGACCTTGAACAACTTTTAATTGTCCTTCATCAACACAAACACGTCCACCAACTAATACATACTCAGGAATACCATGACATTCCATTCCCTAAATTAAAAAATATTGGTAAAAATAAAAATATACATGACCGTCTATTTTTAATTGTATTTTTAAACTGGTATAAGTTTATATTTGTCACAAATATATGTACTTCAAAAATATTATAATCAACAGCTTGATGGTGAGTTTTTGCAGAAATAATGCGTTTTCCTTTTGGATTCCATATGACTATGTCAGCATCTGACCCAACATCTATACAACCCTAAAAATTAATATATACTTTAGAAAAAAATAATTTCAGTGATTAAAAATATAGTTATATAATTTGACCATAATATATATTCTATTCATATTTAAGTAAAGTATAATAAAAAAAATTCTACAGTCAAATATTATTTTATGACATTTTGTATAATAAACTCAGCCCAATTAACTTGTACTATTTTTACTGAATTAATAAAATTAAAAAATTTGAATCACTTTTTCTGAATTTTTAATTTTTATTTTAAACAGATATATATTTTTTTTTTTTTTAGGAGGAGGGTTTGTTTATCATAAATAATTTAAAATAGCTTCATCAGATGGTGGTTTTGGAAAACTAATACTAATGATAAAATTAATTGCTTTAATGACTTTCAAAAAACATACCATATTGTACTTAGTATTATTTTAATCCAAATTTAACATATCCATAATAATCACCCATTCGACACCCACTTACCTACCATTTTACAGTTAAATCTAATACATACAATGCTGTATAGAAGAGCTGATATTCATAAAGTATAAAATTAAAAATATAATAAGTTAATACTAATAATAATAATTTATTTTATCAACAGAACCTAATAAATAAATATATCATATAATAATATATAAAACTTACTTTTCTGGGAAAAATATTGAAAATTTTGGCTGCATTTGTACTGGTAATTGCAACAAAACGACATGGGTCAAAAAGTTCTGACACCACACCTTTTTCCCAAATAACAGACATACGATCCTCAACTCCATTAACGCCATTAGGTATTTTTGTAAAATCACCTTTACCCAAAGACTTTTGATCTTTATTAAATGTTGCATTATCACTTCCAGTTGTTTGTAATTTATCGCTAGAATATTAAAATACTTAAAATTTTAACATCAAGTAAGGTAAAAAACAAAAATAAAGATATGTTTCTACAATTTAATTTTAATAAGGTAAAATTACCTGGCTAACATATTTAGTAAAAAATTTGGAGTATTAGGATCAGCTCTTAATGGTGGACTTAGGACATGTGCTGCAGCATCATGCCAACATGTTAATTTATTTTCATCCCAATGAGTTCCAACTGCAGCTGCTAATGTCTCACCAAAAATTTTAGTATTTCCATTTTGTTTAATTTGTTCAGTACGGTGTTTTGCTAAAACTTCAGCAGCTGCCTTACTCATAACATGAACAACATACAACGGTGACCCTACCTAAAAATACATATATATTTTATTTAAAAAAGTTAAAGCTTATACATACTAATGCAAAAACATATATTTGAATTTATTCATATGCCGGTGATTGGTGAATCTTTACAATTAATACTAAATAGTTAAATTGAGAAATCATTAATTTTCTACAAAAAAAAAAAAATGATAAATAGGTATATGTGGATTATTAGATCAAATCAAGATTTTAATAAAAGGTAATTTAAAATGAAGCAGTTATTTGAACTTGATATTATTATCAGAAAATGTTCACATGACATAATAGTATTTTACTATTTGAAATATTAAAAATAATACCGACATATTTTTAGTTAGTATAAACAGTGGAAAGATTACTATAGTTTATAAGGGTGGCTTTCTGGTGCTATACAATTGATAAGGCTATCATATGATAATCTACATGCAATTATAAAGAATTTTAATTATAAAATTACCTAATATATAAATAAATAAATAATAATTCTTAATTTTGATCAATTTTTTTCATTTCTAGACTACTAGAATGCTAAATACTAAATATTTGAATATTTTATTGTGATTTTGATCATGGCTACTTTTTATCTCCATAGTCACCTAGGCATCTGCTATTTAGACACAGCAAAATTAATTATTTTTTTATCTAAGAATAATTATACCTGATTTGCTAAAGTACAAGCTCTATTAACGGCTTCTGCTTCGACTTCTTCGGGTCGCGATAATGCATGTCCGTCAGGTCCATTAATACCAGACTTTAACAATCGTTTTGTATTCTTAAACAGAAATGAGTTAAGAACTTTTTTTATAAATTAATAGCTGTAAATGCTGCTTACTTCAAATACTATATCTCCATTTTCAGCATGTACCATTGGAATTGCACCAAGCTCTTTGCATGCTTCAAAACTGTTATATAATTCGGAATCAGTTACCATAAAAACTCCTTTATATGCCATAAACATCTTAAAAGAATTTATTCCGTGCAATTTACAAAGCTCTTCCATTTCTTTTTTCACCTGAATATCATAATTAATGTTTAATAATAACAAATAAAATTAACTATAAGTTAAAACATTTTGGGTTGTATCATCGAATAGCAAATGCGTAACAATTGTATAACAATAAATAGTAGTAAAAATAAACAAAAGAAAATTGTAACATGAAATTTTATTTTATTTTAAAATTCTGGGTAAAATTTACCTCATCTGACCAAGAAGTAACACCTATATGTAGAGCATAGTCACAACAAACTTTATTTGTTGCCCGTGTTCTCCACTTATGATAAGCATCTAATAAAGACTCGCCCTTACTCGGTAGCACAAAATCAACTATAATAAACACAATGGTTATTTAAATTATTTTATTTTTTATAAATTAAAACATTCCATACTTATCATTGTGGTTCCACCAGCTATTGCAGCTTTAGTTCCTTGATAAAAATCATCCACTGACACTGCTCCCATAAATTCTAATTCCAAATGTGTGTGAGGATCTATACCACCTGTAATTTTACACTTGATATAAAAAATACTTTTTACAAATACAAATTATAAAAATACTGTCTTAAAAAAGAAAAATAACCAAAATATATTATATCGCTTACTTAAAATGTATTATAAATGTATAATGTACAATTAGAATTTTTGGTAAAAAATATAGTATTTTCCCTGTATAATCTATCATTTGAATACAAAAGATGATTATTAGACTACTTACAACTTCTAATACATTAGTATATAGTGATATATGACAAAATAAGACTATATCATAAATAATAAATTTAAATAAGAATATAAAATTGCATTAAAATTAAAACGCTGCAAATCAAAATAATTAAATTTTAATAAATATGTTTGGCAAAATATTTTGAAAACTGATAATAATATCAACAAAAATTGTTAATTATATAGTTGTCTATTGTTTTAAAATTATAATATTGCCTATCACTATTTTATTTTATTTACTCCAATTAAAAGATCCTACATGTTTTGTAAATAAATTAATAATGTAACTTATTTTTATTAAATTATTTTTAAAGATACACTTTCCAAAGTATGAAATGTTTGTGGCGTTTGTACCTAAAAATCATTTTAAGATTAAATTATAAGCTGAGTAACAAAACTTCACCAATTTTTAAAAATATAAAAGATTATTTTTAAATATTTTAGTAAATGTTTAATATGGGTAAAATGTTTTAAAATTTAAAAAAAATACATAGTGAGATTGTATTATTAATGATTCAACACTTTGGTAATAAGTACTATAATAACTGACTTAAAACTTATAAGATAAGTTTTTTTAATTATATAAAATGGATTTTTAATAACTATTTAGATTATGTTCTATAAATAACAAATATTATGTATTTATTATAACCGCTGAATACTTTCATACAATTATTTAAAATATGGTAAAATTAAGATTTTAGTATAATAAATGTTTCATTCTGCCATCTAATAGGTCTGTTAACTTATTCATGTTCATTTTAAACTAATCTTATACCTCAACTTGTCTGGATATCATTTCAAACAATTAACGCACGTCTCGATATTGTATTTTACTCAGTAGAGGAGTTGTGCTTGGCGCTCCGAGAGATGGTGATGACGTCAAAATAATTTACACAGTATATAAACATTGCTGTAATAAGATAATTCTTTGTCATTGGTAATATAAAACATTTAATTTGAAGCTAAAAGCAGAATTAATATATAAATATTATCTTTAAACGTGCAAAGCATGTTCCACCAGTATTATTGAAAAACTAGATAGATAATTGGTACTGTAATTATGTTTTGTTTAAAATTAAAAACTAATGATTAGTAATTACACTAATAAAAACAAATGGGTCATTGGAGTCATAATGCTGTATAATAGCAGTATTTGAATGCACTTTGCACTTTGTATACTTCATTACTGAGTTAGTCACTAATAAATGTATTAAAATTGAATTTAAAATTGAATGATTGCGTACAAAAAGCAATTCTGAATGTAGCTGGATTCCAAATCAGCCTTCAATTTTATGGGTATCTTAGAAATGTATTAATCATAGCCATAAACATCATATTTATCATATAATAATAATTATTATATTATTCTTCTTAACTTGTTTTGAATAGGTATATGGAATAAATATCTTAAAATTAATTAAAATTAAAATAGTTTCAACTAAGAAAGTTGGTTAAACTACCAAAATTCATTTAAAAAAATAAGCAAAATATAATAAGTGGTTGCCATAAAAAAAAAAAAGTTGTACTGCGCATGTGCATGCCTAATTAGGTTTAAAAAATTCATAGGCCATATAAACGTATATTTTGTCATAACAACCAACTAATAAACAGTATTCAAATTGCAGGGCTCTACGCAGAGATATTGAGTGTTTTTAAGTAGCATTTACACTCTATATTTAGTATTGAAAGATTTAAATTATTTGTACGATTGCCCAATAAATAGGGTTATTAAAATGTATTTACATTTTTATTTTTATTAAAATTTGACCTATAACTATTAATAATATTGATTAATTAATTTTACATATATTTAAATTATTTTTTTTCTATATAATAATAGTATTTTTAGCTTTACTGGTTAATTGATAATATAATAACTAAAAATTATTCATTATATTATGAACTTCAATAATCATATTATATATCTTATATCAGTGGTTTTCAAGCTGTGTGTAGCGGCTACCAGGGGCATTGTTGGTTATTATCTGCGGTTGAAACTAAAAATAAAATTGTTAAAAATTGTTTTTATTACTATCATTATTTGTATGAGAGCTGTATATTTAATTTTAAAATCAAAAGGAACCATGGACATGAATAAGTTGAAAACCACTATCTTATATTATATCTTTGCAAAAAATGTTAAAAATTATTTATTAAATTTAGTCAATAAAATCATAACAAAACTTAGATCTAAATAACAAAGTAACCAGAATACTAGATTTAAATTTAAAATTATTATCTGTCAATTAAAATTAGATTTCTTAATATCTTACCATAGAATAAGACTATGTATCTTACCATCGAGCAGTCTATCAATAACAATGAGATAAAAATATTCTATGAGACCTAATTAGTAATTCTAATACATTATCTATTATAAGAGTACTACTAACAATATTTATAAATAATTTTAACAGTTAATACATAATATGCTTGTTACATTATCTTCACTTAAGTATACAAAATTAATAGTATTATTAACCTTTTATAGACGTTAATAATTATATACTTAATAATATCTACTCGTATATTCAGTTGATAAATATATTCCCAAATAGTAAATTTAGTTTGAAGCTTTTAATATTTTTTTGATATTTATAAATCTGCGATTTAAAACTTTACCACCATGTCCAAAAGCGATGGTAAATTATGTACTAAGGTTATATACATATAGAGGCTATTAACAGCAAAGTGATAAGAATTAAATTTAAATAATTTCTTTAAAATTTTACCTGGCATAACCAACATTGATGTTGCATCAATAACTCGTGTACCTCCTGGTATAATGAGATTGCAACCAACCATTCTAATATAATAATAAAAAAATTAATTAATTAGTGCATTCATAATTAAATATGATTATTGTAGGATTTAAAGTATAAATTTAAATATGATATAAAAATTTTTCACAAGTAGTAAGACTAAGAAAAAAAATAGTACACATATTTTTTTAATTTATTGTTTATTTGAATTTTTTTTAATTTTAAGGACGTATATATTTTGGCAGTATTTTATAGTATTCTAAGACTTTATACATTCCATACATATAGTTTATCTTTAATCATCCCAATCGTAAACATTTACACAGCAGTGTTTTGCAACCGTACTATTTTTATTTTGTGTTCACTGATGCGATTTTTGTGTCAGTAAAACCTATCTACATATTCGCTTGTACAAGATGACCGCGATATGCAATAGGTACACGCTTTCTTTAAAACATAAAATAATTTTTTTCGATTTGTCAATTAGATTTGACACATCTATATTGGTCTATCTAGGTATATATTTTTTTAAATTTTACTCAAAATCATTACAATATTATGATTATTTTATTAATCATTTTACACGTTGTTTTTTTTTTGTATAAATAAATCATTAAATGTTAAATAATAGTTATAAATTATAATTAATAATAAGCTAGCGATTGTCATTTATTAAACCGCCATAATATATTCAATCAAATAAATAATTATTTCAGACATTTAGTAGGTCATCTTTTAATGAATCCAATACAAAAGCATAAAGGGAAAAATCGTTATTATTTTTTACTCCAGTAATAGCAATATAAGAATAATTTTTTTTAATACAAGATATAAAAATTAAATATGATATGCATTTTTAACTACAAAATTATTTAAAAATATTCGTGATTTTGATGAATGTCATCAATTATTTCATACATAAATAAAAAAAATATTATGACCGTATAATTTTGATATCTATATTTAAATTGTTATAAGAACAGCTATATATAAGAAATATAATACTAAATATTCTTGATTTTATTTACAAATAATAAATCAAAAATAAATAAAATATTTAAAAAAAATAATTTTTTTATTTTTAAACTACAATGAATAAACAGTCGTCAGTTTATTTAATCGAAAACTGGTTTTACGTAAATATTCTCGTTTTTCTTTTATTATTTTGGAAAGTATTTTTTACCTTCATTGTCTCTTAGACCTAGAGTTCTAAATATATAAAATTTTTTATCAGAAACTAATCTAAAAATAAAGATTTAATCATTTTTACTGATCCAAAAGGTGAGTGAAATACTAAAATAAAATATAATGTTATTTTACAGTAATTACATACGTATGCTATTATTTGGGTTAATAGTCAAATTATATCCAATTTAAAAAATAACGGATATCCTTTGAATATATTAGATAGGTCAATGCAGCTATTGCTACAGACTTATAACAGGGAAAGGGTTCTATCAAATTAAAGTATAATTATTATTACTAAAATAGTAGGGCTTGGATGTATATACGTGATATAAAATAGCAAAATATGCATTTAATTTTGTTAGAATATGCTAAAATATGTAATAAAAATATAATAAATTATACAACGAATTTACCAATCATAACTATATTATTAGGTATGTGAAATAAAATAGGAGTAAATAAAGTGAATAAAGTTACTTTTCAATTACTTAAGTTAAATAATTCATGTTGCATATTAGTCTTACTTAAAAATAAATTTATATTTTATATATTTTTCATTATTTCGTCAATGACAAAATCGCTGATTTTATGAAATTAAAAATATCCTATATTAGCGTAATATAACGCGGCATCTATAGCCTTGTATTGTAGATACACTAATTTTTATAAAATATACCATAAATCCACAAAACATACTTTTTTCGTGTTTATAGTTTTAGTATGCAAAATTATGCAATAATATGGATTACACTTAAGATATAAAAAAATATGCAAAAAAAAAATAGACCATTTATATGAGTCGATACATGAACAATAACATCGTAACCAAAACTGTAAAAATACGGTGCAAACAAATATGACATAAATCTTCGTCCAAATCCTTTGCATGCAAAACATCTTCCGAGCGTACATTTTAAACAGATAAACTAAGAAAAGGGATGCAATTTTAAAATAATTAAAAGTCTTAATAATCTTATTTTAGAACAGGATCCACGTAATACTGAGAAAAAAACTATGGGTCAACGAAACTCCCTATAACCCTTACTCTAATGGAAGAAAAATATTTTAAGTAAAGACCAGACATAAAATATGGCATTTCAGATTTCCCATTATTTTTTTTATAAAGTTAAACTTTAATTGGTAGTATTTTATACACTACCTTATAATATAATATAATAAATTATACATACTTAATAACGCCATCTTCAATATAAACATCGCTATCAACCATTTTGTCTGCATTAACAATCTTGCCATTTTTGATCAAAATACGATTTTGCGAGCTCTATAACAAAATTTAATGTTACTAAAATTTTATAGATTCAAATGAATCTTTCATTTCAATATCATCTGCTAGTTTTTCATATTGTAATTATATTTATTATAATAAACGTAAACCAATTTATTTTCATAAGATAATATTTTTAGTTTTTAACATAATTTGGAATGATAATTGAAGTCTTAACTTTCTTAATCTTATATACACACTTATAGATATAATTAGTTAATTGTTTGACATAATATAAAAATAAATATAAATTAGTATTTTTGTTTTAATTTTACCATCATTTTTAAGTAGGATACAAATCAAACAATGTGAGTATAACAAATATAACCGTAACTAAACTAACCAAAAAATATCAAAGATATCTTCCAAAATTATTTTCTTTTAACCGGGGATAATTCGCTCTGCTATAAGTATAATACCTTGTAATTGAGTAGGTAACTGCAATGAATGTGTCATATACGAATTCAATAATAAATCAATACATCATTGTTCACGAAAAAAGATTCAGAGGCCACAATTTCTTAGAATATTTTATAACTATTTAGTATTAAGTAATAAAAATAGTTTATTTTTCTTTAACATCAATATTATTACCTATTATGTAATAACTAAGGGACTAATTTATTTATATTTATTTAACCAAATTTCACCTTATAAAGTTATTAATAATAATTGGTTTTAGTTTGTATTATAAATATGTTTAATTATTTTCTGAGTAAAATGGCAATAATAAAATATTGCCTGTACATTATTAATGAATGTTTGTGAATAAACACATATTTTTAAAATATTTATAAAAATTATTGATTTTTTTGATGTTTATAAATTTATAGTAAATAAAATCAATACGATCCACTCAAAATCTAAAATGCTAATAATAAATTACCAATATAATTAAAATGTACTATTATTAAAAAAATCATTACTATTTTATATTCTGACCGGGCGATGAATATATTGATTTTATAACGATGTGTACTTGAAATTGAATTTAGTTTGTACTTTAGAGATTAAAATTAAAAATTATTTATTTTTATGATTGGAACAAAAAAATAAATAAATAAGAAAAACAGGAATTGTTATATACATCAAATTTTTGACAAAATAGATTGTTTACTTTTTGTGTAACTCGAGAACAAATAACCATAGGTATTTAAAATCAAATATTTAAATTATTATTTTCTATTTACGATCAAATTTTCGAAATATTTCGACTATTTTGATCTATTTTTAAGCATAAGATTTTCCATTTTTACAATAACTGTCATTAAAAAAGTTATTTGCTAGGTCAAAATTATTGAAAATTTAACACAAGATTTCTATAATTTTTTTTTGTATCTGTATTTAAATATTAAAAATGCATAGGCACAATTTTTTGTACCCTTTTAAAATAAGAACTTTAACAAAACTTGTTAAAATCACAAAAAATCACAAACTTTTTTGTATTCAGAAATTCATAAAAACTTTTCTTTTAATATCTAAGTTTGAAAATGA
The DNA here is from genome assembly GCF_003676215.2 of Rhopalosiphum maidis. Classification (NCBI taxonomy): domain Eukaryota; kingdom Metazoa; phylum Arthropoda; class Insecta; order Hemiptera; family Aphididae; genus Rhopalosiphum; species Rhopalosiphum maidis. Next base: position 13,466,657 of record NC_040879.1, read on the forward strand.
TTCCTCATAAGTACTAAAACCATAAAATATATAAAAGAAATATAATAAATAATTTTTTATAGACATTTTAAGTTAAGATTTGGACGGAATTAACTACCTATTTAAAGATTAAACAACAATTACTTTTTAAAAACTTTCGTGAAAACTTAAAATTTACTATAAATTTTACTATACACAATGACATATTTGATTTGTTTTAAGATATTATCTAATTATACTATGAATTTATTAATACTGTTTACAGTCTTACAGAAATATGTTATTACATTTTGAGTTACATAAGTTAATATAATGTGGTATAAATTACAATAACTATTACAATAACTAAATACTAATTATATAATAAATTAATTAAATTACTATATCAAAAAACATATTGTGAAATATACTTAGTGATATAGGCTGACAGTGTCAGCCTGACACTCTGACAGACCATTTCATTATCATGTACAATAATATAACATCGAATTCAAATTTTATAAATGCATAATAATGACCCCCTCAACAGTTAATGTACTGTAGAGTAGTACTGACTTGCCTATTCTTTAAAAATTCAAATTGAAATTTTTAAGTACATAATTTTATTATAGATTATATTATTGTGAAGAATGAAGTCTGTATAAAATAATAATGTATTAATTATAATATTATAGTTGCTTGCAATGATGTATTTTTATTATCTCACACACAATATTGTGTTAGATTATTTAACATAATACGATATGGTCCAGTGAATAATTACTATGTAGTTATTACAAATACACATTTCTTCTCATAAAATTAATTAATTAATTTCATAACAATTATGTGTAACTAAATATTAAAATATTAAATACCACATAGACAATTCATACTTTGTACTAAAAATAACATATAATTACCTGTAAATGAATAGGAACTTTTTTCACAGGATTTGACTGGTTGGCCATATTTTAATCTGAAAATAATTTAAACAATATATGAATAATAACACTCTCAGTTTCACACACACAGGAAGTGCTGAAGTTAAATTTTATACATTTCAGAGGAATTATTTATACTTGTTATTAGAACAGAAGACATAGCAACATAGCACATACATATTATTAAATGCCTTTATGTTAATGTTAATTCGTTACAATTTTATTTTATTTTTACCAAAATGGAAAAAAATAACGTTTGATTATACCTATCAATTCTATCATGAAAATCAAAATATAAACAATACTGATTAAAAAAAAAAAGTATAAACAATACCAAATTTTGATATAAACTAAATAAAACAGAGTATATTCTCTGATTTTTTTATTAAATATTTATATCTTTAATTATAAATTATAATCAAAAAATTATTCTCACCACAATACCACTGTGTTTTGTGTTAATATTTTACACACATAAATTATTATTTTATTTTTATCAACACTGTATGGTTATATACTTATTTTTTAGTGTTTTTAAAGCACTAAATATTTATTTTATGAATAAATAAGTATTTTAAAAGCAATAAAAATCAATAAACTAATAAAATTTATTATGTTTACACAGCCAAGGCCAGATAAGGCATTAGGTACATTGAATAGCTACACTGTCAAAAATAACTAATATTCAAGCTTTTGACTAGATGCCTATTGTTGTATTACATAGGTTGGGTTATAGGTACAAGTGGAACTACCTATTGTACAAAGCTAATAATTTGAATACTACCTTTAAAATTCATTAACATATTATTATATTAATAAAAGAAACACAATAAATTGTATTTTGATCATTAAAAAAAAAAAAAAATAATGGTATAAAACTATTTCACTGACAAACTTTTTTCTACAAATATATTTTTGTATATTAAAAAACATAGCAATATCAAGATTACATGCAAATTTAAGTTTTAAAACTATAACTATTTGTTGTTTTTATGGTTTTACAAATTTACTAAGATAATTTTACATAATAAATATTGAAGGGTGCTTTAAATTTAAATTGTCTAAGCAAATACAGCGAAAGAGTAACTTAGTTGTATGTGCTGTTAAAAATATTGAATGGATGAGTACCAATACTATTTAATTCTGAGCTGAAAAGGCACTTTTATATTGATGGAACTTAAGAGTTAGGCACTCTAAACCAACTAGCTATTTCTCTTCATTTATTAAAATACTTAAGACACTACTCAATTATTTATATTTTGCAGTAACTAAACACCATTATTTAAGTTTCGAATACTGTCTATAATGCTATAATTAATGTAGACAGATAGATTCTTATGTATTATCCAGGCTATTGATGGATAATTTACTGGACAACTATAAATACAACTGCTATTTTTGCATATTTTTATTTATTACATAGTTAATACATAATATAAAACATCACAGTATATTATTGTTATGTTTTTTTGCATAACACGAATCAACTATGTATAAAATAAAATAAAATAAAATGATACACAATTAACATTATATAAAAACATTCTATGTCTTTAAAAATTTAATAAAATTGATTCATATTGTTGGGATTTTTTCACCAAATAAATTCTGTCATATATCAACCAATATAGTATCTCTTTTGGTCTCTACATGGACTGATCCTCATAAGTCATAGGTCATAATAAACAGATAATCTTTCTAAATTTTGCATGTGGTTTACAATATGGCTTCATGATTAATTAAACATACTCTAACAAGTGGCAAAACTTCTCTCTCTCAAAGTATTTGCACTGATTCTTGTTCATTATTTGGTAATAACCTCAAATTCATATTAAAAAGGAAATATCTAAAAGTTGCAGTTTGGAAAACAGACATTATGAAAATGATAATCAAACTATGTGTATTGCATACACAAAGTTCTTTTATTGACATATCAACAATTTATTAATATTATTCAATTAATTATATATTAATAAATTTATTTATTGCCTAATTTCAGATGGTAACCTTGTATACTTAATATCAAAATTATTTTATTAGTAAATATTATAGGTACACAAATATGTACAAATAGTAATAGTTAATGTAATAATACATAATATACATACATGAGTACATTTTAAATCGATCTAGGTAGTCTAATATGTAACTATGTAAGTACCTACTTACACAACTATTATAAAATAAATACATAATTATTAATTTGTTTAAACTATGTTACTATGTACGAATATATTATTTACAAATTATTTACAATCATTTACTGAAACTTATGATAGGAAATAATAATTATTGCTAATTAAGTTAGTTATATGTACTTATTGGCTATTATTACTATTCATTAAATTTATAATATGAAAAACTATTAAAACTAAAACATTATAAATTATAAAAAAAAGATTATATTTTATAATTATACTTTTCTATTTTTTTTTCAGAAACCTGAAATTACAGTAATAGAATATAACATCAATAATCAAGAATCAATATAACATGGGTTATCTCAAATGGTACACTGCACATCCACTTCATAGGCGTGTTCACGTTAAATTATTGGCAAGAAAACAAAAAATAAAAAAGTATAATTTATAGTGGGCATAAAATGATACAACCCTGACAAAATGTATTTTAAATTTGGTTTTAGGTTTTATTTATAGTCGATATTGTATTAATAATTCGCATGAAATCGAAATTCAGTTAAATACAATAATAAATGTCGATCTACTTGATCTTGAGAATTTATAGGGGGTAGGATGTCGATAGTCTACCCTGCCGCCCACAAAAACAATAGCAGACACGCCTACGTCGGACAACAGATTTGATCGACCCTTTTATTATTATTTATTAATTATGTATAGATTTAAGACAACTATAGTAAAATAATGATGATGGGTAATTTAAAAATAACTCACCGGAGACAAAACTCTACTCGCACGTAAGATTGATATGTAAATTGATTAAAATACTAAACAGTCGAACCGAAAAAATCAAGCCGAGGACGCAGAATGTGTTCTGAGAACGACCGATCGGTGGATACCTAATATAATTTTATAATATTATCAGTCAACAACAATAACAGCAATAGACACTATGAGACAAAATATTATCAAATGTTATTAATACTATATTATTAGTATTAACGTCGTCGTTTGTGCGGACTGCGGAGTGAACGAAACACGACTGGTCGGAAACGTACGCGATCAATTACTACTCGGGTAATTCGGTGTACGGTGTTAGTTGTAGTACACAACCGTATACGCCGCCGTTGATAAGCCACGGCGGATATCAGCGGAACATGCGCTACGCGAGTGCGCTTGCGCGCGTGTGTACGGGTAAGTGTGAACGTGTACGAGTGCGCGTGTGGTGTACATGCGTGTGTGCGAATAGTGTGGCGTGTGCGTGTCGCGCCGGCGCGTGAATGTTCGTGTGTGTGTGTGGCGGCGGCCTACTTGTTACAAATTAAAATCATCGATTTAAACGCGACGGCTACGCGTCCGAGCGGTGAGCCGCGAACGGCAGATGCAGCTCATAACGCGGCTGTTGCTCCGGTTGGAAATAATCTAATCGTCCATTCGTCCCCCTTTTGCGTATAGCACTACACAGTGTAAAGGTATACAATACGAAAAATAATGTTCCCCGCAAGTGTAAATATTGAGTTACGCCATTGTACTATTACCGGTGTATCGTATTATAATATATATTGTTATGTGTATTATACTGTGTGTGTGTGTGTGCCGCACAGGTATCATACAACAGTCAATAACCTGTTATAATATTATAATATATGACATAAATAAATAGGTCACTACAGTGACCTACTTATTATCGACGAGTGTACGGTACGGTACCTGCCCGCGGTGTTGCATACGCCGGACGTATAAAAAAAAATATATTTAATGCCGCAATAAATGTTGATAGGTACGGTAATTAATTCGAATAGACGTTCATCGCGCCGAACGTCGAATCTGGTGTGATTTAACCGATTGACCTCCGGAGTAAAATAATAAAGATTTTTTTCTCGGAGCTTGCAGGAAGGGCTTAATCGCTTGCGGAGAATTCACCCTCCAATGTTATATTTACGCGCCACCGCCCTAAAACATCTGCACTTTTGCGGTCGTGCATAATGATCTGCAGAGTAATACTAATACTTGAAATCAATAAATTAATTTTTACTATGATAATCAATCGTTGTTCATAGTTCAAATATGTAATTTTATGTAACTTAAAAATTTAAATGCATATATTATATATAATATTAAATTGTGACTATGTCGTATTTTAAATATTTTTATAAAACTATAAAAACAACATATTATATATTTATATGGGATCTTGTATTACATTTTTAAGCTTTTTGATCGAGCGTAAATATTTTTATCGTCAATAATTAAAAAAAAATTTCAAATATCAAATATCTACGAATTATTCAAAAAGTCGTAAAAACATTTTGTAAAAATCTATACCTATATAAAATATTAATTTGAACATTTTGTGATAATTTCAAGTATTAAAGACTGAAGTATCTATGGTTATTCGTTTTTGAATCGCAACAAAATATTGAAAATCGTTTAAAGAGAAATAGTTATTTTACGGGTGAATATCCGTGTTATAAAAAATTGAACTTCACTCATAAAAAATTAATGTAATTACCTATATTTATTAGAATTAGAAAAACTTATAATCAATCTTATAGAATACATAAAAAGAAAATTTTTAATGGATTTCTAACTACAAAATAATTTAAATGTTTTTGAAGTTTCAAAATTTTTATTAAAATTCTATATCTAATAAATTATTATAAAAATATTGTGACAATGTATATTTTAAACATTTGTTAATTGGTAAATTAACAAATTATGAAAAACACTTCGTATTAAAAGTATTTCTTCCTAGATGTTCATAACATTATATCAACATTTATAAAAAAAAACGAAATTTAATAGTTTAATATCATGTCTAGAAAACGCTAACATAAATATTTGGTGAAAATTTCAAGTACCTATAAGGACTGAGGTTATTCGTATTTATATTACTCCATATAAAAATCAAATACATTTTGTTTGATTTTGTCTTCTCCAAAGTTTAAATTAGATCTAGTTTGGAAGTTTGTTACCATAAATACAAGATACCATAGTCTATCATACTTTTTAAGTTGATGATTCAAGTTATTTTATCAACTTTTTAAGTTCATATTGTGTATACAAACACAAAAAATACACACACATCATTGTAAAATCAATACATTCATCACTCAGCTTAGAATTTAAAACGTTGTCTAAAACCTTAGTTTTTTGAGCATAATAATATCTTCGGCTAGATAGCTCGCATAATATGGGTCTACACTCCACACTACATCAACGTATATCCGGTCATTGTTTTCCCGTACACGAACCGTTAACTTATGACAATCAAGTATTCAAGCATTTATTTTAATGTTTCAGAAGTTGATGGCTTCCTGCAGAATACAAATATAATAGCCTTAATAGGTAAACGTGTCAAAACTCAAAAGACAAAAGTTAAGTTTATCACAATGGCATTCCGTTGCAGCTGACTTCTATGCGAGGTCTATGTCTATTATTTATGTAATAATTAATCTAAGTAAATACATACATTTATACTATAGATATTTCAATATTTGAATACCTTTTTTAAATATAATATATTACACACATATACATATGCACGATGTACGAATTAAGTCATTTAGACGAGCATTTCTTAACCTATTTGTCTCGCGAGTCGCGACCCCCCAAAAAAGATATAAAATATGCCATATGGTCAATCACTTCTTGACCCTCCCTCCTATCTATATTAAATTTGAAAAATAAAAGTATTATATCGTTGGGAAAGCCAAATTTTGAATGAAAAGGTTCATTTTGTAAATCGGTGTTTTATAATTTTTGACCTACACGGAAAAAAAAATTAGTTGGTATAGTAAATAGTTGGATATAGTTTCTAGTTGGTATAATAAATATTGTAGTTGTGTCAAACAATATGTTTAGTTAAAAATACTAAAATGAATTAGTTGAACAATTATAGTCAAACCAACTTACTTTATAGTTATTGCAACTATATAAACTAGTAATTCAAATATAACCATATGAAATGATCGATGTACAAATACTAAACAGTTATACTATATATTAGTTATACCAACCATAACCATAGCACAACTTTACCGCCTAATTCAAAAGTTAGAATTTTTTACTAAGTAAGTAAGTTATATGAATTATGAAATGTCAAATGATTAAAATTTGATTTAAATACAATTAAAAACGTATGAACACATCGAATAACTTTTGTCACATTACACGCGCGATAGCTAGTTCAAGGAGGATAGCCTGCAGCCTGCAGTAAGTACCACGATGTGTAGATACCTCGTAATTATACATTATATAGTATCTAAATGGCATATTTATCAACTTGCACTTATGACTTATATCAGTGGTGCCCAACCGCCGCCCGCGAAAGTATTCTGTGTGGCCCGTCACAAATTTAAAAATCAATTTTTTTTTCATATTATGTTGAATACCGATCATTGTACTTTTTTATTTGATGGCTCGTTCAAAGATGATTGTTTACCAAAGTGGTACGCTGAACAAAAAAGGTTGGGCATCACTGACTTATATAATACTTATATAGTTCCAATTAAACGATATTCGCGAAAAAGGGTAAATATTGTTTACACTTGTGAATTACGTGATCTCAATATATATATATAATATAATATTATAATGAATTTATTCCGTCATACATCTAAATATTTAATATTAAATCAACTACATAATACAGTAATACATAGAATTTATATTTTTATTATTTGTTAAATCTTAAACACAAAGAAAAATAGACAATCGTATGATATATATACGACCCCCAATCAAAGCAATCGCGACCGTTCCAGATAAAAACGCTGGCTTAGACTGGTTTAGAGGTCTGGAGATATTAAACATGAATATTTTTGAATATTACCTGTTGTTATACGTAATATTAGAACATTTTAAATATTTAAACTTTAGTAAAAATATAATTTTAAAAATTTTAAATATAATAAATAGTAAATAATATAAGAGCAATATAGCCAATATACAAGTACATTTAAATTGTTAATAAATTAAATAAAAATAAACATATAAAAAATAAATTAGAATTTTCAATTTTTAAATGGATAACGTAGGCACGCAGCAATATAATAAGAATGTAATAAGAAGTATATATTTTATTGAGTTTATTACTTTACTTAGGTTTCAAATTTTCAGTTATTATTTAAAATGATTTGAATAACGAATAACAATCAAAGTATTTTCATCATAAAGACAACACACTAAATGAGTTGACATTATAATTTCAAATAATTTGTTTTTTATAATTGATAATAAATAATAATAATAAAATAAATAGAGTAATCAGATGAAAAAAAAAACAATTTTTATAGAAGGAGATGATTTATGGAAATATGGGTTACGCATTGGGCAATTACGACAGAGAAGGAGCTAAGTTTTAAAATGTACTTTTTTTAAATTTTTATATTTGGTCGTCATATAAATAGGTAACTATATCTACACAGTGGATTTCCAATTCTTCCATATTCTATTGTATTATTTTTTCGGACTTAACATTTTATCTATTTATATTTTTTTAATGTTTGTATATCAAGCAATAATATTTATAAGTATAAAATAGTAATTATTATTGATTTTTAAGATAAAATTATATATTTTGTTCAGTGTAACGATTAGACACTCGAAGACATAGGTACGCACCAGTATTCACTAGTAGTTATTTTTAGTTGTATTCGTTCGTCAATAATAATTGTGAGACATTGACTCTCGGTTAGGCTATTTATATATACGTTTTAATGCTTAGGCCGGTTAGGGCGATTGATGCCACTATACTATGCTAGTTTTGTGTACGATCGCTTTGATCTTATGGAACCGTAGTAGGTACGTTAGGTTAGGACTTTGAGAATATAGGACCTCGTAACGAACACTGTCCACGTCTCGAGAAAAAACGTACTGATAAACTCGTTCGTCGCAGCACCATCACGGTATCGTGGCAAACAATAATATCGACAATATCGTTATTGATTAGCGATTACCTTCGGCGTTTATCCGACGAGCGGTCCTGTTTGGAAAACATTACGTATTTATGTTCACGGATTTTAATTTTAAATCGTTCTGCGTTCAACACCCGTCGGTACCGACCGTATACAAAACGAACGGGTTGTAGTTCGCGAAAAGTGTTGGGTGGTATTTACTATTTCCACGAAACGTTTTACCGACATCTTGTTTTGGCACCTGTCACAAACTTACGTCGTAACAGACAAATGTGAACGCATACCGGACGATCAAAGTCATATCGCAATGGATATATTTTCCTCTTTTTAGGAAGTGACTAGGATAGATAATTGTCTAGGACGCTTATTAGTTATTACTAAATAATATATATATATTTTTTTTTATGTTACGTACTTATATGTCTGATAATTTAGAAAATATTGTATAATATAATAAAAAGTACATACTGTACTTTATCACGTTGTATTTATTATTATACATTATTTTACAATATTCTATATATTATAAATAAAACACAATAAAAAATATGGATAACGATGTCCGTGGTTAGTCCCGGGAATATATTATATTGACAGTGGTTGCGATGTTGTTATTATTTATAATTAATAGGTACGTCGCTTATTTTCGGTGAAATAAAATTAAATTTATAAACATATAGGAAAATATTCTCTTGGTTACAAAAGCGATCGAGTTATTATTATCGAATATCAATAATGAATAATCGTTCACCATGTCCATGTGGCTAGTTAAATTTGACTTTTTAGCTATTCATTTATTTGGTACTCAACAAGCAAGAAAAAGATGTGTGATTTTGTTTTTAACATTTAAATAAACTTTATTAAATTTTTATAATAATACTATAATACATATTTGATATATAAATATTAATGTATTTTATACGTTTGTCATTATGTGAATATACAAGATATATTAAGCACTTTTTAAAGTAGGAAGTGAAATAAAAAGAAAAATATAGGTTTTTTAGATGTATTGTGATAAAATTATTTTTCGAAAAGTTTTAGTGTAGAATGTGTAGATAGTGATGAAAAATAGTAGTACCTAATTAAAAGGACCTTAAGAGGACGCCATATCCGCAGTGTTGTCTCTGTATTACTAACGTAACAATAATAACTCGTACATCATAAATTCATAAAAAATTAACAAATTTGCGTTTAGAAAAACACATTTTGTGATGTTAGCTTCAATATTAGAATAAATTTACTTATTGTCAAATTTATAGGTAAAAATATTATCTAGAAAATGACATATTATACTTTTATTGATATAATGATATTATCATTGTGAATTATGAAAATTTTAAAGTTTTTATATTTATAATACATGTTGGTAGGGAGATGTTCAAAAAACCACCGGCACCGAGCACATATCTTGGTACCTACCTACTTAGAATAATAGAATAATTACATAATATCATTAGTTCAGGTGTCATTAAGGTAGTATCTTTTTGTACATTCATATTTTAGGCTTAATATCAATAATTCAATATAACTACATAATTTGATGTTATTTATTATCAATTTAAGTTATGATTGTGAGCACAACTCGTATCTTGTTTGGTACATTCCTTAGGGGTACTGCACACGCTAATATGAATCATTAAATAATAAATTATTATTACTTATTATCCTCTTATATTTGACTAATGTTAGGATTAAGGTGCCTTTTGATATTAAACAGTATTTTATAACTATTACATTTTTTTACTACAGTTAGTTTTAATATTCTAATTATCTATCAATGTCGAATTCCTTTACCTACATTTTGTATTATTTTTATTTGATTAATAGTTCTATTAGTTCTTAACTTGTTTTTTTCTTTGGGACATCCATTCTAATGTATACTGTACTATATTAGGGTATTACTTGTTGTGCGGTTAATTAATTATTATTAATTATCAATCTGTATTGTAATCAGTTTATATTTTGTTTATCGATATTATATTGTTTTGTCTTTGGACAGTTTTATTAATTTATTCTATTATCATACTATTAGGTGATTAGTTGGTGATACATTAATTAATTATTATTATCTAATTTGACAATTTATTATCAGCTCAATAGTCAATTAATTTAATTGTTATGTTATGTTGGTTAATTATTTCTTAATGTTTATTGCACTTTATTTGGTTTGTTCTTTATTTTATTTTTTTTCAGTTAACTTTTAATTATTATTTTATATTAGCTTAATTATTTTTTAACCGCTCATTAAACTTTGTTTGGTTAGTCAGTATTTTATGTTTCAATAGCTTAGAATGCTTAGATTATAAGTAAACTATTTTATATTTGGTCAATTATTTATAAATTCTCATTGAACCTTATTCAATTAATTATTTGTTGTTGTTTTAAATTAGATAAACCCCTTGACTGCTTATGTTGGGACTCAGTTCGATACTTCCTGCCTATAGTTCGACTAAGTTCCTATTAGTTTACGTAGTAGGAAACCTGTAGGTGTTATCCTTGGAAGAATTTTCCGCTGTTTTATGTAGGATAAAATCAATTCAAAATTCTAGACCTCTTACCTCTTCTTTAAATGATCTGAATGATTTAAAGTGTATTACTCTTTGTTATTTTCTCGTCGGTAGACCGCTATGCGCAGTACTCGAGGCGGAAATCCTTAATAATTCGTTAGGCCATAGGAATTACTAGAAGTTCCTCCATAAAATATTTCAAACCTTTTGGCATAGTTGATCCTACTGTTCGTATGATATTCGGCTTATTTCACGCAATATTGTTATTTATTACCTATTATACTTATACATCAAGTTTATTGATGTGTTACATTCACCTTGTTCTATAGTATAGAACTATAGACTCTATACGGCACCTCATTAAGCGATCAAACCCGCTCGGCCTCGAAACCTCCATGGTTCACTCTTCAGCTGAACATTTCCAGTATCTTCCTTTTTTATTTACGCAATGAGCAGTTTACTCGTATTATATTATCCTGTATTTACTTTGATTATTTATGTATTACTCACATGGTAGGCTGATGTGAGTAATTATTATATTCTAGTAGCTAGTTCTAGTTCTAACTCTCTTTAGTAGATAAAGGAGAAGTCTCTATAATCACATGGTTGAGAACTGAGAAGTAGATTTAAATAACGTCTAGAAAAATTAATAATTTTACACTAAAATTACATTTAAATAATCTTATTTTAATTTTTAATAGTACCTATTATAATATCTGTGTATCAACTCCTATTGAATGAAAAAATTCACCCCTCGAATTTTAATTTCCTTCAAAATTGGATTGATTAATACAGTTATATTTGATATTTAATGAGTACTATTTTTTGTAAATAAAAAATTATTTCAATTTCAAAAATAAAACAAATGGAAAATTAGTTATGTCCTTAATATTTCTTAGCTGCGGAAATTGTTATTAAAATTGAATGTAAATGGCGTACAATTTTTGCTTCAGCAGTACAATCAAGACTACGTTAGTGTTTATATTCAAATATTACTCCAAGTTTTAATGGCATACAATACACTTAATTTCAAATTTGGAGCGAAATAGTTTTCTGATACAGAAGAGAAGTTGCCATAAGATACGTTAATAGTACCTAATAAAGTAATAAACTAAAATAATTAAGTTTACCATTTTGCACAGCAAACTGTATATCATAATTTAATAGGAGTTAATGTCTTAATATAATAATCTGTGATCACTGATCAAAATCACTCTTATAAAAACAGTAAAATCTTAGTAGTACCACTTGCTTAATATTATTATTTAATACAACTTTATGAATCAGCAAAAGTGACAAATGACCTTATTGTAGAACCCTCAAAGATATTATGTTAGCGATATTGGATTGAATATTTCTAATTCGTAATAAATTGTTTTCTATTAGTCAGGTAAAAAAAAAATGTATATACAATTAAAATAGTATTAAAATATTTATTGAGATTTAATATAGTAGCAAAAGAAAGTTAAGTGTATATATAACTTAAATATTATATCATTTATATCAAATATAATAAAAAAATATAAATAATTATAATTTTTTTAATAATAATATTGCTTAATTGTTATAAAACAAATTTAAAGTTTTCTAGATTTATATATTTTTGCTTAAATTATTTCAAGGTAATAACATTTATCGTTCATAAACTTATTTGTTTACTAAAGTATATAAAACATTTATTGTAGGTAGTTAATTGTAAATTTTCAAAAGATCAACATATAACTATCACTATTAATATTAATGTAAAAAGAAGTCAAACCATAGTCATGATAACTTGATAATCAACATTGCCCAATTAAATATAAAATATTATAGTTTATAATGCTTTAACCGTGAAAGGTATAGTTCAGTGGTTTTTAACCTTTTTTGGTTCAATGCCCCTTTATTGTAATAAAACTAATAACTAACTGCTAACACCTCCCCTCCTTCATGCAAAATCAAATTCTCTTCGTATATATTTATTTATTCATCAGTTATTCATTTACTATAATAAACAAGACGTTTCCCATTGACACATAAAATTCGATTAGATAACATGCCGTAGACGTTGTATGGCGTATTCAATTACAACTATTCTGATTTCACGTTCAATTACTCGTAGTGTTAGTAGGTATATGATATTGAAAATTTATATTATTTTTAATCTCCGAGTTTGAAAAAGCTCACCGCCCCCAGCGCCCCCTTCAAAATTATCGCCTCCCTCCCGGATAGACCGAAATGCCCCCAAGGGCGTGATAGCACCCTCGTTTAGAACTACTGGTGTGGTTGATAAATTAAATGCATAAATATAAGATTAATACTCCTATGGTTTACATGTAACATAATTAAATCATTTTTTAACAACTAACTTTTCTTAAAAAAAAAAAATGAACGAAACTATATCTGTAGTAGAGTAGTACAAATTAAGAGTTATATCTGTTAAAATATTTATATAAATATTTTGTGCATTGTTCATGTATTCTAAGGCTTAATATATTTTTGTTATAAAAAGTTTTTTAAGTAAAAAATTTATAATTTATTTGTTTAACTAAAAAATAAGATTTCATTGGATATACTTAGTATCTTACAAGAATAATGAATAACAGAACATTTAAATTCAGCAGAACCAATTCTGTATCGTTATTCATCTAAGGAACCTCAAGATTTTATTAATATTCATACATGTAACCATAACCAGTTATGATCATTTTAAGATTACGTGTTCTTGATAATATTCTTTCATTTAAGTTTGATAATAGGTTAACTAATTTTAATATTTAAACTAACATAAGATTGGTTCCACGATCACAAATTTGCCATGATGTACAAACTACATAGGTCAAAGAGAAAATAAATAGTATACTAACATTCTCTTTTTATATAGGTAATAAAATTTCAATCCATCAATGCTTTTAACATTATTGTCTAAAATTATGCAAAAAGTTATATAGCCCCCCACAAAGGATAGTTTTTTAAATTTTTAAACACTTATGTCTCAGAATAATTATTTGAATTTTTAAAACTAACTAAATAAAATAACAAAAATATAAGTATTAAATTTGAATCTGTCTGTAAGTTAATTTAAATGCACATATCAAATTGGCTTATTGTTATCATGTCATAAATAATGCATGTAACGAATTTAATAAATGATAAATCCTTTTAAAATTACAAATCATTCTAATATAATATATATTAATATCACATATGAACAAATTTTGTGCTAAAAATCTTAGATATGTTGATGTTAATACATACATAAACATCAATTACAAATTAAAATTACATACAAATAAATTATATGCATTAATAGTCTTTTGTGTCTACACCTCCAACACTGTTAAATATTAAAAAGAAAACATGTTGAATAAAAATAAATACATTTACATCAATACAACTAGTTGAAAAAAAAAAATAATAAATATTAAATCATGTTCATAAAAATTAAAACAAATAACAAGTCATATTAAGAACATATTAAATCATTAATTGCCTCCAATATTTAACAATGATATTAATTTCTTATATTTAGTGTAGTTAAATTTAATTAAAAACATAATCTTAAGTGAGCTATACTAATAGACAGAACGTCTTGGTGAGTAGAGTGGTTTGCTATAACTATGCTTTTTGTACACTTGGTTTGTCTTATACATTAATATAAATGTGGCATAACGTTTGTTAAAAACCGTGTGAACTACTGTAATGCTCTGTTATTAGTATAAAGCCTATTACAAAAAATATTGATATAAAACTCTAAAAATTAAGACAGTCTTGTTTTTTTATCAGAGATCAAAATTTTAATATTATAATTATAAAAACGCTAATTATGAGAATTTAAAAATAATTATAATAAAATGGTAGTTAGAATCACAGCCCATGACATGAAATAAAACATTTTATTTTTTATATTTATCCGTTTGAGGACACATAAAATAATTCCGAAAGTAAAGAAGTATAAATTTTTTCTAGTGTAAGTTATGGTAAAAATAAGTTTGATAAAAATACATGATATTTAAAATGAACAAACATTTAAAACTATTAATTACTTAAATTAATACTTTAAATGTTACACTTTTAGATTAAAAAGTATATTAAAACCTGTGGTACATGGTTTGAATAATAAACTTTTACTTTTTTGACATTTTCAATTGTATTTAAAAGGACCATTAATTGGAAAGTTAATATAAAATATTAAGAGTACTGCAGTTTGCTTTATTTTAAGCATATTTGATACCTTGTGAGAAACAGTATTAATTTTTTTTTTTTAATGTTCATTTAAATATCAATCAATATAAAGATTTTATGTCTAAGTATGAGTTTATTAATAAACTACTATGTACATATTCAAATGTGTAAGTTATATGACAATTTTGTTATAAAAATAAAAGTTATTGTAATTTTAAGAGCTTGACTATATTATTTCATTTTTATTCTTCGATTAGCTGTTAAGGGCAACAGAAAGTCAGAGACAACAACTAGTGAAATTAGGAAATGCCAATAACTGCATGCTTAGCGTGGAGGCTGTGTAGTATTTATTATAAAGTATAATGACTAAAAAAGATTCATAATTAAATACATTTGAGCATTCTAGCTAAGTTAATCAACTAAAATCTACTTGTTAATGAATAAAAATCTGTCTTCAACATTATATTCTGTCTAACCAAATGTATAACAAGTTATTAGATCTAAATACAGTATTATATGATTTGTAAGTGATATTAACTATAGAAAACAGAAGGAATTATTCTACATATATAAGAATAAAATATCCTATAATTGGTACATAAAAATAATTATCTGTATTACCTACTATTTTCTATAAGTATAATTTTATAAAATATAAAAAAAAAATTACATATTATATCACATAACTTAACTAATAATTAAAAATACCTTATACTAAAAATATAAAATCAAAGCTTGTAGCCATTCTTAAGATAATAAAAATAATAATAAATTAATAATTTTACAAAGGTTTTTTTTCAATTCACTTATTGAAGATATTGAATAAATATACATGTACATGATACTAATTTATTTAATGAAAAATAGAATTTAGTAACAATAAAAATCTGATTTTGATTAATATTGATAATTTGTACTATCATAAATATATATATAAAGCTTTTTGAGCAGAGAGCTCTCAATAACAATTATTTAATTATTTACATTTTAATACTGAAGTCCAAAATTAATTTTCTCTCAAAAAAATTAAGCTATAAAATAAGTTAATGCACACGTACTGCGAACTTACGAGAAGGGTCTTCTGGATGGCAACCAATATCTTTACCATTGAGCCAGTCTTCATATTTTTCAGGTTGTAATCTCCTTACAAATGTGTCCATATCAATTTTCACTGTGTCCTTACAACAATGACACAGTGTAGCCCTTTTTCCATACTCTACCCAACGGGGCGATGCAAAATTAGTGGATTCAGCCATATTAAACCCATGGTTAAATCCGGCATGATACCCATATGGAAATGTTATAATAAATTCTCCTTTCTCTTGTGTTATCTAAAAAAATTATAAAGAAACAATTAGAATATTTTAACAACATTTTGTATTTACAATCTTTTACCTTGTCAAATGGAACATTGTGAGTATTTAATAACTGTGGCGATATAATAGACATTTTATGTCTAAGATATGCAGGACATATGGAAAAGTCTGCGGAAAAAAACCCATTAGCAACTCTTTCAAATCGCCGTCCATATTCAGGTGGTATTGCATACCTTAAAAAATTTAATGCATATAATAAAAATCACTTAGGATAAAGCATATAAAAGTTACCATGACTTTGGGCTTCCTTCGTGAATATAATTTATACTGTATAAATCCATATCTTCAGTGTGCCATGAAAATGACGTTTTCCACATTCCGAAATATAGATAGGCTGTATTGACCCCATCAATTTTAATTCCGTAATCCTGATTGACATAATCTAATACTGTGCCCAGTTTATTAATATTCCATACCTTAAATTAAGAATACATGAATTTTTTTAATTAAATATAAATTTAGAAATATTCCTATATATTGAACACTCACTTCAACATCTTTATCAGTAATACTTCCTGACACATCTGCACCATATATTGGACATTTATAAACTATATTTTTCCAATATTTTCTTTCAAGATCTGCATAGTCAAAATAGTATGGTGCTTTATATTCATCTGACTCGGCCATTCGTTTATACTGTGCTACTGTCATAGCTTTCTTTTGAATGTTAAGTTGTTGAAATACCCCTGTTTTACCTCGGACATCCTAAAATAACATGATTAGTATAAATAAATAGATAAGCAGTTTGTCACTACCTTACTACCACTCTAAGTTTACAACACTATATAAATAAAAATTGTTTTTCTTTTTTAATTAACACATTTATTGCCACATGACCGCTGGCAGTCATTTTTATAACCACCGGGCTACCAAAATAATGTACATTTCTTATATAAATAGTGGAATTTGGCACTTGGTTTATTATCATGTGTGTGTAAGCATGGTGTAAAAGAAAAAAATATGTTTTAAATGATCTATTACCTTTATATGACATTTGTTCATATGTAAAACAAACTGTTAAATCCCCATAAAAATTTATAAAAATATCATATAACACATTTTCGGAATGATAATAAAAATTATGGATGGCTTATACGTTAACAGTTGTATAACCACCGGCAGTCAACGTGTTAAGGTTTATGTATGATTGGACTCAGAAATGATGTAAATTACATTTTTTGAAAAACAATTGACTGACTATGAATCAATTATGATACATTAGTAAATTTATATAATTATATTAGAGGTAGTTATATCAAAAAAAGATAGTAATTTATTGGACTATGTTTTGAAAAAGAAAATATAATGGAGGAAAAGTATGACCATTACGGGGAATATTTATAAACATTTGTTGCGAAACTAATGAGAAATTTACACCATACATAAATAGTCTGGTGGTAGTTGAACTAATGGAATTTTTAAGAGTTGGTCATCAAGCAAGTTAAGTTAACAAAAAGTAACACAAAATTTAAATTTAAAATCATAAATTAATTACTTGACAGATTGGTGCAGGGATAAGCATACTCATTATATCATCACTATAATAGCTCTCTTTCCTAGGGATCCATTCTGGTGGTGGAATAACCTATATAAAAACGTTTTTAAATATAAGTAATTTTGAAAATTTGAAAAAATAATAAGCTTTATAATAAATATTGGTAAA
The DNA here is from genome assembly GCF_003676215.2 of Rhopalosiphum maidis. Classification (NCBI taxonomy): domain Eukaryota; kingdom Metazoa; phylum Arthropoda; class Insecta; order Hemiptera; family Aphididae; genus Rhopalosiphum; species Rhopalosiphum maidis. Next base: position 13,485,331 of record NC_040879.1, read on the forward strand.
ATAACATACTTTGGCGATACCAGCTCTATGAGCTCCCTGACTTTCCATGTAATCCACATATTGACTGAAATTTTGAAATTCAGACCAGTTTGGTCTGAATATCATAATTTTTCTTAATTCATTTTTATGAATACCTCTACTAGACATACCTAAAATATACAAATTACATAAATATTATTATAAAAAATTATAGAAGTTCACTTACTGAAAAAATTGAATACCAACTGGCTACTAGTTATTTTTTAAAATGGATATTGCTCTAAAAACATAGAAAATACATTTTATAATTGGTTAAAAAAAAACACTGGAGTTGGCATTTGAGAGTGATAAATAGCTGCAAGCATAGGCGTTTGGGGGGAGGGGGTGGCATAACGGGGCATTTCATTAATACTTTGATTTTGGTAAACATAATTTATACATTCAAGGTACTTTCCTGTAATACGAGACTACCTTGTTTTTTGACATCACAATCCTGTTATCTAAGACTACCAAAATGGTTCTTTCCTGTTATACGAGACTACGGTTTTATCGTGACTACCAAAATTTGCACACTCCTATTATCATAGACTAGCTATTTATTATTTTTACTTATTTTTATTTATAGGAAAGTTCAGCTTTTATTTAATATACTTTTTAGTGTTTGATTTCATTTTGCTTCTCCCAAATAAATTTCTTGCGGGCGCCCATGACTGCTAGCATAACAAATACTCAAGTAGAAATCATGACTTCAACATTGACAATATATACCTATGGTGTATTGGTACGGATACGTGGATATACTTATGTGGATACCTTATACTTGTCAGCAGATTTTAGATTTTTGACTTATACCTAATGTAAAATATAATTTTACGGGGATACCCTCCTCCTAAATTAACTCGATTATTATTGGCTAATACGAGTAACAGCACATACAATACATTAAATTGTATAGTAAGACATTACAGGTTAATAGTTATGAACATAATACAAGAGAAAAAGTTAATTTTTTCTAGTATTATGTCCAGCGAGAACTATTTATATTGAGTATACTTATTTCGTTAGTGCGTAAACCCATAAATATATTAATAAATATTTACCAATACACCACTGTATATACCTATCTATAAAAATAACAGACTTGAATACCTACTAACCTAATTATATCGTACAAAATACAAATATTAATAATAAAAGTGCAAAACACACATTCTTGGAAAAATCAAATACCTTACCTATTTTTTTGGCACAAGTAAAAAATTCAAAAATTGATCGAACAAAAAAACACGCGACTTGTGGTGAGGAAATGCAAAAAAAAAATGGCCGATAGCGTTACAAATTAATTCCAGGAGTCTAGTCCAATAAGTTACAAGTAGTGAAACGGTGTTAATAAAACCATACAACAATCCAAAAAGAAACGTTACACAACGTACTGTCGTTATTGTCCAATACGTTAAGATCATAAATGGCGGCCGACTACACGGATAGTGGGATGTACAGTAGTTCACGCTAATGGCGTACTGTGTTCGCATAGTTACCTTAGAGCTGCGATGGTAGTTGATAATTATAAAAACTGCGATGGATGGAGGCAGCCGCGATTTCAGTAGCTTATTCTCCGCCGATTAGGTAAGAAATTAAAAATGGTGGGCGAGTTACAAAAAATATGTATAACACAAAGTATGGTGTAAATGAAATAATAAAGGAGAACCGGCGGAGAACAACCGTCAATTGTTAAAACACAACTACACCGGACTGACCGATAGCACACCAAGTGCGTGACTGTTCAAAATCAGAACGCCGAGTCCCGCAGTGCGCGCTAACCTAACCGGTGACCGGTGTTATCAGTGTTCACACGCACGCGGCTGTCGAATCGTACGCCATTAAGAGAATTCTGTTTGGCGCGTACGCCATACAATATTGCCGCTAAACATGGTTATCACATAGAACGTGTTCTATCCGAACCGTTCACGACGCCTCGCACAATTATTGTTTATTCCATGATTTTATCTTGACCAAAGAAAAGTGCATGGCTAAATATTTAGCCATGGAATAGTGATATTCTGAGGCACTATTGCCACTATAATTCTGTAAAAGTATCACAGAGGATAGAAACATGGCTAACGAAACGTTTCATTTCGTCACAGTTCATCCGATCTGCAACGAGCTGAATACGGTAAACGGATAAAAATGTGATTAACAGTCAGTGGGACCGCGGTCCGATCATCTAGTTCCCCCGCTCCGAGAGCCTAATTTAGCGTAATTTATACATTTTTTAGTTAAATTAAATTTGTCCTTTACTCTCTAAACTCCACCTGGAGCCATTTATAAACGTTCACGTTATTTCGTTCCACGGACAGAGTATCTGAAGGCCGGTTTGGCAATTACGTTGCATAAAACCTAAGATAGTCCGATTATGATCCCGACAATATTGTGGGGAACAACGGGTACTGAGATCTACTGTCATCCAGTATCCACGATAACATCAGTATCGACTGCTATCATTACAGTATCATTATTATTGTGATCATAATATTATTAATTTAACTATTTATTATTGAAATGTATTAATATGTTATGTTTATATATTAAATACCCGTATTATTAAATATTCATGTTAAACAACGGCAAATTAAATAAAGTAATATAAACATAAAAACATTGTTCGTACTCGTGTAAGTATTTAATTTTATTTTGCGTACTTAAATAGGTTTTTATCATTTCTGAATTACAAAATTATAATGTAAAAATATATCAAAGAAACAGTCTACAATAAAATATCTTAATTCATTCTTGCCTTTGTAGTATTGTCAATACTTAATTGTAATTACATCAAACTATGTACATTAAATGACAATTATTCATACTTGGAATTGTGTTTATCTTATCGTGTGCCAATTGGCTACTGTATGATGAACAAAAACAAAGGACATTAAAATAATGACTATTAAAAATATATATAGGAAGAATGTAATGTTTATCTTCTCAAACCACTATAGCCAATGAAATTAATTTACTGAGTATATAAACAATGTATGTTCGTCTTTGATGAAATATTCTGGTTATCCAAATTCACTTATCAAATATCAAAATCGCTTCTCCTTTATTCTTTACTGTCATCAAAAACCTTCTTTTTTTCTGATTAAAACCATATTTATGAAATATTCAAGAATTGCAATTCATTTAAATACAGTGAATTAAAAAAAAATTGATAATTTATAATTGTGTATCTAGTGTATTTAGCTACTTACTATAAATATTTTTATGTCATTCTTCATTATTTACTTGATCACCTATTTAAACTAAAAAAAAAAAAAATAGAAAAATATCCTATTTATTAAGAAAGAAAATGTTGAAAAATTTAGATAGAAGTATTCTTTAGGATTATAATTCTTTCATGTATTTACATTATTGCTACTTTTATATAAACAGTTTATTTTTATATCACAAAACAAATATATCCAAATTGTCATAAAATTTCATTAAAAATATTAATCTATCTAAATTTTTCACAAAATAAATTACGCTGTGTCTAGATACCCGTATGCCCGTGTAAATAAAGTGTACACGGACTCATCCGTGTATATATTCGATACCCTAATTGTAAATGTGCATGCGCCTTAGACACCATAATATTATTTCATATTTATATGCTCATACATACTATATCAGTAACCATACATAAACTTAAAATTCTCTATAAATTTGTGTACCTTACAACCAATTCTGATTATAGTACCTACCGGGCTACCTAACTAAAAATTAAGGTACATATTATCATGAAATAATTAAAGATCCATAGGCTAGACAAACTAATTATCAATTATATTATTTGCGAAATTTATTTTTTATAAATGAACAAATTATATTACATACTTTCTCAAAGTATCTCAGAATATCTTATGAATTTAAATATTTTCCATTTAATTTATTTTTTAATTTTGAAGTTTGCATACTCAAGATTAAGTTAGGTGACAAATTTGTTGATTTCCAAGATTTTGAAAGAGTGCTTAAACTATTAAAGATTCAAACTTTGTAGATTTTTCAGTAACGTTAGAATCTCTAAAGGCAAAGCATCCAGCTAGAAAAGACACTAATGCCCCAGAATAATTAAAGTACTGCTATATATTGTATATGTATGTACACGGTGTATTTAAAAAAAAGAAAAACATGCCCTGACAAAAGGTTAACCTCATGATTTTAATTTTTATTACGTAAAAAAAAAATTTTAATCAAAAATATAATGTATAATAATTCATTTTTTTACTGTGAATCATAATTGACCAAAAATTCAAATTTTTCTTTGACAAAGAAAACATATAGAATATTTCTAAGTTCCACAAAATGATATGGTGTAAAATGATAAATAAAACATGAAAATAGGTTCTGTCAATACTTAATTTATAAGGTAAAAAAAATTATTTATAATAAATTTTAAATTCTTTGGAAGTATCTATACTTTTTTCTAAAGTATTTGTATTTATAGTCCAAATTCATTTTTTACTGAGTATTTAAATACTTTTTAAAATAAGTATAATATCTATCTGTACTTGTAACTTTTAAAAATAATCTTTTACAGTTTTATAAGACTGAAAATTTATGATATTGATTTCTATATTCTGAACACAATTGTTCAGATATTAGTGGAATTAAGTCAATATATTACAAAGTTGAAACATGTCAAATTTTGTCACCTACCTAAACTTACTTATATTTTTAGTTATTTATGACAAATTGTGCCCATCATCAATTGTTTATTCTGAATTGAGAGTGAAGTTCATCTTAGGGCCTTAGGCAGTGTGCGTAAAAAAAAGAAAACATTGCATACAATTCTTTATGATAAATATAATTATATTGAAATTTATGTGGTCAGTTAGTTTTTGATTTCAAATTAAATTATAATAACTTAAGCAGACCACGAATTCGATTTTTTCTTTTTGGGTGTTACATTAACACTTGTTTATGGTATAGCGTTAAACAGGAATTGTTAGGTATACAAATATATAGAGAATTTTAAGTTTGTGTATAGATAAGGTATTAATTAATATTATGGTGTCTAAGGTACATGCGCATTAATAATTCGGGTATCAAATATATACACGGATGGGTCCGTATACGCTTTATCTACACGGGCACCCAGGTATCTAGAAACAGCGAATAAGTTATAACTAGGAATACAAAGTAATAAAAGTTATAGTTGATAAAATGTGAATAAAAACAAATATAAATAATATAATAGCCAATAGGTGTATGAGAAAAGTTATTAAAAATAAATTAACTAATTTTCACTAAGTTGATATTAAAATATATAATTATTTTTTAAAATAACTATAATATAAATGAATTTTAGAAGAAAACTAATTGGAAAAAAAATAAAATTTGTTGTGGTACCTGCGATATGTCTATCTATAACAAAAACATGGCATTATCAAACAATGTTGCGGTAGACTAACTTATAGTGAATTGGCATTTTGCTTCTTTAAACACATTTTTAGGAAAAAAAATACATATGTTAATAATTTAAAATATATCTATATACATAAACAATTAAAGAGAAAACTCCTACTACTTTCAAAACTTAGTATAATTTATAAGTAGAGTTCAGATTTGAAAGTAAAAGCCTTTTTTAAATAATAATAATAATATAAAAATGATTTTTATACAAAAATGTGTTTCATTTATTATTTAAGTTAATGGGTGTGTTTTTATTGCCTTTTTTACTTATAAATGCCTTTTTTTCAATTGATCTGATACTTTTATAAAGAAAATATGTCTGCCATAGAACAGCAGTGGTTCCCAACCTCTTTAGTTGTGTGGACTACCTATTTTGTAAAAAAATCTTTGAGGCCCACTAATGAGTAATAGCATACCTATATATGTTTATAATATATGTAATATAATTTTAAATATATACGTTAGTAATATTAATATATGATCCATGACTCAGTTCTACGCTGCCCGCGGTTTGGGAACTGTTGCCCTAGAAATTTGAACCTTCTTCACTCTTGACTATTTACATAAGGTAATATGTAGTATAATTACACAACTATTTGAAAAAGTAATCTATATCTTATGGCCAAATAATAAAAAATACGACAATATTATGCTATAAACTGTCAATGTTTTACTGAAAACAGTTTATCTAAATACATGGTAGTTATTTTTTTTTAATATTTAAATATTTAATATAAACTAATTAAATCAACTGAGATCTATTTAAATTTTTAGTAAATTTTGAAATTGTCTTTTTATAAAATTATAAATGTTTTTTTGTATTAATTATATTACATTCAAACCTGAACTCTACTTATCAATAATATTGTTTTACACATCTTTTAAAGTTTTTTTACATTTTTTTACAGACTACTTTGAAATAAATTTAATTAATTCATGGTCAACAATTATTTTGTCGATTGTAATGGATGATAGTGTTGAAGACAAAATAATATACCAAATTTATTTGACACACATGAAGTTACTATCATCAAAACTAACATCAGCTAAGAATAAAGTTAATTCTTATAACAACATGTGGAAATATATGCAATTTTATTTTACTAAACCAGAAGTAATATTTTTTTTGGCATTAATACTCTGTTTACTGTTTTTCTCTGGAAATTTATTTCGAAGCACAAATGGATTTTTAAAAAAAATTAATCGAAGCCTGTCATTTATTGGTTTTAATGATTTTCAACAATTGATGGTTGATGAAAAAGATGCACTTAGTAAGAATTGGAAATTTAATGGTAAAAATATTGCTTTATATGCTATCAAAGGTAGACGATCACAAATGGAAGATAGATATGTTATTAAAACTAATATTATGAACACTGGTATATCATTATTTGCTATTTTTGATGGACATGGTGGTGAAGTAAGTAATAATATTATTTATATTACCTTTTTGAAATTAAAATAATTATATATTGAAATACATACACTAATTTAAAGTAATATTTTGATGTGTTTATTATTATATTATACTTAGTATAATATCTTAAGAGTATTCTCATTTATATAAAACAAAAATTAACTTTATTATTACTTACAGAAATATAATGCCATTTATCTTATTTAGATTATTTATTAAATACAGTAAATATTCTAGAATTCTTACCAACATATTATAATATGTAAAACACTTATAAATAATTTATACTAAATTATCATTATGTTACAATTTTGGACTCCATTTTAAGTTATTTTTCTTACCTAAAACAATTTTTATTTTGTAATTTATATAATTTAAATTTGGAAATAAGATACATTAGTATTTTAACTTATTACTTATTTGGTTTCAAAGTTTTAAAATTATTCATTATATACTTATATTTTATGCAATACTTTTATAAGAAACCATCCAATATGTTATTGTATACTTTAATTTATTAAAAGTAAAATAATTGTGTACTTTCTATTGGTTGAGCAGTATTTTTCACTTATGATCACGTGGGGTAAAAATGTTCCAAAACGTATGTATTCTTTTATTTATTTATAATTCGATACATATCTTTTGAAGTGTTTTTAGCATTTCCATGCAAAATTGTATTTTTTTGTTTTTTTTTTTTATATACAAAAATTACATTTATATGTATTATATATATATTAAGTTAGTACAATACAAGTTCTATTGGTCGTAAGGAGTAAATAATCTCCCAACTGAAATATAGACATCATTAAACATTTTCCAAAATAATGTACCTACCAAATATTTTGTATTGTTATTCATTTTACATAATAATCTAAATTTATTAGTCAATTAGAACTTGTTTTGTTAAACAAATAAACTTGAGCTGTTGGTTAAAGTTCATTGTATCAATAAAAGTAATAATAACAATATTTAATTGCACATGGTAAATATTTTCCACATTATTTACTCAGTATTAAAGTTTTGACTAAGTCATAAATTTAGATTAATGTGTAGTTATTAATTTAGTAAATACATAATCTTGAGAATGTTTTTATGATATTTATATTTTAAGTATGGAATTATTAAACTTTGCGACCAATATAAGGTTAATTAATATGCCTTGTAAAATAACCATAACATTTTCAGTTTGCCGCAGATTATGCTACGACACATTTAATGAAAAATCTTACAAATAAAATTATTGAAGTAAAAAAACTGCTTGATGAAAAAACTAATACAACTGAAGAACTAAAAACATTTAATTCAAATATACCTGATAATTTAACTCCAAAAATGAAAACTAAAATTACTAAAATTGAAGAACATAAAACGAAACCTTCAAGTTCTGCAGATGATAGCGTTATTAATCATAATAAACTTAAACAAGATTCTCTAAGTTTGATAAAGGATATAACTACATTAAAAAATGTTGATGACGAAATTATAAATCCTTCTTCATATTTACAAAGAGATGGAAATATCAATTTTTCAAAAATATTAATTGATGAAGTTCTAGCTGCTGACAAACTATTAATTGAAGCAGCAAAATTAACTTATGATATTGCCGGTAATGATTAATTTTATTAACATTTATATTATCTCGAATTTTCTATAAATAGATAACTGTGCAAGTATTAAAAAAATATTGAACCTACATAAAACTAAGTTATATTTTTGCTTAATATAATAGAATAATTCATATATTTGGGTGCATATTACACTTAAAAAAAAATTTATGTTAGCTGCCTCTTTTTTTTTTAACAATTAAATCTACTGGAAAAATTAAAGTAAAACTTAATAATTTTTGTTTATATGAATTACAATATAAAAATATAGTTTTCATTAAAATATATATATATATATTGTTATGAAATCTATAGTAAAATTAATTTTAAACTTAAAAACAAATGATTTTAGGTAGCACAGCACTTATTGTTTTAGTGGAGGGCACTACATTATTTGTTGCAAATGTTGGAGATTCAAGAGGTGTTATGTGTGATAAAAAAGGAAATGCTATACCATTGTCATTTGATCATAAACCTCAACAGGTAATTATTTTTATAACTAATACATTCGTTTAAATAAATAGATTGTGAATATAATTATTCATTTTTTATTATTTAGATGCGTGAAAAGAAACGTATTGCTGAAGCTGGTGGTTTTATATCATTTAATGGTGTTTGGAGAGTTGCCGGAGTATTAGCTACTTCTAGAGCACTTGGAGACTACCCATTAAAAGAGAAACAATTTGTTATTGCCAATCCAGATGTTTTAACATTTGATTTATCACATCATGATCCACAATTTATAATTCTAGCATCAGACGGTTTATGGGATACATTTACAAATGAAGAAGCTATCGAATGTATTAAAAAACATATAGATGATTCATTTCACGGAGCCCAATACTTAACAATACAATCATATAATAGAGGATCTCTAGACAACATTACTGTACTAGTCATTAAATTTCCACCTATATGGAGTAAAGAATCTCAAGTAGTTGATCATGGTGGTAGTAAATATTAATTGTTAAACATAGTAGGTAATTTAACATAATAGGAACCATTTTGTAAATTTTTACCTCTAAAGCTAATATAACCTTGTATTTAATTAATTACCCACCTATTTTAGTGACTTATATTAAGAAGTTAATTTTTGGTTTTATTTCGATATAACTGTTATGTTTGTGGTTATGTTAACTGTTTTGTATAATTTAAATTAATATATGATGTATTTCAATGAATAACAATAAAAAATTATTAGTTCTAATTGTGTCCTAAGGTTGCAGAGCTTAGGATATATGTTTGAATAAAAAATGAAATTTATATATCATTGCCAAACATTTGAAAATAAAACAAATTTAATTAAATAGTCTATAAGGTTAAATCGCACATCTGTAACATAATGTTTATTATACATAGAAAAAAAATATGAGTTGCAGAATTGTGAGAATTGGTACAATAATGATAGAAAATATTGCAATGAAATTCTTGTTTATATTTGTTATCTATTGTAAAAGAAGAATTAGACTATTTTTCTTTTAAAAAATTAAGAAAGCACCTAATCTAAAATAAATAATACTGTGAGTTCTGCTTAATGTGATCACTGGTTTATAGAATCAACCGTTTATTGGAATCAAAATTGAAAATCCCAAACCACATCTTATGTTACTAATGTTTACTCCTTTTATTAGAATCGCCAAGTACCGGATAATTGAATCATTGGTACTTGTCTAATATGCAACCTACCGTAGTTATTTTTTATTTTATTTCATTTTATTGCGGGAAAGTACATTTGAGTTGATGGGGTTTTAGAACAAAGATTTTTTAAAGTAGACAAAAGAGATAAGGAAACTTTTTTTTACCAATAATACAAAATGAAATAGAATTATTAGGATCAATAAATTATTTATTTAGTTCAGTGGCAAGCATATAACACCTTAAAAGATGTAGGTTATTATCATGAAACTGTCAATTATTACGAGTTTTTTTGTTGATCCTACAACGGGCGCACAAACACAAACAATCAAGTGTATGTGAAGACATGTCAAAACTAAACACGGAATTAAAACCAGAAGAGCAACAAATTTGTTAGACCAAAATAAACCCTAGAGCACACGCTTCACGGTCAAAAAGACCGGGCTTTTAGAATTTTGTTCATTGCTTCAAAAATATGAAGTATTAATCTAATCCAACCTAGGTATCATCAAATTAGATACACTCCCAATTGTCTACAATTTGATTCCTGTACTATAGAATGGTTCAAAGTTCATTATCTATTAAAAAAAAACTGTCTAAAAGACTGTGTGCGTGATATACTGTGATATAAACTTATATTTAATAAACTAATAACATTTATATGAAAGTTAAATTTGTTTATATGTATCAATTTATTAATAAGTATTTGACAATTTTATTTATTTAACAGCAATAAAATAATAATTATTTCAATTTGTGTGCATAGAATCTTGTAAATATTTTTAATGCATGTAATCTAGGGTTAAAAACATTCCTATCACTTTCATGGTATTTCAAACTTTCACTAAAAAGAAACCAGAACTGTTTTGAAAAAGTTAAAAGGAGCTATTCAAAAATATGTCGAAAATAATACTTTTCAGTTGTTCCAAAAGTTGTAGGTACAATGTACGAGTACATACATTTTTTGTATTTTAATTTTAAATAATTAAAAATCATGTATAATAGACTATTTTAACTGAACATGAATTTTAATTTCAGCTAATATGAAAATGAAATTAGTAGATTCTCAAGTACAATCAAAGATAGATAGTTTCTTTACATTATTTTTAATTTATTATATTTTTATTTAAATTTTAACATGCATATAAATATAAACTCATCAATAAAAAAAAAAAAATATTTTATGGAATCAACCGGTTAATAGAATCAAAATAATCTGAACCAAACTGATCACATTAAGCGGAACTCACTAGTTTACAAAAATATCAATTGGCTTTCTTAATCTAAATTAGTACCTAAACAATTTACCCATATACTGTACAGGAATATTTAAATGATATATTTTAAATTGTTTTATTTATGTTTGTATAATCTATAAACAAAATACTATTGATTTATATATAAATCATTAAAATTATTCTTTTCAATACATACCAAATGAAAGTTTTCAAAAGATAAGTATTATGTCAAAGAATAAAGATACATAGATATATTACAAATACATAAAGATATAAATCATGATAAATGGATTGCATACTTCTAGTTACTTGATTTGTGATGTTATCAAGACCGTGGTATTTAGTGCTCATTACTATTTGGTATCAAAAATTAACCAGTCATGACTGTATATATGATTTAAACAATATCACCACTGAATAAATTAATATTTATATTACTTATACATAATATGATACACTCAACATTAAGAAGTGGTTCCCAAACTTTTTTCCACAGTGCCCTCTTGTAAATATCATGGGAGACAGAATAAAAAAATACTCATTAATTTATTATGAGCCGTACAGGTGCCAGCAGTACTGGTGCTCTTAAAAAGTGTCCGAGATGTCTCTAATGCACAGTTTGGGAACCACTGTCGTAGAGTAAAATATTTCAATATTACAGTAAAAATAATTATTCAGAGATGAACAAATTTAGTATGATTTAGAACAAGTAAAATGTTCAATTATACTGTTATGCTGTTACTAGTGTGTAGACGTACAAGGATTTGCTTTCAAAACTTGAATTAGCTGACTTCGCAGCAAAATATGTCAAAACAAACAAACAATAAAGTGTTAATATAATATATTAAAAACACTTGCCATTTATTAATTATTAACTAACAATATTTAACATTATAACAGTTAAGAATGTATAAATAATTATAAATAGTCAAATTTAACATTTCATACTGATTGGACGGAATATGAATTTACAGTCACAATTTGAAAATCACATAATACAGGTTTAGTATTTCATAAAAACATAATTAATAATTTAAAAAAAAAACAGAATAAATAAAAGTATTTAATATTAATAAACATTAAAATAATACCATATTATGTTACATTTTTATTATCATAAAAATAATTGTTACATTTGAGATTTTATTTATCATTACAAGATGTAATACTCAACAGTTATTTATTTATCTTAAAAAATCCAATTAGGTTATATGCTTAATGATAAATAATTCTTGTAAATTTGTGTACATAATTTAAAACGTTTTGTCCAAGCATGAAAATGAAAATTTTTGTAAATATTTTTACAAAAACTGTACTAGCAATCAGAATTGTTTACAATAATTACAATATTAAATTATAGACTAATTTAGATATCAAAAACCCTGTATTCCGTTATTTTAGACTAAAAATAATGGCATTTAATACAATTAAATTAACATATGATTTAGGATGAAAATAAAACTGTGCAACAATAAAGAACAATAAATTAATATAAAAATAACTAAAACGTCTAGTCTAGACTAAATATGAAAATGAAAATTTTCGTAAAAATTATTTACAAAAATTGTACTAGCAATCAGAATTGTTCACAATAACTCAATATTAATACAAGGTGGGTGTCTAATTCTAAATTTATTGATACTTGCAAGTAACAAAATACTACAGTTTATATTTCTAATAAATCACTAAATAAAGTAAAATTTACAAAGATTAGGTAGGGGTATAAATAATTGTGTACATAGGAAATATTATGTTAAATAATATTATAGATAAAATAAAGGTATTATTATAATATTAAATGTAAAAATATGTATTTACAATGCGACTTATGAAACATAGTATCGCGGAGTTTAATCACAACTGCAATTGTGCTCTAAAAATTAATTTGTGGTTAGGCCCAGTATAAGGCGTAAACATTATAGTTTACAACTTACATAACTGAAACGGACCACAGATTTAGGGATATTAAATCAGCAACAATACATTTGTTTTGATAAAAATACAAATTACTTTTTATTAATTAATTTATTTTTTTGATTAAGTATGAGTTTATAGTAAATTTTTAACTAATAGATTAGTTAGTGAACATATTTAAAACCCTATAGTAGTCCTATTGTTGTTTAATTAAAATTGTTTATGTTATTTAGACAACACTGTGGTTTTAAATTTTTATAAAATATTTAGGTTTATTTTATGTTATGTTTATTGTTTTACTTTTAGTTCAAATTATAAATCTAATAAGTTATAAATATTATTTTATGACTAATTCAAATTTTAATAATGATGAGATTTTGTATATTGAAAAATGTAAAAGATTTTACAATTAACTATTAAACACAAATTAAATATTAAAATAAAATTTTCAAGTTGTAAATAGAGGCACAACATTTTTCAATTTTCCTGCGGGCTTTGGTCTTAATCCAGGTCTGTTAGTGGTAAAAAATGTATTACTTTAGTACTTATATTAAACATTATAGGATCATGAATTGATATATTTTGTGTTAAAAAATACCAACAATTTTTGTTCGTTCAATCGTAGTACTATACTAAATTTCACATAATAATGATAATAATAACGGTGTGAATATATACCAAGGATGAGTATCGTACACTATAGTAAGTAGCAGGTTAATATCTTTAATAGGACCAACCGCCTAAGAAAATATTGGTAAACTAAAAAGGTATAGCTCTGTCACTATTATAGTCACAAAAAAATTAATTTCCTCAATTCTGTATAATACAATATCATATGTAAAGTACCAAATAACAATAAGTATATCACAAGTGACAGGTAATTAGCCCAAAAAAACACAAACTAATTGTATCGTTGTACAGTACATTTTTCAATTGTTAGTATTTTGAACACAAAATGAGTGCTTACACTTTGCAAATAATTTGAATAGAAAAATTTACAATATAATATAATATCACAGAAAAATAGATAACTAAAAATAGGTAAATTATTTTATAATAAAATATACCTAATTTCATATTTCTTGTTTTTTTTTATGGAAGTTTAAGTTTATTTTAGTTAATAACATGTTGTCAGGTAAGTGATATATTTTACTGGTATAACTTCATACTAACCATACTAGTCAATTTATTCATTAATAGTCAATGGATATCTAACTAAAAATGAGTTACTTAATTAAATAGATGTTTGGAATGTATACTTATAAATAAAAATTCACTATTTTAATACAACTGAATTTGGAAGTAAAGTAAATAATTAGTAATCAAAATGTATAACACAACAAAAGTTTTGGTCAGTAAAAATATGTTTGATTACCTGCAAGCAATATTTGAATTAAGTGAATTAGCATTTTAATGCAGCCAAATGTTTTCTTATTTTTTCTTTCATACAAGTTATGATATTACTAATACAAAAGTTAATAACAAAACATTATGAGTACTTAATATTTTAAATAATAAATTAGTACAAACACTTTAAAACTATAAATTGTAATTATAATTTATAAAGAATATAATAATTTATTCCAGAGATGAAGAATGATTATTTACTCAAATCTGTTTTCAAATTCATGCAGACAAATCCTAAGTAAAAAAATTAGTACACAATTATTGTATATTTGTGTCACAAATAATGGGTAAATAATATGATTCACCTATTTTTAACAGTTTTTTACAATATATTTTTTAATTATTTTCTCAGAAATATATTATATAAATACAGTTTTAATTATTTTAATTTAAAATATAATCAACATACTGACAAGGCACTTGGACGGAAAATTTTAAAACTCAACAAAATAAAATAACTTTGTTTTGTACTTACAATTACTTACTTAGATAACACAAATAATTTATATTACATTATCTATACCAATCAATACAATGAATATTTCAAATAAAATATATACTTGTGCTCCTTTACAGTAACAGCATTTCAACAAAATAATTGAATAATGTAGACATTATTAAAAAAGGATAAATACCAAATATTTTTTTTAAACTTTTATGTACCTATAAATAAAACTTTTAAGTACAAAATCATTAAAACAAAATATTTTTAGCTCTGTTACTAATCCATTACATGATGAATATTTAAAATACTTAATTTAGTTATATAAAATAAAATATATTTTAAATATTTGTGCTTAGGAGAAAATTAAATAAATACATTTGTTTTAAAATAATTAACTCCCTAAAATTAATATAGTCGACCACTAACACGTTTTTTCATTATGATAACATGCCAATACATAATTTTATTTTATTTGGTTATTTTGATAGGTATATAATTAATACTGTAGTAAATTGTTGTTAAACAAATACAAGAAGTCACCATACAATTTTAAGTTGAATAAAGACTATCAGTCATACATTTATAATAAACAATCATAATTTATGTTATATTTAATTTAATTTAATATTATTAATTTGTATAACAAGTAGGTAGATAAATTTAAAAAAATGAATTTATAAATTTGTATTTTTTACTTTTATAACAAAAAATTATTATTTCCAATACTAAGTTGGCAAAATCAATCAATTAAAACATTTTAAGTGTTATAGCTAATATTGCAGCATATTTTAAGATATATTTTATTTTGGTTATCACTGATTAAATACATTATTAATTAAAGTACTAAGACATTACAATATAGATGATATGAATAAATTGTGTTTGGAAATAAATAATGTATGAAGATTATTGATGCGTTTTACTTAGTAAATGAGAATTAAACTCATATACATTACTACATTGTTCTCCACAAATATTGCATTTCCATGGGTTTGTTTCAGAATGACACCCCTTGTGAAGAAAGTAAAGTGTTTGGTCTGGAAATGTAATACCGCAAAAGGAACATTGTAATGTTTTTTGAAATGCTATATACCTCCAAATACCAGGATCTGTGTTATGAGGCTGAGATAATTCAGGGGTATTCATATTTATGTTACGTTTAAATTCATCACGCAACAATGATTTTAGAGGTGATACTTTGATTAATGATGATAAACTTGATGCTGGTTGAAAACGTCCAGACTCAGTTTCTCCATTTTGGACATTATTTATACTATTTTTTCTTAAATGCTCATCTCCTTGTTCTTGTTTTATAGGAATGAGAGAAACAGATGGTGTGATTGTACTTACTTCACCTTCTTGTCGACTATTTCCTGCTAATATTGGTAATGTAGACATATTGGAGTTTGAATCTGTTGATTGTGGAGAGTTTGGACATTCATTATCTTGTGAAACATCATCATTATTTAAATTTTGAATAGTTTCAGTTTTCATGGTATTATCATTAACCTAAACATAACAAAATAATAGTAAAATATAATACAGTCAAAAAGATATAAAGTCTTACAGCAATTAAAATATTTAAAAACTAAGAAAAAAAAAATTAATAGTTGTATCTTATAATTCAGTGTTACAATATTAATTTGAGTTTTACAAATTATTTACAAAAAACAAAATAATTTTTAGTAAAAATAAATATCAGAAATGATAAATGTGTACAATTTATTGTTTATTCTCAATAATTAATTAATAGTTCTTACAAAAAAAAAAAAAATATGTTTTTATAAAATAATAAAAATAATACAACTTTACAATCAACAAAATTATTGTTAATGATAAAAAGCAATGATTGGCATGAAAATAATATTTTTTGTTGTTGGTGATTTTTCATTTACATATTTAAGTTTGTGAAGTTTTATCCTTTACTAAATAATTAAACAGCAAACAAACACGTAGAATTTTCATACTAGTATACTATAAGTTTTATTTTTAGTTGATTAAATTAATTATTAGGTTAATGATTAATTATGACTGTACAGCACAAGTATTTTAAGACTTATAAAAATGATTAAACCATGCTTTAAAAAAATATATATATAAATTACTTATGTATAACAAATCATTAATACATTTTAAATTTGAGGACATTTTTTATATACTTAATTCCTTAAACTTTGCATTAAATATAGTTTTATAATTCAACTTATCTGATATTTTTAATTGGTTTATTTATAAATTTTTCCTATACATTGTGTTTGAAAGCATATGTTTTAGGTCAATTTAAGAAACTAAGATAAATTTCAAGTAGAATAATAAAATAAATATCCTAATGGAAATAAAGTAATATTTTATTCAATTATATTTCATGTTTACATTTAATAACCAGAATAAAATTTAATTTGTAACATAATTAACAGTTATACTTACTTGAGAAGAGGAAAAAGATGAGCATTCTGTAGGATTGGGTTCTGTCATTGATATTTCAACATGGGGTGTAAGAAAATGCATAGGTGGTGTTGCATTACTTTCTGAACGACTTCCTCCAATTGAATCTCCGCTATCACTACAAGCTCCACTAGTACTTACATTTCCGCTATTATATTCAATATGATTTGTTAAAGTAGAATTTATTACATTAACACCTGGGTTATCTAGGTCAATTCCATGTCTATAAATATAAAAATATTAGAAATGTAAAACAAATATTTCTATGATCAAATTTAGTAAATATTTTTACCGGTTAAAAAAATGGACTCTTAAACTTTTCATTGAACTAGCTCTAAAATTACATAATGGGCATGATTTAACCATATCGTGTTGACCAACATGTTCATTTTGAAAATGTGCTCTCATTGCAATTTGACGTTGAAATCCTCTATTACAAATTGGACAATGAAATGGTAATGATTTTGTATGTGTTGTAAAATGTTCAGCTAAATGATCTTTTCTAAAAAAACGCTTTTGACAAATTTTACATTCATAAGGTTTAACTCCTGTGTGTCTCATTTTATGTCTTCTCATATTAGCACCATTTGAAAATTTCATGTTGCATATATCACATTCAAATAATTTACGATTTGTTTGTAAATCATTCTCATTATTACTTTCCGTTCCTTGACATGTAGTTAAGTGTGATATTAGACTTGTTTCATTTAAAGTTTCATAGTTATCACATCTATCACATCTATGAACAGAAGTTCCACAGTCTGAGACTGTGTCATAATTAGAATTTGATTGATCATTTTCAATGTCCCCATTTTCTTCAAAATTATTGTTTGAATTATCATTATTATTTCCAGATGATACATCAAATTCCTTTTTTACAGGTGAATATGAAACTACTTCAGACATGGTATAATAAGATCTCTTTGTTTTAATAATTCAATTATAAATAGACCAATTAAGTATACCATAAGAATAAATAAGTTTGATTCTAAAACAAAATAAATTATAATTACATGCTGATATTTGACTATATTTGAGTGATATATTTACATTAAGGCATACAACATTAAATTCAATATTTTGATAACTTTTAATGTATAAAATCATTGAAGTGAAACTTTATTTAAGTACTAATTTTTAAAATTCATGATTATTATTGTATAAAAAATAGTTGATATACTATATTATCTAATTGAATAGTCAATAAAATACTGTATTATTTATATTTACATTCTACCTAAAGAAATTGAAGATTGTACATTAAAATATCATTAAAACATAAAACATAAAATCTATCAAATACACAGTGTATTTTCCATACACTGAATGAAATAATATTATATTTTTAATTAAAAAAAAAAAAACATCTATTGTTTATAAATATTAATTTGTAGGGAAGCTTACTAAGGACAAAACATTTTACAAAAACAATTAATTTGATAAAATATATAGAATAAGTAGACATATTCTATATGCAAGTTTTTAAAACAAGATATCATTTTTATTTAAAGGCACTATTATAAAATTAATTTTTTTTTTTTTTTTATTTGTATTAAAAACTTGTATAAGTCAAATGTATTATACACCTTAAAATAATCTGTATACCTATAAATAGTACATAGTCATAACAGATTTAAAAATTAAAATTTTAAACTATAAAATATCTAACATAAAAAATGTCTTTTATAATGAAATATTTAAATGCAAAAATTGTAAGAATGTTATTTAATAAAAATATAAAATAATTGATAGATTTTAAATAAAATATTAAATGTATTATTTGATTAATAAAAATATTTGATAATATTATATACCTACATATGAAAATTAATTTCACAACACTCATTAGAAAACTCAAATTTAAAAATAAAATAAAATAAAATTTGAATATAGAAAAGGATTTACATTGAGGTCATGTTAACTATGTAAGTTAGGTAAGAGTTATGTAGGTTAGTGCACTGATTATATTGGGCAAGAATGCAATATCAGAATACTTGTGAATACCTAGAAACTAGGTCAATTTTATGTAAAATAAAACAGAACATACCACATAATCACATAGAGTTTGAAGATCACAATAAAACGGAGTATATGAAAACTGTAACATTTGTATTATGTATAAGAGAAGAAATTATTGTACAAAAAATATCAAAATAAATGTTTAAATTAATCAAAAACATAAAAGAATGGAATGAGAACAAACATTCTAATGTGTTCAACAATGGTTAAATACAAAGGGAATACTAACTATTGACTTATAATGCATAATTAATTTAATATAAACAGATTATGAACACTAGTGATTTTCTAAATTTATTTTAAAACAGTAAAATTGCAAAAAAAAAAATTGTAAAAAAATAATTTTATTCACTTATGTATACCTAAAAACTACTAATTACTGATAAATGATAATCAAAATACTAGCAAGGTTCATCTATCAGGTGTTTTTTTTTTGTAGGCCAATGCCAGGTTTACTACTAGATAGCAGTATATATTCCTTGTAATTTCAACAACAAGCGAACTGATGATAAGAATAAAAGTAAATAATACCTATCAAAATTTCATGACAATTTTAATCTTACATTTTTAGTTCTTAGTTCTTACTCACTACTTTAACGTTACTACTTGGTACTTTATTAGTTACGCTTACGATGTATGAAAGAACAAATAAGGATTACAAGAATTGTACCTTCTTCTTTTACTGTTGTTAATTATTATTTATTGTTATTTCTTACTAATAATTATATGTGTCTAATATCTATATAATTATACAATTACTAAATATTAGAAATTTGTATTCTTTATTGTAAAAATGTACGTCTTACATAAAATTGATTTAATTTTAAATTTCATAGTCTACCCATTGACTTATTAACAAAAAATATATAAGTTAATGGTTATTCCATATAACAATTTTTTTTCTGATAATTCTTGAACAAATGATGAATAAAAAAATTACAAATTAATTATTAATATTTATAATGCCATTGATTAATATATAACACTTATAAAATAGTAATATGAACTAAAAAGGATTAGTTTTCTTTGTTCATGATTAATAGTCTTTTTTATAAAACCGGGATTTAGATGAGTTTTTATTTTTATTTTTATTTTTAAAAATTCAAGTAATTATATATATATATAATAATTATATAATATATATATATATATATTATTATATACAGAAGAAATAAATACTTTGAACTTTTTTTGCCCAAGTGAACTTTGTTCCAAAAAATTTAATATTATCCAAATAATACTTTTTGTATATTTACAAAAATTTCATCATCGGTTTGAGTAATTGTATTTGATCAGTCCAATGGGCCTAAAAACGCAAATTATTTTAATATTAAAAAACAAATTTTAATAAATTAAAATGTTTTTATTTGAAATTTAATGAAAATATATATTTCATCTTTTAGTTAGCAGTTAGAAGCAGCTATTACTTTATTCGTTAAGTATAAATGTTTTTATTATTAGTTATAACTACAATTTTAGATAAAATTTATACTTTTTAAATATTTATAAAATATAACAAAATATAACATTTTTTATTTTGTTTCTGCCACGTTATAAAGCTAGAAATAAAAACTATATGGTCAATCACTTTGTAACCCCCTCCCTATATATATATTAAGAATAATTTTGTATCATATCGTTGGGAAAGCCAAATTTTTAATGAAAAGGTTCATTTTGTAAATCAGTGTTTTATTATTTTTACCTACGCGACCCCCCCAGTTAAGAAACGCTCGTATAGACTACATCTTTACATCACTTTGTAGTCTGTATATTCAAACATGGTCCTATTATTAAATTTAAAAAATATAATGAATTAACAATATTAAGGTAGTAATGTAGTATCAACCCACTTATCAATATAATTTTACTAAAAAAAAAATCCTTTTAAAATACCTTTATTTCAATAGAAGTTATGAAAAGTTATAACCACTTATCTAATAAATTCTTCAGCCAAAAATAATCAAACATTCAAAACTTTAATACTATTTTTAATATTACCATAAAATGCATCAACTTTTCTAAACACATATTTTTTTTATAACAACACAGTTTTTAAATGTTTAATATTGTAAAATGGTTAAATGTAGATATTAAACCACTGTATTAAAGACAAGGAACACGTAAGCGATTTTCCTACCTTTTGTCAAAACTATATAATACATAATATAGCACATCTATGTTACACATATGATACATTTTGCTTTTATTTATTGCTTCATGAAGATAAAATAATGTATTTAAGCATTTCAGAACACTATAGTTCAGATTATCCATGAATTGTGATACCTACTAATATTTAAAAGAATTAAGTGTTTAAAAATGCACCAAGTGTTATTCTTTTTTTTGTTGGTCTGATGTCACAACACAATTTGTTAGTAAATTAATACTATAGGCATATGTTAATATAAAATATATTTTAAAACAATATTGTATTAAGTATTTTTATAAAATTATATTATTTTTAAGTAGTTTTATTTTTATATTTACATACTTACTCTTGTAAAATATATTCTACAAACCAACAAAGTCTTATTGCCAATTTGTTACTGTCAATAAGTTTAATCTAAATTAGATTATCTATCATAACCAATTAATAATTAATATTAATTTAATAACTAGTAATTACTAATAATAAATAAAATAATTTAGTTATAGTGAAAAATATGTTAGAAATAAAACCAATAAAGTATAAAAAGTATTTAGATACAAGATAAAAGTATCTGGTTATAAATATAAGATACAATAAATACTAATACTTCTATCAATGATACTGCAAATATACCACCAATAGCTTTTCCAGAGAGGTGCAATGTCCCCTTTTCATCAGCATATTTTTTTGCCATTAACATTATAACAGTATTTATGATAATATAATATGAAATTAATATATTAAGCTGTATTAAATACGTGGTCACAAATATACAGGGCTGGATAGGGCTATTTTATATTACCGGGAATTGAATTCAAGGGCCCAGAAAGAAAGAGCCCAAAAATCTTTTGCTTGCCTTGCTCGCAATACATTTACAAAACAAGTCTATATTCTTATTCTAATATTATTTTATTTTTCAGCCACATTATTAATAATATCATTAAGGTTAATTTTAGTTAATATTTCTTTTTAAATACTTATTAACATTAAACTTTTCTAAATGCTCTAGTGATATTGAATTTCTTAAATAATTTTTACAAACAGAAAAAAAAATCCAGTTATTTTATTGCACTTAAAAGCGCTTGTCATTAATAGATCATTCGTTCTTTTTTCTTTTCTGAACACCATTCAAAAAAATTTTACAGCCACTCATACATACAATACATTATAATAGGTAATAGTAATATATTTATTATTCATAATATATATAGAGAACGGGCATGGACCAATTGCGCCTAACACAAAATGTTCGTTTAGAGTCAGTAGTATACCAATTGTGCTTGTATAACACATATTAAAATACTTGTAAATTATAACTTATTTATTGATCAATTGATTACTGGTTAAAGTGACTGGGTATTTTATAACAATATCAGGAATTTTATGAAACAAATTATAATGTAATATAACTGATATTTAATTTTGAATAATAAACCATCAAAAAATAACTTGTAAAATGCGAAAAAAAAATTGTTTAATTATTTAAATTACATTATGTATTAATACTCACAAAAAATTGCAGTTTAGTGTTTTCATTTATTACATAATAATTATAACTAATACATTTTCCTTAGACCTTAGGTATTATAAAACATTTTGAGCGAAATTGGTCTATCGACTCTAAAGTGTATAGAGCGCAATTGATAAACTGCCTAGAAAACGTACTATATGTCTATACACAATGTCATGTATTATTAACGTAAACGCAAAAGTATTTATTTCATTTTTAATTATAAATATCAAATACCTACCAATAAAAAACACTGTTTCCAAATTTTATATAGTTTGATATTATTATTATATTATTAATAACATTTAAAGCATAAAATACCGTAGTGAGACTGGGGGCCCCATAATTTGGTATGGATAGGGGCCCACCAGGAAAATCCTGATTTCCAGAAAGGCCTACCCGCCCTGCAAATATATATTTATGTCCAAAATATGTTCTAGTACAAATTATTTGTGACAAATGACAAAAGAAATTGTATAGATTTTATTAGGTTTTTTTAATCCACTCTTCCTCTTAAAAATCCTAGCTATGCCACTGTATACCACTAATATAATACAAATACTAAAAAAAATTAAGATAAACTAATAAATGTATAGAATTATATTTTAAACTATACAGTTTGATCATATACTAATTTTAATATTACAGTATAGTATTTAATTAGATGTTTAATATAACAGTAGACATAATTTACAGACAGAATAAAGCAACAAACAAGAATTACTTAATGTTTAAAATATTTTACTAGTTTCATAATTTGATGAAAAAAATAAACAATCATTTTTAAAATGTTTTTGTATATTAACAAATAAAACTACTTATAAGTTTTACAAATAGTCAATAATGTAAACATTATAATGTACAAAAACTATGTGAACTATTTGAATTATAGAAGAACAAATAATGTATTTTATAATGGGTATAAGATAATTACACAATGACATTATAATATCTTATACAACACAAATAATAAATAAGTTTTAATGATAGCTTTATTTATCATTTTGATTTCTTAGTATAGAACGTAAATTATCTAACATTTCTTTTTCTGATGATTCTTGATCAAATGATTTACTACCTGTAAAAAAAAAAAATCACAAATTAATTATTAATATTTAAAATATATAATATACTTATTTATAAGTTAAAAAGATT
The DNA here is from genome assembly GCF_003676215.2 of Rhopalosiphum maidis. Taxonomy (NCBI): domain Eukaryota; kingdom Metazoa; phylum Arthropoda; class Insecta; order Hemiptera; family Aphididae; genus Rhopalosiphum; species Rhopalosiphum maidis. The sequence continues at coordinate 13,509,699 of NC_040879.1, forward strand.
AATCTCTCCTTTATCATAGACTGGGATTTCAGATAAGTTTTTATATTATTTATTTTTCAAAATACAAGTAGTTATATACAAAAAAGTAATTACTTTGAACCTTGATTAAGTGACTTTTGTTCCAATAAATGTAAATTATCCCAATAGTGCTTTTTTTATTTTTGTGAAAATCCCATCATCAGCTGTTTGGGTTGATTGTGTTTGTTCAGCTGATGGGCCTAAAAAAAGCGACTATTTTTGAATTATATTCATAATTTAAAAAAAAACTAAATTTAATTATTTACTTAATATTTAATGAAAATAAAGATTGATATATTATAATTAAGGTCCGGATTTATAATCTATCTCCAAAAATATGATGCTTATATTCTCTAAAGAAGTGCAACATTTTACTATGTATATTTATATTATTCATTAAATATTTAATTTATGACTAGTTTTTTATTTTGTTAATTTTAAAACCTCAAATGCAACATAATATCAAAGCAAAGTATTTGGATTTTAAACATTTGATAGGCAAATATTTTGTTTTTATCAGTATGGATCGAAATAAAAGTCGAAAATTGGTTAAATGTATCAGCGGTATCAGTGTAAAAAATTTATGTTTTACTACTTAAAGATTGTTAATAAATATTGCATAAATACTAGTAGTATTTTGTGGTAGTATTTATAATCAATGATATTATTAAACAATAAAATTATGTATAATATTTATTCTGACAATAAGTTGTAATTTTGTATTGATATTTGGGGCCATAGACATAATATTATAATATTATATCTATGGTTAGGGCATCGGAGAACATAAAAACATAAGAAACGATGTAATACTAGAAAAGTGAGCCTTCTGGTTTTTCTATGGTACTATTATTGTGTGTTTTTGTTTTTAATCAAAATGATACAAAAATAAATTATAGCAATTATTATTTCCATTTTAAATAATCCAAAAAATTTTTTCCCGGTATTTTTTTATTGAAATTATAAGAAATCAGCATTTTTTTACTCAAAATGGACCAAATATTCCAAAATTTCTATGACCAATGAAATATTGTCAAAGAAACAAAAAAAAAACTTTTTCCTGTGAATTCATTATACAATGAATCCACAATCCATAATTTTTATTCTCGCAAGACTGTATATATTCAGAGACATTATGTAAAAACATAAATTCGGACCCTACTTATAATATCATAAGCAGTAAAGTAGCAGTTATTAGTTTAAGTTCAAAAATTTTTTTATTATAAGTTGTAACTAAATTTATATTTTGTAAATATTCACAAAACTCAGCAAAATGTATTTAAATTAATAATCTGTTTCTGTCATGTTATAAAACTAAATAAGTGACAACTAGAAATCATTTTTTTAACATTTCTAAAATGAATATAATAATTTTAACAAATAAAAGTTAATTAAAAATAAACAAAAACTGTATATAGGTAGGAAATTAATTAAAAATAATGTTATTTATTTTTGTTGACGAATCAGAAGTATACTTGTTTAGTTTAATATTAAAAGATAGTTAGAAACCAACTGTTATATTATTAAATAAATTCCCAGACTATGAAAACTAAGAGAATAACATAATTATATTGAAAATATATTGATATGTCACAGTGACGCATACAAAAGTATTAATTTTATTCAAAGTATTCTTTTTAGTAATTTTAAGACATAAGTAAATCTTAAATTATTTATATCTTTGATATTTTCATAATTTTTTATATACATTAAACTTGTATCAATTTTTGATTTTTATACAACTTATAATTAATTAATCAGAAATTTAAAAAATTATTTTATTTTTGCAAATTAACATTACACATATTTTTTTTATTAATCCATTAAAAAATTAGATTTCTTCAAAAATATATATTTTTTGGAGGTCGTGTAAAAGTTTCTTAAAATTAAAAGCTAGTAGTCAAAACAAAATTTTATCTCGAGTTAATGGTAACCATAAACTATAATATTATGTACAATTGTTTACAGTTACCTCATTTATCAAACATTAACTACTGTGTTAAGTGTGAATTTAAACAGTAGTTTTACAGCATCTTAGATTAAATACAAATTTTAAAATTAGTTTAAAAAAAATGGTTGTATAAATTTTTAGTATTGGAAACAAGAGTAATTTAATCAATAGTAGTAAGTATCAAGTTTATGTATGCTATTTGTTAGTAAACTAGAAATATTTATATAAATAACATTTAAATAATTTATCTACCATCTTTTTTATAATGTAAGTCTTTTATTGTTCCAGGTGTAGATTCTTCAAGCTCTGCATAAGCTTTGACCAATGCTTCTTGCTTCTTTGTTAAATACTTAGGAACATCTATTTTAATATTAACATAATGGTCACCGAGAAGATTGGAATTCACTCTTTTCATTCCTTGTTTGATTAATCTAATTTTGGTGTGTGAACTAGTACCAGGAGAAATCTTTTAAGAAATTAAAACAGAGATACATTAAATATAATGAATATTTACTGTCATATTTTATATAATTAATAAAAACTTTACAAATATTACCTGTACTGTGTGGTCATCGTAAATGCCTTTAACTCTAATAGATCCTCCTAATAATGCTTGGGATATAGAAATTTTAGCATCTGTATGAATATCAGAACCATCTCTTCTAAAATAATCAGATTTTTCAACTTTGAAAGTAACAAAAACTTCATTTCTATTGACCAGGATTCTAATAGTTTGTCCATCTTCAATTCCTATTCAAAATAATGATAATACATTAAACTTAATCCATTCATACATTTTATTATACAATACAAAAATATGAACAGCTTTATTAAAAATATTTTTATGAAATTACATATCTCCTTTATGATATTTTAAAGGATATGATATATATACACCTAAATCACATTAATTGTTTGAATACATTTTATTTATCTTATACATTATTTACAAGTATTTAGAATTTATTTGTTAAATAAATAAACTTAAATAATAAGTATGTATACTATAAAATGTATAGCCTTTATAATAGTATTAAAAGGTTAATAGTTACATAGGTATTACAATTTGTATAATTTTAAAAGATTAGTTATAAAAAGTATTTAAATTAAAATAAATAATGATTTAATTGTTTATGATTTAATATCATAAAGCATACCACATTTTCAATTTAATATTCATGATGATTTATGAGTATTAAAATACAGCCTTGAATTTAATATCAATGCAGTAACATTATTGAATAAATTTAAATCAAACATGTACCTGCTGGAACTGGTACTGTTACTTTTTTGTGTTGTACAGTGCTTCCTTTCCCGTGACATTCTATACAGGGATTTTTTATTACAACTCTACTTCCTTGACACTGTCTACATGTTGACTTCATTAAAAAGGGACCTAAAATGATTTATACAATTAATTTAAAAAAAAAAAAATTATTACAAATTCTGTACCCACCTCGTGATACTGTTTCCATTCCAGTTCCATTACAATGTGTACATGTTGTTGCTTTATACCCTATTTCACAGCGAGAACCACGGCATTTTGGACAAATATCAACCACATTTAAATTTAAATCTTTATTCACACCTCGAGCAGCTTGCTCAAATGAAATTTTAACAACAATCTAATTTAAATTAATTTAAAAAAATAATTAATTCAAAACTTTTTTTCAACTTAAAAGCAATAATTACTTCTTCAGCAGCTCCAAATCCAAATTTTGAATCGGCAAAATCTTCTTCAAATGAACTATTTTGCCCAAACCCACTTTGATTGAATATTTTTCTGAATAATTCTTCAGCATCTACATTAGACTGGTAACTCCATGCATTTTGAAAATTATCATTTCCTGTACCTCCACCAGGTCCACCCATATGGTTTGGATTACCAGTAGATCCCCACGTATCATATGTGCTTCTTTTTTTTTCATCTCCCAACACCTGTAAATAATATAAAATAATTAAGGTGTGAAAATAAATTAGATAATAGAGCTAACAGTTGAACTTGTATCATTTGTATAATCATACTATTTTAACTCTCCCTTTCTTTAATAGGTGGGAGAAGAGTTGAGTGAATCATTAACTGTTTACTCTAATCCCTAGTAAATACTATAATTTACAAAGCATACTACATGGATAACAACACGGGCACAGAAATCTTAGCTTGAAATAATTTCCAACTTTATCATTCATTTTGTGGAAAACCTATTTTTCTTAACAAATCGAAAATATATAATTTTTTAATTAAGTTGATTTAATTTAGTTGATTTTTTTATCCATTAATTTTTAACTTAACAAAGTTATAAAAAATATATTGGTTAATACAGATTAACTTAATTTAATTTTTTTAAGTTTAAAAAAATCGCTGACTTTCCTAACTTTGGTATTATGTATCATTTATAAATATTTAAAATAATACCTATTATTTAATAATTGAACAAAAACTACAATAATTAAAAAAATATTAAATTAAAACAAATTATTTTAATAAATAATAAAAACAATTATAGTAAATTAAAAATGGAGGTGCTTTTCAATAAAACATTGAAACTTTATAAAATATTTGATAAATAACTGATACTTAGAAGTTAACACGTTATCTCAGTGTTTCTCAACCGGTGTGTCGCTGGGTAAGTCCAAACGTGTCACGGGAAGTACTAATATTAAATGCACTAACCTTGTTGACACTATATTTACAAAAATTAATAGGTATTATTCTTATTTTTTTTTTTTATTGTGTGTCACAAAGTATGAACATTTTTAATAATGTGTTACCATAATACAAAGGTTGAAAAATACTGCGTTAACTATACATCATATTTAAGTATACTTACCGTAACCATAAAAATAAGGGTTTAAAATAAAATCTTAAAAATGTATACATTAAAATATCAATGTACAACTTGCATGAACGCATGAAATAATAATTGTGTAATACATAAACAATAAATCAATCGATTTATCATAATTCTAACTAAATTGTAGTGTATTTAATGATGAGCTATGTAATTCAAATTAGCGTCATTTAGAATATGCGAATGATATTTATTGAAATAATTTGGAATCATTCACAAAAAAATGTATCGACATTTCTAGTGTAGCTATTTGAAATTTGACAAATTTGCATTTTTTAGATGTTTTTTATATGTACTTGTATCTTTTATGAATGCTATAAAGTATATTTTATAAATTAATACTATTTAGAGCCTGCCTTGTATTATTAGTTCTCTTGTGTAGTATTTGAATTAATACAACAAGTCTTTTCATCATTATAAAAACTATTATATAGATAAGAAATACTTTTCATGCTTCTATAAAAAGTTTGATTTTTATTTAAAGAGAAAAACAACTATACCAATGAAAGTATCAGATAATTTATTTAGATGAGTCAAAATAAGCAGGTACCTAAGTAAATAAAAAAAAATTGCTGACAATTATTATAGCTCAACTAACCAAACCAAGAATGATGCTAACAGGTAGAGGTATACTGTTTAAAATGTCAAAATCAGCCAATTATAAGATCTATATAAAATAATTAATAATAAATATACTATGCTTACTTCATAGGCTTCAGAAACTTCTTGAAATTTTTTACTTGCACTAGGATCTCCCTTGTTAGTATCTGGATGAAACTTCTTAGCAAGTTGGTAATAAGCTTTCTTTATTTCTTTTTGAGAAGCGTTTTTTGGAACTCCTAATATGTTATAAAAATCCTTTTTATTATTTAAATAGCTTGTGGTGTGTATACTTTTATAACTATAAGAATTCAGTGGTTTGACAACTGTAACACAAAACAATGATAATTATAATATTGTCATTATAATATAAAATACAATTGTAAATTAATACTTACAGTGTTGAAACAAATGTTTATTACATAATGTGGAATAACTGAGAGAAGATGAAAATATGTGATGGTTTAATTTTTGGAAATTACACAACAGAGATGGAGAGTAATATTTATAAGAAATCAATAGTTTTATTTTCATACTGTTCATTGTGATGAAATTTTAATTGTCTTGTTTCAGTATTTTAAAAATATAATCAAGATGCATTAATAACGTTGATTGCTTAAATATATGAAATAATGAAAAACTTAAGGTATTGAAAATGTACAAACCACGAAAAATGAACGCGTGATAGTAAATAGTGTGATACTGATGCCGGGCAGGAAATATGGATGGCAGTAATCTATCGATTTAATAAAAATATCGATATTTTAATATAATCACTTACATTGAAATATCGAATGTTCGAATTACTCCAATATGACATTTAAAAACGTATAATTTTTTTGGCTGTTGCTAAAAACAATCCATTTAGACTTCGAAATTTATGATATATGATTTACGAATTAAAGATAATATGTTTATGAAAATTAATCATAATCAAACCATTTTTAGTTACCGATATAATGTATACGATATATCGCTAATCATCTAATCTTTGCCATATCGAAGTTTCTATTATAGGTAATGGAATGAAGTTAGGAATATAATAAAATATAATATATAAATGTATACCTATCATAGAGTAATATTCTTAATAAGCGATAAGACAAACTTATCATTGTTACTTCATGTATCGGTATCACTAATAGTCTAGACTCTAGACCAGTTGTATAACCAAAGTCAATATATTGTTTTAGACATTAGATATAAAAAAAACTAGAATAATATCTCGGTCTTATAGGTACCTATACTATAATTACGTAGAGAGTATATTATAATTATAGAATATTAGAATCTTTGACGTTTAGAAAATATTTTGAGAAACAAATAGCAAATCAACTACATAATATGTAACGTAACAATAGTATAGTTATCTAAATTTGATGCGTAAGCAGTGTTGGATTAGTTATTAATACAGGTATATTTTTTTATTGCTAGTTGATATGAATTAACTAAAGTGTTAAAGAAACTTTCATTTTGTTCTTAGTCTAAAAAAAGATGGGTATGAAAACTATAATATATGGTATCTCAAATAAAAAGTTTTTATTTAGACTTACAACTATCATTAATTATAATTACTTACTTACGTACAAATAATGCATTGTAATATGATGAACTGATGAATAATACATTATTATTATAAATATAAATCTAATTGAAATCCAGATGTAATTTATACGTAATAAACATATGAAATTATATTTTAATATAAACAAATTTTATTTTTGTACTGAAATTCACTCTTTATGGCGTATATAATTATTAGAGTTAACTATAAACTAGAATCTAGTTACTAGATAGACATTTAAAATATACCACATCTTATAGATCACTAAAAATTTAACATTCAACCAACTATCTTCATTTTTAGTCATAATATTCATTATTCTGGTTAGCACTTTGACAGGGAAATAATAAATTAATCAGTTTTGTAAATTATGTTTAGGAATTGTAAAAAAAAAAAAAAAAAAAAGTACTGACAACATTTCTAATTCTGATGTTATTTGTAATCTAATCATTAAAACATTACTCTAATAGTTATATTATTTTATGTTTTCTCAAGTTTTAATTTTTTGTTAACTCTGTTATAGTTTAGCCAACTAATAACAGCCAATTTAAAGGTGCTTAACTAAAGTTGTTAAATAGTTTTAATAGTAGAACACTAGTAGTAGTAGTAGTTGTAGTAGGCAAAAACCTAGCCTTTTACAACAACTGCAGAAAAAACCATTTAAGTTATTTAAGATTAATATTAACATTAATCATTATCACAAAATTTAAATTATTGATTAAATGTTGCATTATCATTTGTCTGAATCTGATTAAATATTTATATGAAAAAAAAATATATGTACTGTTAAGCATGTACTTCTAACACATCTATTCTAACAGAAGACTTTTTATAGTGCATTTAATACATTTAAACTAATAAGAATCAGTTAAACTTCTTAGCAAGTTTGGAAATTATATTACTATTAAAAATATAATAGCCCAATGGTATAAAGAAAAATATATTTAAAAACAAACAAAAAATATATTAATAGTTATATTAAGAACAGTCAAATATATATAATATAGATAAAAGAGATCAAAATTAGAACTGGAACTAATATTTTACATTTTAACATATAAAAAAGTTAACTTTTGATTTTCATCAAAAAATAATTATTAAATTGTACAGTATAGAAAAATCATTGTATAAACATCAGTAAAAACAATATAAAACTAAAATTACAAAAAGGACATTCAAAAAAAATTGTAATTAATTATTTCAATTGAAATAGATGAGGGGTTTGTTGCTTTAGAAGGTTGATTTAATTTGAGGATTCCGTCTTTATGTAATCCTTGTAAATAAACGCACAAAATAATTATAAAAATTATTAATTTTAATTTGTACAAATACTAACCTAGAATCTCTACCAAAACTGAAATAGCATATCGTCTATTAGTTATGTGAATAGGACAAATATCAGTAAACATCAAACGTGAACAATTTTTTGGAAATTGTTTTAAAATATTAGATATTATTTTTTTTATGTCAATAGATTGTCGATGACATTCTTCAATTTGTTCAGCAATACTGTAAATAAAATAACATGATTTTGTTTTAGTATATATATTTATATTAAGGGGTTTTCACCCCTTAAATGCAAACATTTGTTTTTTCTCTTTTTTTCTATCTCCCATATAATATAGGAAAAAAGATAATCCTAATTTTCACGATTACAACTCTCTAATTTAGTTTGAGGCAAAGACACCTATTGTATATTTCATAAAGAAGTATATTTCTTGTGTATTGACCAGAAATACAGAATATTTTTTTTCTATATTATGTGGGAGTTAGAAAACAAATGTTAGTGTGACGACCCCTTAACCAAAATACTTACTTTTGAATATTCTGCAGTTTTTTCTGTTCAAATTGATTTATCGCATTATTTTCTTGGTCAATATTAATGTTTAATTCAACATGATTAATCAAAGACTTTTCGGGTGGTAACAATTGAGGTGATCCAGATTTTGTTATTAAAGACAAAGAAGGCATGGGACAAATATTTTCTGTATTAAATGGAGGTATCTCAGTTGAATTATGTGGTTCAATCATTGTTTTACCATTTAGAAGTTTATCAACTTCACTAAGAGATGGAAATGTCATAATAGGTTGTGGTATATCTATATGAGATAGTTCAGGGCCAACTAGTGTTTTATGGGCTACTAAACTTTGATTCACTTTATAATTTAATTTGTCTTTAAATTTCTTCCACTTGGTCTGATCAATTTTAGAGATGGGTGAAATTTCTCTTAAACTATCTTCCAACTTATTATTTATCTAAAATAGGAATAATCAATTTTTGAACCGAAAATTTTACAAATATTTAAAGACAATTTTTCAACTATATTTTAATTTTTTTTATGTCAATAGAAAAAATAATGTTTACCTCATTAATTGTATCTCGCCATACTAAACTATTATTGGTTAAACCTAGAATACATTAAAAATATATATATTAAGTTATTTTATTATCCTACAATTACTATATTAAACAATTATTATATTTATTATTTGTTCAATTAAATAGTTCTAAAAGAAAAAAATGAAAAATGAAAAATGATACACTTTTCAATAAGAGAACATACAGTGTCCAGAGAAAAATCAATTCTTCTGCACACCCTCAAGTAACATTCAGCCATAGTGGAACCAGCTCAATGGCAGTTTATTGAATGAGGATGCACAGAATTGATATATGTATGTGTTCACTCACTGGACAGAATAGATATAACAATTTGTTCTTAATATAAATTGTATGATATAAAAGAAGGTTCTTATTGTTATGTTAACCATACAAAAAAAGTATAATTTTAGTTAGTTTTTTATATTATAATAAACATTTTTAATGATAAACTGCACATTGTATGCCAAATATATATTAATAGTGATTACTTACATTCTTCAACTAAAGGAAGTAGAGTTAAATGAGGTAATGAATTGTTTTTGCAATGTTTATAAATACTGTAAAAATAAAATTATTAAATATTTTTATTATAAGAATAAATATTACTGTTATTCTTTAATTATTAAATATTTTTTGATAATTAGATTAAGATGATCATAACTTACAACTGTTATATTTACACCTAATTGGTGTAATTAAATAGATTAAAATAACAAAAATAAATATGTTGAGATATTGATTTTTTTTCATTGATTTTCAGAAATAAATATCATCTTAATTATATAACATATTTAATTTTAATATTAAATAAAATAAATAAATGTATTATATACCAAATGTTTGAAGTATTATAGTCGTTTAATTTTTCTTCATTGGTTTTGTAATTATCCATGGTAATTTCACTATTAAAAACATCATCTAAATTCTGATAAAAATATTTATAAAAATAATTTTAGAATTAATTATAACGATTAATAACTTTACTAAGAGACTAAGTATAAAGAACAATATAATTAAACTTGTTTTTTATTTACAATAATTTTTAAGAATGATAATAATAAAATTAATTACAGACTATTAAGAATGATTGAAAAATAGTTTGTTAATTCTAGATATAAGATGAGATTTAAAAACAGAAATTAGAATTTTTTTAATACATTAAAATATACAATACTTTGTTTTCTTCTAATTCCATATTTAATGTTAGAGCAGCAAATGGTATAACAAGTTTATAACGGTACATAGCATATCTTATTGGTAAATGATCTATAGATTGATTAGTACACTTCAACATCAAACATTCAAGTGGTCTCTAATGAAATAAACAATAGTTAAATGATGATGACTAATTGTATATAGCAGTTAAAAGTATTACATCAAACATTTCTCCTTGAAGTTTCTTCAACCTGTTTCTAAGTACTTTACTGTTTTGTTCAATCTGTTTTTTCTTAAACTATATAAAATTATAATAAATAAAAATGATAATATCTTAAGGGTATTTTGAATTTTGTGTTACAATTTTTAAAAAAATAGTTGCTAATTTTGTTATTTTTACACTGTTGAAAACATTTTTAGCAATTTTAGTGGTACATTTTTAACCTCCATAGAATATCCTCCATTATTGTATAGTCATTTTTGATTATTATACTATTATGAATTAATAATTAGTTATATTTGCAGTAGCTTAAATAAACTTAATCGAGTGTATTAATATACATGTAATTTACCAATGGGATAAATAAATAATATAATAATTCAAAATATTTTTGAATATACCAGTATCCACATTAAATAAGTAAAAATTTAATAAGTAATAATCATACATATTAGTTTACATTTACTAAAAAGAAACTTACTTTTTTTTTTAGAAGTAAATTAGATCTTTTTCTTTTTAGTGATTGATTTGTTAAATTTTCAGGAGTACAATTTTCATTAGTTTCCTAAAAACATTATTTTTATTTTATTATTTATTTTGATACAATTTTAAGATAACCTTTTTTCCTAATCATACAATTGTACCTTAACTTGTAATTGTTGTTCTTGTTGATATGTTGAATGCTGAGGTAGTTCTGTTCTAATTTGTTGATCTAGTAAATTTATTGCATATTGTGATTGTTCTATAAATTGTTGTGGTGCATTATTTTTAGGCTGTACATCAAAGTCCATTAATTGTAGTCTAAAATCATTTTTGGATAAAAGAGGATTCTCATCGGTGAGAACATCTTGATTAATAACTGGAAATTCTTCAGTTGTTTGAATGAATAACTAAAAAAAATAATATACTTATATAATAATAAATCAACAGTACCAAAATGTTGAATGAACAACTTGTAGTGGGTCTAAATCTGATATTTTATAAACATCACCAATATTTTCTTCAATGTTCACATTAAGCATATTTTGATTATGCAGTATTGGCATATTAAGAGCCTATATAAAATAAGCATTTAATAATTAAAAATTGTATACAATATCTAGAAACACAATAAAAGTTAAGCACTAGGCTTGCTCTGAAACTTGTATTAGTACATAACAGCAATAGTTATTTATTAATATTTTTAATTTAAAATAGATCTTAGTTTATTAATAAATATTAGCATAAAACAGTTTTTGTAAAAATATTTTCAAAATATATAAAATATAATTTAAATTGTACGAAATAATTTATTGATTTTGTAACATTTTAACTACAATTATTTTCTGAGAAACTAAAATATTATATTTTGTAAATTATTTAAATATACTAACTATTTGGTGTGGAACATTTGTCTCGAGTTGTTTCATTTCTATAGTATTTAAAGTGTGTCTTGGACGATTCTATACAAATTAATAACAAAACATAAAATTAATTTAGTAAATAATATACAAAATTAGTTAATTAACAATGTATTGTTTTATTATAATAACCTAGTATTTGTTCAATATACTTTTAACAAACTAAAATAAAACTACACAGTCTTAATATTTATTTTAACACTCATACAAATAAAATAATGCAGATAACTTTAATTTATATTTTTTTATTAATAATTTATTCTATGGATATATTACAATATATTATTTATTAAAATAAAAATAAATAACCTATTAACTATAAATCTATTAGTCACGCACATCATAGAAAATAAATCACTAACACAAGTAGTTTTCTTTGTATAATTACATATTACTTAGTAATTGATTGTTAAATTGTTACCTAAAACCTAAAAATTGTTATTGTAAAATATTTAACTATATAAAATGCCTGTAAATTGTTGTTATTGATATGTAAACAACTTGTTGTATCCTACTGCCTATCCTAATTGTTTAACATTCAAAATTCAAATACCAATGTTTTATTATAGACCAATTACCAATAATTTCATTATTAGAAACTATAATAGACAACAAAACTAAAATCCTATGTATATAATAACATGACTTACTATAAGAATATCTATCTCATTGCGGTTTGTTTCTAAACTAGATACTTGATGTTGATTTAATGATTGAACTTCCTGGCCTAAATGTGTTAATTAGATCAATTAACAACACAGCTTAACTTAATTTAAAAATATTAGTCTTCTAATAACTTAATTTTTATCTTTATTTGAAAAAATAATAAATAAATAAATTTACTTTGCATAGATTCTATGTTATGTGATTCATTAGTAGCTTCGGATTCCTTTTTTTGTTTCTTTTTAGGTATTTTGACTCTGAGTTAAAATCAATTTATACAAACATAAGTACATAAGTCAAAGACAAAGTATACAATTAGGCGTTTATAAAATTTATAATCATTCTGAAGTTACAGCTTATTGATTGCATCATTATTTTTATTGCATTAGGTACATAACTTTAAGTGGTAAATTTGAGAAATACCTGGACATTTTATAGAATATTAAAATGATCATAGTGAAAATCATTATCTTTAAATATATATAAATTCTATTTAATGTACTTTATATACATAATAATTGTAATAAACATTCTATAAAATAAATAAAAAATGTAATAAACACCAGATTAAATACTTTGAATAATAATGTAAATAATTCTTATAATAAAATAAATATATTTTATACTTACACTGCTATTTTGTTCTTATACAAGGTCTTTGTTGAATTAGTACAATAACCTAAACATTTTTTTTTAATCATAGGAAACTTAAATATTTACATGAAGTTATATATATATACATATATACATGAATAAAGAGAGGGATTCTCATTGGCTATAAATATTAATTGCCTAATAGGCTTTTGTTTTTTAAACAATTATTCAAATAAATAATTACGAAAAAATAATAGAATGATTTTGGTGAAGAGAGACCTTGAAGTTGAGTAAGGATAATAAATAAGATGAATCAACTTAATCATACAACAATCTGTTTAGAAACTTTTGTAGAGTATACACCTACATTTAGCTAAAGACTAGACCTAATTTAACTGAAACAAAGAAGTAAGTGTAAGAAGGATGTTCAACGCCTAACAATAAATCAGTAAACCAATATCAAAATAACCAGAGCTGAACTTTATCAAATTGCAGAGACTCACTAGCACTGTAGAGAGGCCATACAAGATACAACCACACCATTTTCTAATATTGATCAAACATAAATACAAAATAGTAATTTAAATTCTCAAGTAAGTTTATTGATAAATCTAAGAATTTTCTTTGTTATATTTATGACTAGCTGTGGGTATGCCTCGATTCCAGGCTTGTAGAAGTCGCCTTCGAGGTAATATGACAATGTAAATTGTTAAGTATGTTTATAACCTTTATTGAGACCATGTAATTGAATATAGCAAAAATACATTTTATACTACCTAGTTAAATTATCATAACTTGCTTCAAAGAACCACTCTCTATTATTATAAAAATAAACTTACTGTAATACACTTTTGTAGCATTTGTATGTATTAAAATTAAGCCAATATAAGCTTGACTTATCAAAACAAATGGATATTTAATACGTTGAAAGTCATTTTGTAAAAATGTTAAGGTTGAAGAAATAGCAACTACATTCTCAAAGTTGTGCAAAAGTATAATTAATTGATCACTGAAATAGAAAAATATATGAACATTATCAACAAAAACAACATTTATCAAAAAGTAAATTGTATTTATATTTAATTATTTAAATAGGGCATTTTATGAAGTTACTTTTGTTTTTTATCTAATTTCCAGTAAATTTACGACAGTTTGATTTTATATTATTTTTATTATTATAAACACATGTTGATCATATTAAATAAGAAGCCAAAGGAAAAAAATTTAAACTGTTTATACTTAACAATGCGCTAAAAAAAATATACTTACTATATAAATGTATATATTTTAATAAATATAGAAAATAGGAATAAAATTGATATAACTAGAAAACTAAAAATACAATAGACAACTGATAATAAGTGCAATGGAATTTTGAAATCATAACTATTATTTTATAACTGTATTATTATTATATAACTGTCAAACTAAAATAAGATAATTTATACAAATTAAACTTTATATGGCAGATTTTTTTAAACTTATAGTTAGGTATCTATTTATTACATAGTTAGGTTAGGTAAAGTTCATAACTTATAGTTTTATTAATATTTTAGTAATTTTAAATTTTTCAAGCAACTCATCAACAGTAGCGTGTCTAACACAAAATAACTGGGTAGGTCTGTTTCGTTCTGTAGAGTGTAGTGTGTTCATAATTATAACTATTAGGGAAGATTAATTATCACATGAAACATAGGTATGATAATAATATTAAATAATAAATATTAATAACATTTTTATTTGTGATAAAAAAAAAATAGTCACATTAAAATTGGGTAGGCCCAGGCCTAGTCAGCCTACCCTGTAACCATCCCATTGCTCATCAATCACATACTTCATTTATGTAGCTACAAATACTTTATTTTATTATTTCTAAAAAGTTCAAATTGCCAATGTTGATGTATAAGCATTATATAATCATTAGCGTTAAAAAAAGAATAAAATCTTTTGGGCTGGTATAGAATATTTATGAGAATAATAACTTGAGTTAATGTTAAAAGATACCTACAATAATCTTATAATTAAAAAATACATTTATGTTAATATACAGTTAATATAAACACTATTCTTGGGTATAAAGAAAACAGTAAGAGTAATTTAAAAGTTTGATACTAATGTACAATCATAATGATACACATTATAGTATATTCGTATTTTTTACCACATCCAGGGCACATCCAATTTCCGAAAATCGTTATTCGTCCTAAAATATCTATCGAGACATTTTCCATCAGTGAACACGTTAAGTGGCACATTCAACATGCCGTTTGGATCCACACTACTGATCAGCCGGTGGAAGTGTTTATTATAAAAATCCATGATTTATTGAAACGACGAACAGTGCACAATTACGAACCAGATTTGTAAATATCGACAATAATTGGCAAATTGGCAAACCGACGGGCGAGGGCGACTACCGAGTACCAGGTGTTTCAAACAACCGCGACTAATATAGCCACATATTATGCACATAGCAATAGAGAAATCAGAGAATGACCACAATAACACTCACAACTCAGTACTCGCAAATGAAAAGACGGAAATCCCGATTGTGGCGATTGCCAGTAGTGTGCCTCCGCCGCCACCACTTGCCACCCGACAGTCACGACGATGAGCTTGTCAATTATTATTGTGGACCGGGAACAAAAGAATCGCAAACTATGCAAACGTGCATTACTGCAGTGTAGACTTGTGTAGTAGTAAATAATTTTAATTATTTGGAAATATTGAATGCAAACAATAAGCTATGAACTTGGATCTTAACTCGAAATAAGTTATATTTTACTCTACGTATTATTTTGGCAATGTCACAATTTTGAATTTAATAATAAGTAATATTACTAATAGTTAAATAGTTAATGGTATAATATTCTAAATATTATTTTCTATGATATAGATATATGTTAATTACGTTTTAGCTTGTGAAGTTATTTCTTGTGTATTAAGTTCTTAAAGTTTTAAAAATGCGATGATGGGTTCCCAGATAAATTAGGTAGGTAGATACCTATAATAACGTTGGAGGACTCTAAAAGAGGGTGCCGGGTAGTGCCCATATTTATTATTGGTCTTCTAATGTCTGATCAACCATTTTATAACCCCCTTTTCTTACATAGTTTAATATAATTTTAAGTTTATTAATATATTATTTTAAATACTTTTATACGAAACAGGTAATAGTAAATTAAAATAAAGTATAATTATCTAACAAATATAATAATTATGAACAGTGCCGGCCCGGTGCAGAATTTTGCGGGGCCCCATACGGCCATATAATATATTAATTTATTAATTATTTATATATACATTATGCAATATACACATCTATATTTATTTTATTTTATAGGGAATTACATTAATTTTTTATAATTTTGTAAACTTTAAACCCTTTAAGGTATGTTAGAAACCTAAATTTTTATGTATAAACTATAATAAAATCCAATTTGCATTTTATTATATAAGACACAAAATGAATAGGTTTAGTATAATTAGGTATAATGTACAAACAATATTTTATTAATAAATATTTTTATTATATTGAATATAAATTATAACCATGATGCAATGAGTATACGTTTACTTAGAATAAAAAAAAATTAACATACCTAATATAATATTATTCAAATATTTTTTTCCGTGCTTTTTGTGATGCAAATAGATCAATTGTCTCATCGTAGATCAAAGAATCGGCAATACTATGTTTGATGCTGATAAGGGCCAGGCCCGATAACTTATGTTGTGATAGATTGTTACTTACTGTTTTGACTATTCTTTGTCGGAGAATTTTGAAACGACTGGGTAGAATTTAAAGATAATGTAACAAATTTTTTGAAAGATTCACGCAGTTTATTTAAACTTTTTTCCCTTATGTTTTTTATTGTCTTTTTTAATTTCCTGACGGATAACTACTAAACTTATCCCGATTTCTAGATGACATGATACAGAAGTATACGAACTACAAAATATTGTTTTTGTAAATGAATGCATGTGAAAAAATACTACCTATCAGTCTTGTTTTTAAAATTTAGATAGAATTATTTTAATAACTCTACATAGACTAAAAACAACACGGGTCGCAATTTCTGTATTACTGTCTATGGGGACAATATTATTATGTTAATTTATAAAGTGATATTCCTAATAGTATAATTTCTGGCCTGTGGGGCCCCGCACAAGCGCGAGGCCCAGTGCGGTCGCACCGTTTGCCCTCCCTAAGGGCCGGCACTAATTATGAATTACATAGCTAGAAAATAGAAATCATAAATGTATTTTATGTACTTATAGAAATGAGACATTTGTCTATTACCCATATTATTGAATTCATATACCGATATACCTATTACTGCATTTAAATCTACGTTCGATACCATTTCTTGTTCTGAGAAAAGCAGTAACAATGACTCCAAACGTTCATGACCCATTGTACTGCATAATTTGTTTTTTACTATGATTAATTTTGAAAAACCGCGTTCACGCGTACAGCTATAGTTACAGGTATGAATGTATGATAGTAAACATTTTTAAAGTTATAAAAACAAGTATAAACTGCGGAATTTACAATTTTGTTTCAACCTGCAATGAATCCATTCATAAATAAATTCATTAGTAGCACCATTAAATTGCATAACATTTTGATATTTTTTTTTAAAGTTTAAGTTCAGTAAATAAATCTTCCTCTGAAACCTTGGAAAATGTTAACAACATTTTTGTAATATTTTGAATTATATTCATATTCAGCATGCATGAATATGCCATAGCAACAACCAAGACAAATTTATTCTGCTTAAATTTGAAATTAATCATAATGAATTATTCAATTTTTTTTTAAATTCGCTTTAAAAAAATTAGCTAAAATTGAATGAATTTAATTACTTAGGTAAATTGAAGCATAGGGCGCTTCAGACCATGAAAAATAACAGAACGTGCCTGGGCACACTCGGCACGCCCCGTGCGCACGTCTTTGTACTAGTAATACTAGTTAAAAATAAATAAATTACAAATAACACAAAAAGATCAATAATATTTGGTAAATTATTTCATGTTTAATAAAATATGTTAGTTTATAAATATTCGATTAAAAATGCCAAGTCTCAAGTCATTAATTTTTGAGTTACAACAAGAAAAATCAAATCAACTATATCAAAAACTGGTTTTAAATTGTTGTTTTGAATATTGTTAACCCTCCTCCCAAGTACCAACTAGATTCTATTGTCTACCGAAACCATCCTCAAAGTTAAATTTTAATTATTTTTATTGATCCAAATAAGTCACAACAGTCACAGAAACAAAACAGTCATCGCATTATTATAAAATTAATACAAAAATGTATTCAATTAAGACCTAAAATTTATAAAATAATTAATTTTTATATGAATTTAAAAATAAATGTTCAGCTGCTTAACGTAAACATTAAGAGGACGTTATACCCACATTTGTTGTCTGTTGTATTACGTACCTACATCATAGCAAATGTGCGTTCAGCAGAACACATTTTGTGATATTAGCTTTAACATTAGAGTAACTTTACCTGTTATCAAATTTAAAGGTAAGAATATTATCCAGGAAATGCATATTCTTTTATTGATATTATGATTTTAAAGTAAGTTATAGCTATGTAAAATACTACAACTTTAAAATGTTCATAACTTACTTTATAACGATAATATCAATAAAAACATACCTATGACATTTCCTATGGATAATATTCTTATCTTTGAATTTGAAAAATCACAAATAAATCGTATTTTTTAAGTCATTTTTCTTGTGTTTTAGACTATTTAAATCCGTTAGTTATAAATAATCTAATACAATTCCCCGCGAGTAATGATGATAAAGAGTAAATTTGGAAAATTAAAAATAATAGACATGTGTTATGTTACCTATTGGCTTTTAGTTGATTATGAATATTGAATAATTATAACTTATGATAAGTAATCGAACATTTTTTGAAAAAAACCGAGTAAGTTATCAATGACCAATGTAAGACTAGTAAATTGCTTAACCATTTTAACGAGTATATAATTGAATAATTGATGGCACTTGCCGCATTTACAGAGATCATCAATACTTACCTTTCAATTTCCAAGTATTTATCTATTATCGTTATATAGGTAGGTACTGACGATACTGTAACATATCGATGAACACTAAATCAAAATTTGAACGAATACCTACCGAATTTTACATAGTTTCTAATTTTTTAAGAATGTTAAGATGTTTACAGTACCTATAGTTATAGTACAACTCGATAGATAATAAAATATGTAATATTTTCAGGTTCTGGCGGAGCCATTGCTGAACTTAAGGGTCACTGAGCCCCAAGGCAGCTACTAAAAAAGGGTTCTTTTAAAAAAATATTAATAAAAAATGCTTTAAATTTGTTTTTTAAAATGTATAAAATACAGTTTTAAATTTCTTATACACATTATCACTATATATACATTATATTCACAGTTATACTACCCTGTAGATACTTCATAATAATATTCTTATAAAGTTATAACCCTATTTCTATCGAAGGCTTAAAAAAATAATAATAATAAATAAATAATATTCTTTACACGAAATATTTCTCCATGTTGATCTATTTTGTGTGACTTTTTTTTTTTTGATACTTGCAATTTACATGGCCGGTATATAGGTATAGTGCCAGTAGTGAATATTAAGATTATTCAAAATTAATAAGTATATTTTTTATGTACATTGATTTACGAATTTATATTTACAAATATTATCATTTATTACTAAATATCCTCTAAAAAAATTGTAAAATGTAAAAATATATCCTTAAACCTAAAAAAATCACTAAATATGCACTACAAACTTATTTTTTATTTCTCGAGATCTTGAAACTAGCTTATACTTGGCAATAAATTTAAATCTAATAGCTTGCAACAAAAATCATGCTTGTGCAATAAATTTCAAGCACTATACTAATAAATAATAATATCATAAAAAATATAAATTATAATTGTATAGCATAGTACTATAGTCTCAAACTCTCAATTGTATTCTTTAATCCTTACACTGTGTCACTGTAGCCTGTAGGTGTAATTATATAGGTAGGTATTTGATAATAAGTGTTAATGCCATATTAATTTAAAATATTAATTGTAATATCATTATATAAATATAATTTAATGATTTCTAATATTAATATTTAGTACATTGTACATTATATACTTAACGTCTTAATACAGTAATACTTATTAGGTATATATACAATATTGTGAAAGTTATATAATCATTCCTGCTGGCTGCTTGAAATCTATTTGTTTTTATTTCTGATTAGAATAAATTGCGCAATAATTTTAAATACCTATATATAGATACTATTTGTTTTTACAATTATAATAACAATAACAATTAGGTCAACCTTTAGATTATAATTTATGAAATGTTATCGCAATAAAAACTTGGATATTAAAAATATACCTATTAATTATTATAATATAGGTCATTTCCATAAATAAATTAATAGTAATAAAATAAAATAATAGATAGGTGTACTAATAATGTTTCATATAGAATTATAGTTTGTGTTTTTTTTTTTTGTATACATATAATATACAGAATCGTCGGAATCTCGAATTAATTTTTTAAAGTTCAAATGAGTGGGTTACACACCAAGGTTGTTTTTCATTACTTCCACGTTCTAATCTTTATAAAGACTGTATATCGGTATTAACTCTGCTTGTGGTTAATTTAAATTAATCAAAAAACCATCGATTTAAATCAATTTCCAATTTTAAAACATCCACATTTAAAATAATTAATACATTAAAAAAAATTCAACTATACTATACCTATATAGAATACATTACTTTGTATACATATATAATATTGTATGGATTTTAAAATTTCTCTGTATTTTTTTCTACTTCATTGATATAGACATATAGTAATATGTTGTAGTTATTAGTCATTATTCTATTATTTACCTAGATAATTATTATATTATGTCTATAGTCTATACAGCTATACTCGTAGAGTATTATATAGCCATATAGGTATTTTCTAAGAACTATGGAACCAAGGGGAAACTCTTGCAGTCTTGCACTTCAATATTATAATTACCATTACTGCACTCCTCGACCCCATTTCTTTTTATTAAAAATCAGTTTTTACTAATTTTTCTCTGTTGACAATGCTTTGTCCTTGTATGAATACGAGCAAGGGGAAATTACATAATATATTTCTACGTTATACCGGCTTTATAAATGCGCAAGTGTGTTATTCTCTACGTTCCAGATACAATACACGACTGTCAGAATATCTGCATCTGGCATTCGTCAGAATAGTTTTTAATATTTAAAAAATTATTAGTTCGTAATAAATAGGTATATTTAAAATTGTAAAATAAAATTACTTATCAATTATTAATATTACAAAAACTAATTTTAAAGTTTTTAATTGATAATTTATGACCAAGAACAATATTACAAAATTAAATATTACGTATTTTTTTTATTAAGGGTGAACCAGTCTATTAAGGGGGAGTGCTATTTAAATTATGTTCTTATGAAAATAATTGATATACTGAGTTGTACTATTTAATATTTATGTTTCCTGTGATCGCTGAGTGAGAGAAATCCCCCTTGGACCCGCCACTGGATAAATAGGAGTACTATCTAAATAGTGATAACTGATTACTACTATCTAATGGTTATTTAATTTTGCATGGCATTACAGTACACCAGTTAATAATTAATATATATAATAAAATTCACCACTCGCTTTAATATATGTCTAAATGTCTAACTACTGAGTTCCAACGACCAATGTCCGATATATATGATATAATTATAATAATATAATATTTACGTATATAGTAATATTCTAAAACGACTAAAACACTGCCACACTGGTTAGCATTTTATACAATGTTTAGCTAATTTATGTTATACGCATGAATGCCCTCAATACCTTATAGTTTGTTAATATTTTTATAATATTAAATATTAATATAATTAAAATAAAACTATGAAGTATGAACTAAGGCTATAAATAAATATTGAAAATAATATTTCAATAAATTTAGAAGCAATATTAAAAACATTTTCAGAAACCGAAAGGATAAAATTATTATTTATAACAATTGTTTGAGTACCTTCCTGGCTACCTATTAAGTACCTAGGTTAGTTATATAAATATAATCTAGTATATTTTCTAGATAAACTAGTATAATATAATCGTACTGCGTGTTTCATATAGTTTCAATGTTTCAAGGATAAACATGGTATAATTGTACAATATAAAAAATAAATATGATTATAATATGAACGATCTATAATAGTATAACATATAGGTATAATTAAAATTTCTTGCTAAAAGAAAAATTGTAAATTTAGCATTACGGTGACACTAATCGGAGAGATCAGAATTTTTGTAGTTTTTTTAGACTTCAGACAGACGACTAACCGAGAGAATGCAATGGACTTAAAAAGTAAAACCCCCTCTTAACTCTTTCACGTCAAAATTGAAACGTCATTCATGCATTTTATGATATCGGAGTCATTCGTGCAAAACGCGTAGGTACAAAATACGTACCTACTGTGCACAAAGCACAACGTTAACGTACGCTGTTCGGCGGGCCGTTTTCATTATTATTTATTATCAATCACGGCGGCGTCGGCGCCTTATCATGAACGCGCGACGCCGACGCGCCGACGACACCATGAACTCGCGACTGCGCGAAACGACCTCCACGTCCGCGGCTGGACGGGCCAGCCACTAAGCCCACCGCCAAGCGAAAACGCCCCGTTCCGCCGCCGCGATTGAATGCAACGAAACTACGAAACGTTCTACGCTACAGTTCGCAGTGCGGAATTGGACGCCCATTACGGCGTGTTATCGAGTACGGCAATGTTTCGTTTTTTATTGAAACCATTATTATATTATATTATCCGATAATATATACATATATATATATATATGACACACGACGACGACGACGTGTGTATGTTCAACATAATATATTTTTATTTCGTTGTCCGCACAGCGCTACGGCTACCGTCAAGGCTGTCCCTTTCTCCCGCTCGTCATCCGCCACCACTGCGCGCCGCCCGGACTATAGTATCACAGTAATACGCGACGCCGCGCCGTATCATCGACATCGATGACACGCGACTTTTAAAAGTTTTATTTTTCTTCTTTATCATTACCGACGCGAGCGACAAGGAAAAAAAAATAAATAATAATAATAATACGTTTCTCCGCGGTAGGCACAAAACTACGGAACCGTCCGGTGGCCGGTGGGGAGACAACACTACAGTCGGTGCAAAACTACCAACTATACAGTGATATTATATATCATTGTTACGATTTACCGTTTAGGCGTTTACGACATTCACTCCGTCTCCCGTCCGAATCAGTTGTGGTGCGTCACCGCCGCCGCCGCCGCCGCCGCCGTTAATTATGTGATAATCAATCGACGACGTAAAACATTCGAAGAATTTCCCAAAGTTAAACACTGTATACCAGTGTTCCGCTTTTTGCGTATCACATACACACACACACACACACGTTCGCGATAAAATATAATAATATATAATATTCGGACTGTGATTAGAAAGGAAGTAGTCAGTGAGAGTTTAATAAACGACACATATATATATATATATACATACACATAAATATAATTTATTAATTTTTTTAGCAATTATTTCATTACAATTTTCGTTTATTTAAATATATATATTTTTTAATTTATTTTTTTTTAAACTTTATCGTTCCTATATTAATTCCGTAACTCACATAATAATTATTATATAATATTAATACAGTATTACGTTTTCAACGGACCCCGGGAGGAGAAACAGCTTGTAGAAAAATCCAAAATCACGTAAGTAAAACATTGTCTACTTAAATATTACAAAAAATACCTATGTGTGTTATAATTTTACTACCTACTGACCCACTTCTTACCACTATCTCCCAAATGATTTGGTTGATCGGCCGATTCATATGATGATCTCATTCGCAAATTTGATAAAGTATTTATTGGGTAGCTATGGGGGGCAAAGCGCATTTTGGCATATGTTAACATCGTGATTTTATAGTGCGTACTAGATTTACGCCTTTGTTAGGATTTTTCAGTATAGAATCGACTTTTTTCTAGTCTAAACTCAAATAGTTATTTTTTTTTGCAACTATCTTATCAGTTAAAATTGCGATGTTTTAACATAACATTTTTCTACTCTCACAGCATCTCTCTAGGGAGATATTTATATAATAATAAAAAATATAATTTTTACAATAGTGAAATTAACATAAAACAAGGTCAGTTCAACCATCTACACGGAGGTGTTTCAATCAGTTGATCGATAAAATATATTATACTCTATTAGTATTGCAGTATCTGAGAGTCATGCAAGCAAGTTTATTTAATTACATTACTTATTTATATAATACAAATATATTATTTCAAATATTTGTCCTGTTTAGTAAACAAACTAGGTACCTAATATTATTTCATATCAAAGTATTTGAGCAATTATGTGGATGATCATTGTTAATTGTTTAATATATAATATACTTATCAAAAGTAAATTAAAACAAAACTAAATATCTTAAAGAATTTAGTTAAGATAGTTATTATAATAAATTAACCACTCATCAGTAGTATAGCTAAGATTTTGCTTGTGGTATGGAAGGGGGGGCACAGAACATATTTTTAAATTTCTCCAAAATTTAGCCGAAGAAACTGGGTCAGTCAAAAAAATATATGTTGATTAGCGCTTTTAAGGATTGGTATAAATAACCTAATTGTATTTCAGGTATACTGAAGTGCTTAATAGTAGATTTTATAATGTTTGTTATATTTAGTATTTAAGTTTTAAATGTAGATAAATAGGTATGATTCTAAAAATATGTATTTATCGAGTTAAAATATGTATTGTTTTCAAAACTGTGGACTGAAAGACTTAAATAATATTTTAACATATAAGTGGATATATTATTACTTATTATAATTTAAGAATATAAAACATTTTGACTTTAGTTCAAACAATATATAAATATTTTGTGAAATAACATTAATTAATTATTTTGCATCTTAATTTCTTTTTTATATTTTTTTTTATCATTAGATTAGATATTAGTCTTAAGTACCTACATACCTACCAATAATTATTTTTATTATTAATTAATTGATTTTAAGTTAAATTTTTTTTTGCTCCACGTATATTTTGTTGCATCTAAGATATTCAAATGATAAAAAATAATAGGTGTTTATTTATAGATAATATTTATTTAATCATATTAAATGCTGATTTATTTTTATAGTTGGGAATCAATTGTACAAAAAAATATATATATTTATCATTCAGTTAATATAATTGATTACCTAAAATAATATAGGATAATAAGTACTTAATAACACATAGTTGTTTATTGAAAATAATTATCTTGGCAAATTGATAATCAGCTCTAATTAGTTTGGATAATTAATATTCAAATATACTTAGATTAAACTATTTGTATTAAAATACTATTATAATTATGATAAAAAAAAAATCAATAAAATAATCATTTTTTAGTGCCTCATAGTTACCTAAATATAAATTTAGTCAGGTTTAAAATCTTAAAATTAACATAGATAGATACATTGAATTAATATTTATTAAAATATTAAAGTTTTAATACTTAATATATATTTTTTGTACTTATATTGTAAATTTTTTTTAGCTATCCTAATCTATTATATCAATTCATAAATGATTTATTTTATTTAAATCAAAATTGAAGTTTATGAAATAAATAGATAATTTCTTAGATGTGGCCTATGTATATTATGTTTTTACTTAATAACATCTTCAAAAATATTACCTTTAAACATTTTTGTTTTTCATCGATTAAAATTGTATTTTAATCATTAAGATAACACTTTATTTGAAAATTTTACGAATTTTCTGTAATGTGAGATCTTTTGAGTCTTACACTAAAATAAATTTGAAAATTGTATAAGTATATTATTTTTATATTTTCTTTATAAAATGTTGAACAAAATACATATTGTCTTAATTATGTTAAACAATTTCTCGATTTATCCTGTATAATTATCAAATATATATGAGATTTTAAAAAAATTCATAGAGTTTTTTTGTATTAAAAATACTTTTTAACTATTAGGCACATGATGTTCTTACAAAATAAATTCTAAAATATTAATACATTTTTAAAATTTCAAACTGCATACAACTAAACAATTTCTTTTGTACATTTGTATAGGCTAATAAATACACATAATTTCATATTATTTTACTAGTTATTTTTAACTCATAAAAGTTAATACCACTGTCTTGAAGAGGTTTTTCTTATTAATACCATTAATCTATATATTTTGAAAATAGTATTGCGTAAAATAAATAACAATATAAGTAGTGGTAAAATGTTATAAAATAAATATATATTATGTATTTATAATGTTCTATTTATGTTATATTATAATTTTGAGATTTTAAGGTCATTAGAAAAATTATGTGGAGTTTTGAATTAAATTTTCAACCATAAGCTATTAAAACTTATACATTTTTAATTACCAAGTAATTTGAAAATTTTTATGATTTTGTCAAATTATGAATACCAAATAACAATTGTAACAATGTATTTTTTGATATTTTTAAATAAATAGAATTTATGGAATATCTCGTTTTTAAATGTTAAAGCCTTAGGTTTTAAAATAAAAATGTTTTTATATTTTTGACCATAAAATAAGTTACATATATTTGTATTTTTATAAATTTCATAAATATTTGAGCTTGAAATGCTGATAAAAAGCATTAGTGACTATACATTTTGATGTTTGAATTTCTATAATAAAATCTCCTAATGAACCATGTATAACATTTTAAACTTTTTATTTAAAAACAAAGTGTTTAACATAAATTGAAAAAAATAACTAAATAAAGTAGAACATTACAAATATCACAATATAACTCAAACAAAGCCAGATTTTTTTTTAAAATCAAATCACGTCAAGAATCAAGATAATGCTAATATAAATATTTGATGATATTTTTAGTCTATGTTTAGTTTTTTTTTATAAGTTATGAAATGTGCTACCTTTTAAAAACCTACCTACTATTTTGGTGTTACAATATTTTTTTTGCATCTAAGTATAATAAAAATACATATTACAATTTAAGAGAACTATTACGGTCCTTGATCCGCCCAGAACCTAAAATCTCAAAATATTATGCCTTCAACCTATGCATTATGATTTATGAAATATTTTTTAGTTATAAGTATACCAATTTTTAATTTCTATTAAACAATCCAAAATGCATTAAATTCTAAATTTAGTTTGTTATCAAAAAGTATTTTTTTTTTACTATACATTTAAAATGTAATATTTACATATTTAAATGTACATAAAATGTCAAATATAATATGTAAAACTAATGTTTTTCTTCAAAATGACGTAGTTGTTTGAAATTAGAATTATTGTTGAGTGATTTTTGAAACAGATATTAAATTATTATGTATTTGGTAAATAAAGTAAAGTAAATTTATATTATATATATATTTTTTATTTTTTATATTAATATTATTTTATTGGTGAAGTATAAATTAATATTAATTACATTAATACCTATTATTCATTTATTAATTAGTTAACTAAAATTAGTATTGTCCTTTTAGACACAAATAGCATTGTTATAATTATTCTATAAATTATTCTTACCTCTAAGTCCATATTTTTTTTTATTTAATAATGTTTATATTCATACTGTTAGAAGTTTGCTTATTATGTCTGACTATAAATTATTAGTAACAAAATTATTTTTTTGTATATTATACCTATTACCTATGTTTATTTTAATATTTATAAAGTAAAAACAACAAAATTTGGGATTCAATGAAAATTTATTTATTGTTTATCTTTCTACCACTCATTGGTATGAAACTTTTGGGTTTATTGTAAAAACTCTGTATTTGAATCAATTGAAAATGTTATTAAACTGACGAGTGGCTAATAGATAATCATTAAGTACCAATGCTAATTATAAATGTTCAGCAAAAATATAAATTGATAATCACTGATAATATATTCAGACTATTTAATTCAACTCAAGATAATTAATTTAATACGCTTAAGAAATTGTCCCTCATTATTTTTAGTTAAATTATTTAATGTGTATTATAATCTTGAATTTCAATTTTTATAATGAAGAACTTAACCAAGTGTAGAACTATCAGCTTTAAAAAATAACTAAAAAAATAATAATGCGCAGAGTATAGGTAATTAATTAAAATATAACTATATACCTATATTGTAATTTTTTATTTACGACTTTTTATTAAAAAGAAACCTGTTACATCCACATAGAGGTGTATCAATAAATACTGCATATATTTAATATAATAATCTATAATTTATTATAAGAATTTAAAACATCAAATTACATGTATGGGTAAGCTGTAATTTGTAATGCAATTGTAGTCTTGCATAGTATTGTACAATATTGTACTGCTATCTGTTAGAATTATACAATATTTTGTACATTTATTTTAACATGTGTATATGTAAAACTACGGTAGTACATAATGCATATTACATACACATGTATTCCAAGTTGTTTGTTAGGTTATAAAATGTTGTAACTAATCTTGCTGATTTGTGACATTAATATAGTAGTTTAGTAAATGATTTGATAACTTTTCACGATTTTATACAAAAATAATTTTGTTAGGCTTAGTTAAAACTACCAATTCTTTAAATTTTCATTATTTGTTATAGTTGTATTATGCTTATTTTAATTATTAAAAAAATCTAAACATATCCTACCTAGTTACTTCAACTACCAATTATGAGTAGACTTAATTGTCCATTAAATAACTACAGTCACTTGAAACTACTTAAAGCAATCCTCTTAATAAATATTACTTTTTATTTGGACCCGGTATTTTTATAATTATTTATTTATATAAATAAATAGGAAATTATTAATATCTCTTTGTTATATAAATTATTTG
Organism: Rhopalosiphum maidis; assembly: GCF_003676215.2. Lineage (NCBI taxonomy): Eukaryota > Metazoa > Arthropoda > Insecta > Hemiptera > Aphididae > Rhopalosiphum > Rhopalosiphum maidis. The sequence continues at coordinate 13,539,071 of NC_040879.1, forward strand.
TCATTATTATTATAAAATAGAATTTAATTATTACCTGTAATAATTTTAAATATATTTTTCTCTTTGCAGTAATAAATATATAATGGCCAACAGAGCTGTACCACAGAGGCCTAATGGTCAAACACCAGGAAAAATATGTCAGTTCAAGTTAGTTCTTTTAGGTGAATCATCAGTTGGAAAATCTAGTTTAGTGCTTAGATTTGTAAAAGGCCAGTTTCATGAATATCAAGAGAGTACCATTGGTGGTATGTATTTTCAATCACTTCTATTTTAAATCTCTTTGTTATAATAAAAATAATTTAATGATTTTTATACTATGATATATTTATTCAGCTGCTTTCCTTACCCAAACAATTCATTTAAATGATGTAGCTGTTAAATTTGAAATTTGGGATACAGCTGGTCAAGAACGTTACCATAGTTTAGCACCAATGTATTATAGAGGGGCTCAAGCAGCTATTGTAGTTTATGATATTACTAATCAAGTAATAATTTATTTGTTCTTTTTAAAACTGTAGATATATTAAGGTATTAATGAATAAGAATTTTCTTTAAAAGGATACCTTTGAAAGAGCTAAAAATTGGGTGAAAGAACTTCAAAGACAAGCAACACCTGGCATTGTAATAGCCTTAGCTGGAAACAAGTTAGATTTAAATACTATGAGAAGTGTTCAGACTGATGAATCACAAACGTATGCCTATGAAAATGGACTGCTGTTTATGGAAACATCAGCAAAAACAAGTGCTAATGTGACAGAAATTTTTAAAGCAATTGGTTCGTAATTAAAAACTAAAATGTATTAGTCTTATTCTATTTTTACAATTAAATTGATTTAGCTGAAAAACTTCCTAAGAACGAAACAACTAATACAGCAGGGCAAGGCCGACGTCTAGTTGAATCTGAAGGAGCTAATAAGAGCCTTAGCAGCTGTTGTAAGTGATACAGTAAATCAAGTCAGTTTTCATATGGATTATTGACATTTAATCATCTAATAAACTTTATAGCTTTGTAAAATTATTAAGCGTCAGAATTATATTTATCAATTTGCATTTAATATATGTATCAATATATTATCTAATAATATATACAAAATGTTTTGTTTATTTCCATTATGCTTCTGTATGCATAATGTGAGTATATTGAGCCATCATTATGTCAAAACTGGCTGATGTTGGTCATGTTCAATAATAGTTAATACTTATTTTCATTCATTCGATATTTTTTTTAGCAGTAAAATTGTTTATATTTAAGGATTTTTTTTTACTCAATCAAGTTTTTACTATCAATTTTAAAATAAATAAAATATTTTACCATAGCAAGTCAGGTAGATTTTAATCTAATTAGTTATTACTTATAATAAACTTAAAACTGTGCATTTTAATTAAATATTATCCTAATTATTTATTGAAAATAAATTAGTTTAATACAAAAATTATTGTACCTACACTATCATAGATCACTGTCAAGGTGATGAGAAATTTAACTGTTTTTATTTTGTGATGTTTTTATCTGAACCGCGATTTGAATGGTGAAGTTCATATGTTGTTACATTGTATGGTTATTTCTAAACGTTTGCGATAATATTGTGATTAGAAAGTTTTTGATGAAATCGGCACTCAATACAATTTTATTTATAGAATATTATAACTGTGAACTCTGTGTTACTAAAATTTAATCACAAATTATATTATATTTTATTTTGAAACCATTAAAATATATACTATTGGATCTATTTACATATATACATATATATATATATGTGTGTGTGTGTGTGTGTGTATGTATGTATTATGTATGTAAAATATATATGTGTATATATATATATATATATATATATGTATGTATATGTGTATATGTGTATACATTTACCAGGTATTTGTTTAATGGTATAGAATTTTATTGTTATATATTTTATCCAGAAATAAATTAGAGTTATGTAATTTACTATGTATATTTCTTAATTTTAGTGGCAGTTTAGTAATTAGGTTTGTGTAAATGGTGGAAGAATATAAAACAAATATTGTATTTTATCATTACAAAATCATATTTATTTCATTTCAATTTATTGTTTTGTTCATTATTATTATTATTATTATTATTACTACAATTACTTTTTTTTTAAATTATTTTGTTGCTTTGATAAATTATTTTATTTAGAAAAATTGATGTATAAGAAAAATTCCATTAAATATATGATTGCAATATATAAATTTATATTAAAGTTAAAATGTTTGTGTATAAAGTATTAAAGTATAATAATAATAATAATAATAATAATAATAATACAAATAACAGATACAATTGAAACATATTGACCAATGAAATTAATGTATATTTTTTTAATCAAATCTACTACCCAATGAGTAGTTATATTTTATTTTATTTATCAAATGCACGAAATATTATTATTATTATTATTATTATTTCTATAATATATATATATATATGTATTATATAACTTAAATTAACAATCCGTGTTATCATCATAATCACATTAATTTCATTTTAGTTAATTTTTGTGCTGGACAAATAAAACTATAATAACTGTATTTATTTTAATAACTATGTTGATGTTCATCAATAATTATAATTATATTATAAATAAACAGTAGTATATAATATAACTAAAATGTAAATATGATACAAAATAATTAGTTATGTATTTTTAAATATTATATATATTTATCATATATTATAAATATAATATTATACATGAACATAGTAAAATAAATAAAGTTGAGTTACGCGTTTAAAATTAGTAGACAATAGTTTTGCATGTGAATTTTGTATTATAGGTGTGAACAGCAACGCAGAAGTCCAAAATTATATATATATATTAGTAACTATGGTTATGAACAATCAAGATCTATAAAAAAGTTATAACTTCTCACTTAGTCATAGGCGGACATTTGATTGACTTTTTAAGGGGCTATAATAATCCAATGTTAAGTAACCCCGCATCCCCTTTGTATACACAAATATAATATTACCTACAATTTTTGGAAGTCTATTGAAATACTTAGGTGGCTAAGCCCTTTTGAGTCCCCCCGATGTCCGCCTATGCATTTAGTATGGCATTGTCATTCACCTTTCAGACAAATATAATATATTTAATATGAACTTATGCGATACTGATTATAAACCTATTATAAGGACCACATTGATTTATATGAAATATGGTTATGGTTGTTGACATTTTTGGTAGATGTAATGAAACCAAAAACTATTCTCTATTTTATTCATGTATACAGTAATTGCACAATATAAACCATAGTGAAGTGCTTAGATTTTCAAAAGTATAAAGTAGGAAAGTAGTTAATTTTTTAGATCAAGTACTAATAATGATTCAAGTAAAAAATATAATGTTTTTTCTTAAACTTTAAACCATATAAATAAATACATGTAAGAAAATTTAAAATAATAATAATAATAATAATAATAATAACAATTAACATGTACCCCAATGTATTCTATTAAAATATTTTAATTTATTTATTTTGTATAAAACTAATTTAAAATTGTTAAAAATGTACAATAAAAATATTAGCAAAAAATATAATTTCAATTTGTTCATTTAATACTCCTTATGATATCCTTACTACTTATTACTTATCAATAATAATAATAGTAGTTTTATGTATAAAAATTATAATTATTGGTGTAAGTTTTGAAACCTTTACTTGAAATAAAATTTTACTGCAAGTTGTGTTTACAAAGTAAAAAATGAACATAAATTATATTTGGTCTGTGTTATTTATATTCTAAGACACTTTTTACAATGTTGAGTAATTTAAAAAAAAAAAAAACCAAATTTTAGACTTAAATAAAAAATATTTAAGTTTGTACATTTTTTTTTCATTTATGAATGAAATATTATATTTCATTACCTATACACTTCAGTAAACGGGTACATGTATTTAGATTCATTACACTACAGCGTATGGGACTAAATTTTAAAACTATTGCTAAAACAGTCTAAGTTAGTACATCTGTTGAGTGTTAAAATTAGTCAAATAATTGTTTTTTTAAACATAATATAAAGTTTAGGATTTTAAATATAATATGTCAACTATTATAATTAGAGCTTGGAAGTTAATGTACTAAAAACTATAAAAATATGCATGCAAAAAAGCACCTAAAATCATTAAAATATACGCTGAATATGCATATTATTTTATTTTTTATGGCAATTATATGCCCTACCAAGCATTAAGCAATGATTTTTAATTTTAATCAGGTTTTTATTTTATATTGGCAATGTTTTTATAAGGACATATTTTTCAACAAATAAATTTTGAAATATACTCAAAGTCCGACATTATCATAAAATATTAATAAAAAAAAACAATATATGATTAGGTACACAAATGCAGTAAAATATAATTTTATCTTAAAATATGCATATCTTTTTAAAACATCTCAAAATACGCACACTAAAATTTCATTTTTGAACTCGTTAGATTGTGATTCAAATTGTTATCTCATCCAACAACTTTTTGATGCACTCAGTAAAAACATATAAATGCATGAACATCCGGCCCTAGTTATAATTGTTCCTGTATGCATCCTGAAATTACCTTTTTTAATATTCCTACTTCCGATTGCGTCCAAGATATGGTATCACCGGAGTGCGTTCCAAGAAAAAAAGGTCATATTTTTGACATAGCCAAATTATTATCGAAGTTAAAATGAAATGCAATGAAAACCATTTCCAGTGTTTCTCAATCATAGCTGTAAAAATTAGGCACCTACAAATTATTATAGTTGTAAATTTGAATAGGCATGGACCAATTGCGCCTAAGAAAACAAATTGTTTCAACATAAACACTAAAATGTTTAAAAGGTAAAAACTTTTTTGTTGATATTACTGGTCTCAGTGATTGGTTATTAGTGATGAATGTGTTGATTTTACAATGATCTGTTATATTTTTATTTTTGTGTCTGTCATCACGTTTTGGATTAGTAATAGTGCTTTGATTTATGACTTCAGCCCTTCTTCGAAAAGCAAATTGAACCTAGTTGGTAAATTGGGGTCAAAAGTAAAAAATGTCCAGTAGTTTTCAAAAGCGTCAGGAAAACCATGAAAAAGTAACGGAAAAACGGGAATTTTCACGCATAACCACTTTTTTGGTTTTGCTTTAACTCAAAAACGAATCATTGTAAATACTTGACATATTCATCAAATGTTTATATTAGCGTTATATTTTTAAATTAAATTTTCAAAATATTTAGAATTTAAAGACCATTGAAATTTTTAATTTTTCTAAATTTTTTTTCTTGAAATTTTGATAAAAATAATTTGGCTTTCCAAAAAATCTTTAAAATTCAATACAAGGTAAGTTGTTCTTGTAGTAAAAAAAAAAAAAACAAAAACCGTCAGTCACAATTTTTGTTTATAAGCAATAAAAGTTCAAATGTTTACAAAATATGTCAAAACCGCGAAAATTTGCAAAGAATTTTGAAGTTGAAAATTCATAAAATGTTTGTGATTTATATCTCATGTTAAAAAACCAACACAAGGTTCTTCATTTCTTTTTCTTCAAATAACCGTAAAAAAAATTCCAGCGTCAATATAGAAAAAAATTTGTGAGTGTGAAATATTTTTTTTACGAAATTGAGTAAAATAAAATTTAATATTGGTAATAATATAATATATTATCCTAGATTGACAAATTATCTCTGTTTAGAATCGTTTTTCGTATACAATGATACCTGTCATTGCATTCAAATTTAACATATCCATTATAGTAATCTACTCATCTCCATCTTTACTATACAGCAGAGCGATATCCACTTTTCCACCTTTTTATTTTATTATGTTTTTTAACATTAAAATGTGTTGTTTTTATTGTTTACTTTATTACTCTCCGGCACGCTAGATTTTAAAATTCAAAAAATTTGTCTTTTAGTAACTATTTGAATTGCCGATCTCTGGATTTTATGATTTTAAAATAACATTACCATAGTAATAGGCTAATGAAATAACTAATAAGTATCTTGTAAGAGAGAAGGTATAACTATACATATTTATTTAGAGGTTTTTGGTAGTTATGCAATTTTATAGGTAATGCTCGTTAAATATTTTTTTGTTGTACTTGATGTATGAGACACTTAAATAACACATTTACAAAAAGAGTTTTTGTCTCAAGACCTAAAGTATATTTACCTTAGGCAGCTCTAGTCCTTAGTTTAGCTCTGATAAGAATGATGAAATAGTATTATGGTGAAATCAATTAGGTAGCTATAAAATATATCAATATTAAATTTAATTACCTAGAGTCAGTGAAACCAGTTCAATTAAAAAAAGGCAATTCAATTCTCTAACTAAAACCGGTGAGTATGCTTCAAAAACTGAACAACGCTAAAATTAATTAGTTTTTCTATAATGTTGCACTTGTTACTCTCGAAGCTGTATGCTATTCAAAAAATCATAATTGGATACTGGCATGGCATTTTATTATTATCGATTTAATAATGTAGACATGATAAAAACTCCGTCAAAAATGAAATGCAAAATTTTACATAAAATATATTTTCTCAAGAAAGTGATTACGTGACAAAAAAAAAGTTTAATGTAATAATTAAATAATACTAATTTCATACCTCGAATAACGAAATAGAAATATCTTCGGTTTTACAGCTATTTTAATTTTGTTGTCAAATTTTTAATACATTGTATGATTCATATGGTTGAATATTTATGTACAATTTAATATTTTAAATGACAGATATAAAAAACAATATTTTCTTGAAAATTTTCATTATTAATCTTGATCTGTTTTAAGCACAATATGCCCATTAAGTAGAAATGGATGCATTAATTGTGAATTAAATAATAATAAAAAAATCATTGTATAATTATTTGTATTACAAACTTTATAATATCCTATTTTTTTTTTAAGTGAGATTTTTGAGAATTTTTAAATTGTAATAATTAACATACCTACTTGTAACTTTTACCAATTTAAATATCTTAAAAACTCCAACGTACTGACTACAAACAGACAAAATGTTACGATATGCATAATAATTGATAAATTTCCAAAATACAATTCATAGAGTACATCAAATTGTACACATTTACTCATATACCGAATTCATAAGGTTTAATGTTTAAATTCAAATAATTTAATATATATTTTACATAACAGTTTTTTAAACGAGTTATTATGATTGTATTATATATATATATATTTATCTATTAATAGGACGTTATACCTGCATGACGTGTTGTCTCTGTCTTACATACAACATGGGAACATTTTCGTTCAGCAGAATTCATTTTGTTATGTTACCTTTAGGTAATAAACAGTGCCGCAACTAGCGGGGGGACCGGGGGTGCCTATCACCACCAAGAGGCCTCAGTTTATAATAAATTGGGGCCCCGAAATTTAAAGAAGATTTAAGTGTAAATTTGAGAGTAGGCAGTAAAGAATAACAGTTATAAGGAAAATAAAAATAATAAAAATTCTCATTTCCTGTACATATTATAGTATAATAATTAATAGTATGACACTATAACGATCTTACATTTATAGTGATTTAGTCACATTAGGTAATAATAATAATAATAATTTTCAGTATTTGTGTGTGTATAATTTATATTGTATGTTGTAATTTTAATTTTATATTTATAAAGGTTGTTTGGTAACCTTATTGCCTGCTGCAGTTAACAGTAGACGTGATGGTTGGTGGGAAGGAACTCGAATGATTTGATATTAATTTTGATTTATTTTTAGTAAACCCCATATAATTTCTATCGATAACAAAAATAACACTCATACACACAAAGTATATATTACATATACTATGCAGTATTATATTATATTAATATAATATTATTGATTATAATGTTTTATATTACATGATGACAAATGGGAATTTCCATTATTATTATGTGTTTACAGTCTCGACTTTTGAGTGTTAAATCTTGAAACCATTAGTATTTACTGATCAGTGATTTAGTTGTGCGGTTGTTCCTGTGGCCTGTCGCGCGTGTTAGTTGTAATTTATAATTTTATATAATATTAGTATAATATTACCTACTTGCTATTTACCAAAATCGTGAAGTATTTTTAAGTAGTCAGTATATTTTTTTTATAATTATTATGTCGACACGAAGCTAACATCACAAAATGAATTCTGCTAAACGCAAATTTGCTATGATGTACCTACGTTAGTAAAACAGAGACAATAAATGCGGGTTATATTGTATATGTTTATTGTATATCTAATATCTATTGAATTTTGTTTATTTTTTCTCAGTTATTTTGAAAAGTATGGGAAATTTTATACTCCAAATTTTTGAAATTTTAAGAAATAATTTATTATTCTCCGAGTTTTAACTCGAATTGGACCAAATTGTGTTTGAACTGTTTTCCCGTCATTCTTGATTTGATATTTTTCCTAACGCGTTATCACAAATGTCCGAAAATGTCTAGGCGGTACTCAAAATTACCAATTAGGTAGATAATTTAATTAGCTAGATACTGGAAAATGAGCAAGTACGCAAAAGTTGTTTCATGTTTCGTTTTAATGGGAACAAATTATCAATTGATACAGGCAAGTCACTGACATAACAAAATTGTGTGTTACATAATATAATGCGCGCAATATATTATCATTTATCTGGATGAATGGTACCTATGTCGCAAGAACAGAATACTAATATCAACATTAGAAATTGATTACCTATTAATGCTTTTTTATTTAATGGCTTATACCTATTATTCACCAATAAATGTTCTCGATTTGTCAATTTGGACTACTTATAATGAGTTACCTGCTAATGACTTGTTATTACTTTAACACCAAAAGCTAACATTTGTCAATTCCGGAATACATAATATACTAAGTGTAACAGAAAGACCCAAGTCTAAGTACGTACCTTTACTTTACTTTTGTTCTAATTAGTATTTTTTAATTTTAATTAATAGCTCCCCAAATTTAAAATTTAATTGCGCCTATGGGTGTATTGTAATCAGCAATGAAGACAAATAAATGTAAGTGTAGGGCTGCAGGTAAACTATATACATCTAAATGTCATGATAATTAGATATAGATGTATTATAAGTTGTAAAAATAAATAAAAAAATTTGTTAATATTCATAAAATAAATTATTGTAAATTATTAAGATAACAAAAATTGTTTTATACATTTTTAATTAATTAGTTATAATTGCCCACTGTGCTCTGGTCATTCTGTACAATGCCCGGGCAAAGTGTATAATAGTCCACATTGTACTACAACGCCCGATTAAACACTGACCGTAACACACACACATTTATATATATATATATATTATTGTAATGCCTATACTACTAAGTATATTGTATATGTTTTATAATAAAGCTATTAAAGTTATTTATTTTACTTTTAGTATTTTGGTTTTTGTTAAGTTGAAATAATTTTTTTTGAATTTCTGAACATTGACAAAATATTGCATTGACCAATAACCCTTATTGCACCAAGCAACAATATTGTATTATTAGTGTTTATAATTATTATAATATATATTTATTATTTATACCATATTATATCTATTATATCAACATAACTAAAATTTAAAATCAGTCTCTAAGTATATTAATTAAATACTATTATTATTACACTGTCAATAGATTTAATGACAACTACCAATCATATAATATTACTAGTTATAGTAATTTTTAGAAATATACTAGTTCAATCTATAAATTTTAGGTGGTTTCTTGTAGCTAATTGAATATAACTGATAGTACCAACAACAAAAATTCACAATACTTTTCAAATCAAAACAAAATTCCAATAAAGCAGTTTTAGCAACATTTATTTTTATTTTTGTTGTTATTAAAAGTTAATAAGTATAAAGACTTTAAATATCTACCAGTTGTATAAATAAGTTTTTTCTAGTTAATATTGTATAATTTTTAATATATTCCTATATCCTTGAATTAAGTTTCTCACTAGAAATTAGTGGAGAATGCAAAGCATTCAAGTGCTGTAAAACATAATTAGAACTTAAGATGATACATTATAAATTTGACAATTAGGATCAAATAAAAATATTAGTAATACTATTTATTAATATTTTCTTCAAGTTGATGAGGTGGGCCCTGTGTTTAATTTCTACATCATTATATCTAAAAAATTAGCACAAATTATTGCTTAGGGAACAAAATCAAATGACCGAATATAGATTAAATTTGAAAGTAAAACAAAGACAATAATTATTTATTTATTAAATTTGTTTTTATGATATTATGCGATAGGTATTATAAAGATTACAAACAGTAGAAGCTGTTTATGACGACATTAGTTATAGTGACATTAAAATACCTGATTAACTATCTAAAATATAAAGTCTCTGCAACACTCTGTTCTTAATTACTATAAAGACGTACAATATTAAGTTTTGGTAAATTTAGACAGCATAAGTTATATTATCAACAGCGTATGACAAGAATACATTTTAAGATAAAGCAGAATAGTAAACAAAATTATTCATACTATTTTATAGCTGCTAATCATATGAGATTAAAAGCAAAATTTGAAAAACAACACATTTTGTATTAAAAAAAAATAAGTCAATAAGTTACCAACAAAAATAACAGATTTTTTTTTATTATGTATATTACCTTCATGATACATTTTTTTTTAAACTTTGATTGTTGTTATAACTTATTTTCGCTTGTTCTTAGAAAGTTACTATAAATAAATTCCACTGCAATTATATAAATACTTATAGAACTATAGTTTATTTATTGGTTACTACTTAAATGTTATTATTCTTATTCTTACTACTGATGATAAATGTTCAGAAAAGTATACATTATAATACTAAAATATAATACATACTTAATATTTAGTATTATCTTTCTTTTTATCATTATTTGAGCTGATGAGAAAGTATAGATATTTAATTTATTCTTTAGTTGAATTCAGATAAGAAATAATAATATTTATTTTTATTTTTCTCATCAGTCAATCAACTATTACTGATTTATAAAAAAAATGACAGAATCTAGGTCATACAATACTTGACCTATCTAATATAGTCACATTATAGGATTAAACATTATTTTAAGTCAGACAAACCAAGTGATAGGTTATTAAATTTAAATACAATTTCTCTTTTAAACATGTCTTGAAAAAATTTAACAAAAACCTTAGGAATAAAGGAGAAACATAAGAATAAATATATTATTCTTATATAAAAAAAAATCTGGGTTACTTGTTTTCTATTTTTATTTACAACCATTAAAATAAAAGGTAAATTATTATTTATTCTATAATAATTACAATCATAGACAAAGAGAAAGGTTTTCAGTATTCTGTTGGAAGCCCACAGCCCAGACAACACACAACAGCTGATTATATTCTATAACAACTTGAAACTAGATAAATTATTGTAAACCATGTATATGTATATTGTATACATATAAAAATGTAATCTAATGTAAGTTAAAGTATATTTAATAAAAAAGCTAATAGCCAATTAAACCAAGGCTAATATATATATATATATATATATGAAAAAATATAATAATTACAATTGCCAAACATATAAATTCTAATATAATAGTAAATATTTAAAATATTGGTAGTCAATTGGTATAAAAACGTCGAGGCATATATTTATAAATATTTGTCAAAAAGAAAATCAAATTAGTAAGCTTAAATTCAGTTCTACTAATATGCATAAATTATACTAAAAACCTTTCTTGAATTGTGTAATTAAACATCATGTTATAAATAAAATAAAAACTTAATAAAGTGGACACTTATTACCAAATTTTGGAGTATAATTAAATTTTTAAATATATTGTTTTTAAATTGCATAAATCCTTCACAAACTGATCTAACAGAATCAGTAAATGAGAATTTTTGGTAATTTTTATAGCATTTGTATAATTCAAGAACACTTTTCCACAACACAGATTATTCTCACAAGCATGGGTAAAAAAAAAAAACTATAGGCATAAATATTTATTGCGGGAGATAGCAATAATTGGTAATTTCTCAAATCATAATGCTTAACAAACAACACTAATATAAACATTAAGAATTTGCAACAAATATTTAAGCAATATTTTATGTTTATGTTATTTTAAATTACCTGCAAAAATATTAGATGTTAAAAAAATAAACTTTTTAACAAATTAAAAAAAATAAAGCTTTTATATTAACAATTTATACTAAAATAATTAATATGTCATATTAGTTTCAGTATTATTGGTCAGAGGTTATGTTATCATATATGTCATATGATTAATATATAGTTGGTTTTATTTAATAATTTAACATTTGAAATTTATGGCATATAGACAAATGACTAATAAACAATAATGGTACTATTTTTGTACAAATGTTAAATAATTTTAATAATTAATATGGTCAACTGGTTTGAATAAATATAAAATATATTCACATTAGTAAATATCATAATAAATATAATTAAATTTATTTGTTGGTCATATAAATGTATATTGTCTATCAAATTATTTATTAATTATTTTTTTAAAGTCAATATTGTAAATTAGTCTGTTCTACCGAACCTAATTTATGTATAAATATATTTTTAATTTACATTAATAAAATTTGATTTTGATATGTTTCACTTACTATTGCTTTATTAAACAATCGATGCAATAAGGTATATTCTACATATTCGTTCAATATACTTTACATTATAAAGTTGTCTGATACATATTTACTTGTTTTCTTTCAATTAAGTAGATAAAACTCTATCTTAATGAATTAACATACAATGATTCGTTATAATAAAATATGTCTGTATTAACCTATCTAGTTAGTTGCCATTAGGGAAAATTATTTTAAAAATAACTAAGAAAACTGAGAAGCTATAAAAAAAAAATATTAAAATTAACTGTCACTTATACAATCATTCATTTCAGAGTCTACAAACTCCACATGAGTAAATGGAAAATGTCCGGTTTTACCATTGAGTTCTCCTTCCCATTGACCATTAATATTAGTTTTTGTTACTTTGATAATGTCTCCAATTTCAAGTTTTAATGCTGTCTTGTCGTAGGCATTTGGTACACGAACTTGTTTAACTCTAGCTAGAGCTGGTAATTTTTTCTATAAAAAAAATAAACAATTAATAAATATATAATTTACTTTTGTACAGCAACTTAATCAAAATAATAATCATCAATAGAGATTAGTAATTAAAATATATATATATAATTATTTATAATACTATAGTAGTATAGTCAGGGTCGGCGTGGGTACCTGAGGGCTCAGGCAGGAATTATTTTCTGGAGCCCAATAATAATTTTATACTGTATTTTGGGATAACACAGTACAAGGGCCCAGGCAGGAATCCCAGCCATCTTGCCCAGGCCAGGTCGACCTTGAGTATAGTACTATCTATATTATTTACAAACAACACTATTGTCAATGGAACTGAATAATAAAATATGTTAATTACATAACGTTATAAATGTTACAAAACATCAGTTAAATTTATATTAAAAGTGAATCTAACACCAAATTTTGCATGAATTTAAACTTTGTTAAATTTAATTAATCTACTAAATTCACAGTATTTGTGTTAAGGAGATCTATCCATAGAATTAAATTTGTTAACACGATAAACAATTGAATTTAAATATAAACAAGAATTGTACATAAATACTATTAGTTTAATTTTAAAGTAAATTAAAACAGAGTTGACAAATAATATTTTTCAAACAATTCAATTAACTTACTTGAAGACTAGACCGCCTTAATGTCGACTCATTATTAGATCCAGGAATTTGATTATTGTCTTTCATTGGTAATGGTGGATTTCCATCATACTAAAATAAAATTTAAAGTTAACACATAATTAAGAAACATTTTATTTACTTTTTGCATCACAAATGCTTATATATTATACAAATTTATATTTTATACATAATGCTTTAGTTAAATTATGTCATTAATATTAATAAATAATACTTTTAATATAATTTAACAATCAATTAATTGTTTTGAATCATGTTAGGGTAAAAAAAAATCCATTTTATTTATTTAATAGTTTCCATTAAAATTTTTTAAATGTATGCCAGTTTTTAATTTAAATATTGTTAATATCTGAAAACATATAAAAACAAATTAAATTTTAAAATTATAAAAGTTTTCAAGCTGAATAATTTGACTACATAGTAAAAAATTAATAAATATAAAATATGGCCGTAGATATCAGATTATCTCAATTCACAAAATCGAGTGCAATCGAGATGGACAATTTGCCTATAACAGTTACGATACAGCACTTGACATACTTTTATACATAGTTCAAGCTGTAATTTAAAGTATCTATTAACTACAAAAATAACTTTTCATATTTTTGTCAAAATTAGTTGAATAGTTTTTTTTCTATAAATTATATATATTAGAATAAGTAATAACTAGGGCCGGAAGTTCATGCATTTGCATGACTTTACTGAGTGTATCAAAAAGCTGCTTGATAAGAAAAAAATTTGAATCACAATCTAACATGTTCAAAAATGAAATTTTAATAAACATATTTTCACATATTTTGAGGTTTTTTTTTAAAAAATATATTCATACTTTAAAATAAAATTGCATTTTACTGCATTTTAGTGTTATTTTTTTTTTTCTATTAATATTTCATGATAATGTTGGACTGAGTATATTTTAAAATGTATTTGTTGAAAAATATGTGCTTATACGTTGTCAATATAAAATAAAAACCAGATTAACAATAAAGGTCATGCTGATAATTGCCGTTCATTTGTATTTGAAAACCTATCAAAATTAAAAATCCCAAGTTGTAAATTTTAATTCTTGAAGTAAATATAGCATATTATGTCATTAAAATTTTGCACATTTTTCCACATCTTTTAATTATTATTTTTAAAAACGAAAAAACAAAATAAATATTTAGAGCATATTTTGATAGTTTTTAGTGCATGAACTTACAGGCCTTAGTAATAACCAATGATAATAATATATTGTATAAACATAAAAATGCTTGCTTCTCATGAGTTATCCTATAGAACCTTTAGATGTTGAAAGACAAAGCTATAATCAGAGTCTGAAGAATCAAATGTGCAAAACTTAGTGCTGACTAGTTCATTAGCTTTCAAAATTACTGAGTAAATAGAGATAGGTTAGGTAAAATAGATTAGTGCACAAAAAATATAATATATATGCATATTCTATTTAGTAATTATACCCATAGCTATACATTAATCTTATTCATAAACTTGATACGACTTGTGTATTAGATAAATCTAAAACTATCTTGCATTTAAGTAATCAATTGGCAACTAACAATCATTAGATGTTTATATTCTGTGTACCAAATATCTATGACAGTAAAAATACTTTCTAGAGTACTATGCCACTAGAGACGTTTGAAATTGCACTTTGAAATAAATTTATTATAATTTATAATAATGTACTATTTAAAAATCTATTATTTAATAAAATAATTCAAAATCTAAAATAGCTAACTTTTTGTACATATGGAACTGGAATAGAACCCATTTGACCCATTATATTCTTAGCTGTCCACCATTGTTCTTCGTCTTTTACAAGAATTGTCAAAATATCTCCTTTTCTAAATGGTAGATCATCTTGATCCTAAAGAAAATTAAAAATATATTTTAATATTATATATTTAATGTACATTAAATAATTGAAATAAAATCTTACATTTCCAACAAAGTCATATTTGGCAACAACTTTTTCTATTGGTTTAACAGCAGGTTTCAAAAGAGGAGTTGTGTCGAGGTAATGTAATTTATAAAATGCTAATAAACTAGGTAAATCAGCAAACATCTGATCACCAATTCGATATTTTGTTTCATTATTTTCTTGTATTTTATTGATAATATAATGACTAACTTTGCTATCTTCCCTGTAACACCGATAAATAATGTATTTAATAAAATCATTGTATAGAAACAGTTGTCATCTTAATTTAATAAAAGAATAATTTTTTTATTTATATTAACTACATCTGATCATCACCTATATTATATAAATAAAATAAATAATTAGGTGATGCATATCATATAAAATTTAATTCATCTAAAAAAAACCAATTGATTATATAAAATAGTTTTAATATGTTGTATTAATCTATAATTTATATACCTTGATAACTAACTATTTATAAATGAAAAGAATAATAAATATTTTATTCTCGTGTTTATAATATTTGGTGGTGTTTAACAGCTTAGATATTTATAATAATAATAAAATTATTTTCACTTCACCAAAAAAATATAGCGTATATCAAAATTAGAAAAGTTAGATTATTTTTGTTTAAATTTAGTTTAAATTATGAATGTTGCCAAATTATATTTTTACATTAAATACATTTTTGTTAGGTTATAATTTAGATTATATTTTTCAGAAGGATACTGTAAAAAAATGATACCGGTTTTATACAAAACAATGAAAATTATAATTTTATAAATCTAAAATTCTAGGTTAGGTTAGGACTACATTGTTTCACTTTAAATTATATTTAAATTAAAAAATATTTTTATCAACTTAAAGCACATTTGAATAATTT
This sequence comes from Rhopalosiphum maidis, assembly GCF_003676215.2. NCBI lineage: Eukaryota > Metazoa > Arthropoda > Insecta > Hemiptera > Aphididae > Rhopalosiphum > Rhopalosiphum maidis. Next base: position 13,555,613 of record NC_040879.1, read on the forward strand.
ATAAATTTCATACCTCACACATAACACATAGTCTCCTTGAATACTGAGACTATCTCTAATTAAAAATGTTCCACATTCTCGTTCACCCATTAATAGATCAGAAGCTTCAATTCGTGACATTTGTCCAAAATACCAACTATAAACAAAAATAAAATATAAATTGTGAGTAGAGTAAAAAAAAAATGTTCAAATTTTAAAACATACCTGGCTTTATTGTTAGGATCAAAACAATGTGCAGCCATTTTTAAATTATTTTTTATTGACTACTAAACAAATAAAGTTTGAAATAAAATAAAAAGTAAAATCATAGTATTATTTTCAGTCATTTATTTATATTTGCATGGCTGTTGAAATCCAAATCTGAAAAATAAATGCAATTAATTAAATTATTTTAAAAATCATTGTTTTGTGTGATAAGCGTAGTTATTTTGTTGTCATTATTACTTTTTTAAATTAATTATTTATTAACTTCAGTATTCAGTCATAAATACAATTAATTTATAATATATTTTTTAACATTTCAAATAAATACCCATATTCTTTATCTTATGGAACAAAACTAATTTAAAACATATTTAAATATCCAGGTCAACAACATATAAAACTTTATTATAGGTTAAATTATGTATGAAATGTCCTATAATAAATTTAAAATAATGTGTCATTTGTAATTTCTTATACAAAATCATAACATTTATTATAGATGTAGAATAATGTAAATATTCATTTATTAGAATTTAAAATTCTGTTTAATTTTATTTTGATAACAAATGTATTTAATTATTTAATTAGCTATTATCAATCTTATTATATAGTAAATATAAATGGCCAAATATTATTAAATGTCATTCATAAAATTTTTATTTATACTAAACATGTTGGTGTGAGAGCCTCCAATGAGTTCACCTTTGAATATAAATTCATGTTTAATATAAATTGATAAAATACCTATCTAATACAATTAAATAATTAAAATTTTCTGTTTTTTCAATATTTTTAAATAATTTAGTATAATGGGTACATAGAATTGTACAGTAACTAATACAATATAAAACTAAAATTATGAATAGTCAGTGACATCATTATCTAATTAATGTAACAAACAATTTCATACAGAAATTATAAATCATAAATTTGTTATATATTTAAATTTTGATCTTGTAGTAGCCTAAGTTTATTTTTGAGAATCTCGATAAAGTTAATATGTATTAATGTCTAATGATAATATATAGTACATATCTAGACCAATTTTCAGTACATGGATTGTATTAAGTTATAAAAGTAGGAGGTATTAATATGAATGCATAATAATAAAAACATTTTATTATAAGTGTAAAAAAATCACCAATTAATTTATTTACAATACTAGTATGTGATATGGATATTGTTTTGTTATTCAATATTGTAATATGATGTGATAAATTATATGAAACAATGTTGATACTAAAAATTATTATTTTAAACCAAAATTAAACCACATCACTTGTATCTATTAAAGTGAGTAAATTAAAAGTAATCTATTGGTACTTAATATTTATGCATAAAAAAATAAATGTTCATTTTGATGTATTTCAAAACAATACACAAAAATAAAAAGAAATTAAACCTTCTATATAAAAAGTTTTTATAAAATATTTAAAAAAAAAATTATTAATCACATTTACTTTTTATCCTTTTCAAAAAGAAATATGTTTATTTGTGTTCTTAATAAACATGAACATTTATCAGGTAAATCATTGTAATCAATATTTTATAAATCTTTTTAAGATAAAATATATTAATCTAAATATATATAAATTCAATATAATATAAAATAAACCTGATGAGTATAGATTAGTTCAAAATTTAATTTGTTAAGTTAAAATTTTCTTTTTTTTTTAATTGGTATTTACTACTTAGCTATACAGTAGATGTAAAATATACTTTATAATAGATTAAGTCAATGTAATAAATATGTGTAAATCACTGCATATAAAAAAATAATTCTAAGAAGAGGCAGTGTACTAGAATTACCAAGTATATTTTATGTTATATTTAAATTGCTTTAATATAATTATTGATTTTACTATTATTAAAACAGTATGATATATTTATTAATATTAATTTTTGAGTCAATACGGCCTTATTGTAGAATGGTATGAATAATGTTCTGGATATAAATAGACAATAGCTAAAAATTATTTTAAATATTTTAAAAATGTAATTGTGTTTAAAAAATATTATAATAAACTTACATTAAGGTCTAAAGTTTCAACGAATAAAATTTTTAGATTAGCTACTACAAAATATTACATAATATATAATTATGTCAAAAATTGCATCAAATGTCTAAAAAAAAAATTGTGGTTATACATTTTTAGATATTTTAATATTAGTATAAATTACTCATGAGAAACCTAGTATTCAATTTTTATTGCTAAAGCTTAAAAACTGAACATTTTAAAAATATATAACTACAAAATAATTTTTTTGGATATTAACAAACTTTGTAAAAATATAAAATTGGTACTTAAAAAAAATTATTTTTTTATATTTTTAATATTTTTAAATAGTAATAAAAAACTTTTTCAAATGTTTATTAATAACCTAAAATTAATATTAATATTTTAAAATTTCTATTGACTATCGAAAATTATAATTTAAGTTAAAGTGGAATGTTTTAAGTTCTTATAGTTAAAACTTTTAGTTACACCAAAAAAAAAAATTGTGTTGTGTAAAATGTTTCAGTTTTCCTTAAATTTGTTTTTTGATTTGGAATTGTTTACTTTTTATTCTTTAAAATGTTTACACCAATTATCAGAAACCACCCTCAAAATTGAAAATATTTTTGCTCAAAAACATAATATCAAACAAAAAAAAAAATATAAAACAGAAAACAATCTACTTTGATCAAAATCTAAAATATAATTAGTTTTCGCAACATAAAAAATCTTTTTAAATGCATAAAATAAATACAAAATAATTATTTCATTATGATTTATTAAAACATATTTTAATTTCTTTTGTTTTTATTGCACCTTATAATTTTTTTATTACCTGTCTACTTATATCAAATTATTTATTTATTTATTAAATTAAAAAATTTAATGAACAAATGTTATTTTTCGTAATGGATAATAAAATTGTTGTCTCTACTATTACCTAACCTAACCTATGTTAACACTAATTACTAACAAGACTAGAAAGAAATGTATTAGTTAACAAACAGTTAAGTCTTTAGTTATACGATATTAACATTTTAATTGATCACCAACTCGATTTGTATTGTTTGATACCTAATATCCCGTTCTAGTGACTTACTGAGTTAGGTTAGGTCTATGACTTATTGGTATTATAATGTTACGCTTACCGGTCAACGTGAATTTTTCCTAATCAACAGTATAATGTGCAGTCAGTCATGCCATTACAGGAAACTCTGGTATAGAAAGAGACTCTAGACCATGGTAGTCAAAAATCTTATTTCGTTCAGGGTATTGTAGCAGAGAAAAATCAAAAACCTCGAGTACCTATTTCCCGAAAACACACCTAACCAAACGGAGTAGTGGCGTGCGATCAGGATGAAGGGATTAAACAATGCCGATTTTTGGTTCAATATGATGATGATGATGATTCCAGAGACGACGAAGAGGTTTCGTCGATATAAATCGAAAAGTAATAATAAAAATAACTAATACGATATATGATATGCACGTATACCGTTTTTGTACACCATCGACGCTTGTCCTACGCGGTTTGAAAATTAAATAAAAGTAATAATACAATCACGAAAACGAAACGCACCAACACCGCGTTAGTTGTAGGTACCTACGATTCCAAAGTCCGCTGTACTATCATCGCGCAATGTAATAATAACAATCATCTGTCGGTGTTGTAGGAGGTACACAAGGTCCACTTCCTCCTCCACCAACACCAGGTCATCATCACGCTACTACTTCTCCACCGCCGTTGAATCTCGTTAAGATTATTTTATCGCGAAGATAACAGAGTGCGTGTTATCGTTGAACGTGCCGACGAGACCGGGAAAAAACCTAATAAAAAATAATGGCGTAACAGTAACATAGATACAAATACTGTAAATTTACAGAATTTTATAGATGTTAGATGTATACAATGTTTTTCACATCGTTTTTGTTTTGTTTTGTTTTTTTTTTTTTTCGTTTTTGTACGTTTTTAATAAATATAATGGCGTTCAGCACTGTTCAGTGACGCAGTCAGGAAATATTTTCGGGAGAGAAGATAAATTGTAACTTACAGTCGACTACTAATCGAGGCTTAATGACCGAATTATTTATTTGAATTTTTGGTTTCTGGTGCTGAATGCATAGATATATTAACCAGTTAATTTGTCTATGGATGAATGTATTAGGATTATCAAACATTGAAACATATCAAAATAAAATATATATACAAACGTTTGGGACGTTTGTGCGTTTGGCCCGTTTGGGTAATGGACTAATGGTAAAAAGATATTCATAACAGTTAATATGCGGGCGTTAGATAGCTTAAGAAAACTTTATAATGTAACTAATTTGTAGATTATAGCATTGATTATAATAAATACTATACAGTGGACACCACTTATAAGACTCACTTTGGGACCAGCATAAAGTGAGTCTTATAAAGTTATAACCGTAGAATCTTATTGGTGAAATGGGGAAAAAAATGTAATAATATTTATATGTATAATATAACATATTACATACTTATTATTGAATACATTTAAAAATTCTGATAAAAAAAATAAAATTATAATATATATTATAAAAATTTCTACGTATTTGATTTTTTCTTTGATTAAAATTATAAGTTAAAAACATTGTTATTTGTTCATTAGTTAAATACTGCATACCCCTCCATACATACCTCCTACTTCTGTTATATGTATATTTTGTACTCGTTTGCTCTAGTGGACGTTATTATTATAAATAAATAAATAAAAATTAAAAACATTGTATGAAGTATTTATAATTTATGAAAAAAAAATTGTAATTTTGGTTTGTTAGGTATGAGTTATAAACTTATATTCCGAAAATATATATCTCGTACTCTATTACAATAATGATAATTGCGAGAAATGTGAAATTGTGATAAAATTATTTGTTGTATATACACATATTATAAAGCATGAATCGAAACCAAAAATAACCCAAATTATATGTAATTATTTTAAAACCTGCAATTTATTTCTAAATTTTAACCATTGATGTTTATTTTTTACCATTTTTTTTTTCGAAATTTGAGTCTTATTAAGTTATAGCTGAATTTTAGATTCTGAGTGATCAATGATTAATGTATTGATTTTACAATGTGTGTGTGTTTTTTTTTTAATTATTTTTTTTTGTGTCTGTCATCAAGTTTTGGAGTAGTAAGACAATATAGTGCTTTGATTTTTGACTTCAGCTTCTCTTTGAAAATTAAATTGAATCTATTTGGTATTTTTTTTTTTGGGGGGGAGGAACAAAAGTCTTTCCAGCAGTTTTCAAAAACGTCAGGAAAAATCCTAAAAAAGTAAACGAAAAACGGGAATTTTTACGCATAACCACTTTTAGACAAAATCGATTTTTTAATTTTGTTACAACTCAAAAACAAATCATTGTAAATACTTAAAATTTTCACAAAATGTTTATATTAGCGTTATACATTTAAAATTAAATTTTCAAAATATTTAGAATTTTTTAAAACTATTTAGAAAATAAAACTATTATAGTCTTATTCATTTAGAGTAATAAACCAATGAAATTTTCGATTTTTCTAAATTTTTTTTCTTGAAATACCGATAAAAATAATTTGGGTTTCTAAAAAATCTTAAAATTTTAATGTAAGGTTTATTAAAAGTTGTTCTCATTGTAGCAAAAAACAAAAATTGTTAGTCACAATTTTTATTTATAAGCATTGAAAGTTCAAATTTTTATGAAATATGTCAAAATCGCGAAAATTTGCAAGGAATTTTGAAGTTGGAAATTCATAAAATTTTTGTTATTTAAATCTAAGGTTAAAAAACCCAACACAAGGTTCTCCATAACTTTTTCTTCAAATAACTGTAAAAAAACTCCAGCGTCAATATAAAAAAATTTTTATGAGCGTATGAAGTTTAATTTTTTTAAGAAATTGAGTAAAATAACTATATATATCAATTTAAATATAGGTAATCATTTAATACATCCTACTATAATTATCCTAGAGTGACAAATCATCTCCATTTAGAATCGTTTTTCGTTTACAACGATACCTGTTGGCTGTCATTGCATTCAAATTTAACACATTCATTATAAGTCACTACTCTCCATCTTTACTAGATATACAGGAAAGCGATACCCACTTGCCGACCTTTTTTATAATGTATTTTGATACGTCCAGACGATTTTAAGTCTAATATTAGCGACTGAACCTTATGTCTGTTAGTCTTATAAGCAGCGTCCACTGTAATTAAAGATTATATAGCCATTGTACAGGATATTTCGACTCGTAAAATATTACTGATATTCTAGCTCTAAAGTCTAGACGATATACTAAATACAGATTACAATATGGGTAAAATATACAAATCAGAAAATATTAAACTTGGTTGATAACAAGAAATATTTAATAATTATTATTTAACAATTAATTAACTAACTCCACAAACAGTATAAACAAATAACAATAATACACACAAACTGTATAATATCATTAATACCTATGTCGTACTTATTACATAAAATTCGTAAAATATCATTTTTTTTGGATGTAGAATTAACCAGAATATTTATTTGAGTTTAATTCAGATTAATAAAATCGTTTGAGTTTTTGGCCGAACCTTCGGGCATTGGATTCTTTTTTTTTTTAAATTTCTAGAAGTTATGGTTAATATGGATGTAATGCCATGCCTTATGTTTACAAGTTACAATAAATTTATAGTATTATTGTAATATATATTTTGTTATATAAATATTACAATATTACATCATGTTTATTCTGTGAAAATTAAATTATTTCTTTTAATAATAGGTAATTATAAGATAATAATCAATTTCATATCAAATATACATATTATATAGGTACATTATACACAAACAAAATAGCTTATCTACTGGCTTTTACCAAGGTCACACTTGAGCAGCATTCGCAGATCGCGGATCCATAAAAACGTTATAACGATATTATAAAAACGTATAAAAATATTACGATGTTACTACATTATTATTTTTAATTATTTTTATTATAGTACCTACCAATTACCTATAGTAACAATTCGACGACGAATGACGTGCAAATTGAATTATAATTTACCAAATTATATAGGTCCTGATTTTTCACTGAAGTAGTTGAAAAATTTAAATGAGTAATGTCAAAATTGATTATTGCTGTTGTTTAATTCTTATAAATAGAGAAACCAGCAAGTTTAATAAAAACTAAAACTAGTATGATAGATTAATAAAAACGTACCTACTGTTTATATAATTATGTTAATATTGTGTAACTTATAATAGACGTAACATTTTTGTATACTGTTGTCCGTTATTTTAGTTGCTTTGCCCATTGCCTATAATTAATAATTGTTATGTTGCAATCGGCAACTGGCAAGTCCATTTTAAGTAGATCAATATTGCCATATTGGTAACATACAGAAAGATCTATGAGAACGATTGTTTTATTTTGTATCTTAGTTAATATGGATTGGTTTGTTTATCGGACAAATTAAAAAAACAGATTTAAATTAGGTAATTAACAACTGTATTTTACATCGAATTTTTTCTTTTTTTTTATAATCATGTACCTACTTAGATTGCTGAAAATATATTTAATACTTTGTAGTTTTAAATAGGGAAATTTAAAAAACTTAAAAACTCGATATTTAGCTTTATATTGACTTATTAAAATTTGTTTTTAAAATTATCAAACAGACGCACTATAGAATAAAAAAAATATCAATCCTCATATACTCTGATAGTCAGATATAAAAAATTAATTTATATTATAATTTTAAATTTTTTGTTATTAATTGCAGTTCATAATATGTTATTGAAAAAGCTATAATGTTAAAGGTACCTGTCTAAAGTAGTAAGTACCTAAGGTAATCAAATTTAAAAAGTGAAGAAATTATAGGTAACTAGGTACTCTGATTTACAGACGTACTGTATGTGTCGTACGTGTATATTGTCATCGAGCAAGTCAGTGCAATATATTATATTAAATATTTTATTTTACAATTAGCAATATTGTAATTTATAATACTTACGGACGCATAAGAAAATGTGACTATAGATTTTAGATGGTATTAATACTTACATATTATTATATTAATATAATAATTAAATACTAATAAATGCAATATTTCGGAAAAAATGATATAACAACCTATCGCAATACTACTACTAATAAATAAATTACTTAAATAGATATATCAACAAAACATATCACAAAATATAGGCTAACAGACCGTTTCCGCTCCAAATCGATTTTCATGTACAATCATTTATCATTGAATTCAAATTTAACAAATCCATAATAGTGACTCACACAGGCGACACAAGTACTTGAATAATACACAGCAAAATAATACAATCTTGTAACGTAAAAAAATATTATTTGAAAATAGGGAATTTTTACGCTATACCGGTTGTTGGAAAAATTGATTTCTTTATTTTGTTAATTCGAAAACAAATAACCTTAGAAAATTGATATTTTAAACAAAATGCTTACATTATTATTTTCTATGTATGGTAAAATTTTCAAAATATTTTTACTTTTTTTATACTAATACATATTGTCAGGGTTCGGGACTTAAAGCATTTGCTTATTTTTATGGATTGACTTAAAATGTAGCAGAGTGCTATAGAAGTGTATGTCGTGTTAAAACACGTTCAATTATGAAATTTCAAAGTGCTTTTTTTTGGTTTTTTCAACGATCTTTTAAAAATATGTTTATTTCCAGTTTTTCTGATTATTTTTGTTTTTTTGGTCAGTTTTTTTACTTTTTATGATTTTTTTAGAAAATCTATAAACAATAAAGCAAAATGTCCCGAAAATTAAGTTTGATTTTTTTATAATATAAAAATGTATTTTTTTTTTTGATTTTTTTAGTTTTCCTAATCATTTTGTTTCAATATTTTTTGTAGTCTTTAATTATATTATTTTTAGCACAGTTACAACTTATGTCTATAATACTTACTTAATCATGTAAAAAGAAAGTTTTTTTTTTTTTTTGATTAAATATTTTTACTCAAATTTGAGATTTTAAGTGCTATAAGTCCCAAGCACTGCATATTATATGCCTTGCTTTATTCAGAATCTAAAATTGGTCATTGCCAATGTGTACAATGAATTGTCTATACTTTACCCCTAATTTATATTTTACCCAAGTATAGAAATTCAGTTTATACTAAATATTATTTGTACGGTTAAGTCTAGTTCCGTCCATGAATATGATGGAGGATGCGTACGTATCAGATTTTTTTTTATTTTACTAAACTTTTCTTTTTTTTAACCTATGTTACATGGCTGTCGTCAAAGATTCAAAGTTTTTGATATTCAAACATCAAATATACATGAAAAAAATGTAAGTATCTCAGTAATAAGTCCTAACTGTTAGATGATATGTATCTTAGGAGCTATATAAACTGTATAAGCAGTATCATATTCAACCTCTCTTCAAATTAATAATTGTGTTATGCCTAAATTTGATGAATGAATGATCATTAGGTTTTTTTTTTAATTAACACCAACCATGTGCAAAATGTATCTGTTATTGAACAAAACAAAATTATTAAAAACTAATGGATGATTTTAATGAAGCAGCAAAGGTTGTAGTTATAGAAAAAATAATCATATCATTTAATAAAAGAAAATAATACTTTATAATTAAATAATGTACACACTAATTAATAACCAGGATATGGTTAAAAACTTAAAATTATTTTACAAATATATAAGCACCGCTTTATTATAAAAGACACAAAAAAGTATATTAAGTAGGTCTACATCAAGCTTACATTTTTTCATAAAATAAAGTTTGAATTTTACTTTGGTATTATGTAACATCCATACTTAAAATACTATCAACAAAATAAAAATTAATTTTTAAGTATTAAAATAATTTTAATAATAATAAGTAATATTTAATTGATTTAATTTCTTAATTAAATTCGAAGATTTTTAATTTTAATTTCATTTAATACTGGATTCCGTTTTTTATGTTGCTGTAGGAGTATAGATCTTTTCTCATAAACATCAGGATACATTTTTTGAAACTAAAAAGTAATAACAATAAATAAGTACCATTTAAAATATAAACTAGCACAACATTTTAAAGATTTATATCATAACTTACTAATTTTATACGTTTGCTCTTTTCTTTATTAGACATTGTTGTACTATTTATAATTTGATCCAACAATTCAATAAGGGCATCTTTAGATTCAGTACTTCTTTGTTTTTCAAATTCTTTGTCTGATATTCTAAGACAATAGTGCATACTATCCTAAAATATTGTATAAGATTATTTTATAAATTATAGTATATTTAATATTATATTATTGTTATTGTGAATAATAAAGCTTTATTTAGTGATAAATTTGTATGTGCGTAAATTGAAACTTTATATAATTATATTTTTTGTTAGAAAAGTGTTAATAAAAATGATAATTTTTCCTAAAAGACATCATTATTACATGATTTTTATTTCATAATAAATGCAACTCAATAGTAAAATGTCTGATGTCGGTTTTTTTTTTAGATCACAAAGTCTTCAATTTAAGCTAGGAAATAAAGACCGTCAATTTTTTCAAATATGTAGATAACCAGGTTTGTTAAAATCAATTACCAAGTCAAATTTCTTGTGAAACAAACTATATATTGTTAATATATACTAACTTTGTACAATTTATCATCATTACTGAAAGAATTGAACTTTTCTGATAAAATTGAATCAGTTTTAATAGGTAAAAATATTAATTTTTGACTGTGAATTAAAAATTTGACAACATCAGTAGCTAAACAATCATATTCAAATTGATTAATATTTTGTCTCAATACTGCACAACATAATTGATCGGTAATCTGAAAATAACATAGGTAAAAATAATATTATTAACAGTTAACAAACATATACATATACATGTATATGTATATGTGTAATATTGTATAAAATATAGACATTTCTAAAAAAAAAAGTAAATTCACAGTGTATATTGGTATTAAAAATATAAACAGCATCAAGAGTAAAAATTAATCTTATATTAATTTAGATAAAACAATTTGAAATTTTAAACATGACAAATACAATTTGTTATAAAGATAATAAAAAAACTTCTAATATTAATTAACATGTTATTAAATTAAAAATTGAATAACATTTTGCTTATACTTCTACTAATTTGTTAAAAAAAAAAATATATTATTATACATTTAAATATTATTAAGATGATTTTAATGTATTAGTATTTTTTTTAGGTATTTAAAAATTATTATTATTATTAGATGGGTATTTGTATCAAATATTTTTAATTAACAACTTACTTTAATCACATTTATAAATATTAAAATTTTATACAGGGCTAAAATTAGGGTTTTTAGGCTCCAGGATATTGTAGATTAATATTATCAAATAAAAATAGCAAGCTTTAATAGTTACGCTTTTGAATAGTCATACAAAGCCTACTTTAAATACATTAAGCATTGTAAATAGTATACTGAAGTTTCATAATTAATTGTTATGTATAATATAAATAAAAACATAAATACAATACCTTGATGTAAGTTGAAGATAGATGAGAAACAAATTTTAAAAACACTTGTAATTTTGCTCTGTTCAGTGGTGGAAGACATAGACTTAATAATTGATACAAAAGAATTCCAAGATGTAACGATTTTTCATCTAAACCTATAAATAATTAATTAATATTAATTTATAACATACTCATATTTTCAAGATAAATCAAATTTGTATGTTACAAAACATTTTAATTTATTTTTTTAACTGAATATTGAATAAACATTTTTTAAGTAGACTAAGTGTTATAAGTTATAACTTAGTAACTTTAAAAGTGAATTATCAAATAATATTACTATAGTATAATAAATTAGGACAGACATTTTTTTTAAAATAAGCACAATATAAGTGATACCGTATATTGTTAGTTGGATTTTGAAATTACTCTCAAAACTGTTAAAAATTATGTCACCTTAGCATTAAAAGTTTTCTATGAATATAAATTAATATGCAATTTCAATATTTAATCATACCATTGAATGATTGGTGTTTAAGGGTTTGTGTATGGTCCATTTGTGTTATATCAATTAGTTTATGAAGAGTAGAAATTGCCATATCTAAATCAAAACCATTTGTATCATTGTTATTAATTTTTTCAGATTGAAAAAGTCCAAAATTGATATATCCAGAAGTAGATGGACAAACAAATTTATCATTTTCTAATGGTTTATTTTTAAAACCATACTCATCCGAATAAAAGCTCTCATTAAGATCATCTAAATTTTTTGGATTAATTGAGTTATTAGATGTGGTACGGCCCATTTTTCTTTTCCTTATTTTGTCCATATTTCTTTGATAATATGATTGTGATTTTACAGATATTTCTGGTGAACTGATTGTTCTAGTTAACTTCGGCTTTGAATATTTATGTGAAATATTTAATGGTTTATGTTCCATTTTACTTTGTTCTACTTCACATGATTCAAAAAATGATGTACTGCTACAACTACTGACAGAAGATCTGGAAAGTGATGATAGTTGATGTCCAGAAATATCAAAACACTTATTAACAATACATGTTTTTGAATGATCGGTGGAAAATTCAGATTCCCAGCACATGTTTGATGATAATTGAGTTGAATTATTATTTTCGGTTTGTTTTACAGTCTTATTACACATATGATCATATCTTTCAACTACAACTAAAATAGAAATAAATATTTCATAAAAAGATATTGGAATAAGTGGTTCCTCTGAATTTAAAAAATAATCCTTGATTACAGAATATACATCTGCTTTAAATCCAGGATAAGTGCATTCATTCATTTCCATATCTAAACAATAATAATCAAAAAATAAATTATAAGCCATAAAACAATTATGAATTTTTAGATAATAATTACTTTAAAAAAGTACTACAAATTCAAAATATATGTTTTTTATTGCTTGAATGTATAGAATATATTTTTTTAAATTTATACAATTTGTACACATAGGTAAATAAAATAAAATTTTAGAAAGCAAAATGAGCTTCAATCAATTTCTATATATTTATTTTTACAGTCATATTTAGACTTAGCAATAATTATAAAAATTATTGATTTTCAATTGAATATTATTATTAATAACTTACTTATACTATAACTTAAATTTTTACTAACTATTTACATACAGTACTATATTTTAGGATTGCAATTATTTGGCTAAAATTATATATACAATGTTAAAAGTAGTAATATTATATATTATACCTATAAAATAATTAATAATTCTAGTATTTATTAGAATATTTAATAAAATAGTACAGATAGCCACTAAAATAGCATATTCATTATTTTAGTCTTGGTAAAGTAATAAAAATATAAATAGGTATTATATCAATATTATTATATGTAGAACTTGCATTAAAAATTGTATATTACTTCCAGATTTGTAAAATATCTTATTTAAGTAAAGTACGTAAATATTATAATAAATTAATTATGATTTGTAAATAAATGTCAATTTTAAATTTACAAACGTTTTGATTAAATGAAAACAAAATATCAATTATTTTTATGTTAAAACATTATTGTAAGTAAAGAACTAATATTTAAGCACAAATTATAGTTACCAGATGTTAAGCTATCCATTGCAGACTTTACCCAATGTGGAAATAAGCCATCAACATTATAATCTTGATTATAAATATTCATGATTATCCACTGCTTATTTAAATTTTCAGTATTTAAAAAATCGTCCATATTAAAACTCTTTAGTATATTCCGTAAACTATAAATCAACAAACAATATATTAATTTTACGAATTAAATATAAAAATGTTTTTCAGAATTCTTATTTTTTTTCTCAAGACCTACATTATTCACAACACTTTTAAAATCTTATGAGATCCCATGCATTAATTATTTGCCTATCAATGATATAAATATATGGTCAATTACTTACATTATTAATAAAAACAAAATTTAATTTTTAAACTTTTATATTAATAGAAGATTTGGTTAAATAAGTGTAAGCTTTTTATTTATTGGTATAAGTTTGTATAGATCAATTGATAATTTAAATTATTAACCATCAATATGATAACCAATTTTTAACATGACTATATAAAAGAATGATTTATAGTATCCAATGGTATACCTAAACCTAAATATATTATAAGCATAACTAATAAATATTTACTTTTGTATGATGAAATTAGCAATTTTATGGTTTTCGTTTAAATATGTGTTCATTGCAACATTTTCCATTGAATAGGACTTCATTCTATGACTACTAATAACTTTTTCACTTTTTTTAGGTTGAGGAGATAACGATTGTGGTTTATTCGTGAGGAATACATTTAATGATGATAATACAGATCCTTTGCTAATTGTTTTATTCATATTCTTTGGTAATGCAAATCTGAAACAAAAGTATTTAATGTTATAAGTTTATAACCAATAGAAACCACAAAGTATAAGTATAATCAAGTACAATAGTTTTTATAACTAAGACAGTTTATGTTCAAAAGAAATTTAAGAACAAAACATTTAACTTTTGATTATTTTACATTCAAGAGGAAGCTTTTATTGTCTACGTCTTACAAACCTAAAATATTGCAAATTTGCTTACAGCAGTGGCATATTATTATCTAATATGGTCATTGCTTAGGTAGTATTTTTCCCATTTGTACCAGTATTTATATTTAAGATTAGTAGTCAATGTTTTATATTTGCAAGTTTAGGGCATAAATTTATTCATATTTTAAGGTTTTGAAGTCATAAAAAAAACTTTGCATAAAGTCTCTAGCTCTACTGATCACTGATTAGTGCAATTATTTGAAAATTTGTCCTAACACAAACATGAAGGTTGATAATTGACGAATATTTATAGAACTGTGAATGATCAAATTTATGCCTATATGGCTATCACTATATCAATACTTTTAAATCTTTTTCAAGTATAGCAATAGTAATATTAGTTGTGAATTAGCAGTACGTGGGGCGTATTCATTATCTTTCATTAACTTATATTTATTATATATTATATATTTATTTAAATTAAATATTGCTCTGTAACAAAAATAAATCTTTGTAAAGTAACAATATTTTAACGCATTGATATATATATATATATATATATATGTGTGTGTGTGTGTGTGTGTATAATTTTTTAATGTAAACCCCTTCCTCCATTGGAAATAGCGAAGTATGCCACTGACGTATAGCAGAATACATTTTATCTCGATAGCATAATTATATTAATCTAACTTAAAGGTAATATTATATAGATTCTAGGACATTTTATAGGATTTTATTGATATATTAATTTTTAAGTGAATTATAGTTATGTAATATATTAAAACTTTAAAATGCTGATAACTCACTTTAAAATTAAAATATCAATAAATGCCTATATTATGCCCTAAATAGGTACTATTTTTATTAAAAAAAGAGTTATAGTTTTTTTTAAATTTATAGTTAAATAGACTTTAATATTAAAATGAACAGCATAAAATTGATTCCACTGAACACAAATTTGCTATGTTTTACATTCATAAGTCAGAGACAAAACATGCAGGTATGACGTTCTCTTCAATAAAAAAATTGAATGATACAAAAATTTAAGAACAATGTAAAATTGTAACATATAACATTTAAAAACAAGTTGTCTCAAATCTCAAATTGTTTTCTTTTCATTGAAGTTGCATATAAAGTTAACTCGAGTCATACAACTCAAATACACATAAGCTGAATTTATTTTTATCCCTCTTTAGATTCAAATTATCGAAGAAGTGATAGCTATTCTAGTGTACGTAATATAATTTATTATAAATACTATAGTATTCATAATTATTAGTAATATTAAAAACTAAAAAAAAAATCTTTATAAATTTGATCTTTGCTTAGCTTAAAGTAAGACGATTTAGAAATTATAGTACTCACTCATATAATTCTGACTTATCCTTAAACTTTGTTGATGTTGTACTAACAGCTTTAAAAATTTCAGCTTCATAAAACTTATTCATTAATGCTACAATTTGTTGACGTGTAACTCCTTTATTAAATAAATATTGTAATTTCCCAGAAGACGCTTCATTATACATCCAATCAACTGCTTCAAATCCTGTGAAACAGTTGTCTCTAAACCAAAGCTGGTACCGATGCGATTTTAACGGCATACCACTTCTAAAATGGTCAACTAATATTTGCCACTTAACAAAAAAATTAAATTATTAGCAGTTAATTATTAAGTAATAATAAAAATTGTCAACATGTCAAACTTACAGTTTCCGTGGCTCGGAATTGAGAATACGTAGGCAAGTTTGGAATATTTGAATAATTTGACATTTTAAAATGTAAATCTCGGTATTTTAATTATTTTATATCATTTAAACTATACGCTTACACAATGTGTATTATTATCCTTAACGCAGCGTAATACCGAAACGACCGATAATAATGTCGCAAATCAAACGTATTAAAAAATCATATTTCAGTAAGATAACTATTATTATGAGAAAAAACTACAAACATTTAAAAAAAAAAACGTTACACTTGTCGTACACTCATACACCCGTTGTCTTGGTGTTGACAACAATAACAATGATAATGATAAGCGGGCGTATTGCGCATGTCCAAACTGAGCCCAAACAGGTGGGGACGTACTGACGACGAGTCAAATATTTTGAACCGCAGAAGAAAACCAATTGAACGTTCGTTTTGAAGAAATACAAAATTCTATAATATTTGTATTTAATTTAATAGACAGATAGCGCTCGAGATACCATATTAGCACCTTTGATTTTAAAACTAATGTGACGCAACTGTTATGCATTGATATTTTACTATTTGGTTCTCTGACCATTAAATATATGATATTTCCATCATCAATATTCATTATGTAAACGGTATTTTGTGTACTTAACAGTTGTAACAGTTTATTATCATTACCATAAAATGTATATTAATGTAACTTGTGAGTTGTGACAACTAGATAGGTATCTATCTAAACAACCTTCTTGTTAGTTGTTACTTGTAAAAATACATACCATGTGAAATAATTATAAACTTGCCTTTACAAAGTTAATATTTTATATGCATTGCATACATCATACATATTTGATAATTGATTCAGATTATCAGACATCAGTGGTATATTTACGAAACGGTCGATCGGATTCGGATATAATTTTCACTCCACAGAAAAAAAACTTTTGTCTTATTATACATTTTAAACCATGCTAATAAATAAACTATAATAATTAATAAGTATGTCATAAATGTATAATATATTGGTTTTTAAATTATGTAGGTTCATAATATATAATGACACTTTTATAGTAAAAAAAGAAGTACTTTAGGTAATAGGTTGTCAAAAGTAAAAATGCTCCATACTTTTCAAAATAATTTGGAAAACAACAATAAATAGATAACGGTAATATATTTTACGAAACACTAATTATCTATGGATAAAATTTATTTTGTTCTTTAATCTTTATTTTAATTAAAAAATGAATAACTTGAAACTTTCATAAAGTATTTTTATTAATATTTTCTAGAATTACCTAATAAACAAAATGTAATTTTAAAAATGTATCGAAATACACTTAAAATTTGAAATCTTAGTTTTTTTTATAAAAAAATATGCGCTTAGTTAAAAAGCTTAAACATATAAAATAATATTTCTCATATAAGTAAAAACTTTTTACATCTAAAATATTGAAAATACATAGGCAAAATATATAAGTTATTTTTTAGTTAAAAATGCATATATAGCTAAAGCTTGTAAATTGAATATAAAGGTGCTCATAAGTGTTTTTTTACTATAACTTAAAAATCTTAAAAATGTATATCGACAATGTTCAAGTTAATATGTTTACAAAATTGGATATTTAAACAAAAATAATAATTTTAGTTCTTATTTTGTAGTGATTCAAAGAATATTGTTCGTAAAGACTTGAAACTGTAGTAGTGTAGTATCATTAATACTCAATATAGGTACGTATATTATTATTTAAGATACTACATGTCTATATACACAATGTTTTAGTTAAATGTAATGATTATCTATAGTAATTTACGTTTAACAAACCTTAACATTTTTAACCGAAAACGAAACAATTATTATAGGTAGCCGGTAGGTAGTATAAACTAGATTAGCATACATTTGTAAAATATAAAATTAGGTAATATTTAAAAACCCATTTATATTATTATTTTTTAATTTAATTTGATGAAAAAATTGTCGAGATCTATTATCTATTATCCCAGTGAACTACTGTTTAAGATTATGTTCTAGAGGTCGATTGTATTGCTATTGTGACCTTATAATCTTATCCTATTTATAATAAAATACAAATTTTAAAAATCAACATTTTTAATTAATAACGCTAGCTAAAATAATTAATCATTACTGCAGTTGATATCAATTTATTAATACATTTATCATTCATAAATACTATTACAGAAACTAGAAAGTAATAATTAATAACAGTAAAAGTTGAACTTGGAAGTTGAAGAATAGGAGTGTAAATAATAAATATATTACTAATTCGTATGACCGTTTGTCCGTTTACTTACGTCAATGGTCAATGTATAAATTAAAAACGTAGTACACGCTTTTAATTGAACTTATTCGAACTATTACAAGTTACAACTATTAAATAACTATAGGTACTAAAACTAATTAGGTAATATTTTAATGTTAACTGTTGTTATTCTAAAGGTAGATTTCGCCTAAAATAGAACAAGTATCTACCTAAGTATGTTTATTATTATACCTAATTAGAATTTATGATTGATTTTAGATATTTCAGACTGTCAGTAGATACACTAAATGTCAAAAATTACAATTAGAGTAGTAAATGCTAAAAATGTGCATAATTATTAATAATTAATTAGCAACTAAATAGGTGGCATTACAGCTATATCATATATATTTTATTGTAATTTAATTTTTCTTATTCATTAATTCATTATATCTAGGTAGTATTATTATTATTGTTAAATACCGCCGCTACTGAACATCTACTGACAGTCGACTATTCAACTCTAATATTCTATAAGACATACCTATAAAATATAAATGTATGATGTATCTCTATTTGTATGAAAATTAGCCATCTCATCTTACGCTTTATCTATATAAAATGTTTCATATCGCTAATAATAGATGACGAAAGTATGATAACAATAGGAAAATCAATTATAAATTAGTTGTTTTATTGAACAAATTTATGCGTATTATCGAAAAAAAACAGCTATGAATATAATTTCTAATCTGGGACTAAACTGTGTAACTCTAATTGTTATAACTATTATAAGTCATAAGTGTACGGTGTTTGGTTGTATTATAAAAAGGCCTAAATCGATCTTCTGCGTCCACTCTATACCAAAATAGGTAGGTATTTATATTTACACGTACGATCATAATATAATCAGAATAATACGAATAAGTTCGACTAGATAGGATAGAATAGAGTAATACGACGGTAAGTTCATATTTGATGTAGTTGTACATTATTTGAATAATAATTATAATATGGTTATTAAATAAAAATTATAATTGTATTATACCTAGAAAAATAATTCTACATTATACTGCGATAATATGTATAATATACTCGTATTTATGTATTATTGTCATGGTGCAATGATCTGCCATCAATGAACGGTATCGGTAAATATAATCTATGGAGCGATACATCCATAATAGTATAATATTCTGTATTCTTGTTATAGTATTATTACTTTGAATTTAAATTTTAAAATTTTTTTTTATTTTTAATTAAATCGGTAGCATTGTTCTTAACTTTTATGTAAATATCAGATACAACTGTAAAATTTCACATTTTAACTGTTCATAAAAATTAAAAATTAAAATAAAATAATTATAATAGTTATTAATAGTTATTAAATAATTATAATAAATAAATATAACAGTATACATAAGTTAGTAAAAATGAATAAATGACCTGTTTTTGTATACCTTTGGGGATACGAAAAAAGAATTAAAGCTTTATGAGCTTTATACTTTATAGGTATTATACGATTATGTGCAAATATAAAATATAAGTTCAGCTAGGTTTCTGGGCTTAAACTTTTAAGAATTTAGAAGCCACATAAAAAAATGAAAATAAATAAACAAATTAAAGTAGTTATACAAATTATTACGAGTATAAAGTAATAAGAAAAACAATCAGATATTATAATTTAATATATAATACGTATATTATTATAAATGTAAATTATTTTTGTGATGACGAATGAATATTTTGCCTACCAATAAATAGTACGATTTATTATGTTTATCGTAAGATGTAGACACCGGTCAGCATACTAATTTTTACAATTTTAACTAGTTGACGTGGTCGTGAAGTACCAATTTTAAAGGATAGATATCGAATGTGTAAATACTAATAGATAATAAACAAACATTTTTTTTTCAGGTACCTACCGAAAAAAAGAATACGGTTATATTATGATATTTCTTTATTGGTTAAAAGTAAAACACTATAATTTTCATTGTAGTTTCCAATAATAATATTATTTTGTTAGATTAATTATTTTTAGTTATAAATAATTTAGTTGTCTAATATATTACCTATACAATATGAACATTTTTTTAAATACTTTTATATTATATGCCATTATTATATAGCAAAAAATAACTACAAATAAAATTTAGTTATGTGATAGAGGACAGAACAGATCAGACTGCAACCAGAGCGGAGTGAGACATTTTTATAAGTCCTTGTCATTTGTAAATGACAACCATTATCAAAATCGATCTGAACTCGAGCTCTCGTCTGCGCTAAGAACTTTGAAATTTCATTTGTGAATTGTGACTGAGTAAAGGAATAAATACATCAGTTTATAATAATATTATTATTTATAATGTGGCCATGTAGGTAGGTATATAGGTATTAACTATCAGCTTCTTACAGGCTTTTATCTATATCAACGCTATATAGAATATCGGGCATAACACAATCCAATTATAATGAAAACATTAATTATTACATTTAGTATAATGAAATGTTTCGAATCTGCGGCGTAGTTTGCTATATTATTATTGCACATTGCACACTTGAAGCAGTAATACGACTCGGCGTTAATAATAATAAAACGTAATCGTCGCAACTCGCAGTTGTCGAAAGACGTCATGATTCCAAGTAATTTTGCCCGTTTTGTGGGCCATTTATCGTGTCGACGTCCTTGCACGGCAGTTGCGCGCGCATTCCACCAGCCATCTTCGCCATCGCGGCGATCAGGATCGTCCGGCGACGATGAATTCCAGCCGCCGCCGCCGCCGCTTATTGGCGACCGTTGGACCCGGCCAACCACCGTTCGGCGGGCAGCTGACGGTCTCGCGTCTTATCATTCTTATTACTTATCACAATTGCTGCGTTGTAGCGGAGAGCCGCCGCCGCCGCCGCCGCCGCCACCGCCACTGATTGATTAGAGGTTATGAACTTTTCGTGTGTAGAGAATTATTATTCGACTTTTGTTGTATTATTATTACTGTATTTTAAACACATTATTATATTATTTTGTTGTTTAAATGTTTGACCGTTCGTATCTCCCGTAGGAATGTTGTCTAGTTAGTGTTATGGTTTTTTTTTTAATTTTCTTTTTTTTATTATGATTAAATCGTTGATTTTATTCCGTACCGTCGGTTAAGTAGACGCGTATTCTCACATCATCGTCGTTCGTTCATCAAATGTAGTTTGTTATCATCGCAGTAAACGACATGTAAAACGTTAGATTTTCCGTTTTCGTAGTACCCGCAAATATTGTAAACCGTCCAGCGTTTACACGAGTCAAGAGCAAGAACACGATCATACAGGTTGGTACCTATATAATACAGTTTCTACTTTCATTATAATTATTTACGTAATTTTACAATCAATTTTGTTTCGTGTTTTTACTTGGACTGGGTTTTTGAGTTTCTCAAAAAGTTTCTCTTCGAATCAGTTGCTATAAACATAATGTTAGCTTCAGTTTAATACTGTCCAAGATTATAAATTAAAGGTTTGTGCATATTTGTGTTGTTGGAATCGTGATGCATTAATTACCTAAGTTTAGTTTTGCATTTACAGTTAAAAATACGCCAATACCTATTATAAATAATGTACTTTTAAATTGGTTACTATCTGTATTTCAATATAATCTAATTATACTCTTTTTACCTATCAATATAATAATTTAGTATATGAATTTAATAGATTGATAACATAATAAGTGGCATTACAACAAAAACTTTAAATTTAATAAATAAATACAATTTTTATCTTTAATAATGAATCGACAAATATCAAAATATATAATTTTATTAATTGAAAAGAAGAAAGAACTTTAACTGATAGTTTTAAGTTAAATTATTTTTGGTGGAACTTTAAAGGGGTTATTAGAATATGTGATTATATTAGGAACTCTTAGTTGTATCATTCTGAATAATTCGAGGTGATTTATTGTACCATTCGTTAATTTGGAATTAAACAATTGTTTGATTTTAAACATGCTTAATTAGGTTTTTTTTACCAAGTTATTTTGAGTCTACACAGAGAAAATAATGAATAAAAAAAATCAGCATTAAAGTACCCAAAATATTTTTGGTTGTCCATTTATTTCCACTCCAGGGTTTGAATATTGATAACTGGCAAACTAGTAATCGGTCTTTGTTATAAGCTTAATTTTCTGAGACATCTATGATTGAATGGTTTTTCATTCATAATTAATTTAAATACCACAAAGGTTTTTCCTTTGTAATTTATCTAGTTGCTTTACAAGCTTCATTGATTATGGTTACAAATTATCAATCTAAACTCTAGTATATTACAGTACTTTAAGGTAAAAAATTTCAATTTGCTACAAACTTTAACTATCGTTATTAATATTTTTTTTAACAATTTCCATAAATATTATAAAAATGAGAATTAAATCAGAGATTTGAGGGAAAAACAACACTTTAATTATAAACTCAAGAAATACGTTTTATAAGTATGTTATTATATGATATCAACCGGATAATCAAAGGTTAATGGTTTTATTTTAGAGTTAAATATTAGGTATACAGGAGCGTTTAGATATAATTAAAATATGGTCATTTATTGTATACCATTTTACAAATTTCATAAAGTCAGTTTGTAATAAATTAGTATTGTTCAAATCTCACACTTTTATAAATAGTTTTAGATTATTGACAAACAGAAGAAATTTAGAAGATTTAAATACATTATTTAGGATTTTGATAAACATAAGGAATAGTAAAAGGGGCAATGGTTTGCCTTTCTGTACTTCTGAAGTTATTTTGAATTCTTGATATATAGAGCTACCATTTTGATATATTGGGATTATTTTGAGATATATGTAGATAACTAGGGTTAATTTATTCCAATTTTGTATAATTTGAATTTAAGAATACCATGGGTTACTGTATCAAAAGCTTTTTTTTTAAATTAATGTAGATCGGATTAACTTGGTACTCATTTGATATGGAATCTGTTATCTATGTGTAATATATTATAAGGCTAATGTTAATAAACATAGATAGTCTGAATCCTTGCTATGCTATTTTTGCATAATAACTCACTTAAAGCAACTAACTAGAGTTCAATAACAGTTAAAATTTAATAAGTTACTCCATTTTAAAAGTTTGTCATTTTTTTTTCATAGTAATTATTAATTGGTAATTATCAATAGAAAAAAAATATTTAACTATTTTCTTTTTTAATGTGTGTATTATATTGTATAATCACGGTTTATAGTTTTTATTATAGATACCTATAGTTAAAGTTGATAGCTGTAACTATAACTTATGTTTAATAAAATATACTAATACTGAACATAAAGCAAATATTTATATTGTATTTATATTTATTTTTCTAAGTTCCATTTGTTGCCATAAATTGTAAATTAGAATAAAAATTCCTTTATGAATAAGTCTGTTGGCAAATAAGTAAATAAAATAATTAAAAAAATCTATTACTGGTACATGTCTCCCAATAATCTTATATTTTAAATACACATAGGCCTATTACTCAATAATTTAGATGTGATTGACTTAAATGAGTTATCTTATCTATAATAATTTGATATCATCCCACTAATCATAAATGAAAAGGAATCATTGAACTCCTTTTGATTATTACTAATTATCCTAATAAATTAAACACTTATTTTAAACAATTTTGTAGAATTCTAAATTGTATTATGATATGAAAATATTTACTTATTTTATTATACCTAGATATAGATACACAGAATAGAAAAAAAACAACATTTACTTTCTATTGATAGAAAATCCAAAAATAAATAATTTAAATTAACTTAAATTAAATTTTAGTCTTAAATATTTCATTGCAAAAACCATGTGTTAATAAGTATAATTTTTTAGTCGCATTATTTTTATAAAACAACATAATGTGGATTTGTTTTATATGTATAATAATTTATTCTAGTATAAATAAATAAAATAATAGTTTTTTTTATTTTTAATGAATTAAAATTCGATATTACTGTATACTTAATATATGTTTTTATTCTATTAATATTATAGTTAAAGTAGAAAATCTGGGAATTTTAAAAAATGCGGCATCATTTTTTCACTATGAAATATTGATAATTTAAAACTGATAATTTTATATTTTATTCTTAGTTCTTACATAATGCTTGTCTTAACCCTAATCATGTATGATTGTGTCGTGTATTAATTATGTAATATGTTTTTGTTTTATATAAAATTACTTAGTTATGAAAATTTAATTTAACGTACAATAAATATATAGAGGTTTCAAGGTATGTATACTTATGACTTATGGTACTACCAAAACAAATTTTTTTGAATGATTTCCTTGGTTTTTAATTTTAAGTGCTAATATAAAAAAAAAACCCTTGACTAATGAATTATCTTAACCAATCTTGCCAATTAATTTATATTATTTATTATTTAGATATTTAGTAATCTAGTTAATAGATCTTAACAAAACATAAGAAAATGGGTTTTATTTAGAAAGATTAACACTAATTGAAATGTTAGAAAGAATCTGTTATCTTATTTTATAATAATAAATAGATACTTTTGATGCATTGAATTATATTCTATTTTTTAATCACAGATTAAACTTTCAGCAGCATATCTTTATCTTTAAAATAATCATGTAAATTATTATTATTTAAATATTAATAGATGCATTTTAATTCTCAACAATTAGGAGTTATGACTATTTATGACTTATATTAGTTATTATAAATATTATATTTTACAGTACATTGATATTGTTTTTATTTAAGTATAAAGTTTATTAAAGTTTATTTTAAGTATAAATAAAATTTTAATATTATTTTATAATAATACTTATTCCATTTGATTGCGTTAAATATGCATTGAGTCATAAAAACCATAAAAGTTTGGTTAGACAATGTTTATTTTTTTTAAAATTTATCTTTATTATTATTATTTAAATATTTATATTAATTTACAGGGATGTTATAAAATTAAATAATGAGTTCAGAATTTATATAATATTACAAGTTATACAATTATATTTATAGATTGTGTTTTTTGTTTGATTATCATTACCATCACATCACAGTTATATCTAAAGTTAAATTGAAATCTGTATCTTTTGTATCAGGTAATAGGAAACTAATTATGTTTTGGTTCCAAAATAAAGAAGTTATGAACTTTCAATTTATATACTCAACTTAATTGTTTAAATTTTAATATATATAAATTATAAATTAATTTAGATGACAAACTTGGAATAAGATGTGATGCAGCTATTTGTACCACATGTCTATTTACATAATTTTATGGTATATCGGTATCGAGTTATAATCTTTTAACAGCTAGTAATATTATAACAATTATTGTATAATAAATAAGAATTGTTTTTAGAAATAAATAGTTATACCTATTATATTACTAATAGAAATTTAATGTATTATAATAAAAAAAACTTCAGATATATAATATACAATATATAGGTTTCCAGACTTAAAATTATATATCTTATGCATTGATTTATTATTAAATTCAAATTTAACACATTTTTTACAGTGACCTATTTAATAATAAATGAAATTCTAACATAAAATATATGTGGTTTTCAGTTTTCAGTTTGTTTATTTTAGAAATATTCTGAAAAGATAACTGCAAATATTTTTTGTAAAATTAATTTTTATTTTACTTTATGACTTACATTAAAAATACTAATAAATGGTGTTCTTATTGATATGGTTTCAATATTGCAAATTTAAAATATACACATTAAAAATTGAAAATTCTAATACTAATTATAAATTATTTATAACAGGCATAAATTTCAAATCAAATCTTGTGTGTAGGTAGTATAATTTATTTTAGTATAGGTAGTAGGTATTATAACGTGTTTAAAAAATAATATTATTATATAATATAATATAATGTACAAACATAAAAATGTAATCTACAATTTTATGTATAGAATATTTTAAAAATGTGGTTTTATTTTCATAATCCATTCAAAGCTAAAAAAACACACTGCATTTGTATAAGTAATCTGGTGCAGTAATATTTGTTCCTAAATTAATAATTTTATTTATTTATCAATCTATTTTCATATTTAATATTTCGAAAATAAATAATAAATTACTATGTTAATAGTTATTTTTTAATTATCTAATAGTGTGGAGAAGACGCTAAACCGCATTTGTTGCTCCATCTAATAAGTGCGGAATACACCAAATTTACACCCAGGAGTTCATGTTTAGCGTCATTGGCTTTAATATTGGAATAAATTAACTTATTATAAAACTTGACGGTAAAAAGATGTTTTGTGTTCGTATGTCGGTTTTTTAAAATAATTCCGTTTTTAAGTAAATTATGAGTATTTTTAAACTGCATTACTTTATTTATACAAAACTCATTAAAAGTTGAATTATC
Organism: Rhopalosiphum maidis; assembly: GCF_003676215.2. Taxonomy (NCBI): domain Eukaryota; kingdom Metazoa; phylum Arthropoda; class Insecta; order Hemiptera; family Aphididae; genus Rhopalosiphum; species Rhopalosiphum maidis. Next base: position 13,582,713 of record NC_040879.1, read on the forward strand.
ATAAAAAAAACCTACGTATTAACATAGATAATGTTCTTACTATTAAGTTTCATATTTGGTTAATTCACTCTAATATAAAAACTTACAGAGTTAAACATGAAATTCTGAGTGTAATTTTTTTGTACTACGCACTCAAAAGATAGAAAGGAATGCGGGTGCGTCTTTTTAATTAAAAATAGTTTTAAATAAATAAAAAAAATTTCGTATTTTTTACCACGTTGGCTTATAATTTGGTTACTGGTAACTTGAAATATCAAGTCTCGATATTATGATACAAGTTTTCTCATGCATTCATATTCAATAAATTGTTTTGGAAATCTTTAACTAATTAATTTTATGAATAATGCAATGTTTTTAAATAGTTATTATTAATAGTATATTATACATTATAGCAAATATAGTAATACTACTAATACTGAATAATAATAATAATATAGTTATACTCAACATTATTATTTTCATTGAATTGAAATATTTATGTTTTTTTAATAATATAATTATACTGGATCAAATGATTCAAATGTTGGAAAATAATACGAGTTTCAGTCGAGTGTTGAACTCGGATTCTGTATAATACTTGACTTTTTTTACAAGTTTGAAAGTTATCATTATAAAACTTTTTATAAGAATATGTACCCAATTATGTATTTTAAAATAATAACTTATTCACAATATTCAATATCATACAAAATTTGTTAAAATGTTTAATTTTTTTCAAAATATCTACTATAATAAATTATGTTAGGCTTTATATATATTATGTGACAATTTTTTTTTAAACTGATGTATATTATACAAACAATAATTCGTATTATATCGTTTATTTTATATTTAAAAATAGATATAAAATAATGAATATTGTTATTGGTTATTAAACGCAACCAAAGGTTTTTATTTTAAGGTCATAAAAAACTAAAAACTTCATCCATTTGCTGTTCATAACTGATAAATCGGGTGACTTTGATCCCCTTCTTTACGACCTCTACGAGTTTCATGATAAAGCCAATGATTTATCATTTATTATTCTTCTGACCTTTCGTGTATAGAAACATAAGTTTGCTCCGAAGCTCGAAGGTATTTTTACCGATTTTTTTGTTATAAGTGATACTAGTTCAGAAATACAATAGTTAGTATATCGACAAGATTTTATTTCCATTAAAATGGGTAAGATACAAATTTACTATATACTAAATTATATTTTATTCATTTAATTTACATTTTCTGGTTGGTATTTTAAAATTTTAAAGTTTTTTGATATGTGATGAGTACCGTTAATTTTTTTAAACTAAAAAACAGCGTTGTAATTTATATTATATTAAAGTATACATATTACATAAAATATTAAAATAAAATTTATTATATAACTTAAATTATATCCGATATAATATGATATATTTTATTATAATTTTAAATTTTTGGTATTAGTATCAAATGCAAACAGATTGATTGAATTATAAGTTGTATAGTATTACTATATTTAAATATAAATTTAAGTATTTATTTAAAAGAAATACTTTACTTGTTTAAATATAAATTTAAAAAAATTGATTTTAATTTCATCTGTAAAAATTACGTTTTTGCTATTAATAATTCTCTTAGTCTAAATACAAATAACAATAACTTAATAATGTTTTCATTCTGATTTCGATGAAATTATTATTTTCCATTTATTCAACATAAACATTATAATATATAGTTATTATTAATTATACGTAATTAATTAAATTATTAAGTATTATAGTTACTATGAATAATAAATAAATTGATAATAAATTAATAACTTACCCAGTAAGTACCTATGTACTGAAGTATTATTATTATTGGCTTCTTTTTACTTTATTTTGTATAGTATATACTGTTTTAAATTAAACTACGTTTCTTTATAAAGTATAATTTTATATGTAAAGATTTCTTAAATAAAACATTGTGCTTGTTGCATTGTACTGTACATTTAATTATTCGTTTAAACTTTTAATTAATTGGAATTAAGCAAATTACATTATTTAATAACACGTAAATAATTTATAATATACGTGAAACAATAAATTTTGTTGTTAAAATCCATTAACTTAAATGACAAATTAATTTTTGTAAGATGTACTTAGTGATAAATTTTGAACTTTGCTCTAGCTAAGGTAAACTTGATAGTACATTGTTGATATTTTCGGAAATATAGATTATATTTAAATCAATATCTAAAATTTTAAATTACTTCAAATAGTATTGAAGAAAGATAAACATATTATATGTATTTAAATAAATCAACGTGTATTTGTGTATGACTCGTATGTTTTATGCATAATATATTTTGTATTAATTTAGAAGCATAATTTTACATGTATATATGTTATTTTAATAAGTAACTAAATATATAAATATGTTTTAAAATAAAACCATTTTTCATATTGATGTTCATTTGATAATATAAACTATTTCAATATTAAAATAGGGGGAAAGTAGATAACCGCTCTGCTATACCTCTTTATAGAGTAAGTCACTGTAATGTATGTGTTAAATTTTAATTAAATATTAAATCATTAAATACGAAAAACAATTCTAAGCGAAGACGGCCTGGCAGTTTATATTACCTAGTATTTCAGGATATGTTTTTTGATATTGTTTAAAGTAATTTATTTTAATTTTAATATTATATGGTAGGTCGATTTAATTTTTGTCATATAACATTTGTTATATTAGTAGGTATATATATAATATATACTTATTAATTATAAGTTATTATTCTAATTTAAATATGAAAATAGTTTATGGTCATTCGTTTTTGGATTTTAACAAAATAAAAAATTCGATTTTGTCTAAAACTGATTTTTTGTTAAAATTTCAGTTTTCCCTAATTTTTTTTTGTTTTTCTCCATTATTTAGAAAACTACTAAATTTGTTACTTTTAATACCCCCTCTTAATCATCAATTAAATTCACAATCCTACCAGAGCTACTGATGAAGTTGAAATTGTAAGTATTCTTACTACTCCTAAAGCTGACATTATACGAGTTGTCTCAAAAATTAAAAACAGAAATTACATTCGTTATTATTATAAAATCAATTATTTATCTCTCTACCCAAAAAGTCAGAATCTAGAATTTATTAAAGTATATATTAAAGTACTTGCATCGTCTTTACATAATTCTAAATACAATATAAATGCAGTTTCAATCTTAAAAATATGTTACTCATTATATATTTTTCGTGTATTAAAATATTTCCGTATTATTTTGTTTTATTTTGTTACATCTTTGACGTATTATAATAATGGTATTAAATAGATGTACATTTTTACTCAAAAATTTTTATAACTATTTTAAATTTGTGAAAAGGAATAATTTTGTTTTAGTTATAGACCAGTGGTGGGCAAACTTTTTTAATGGGAGGCCACAAAGTTTAAGAAATTCTAGAGGAGGGCCAGAATTATAGAAAAAATGTATTTTGTGTTAATGTTTTGAATCATATAATATTATAAAAACATGACACTTTAATACTATACAGGCCATATACTATCCATGTCGATGGACCTTCGGCGGGCCGGATTAAATACTATCGCGGGCCGTACTTTGCCCATCACTGTTGTAGACTGTCGAATCAAGTTTTCAAATTGTCTTTTATTTATACAAACAAATTTGAGATAAATTAATAAATTAATTTTGATAATATAATATAGGATAAAGAGAAACAACAGACTACTACGTCAATATATTGTTTTAGGTTTTGAATGAAATGATAAAGTTATTGTTACATTTTTAGCCATTCTTTCAGTATATTTACATTTGATTTATTAGAGCAAAACAATTCTCTAAATTATTTGTAGTTTCTACTAAATTGTGCGGTGTCGTCTTTGAAATTTAAAGATTATTAAAAAATAGATAAAATACTTAATTAATTAATAATAATTTTATATTTGCATAGTTTAATCATATGGATACTATTTATTTTTTTGAGTTAGTATATTTAAATTAATTTGTTACTTTAACAAATATTAATGTGAATAAATTAATTAAAATAAATTAAATATTAATATTTGTGTTGTAATGAATAATTATATCGACATTCTTGTAATGTAGTGATTAATGAGTAATGAGTAATATACCAATAACCAATAAAATTCTCTGCTACTTAAAAAGTACTTAAGAAATCTTAAATTGATTAAAATGTCATTAATTATTGATAAATGTATTTGTTAAGGGCTTATTTTTCACATAGTAATTATAAATTTAGTTTTAATTTAATTAGTACGAGTATATTATTTGGGATTATTACATTTTAGATAAAAATCTTTTCGAATTTTCTAATGAATAATTTATTAATCCGTATCAATTTTTTTGTAATTGATTTATACGTGGGTATTGATAAATTTAAAGAAAATTTCAATAAAAAATATCTTAACTATAATGTTAAATATGATTGAATAAAAATGTATGTTATTACTAGCGCTTATACTATACTGAATTATTATATACATAACATGTTTTTAGGTAGTAGGTTATAGTTTATCGTGATTAAAAAGAAAAAAAGTGTATGTAACTTTAACATATAAAATCTATTTTGTACCTTAAATTTACGTAATAGTTGTAGTTAATCAAACGTTTATCGATACCTCATATTGTTGATTAGTGAATACATGACGTAGAATGTTTTGATATTTGTGTAAAACTAAAATACATTATGAATACATAAATAAGTTAAGATATTTTATGTAAATTACATTCATTCTGATTTAAATTATTTTATATTCGTTTTTTTGACATTGTTTTCTAAATGTTATTCACTGAAGAAATGTATTGATATAAAGAAAGCAATGTATAACGAAAATATTTATATTTATTTTATCGATTTCAAAAGTTTATAGTTGTATTATATTATTGGTTTGGTATGTTTGGATATAACTTATTATTTCTTAATATGTAAGGTTGAAATATAGTGATATAGTATACTAAATTAGTTCAAAAAATGAATTTGATTCTAAGAATCAAAATTTTATTTTATATTTAAAAATACATTTGAAAATAAACGTATATTTTTTAAATTTTCTTCATTATTGATGACATCATAACTAATTTTTCAGGAAAACCTTAACTTAACCATATATCTGTGTAAATATACTGCTTTTTTATGCAAATACCTTCTTACGATATAATATATAGTTATATAAGTTTTTATTTATTTATTGTTACAACTGCTGTCATGTTTTTACCTTTATATTTATTTCAATTATACCATTGATTTGGTTATATTTTCAATATTTGTCATAGAGACAAATTTATTCATTGAGTTAAATTTTGAGTTATAGATTTCGGTTGGCGGAGATATGCATGAATACATTTTTCTTTCGTCGTTTTTAAAAACACTAATTAATTCCAATAGGTTAACTATAATCTTTATGCTTTAATTTTTACAATAAAACCTTATATTTTGTTTATTTTTATAAGATTGTCATTTACTTATCATAAGTATAATCATACCGGCTTTTAATTTATAAATAAAATAAAATATAATATTTTTAATTTTTTGAATAACAGCGCGTAACCTATATCTTGTTATTACAACATACATTTTTTTTTTATAAAACCTTTAATATACATATAATTATAGAGATTTTGCACAAAAATGAAGAAATACGTGCTTTTTTCTAAACTGAACAAAATATTTAAAGTATATAATATATGCATATTACATTTTTGATTTTTAAACAGTTCTAAGCTTTTTAGCTTGGTCTGTTATAAATCGAGAATATATTGAACAATATATATAATTAATACATAATTCTCACAACTAATAATTAATTTGTTTGAAATTTGATTTTTATTTATAAAAATATATTTATTCTTCGAAATATTAAATCTAAAATGTACTTATGCTGCCATAAAAAAAAATATATATAGTGATATTAATAAAAATTAAAAAAAATCATTTTTTAATGCTAAATTTGGTAAAAAATAATTTCAAAGATGTTAATTGTTTTCAAAATTATTAGCATTTTACATTAAAGATTCTACCTATACATATTGTTTTTTCTATTTACGACTATCCACAAAACCAAAGCGAGCATAACTATACAATTTGAATAAAAATAGATAATAATTCAAATAATTTTTATTAAAAATGTTGTTAAAAACTTAAAAACAATTTTTAATATTTTGTAAGTATATTAGTGTATTAAATCGTATTTTACTAAGACATTTTTCTTTTTTCTTTCGTAGCATTACTCATTGGCTTATTTATATTTTTGTATCTATTAAAAGTAAAAAATAACCAAAAGGACATTATAGACTCTATGAAATGTTTAAAATATTCAATTACATACGAGTCATACGACATTAGTGGTTTCACTCCTTGGTTCAGTTATATAGTGGCATAATAATTGTGCGTAAGTGCAAAAGGTCAAATAAACGTTTATTGTGTCTACCAACTTAAACCTACTAGAGTTTAGTTTTACATGTGTTTCTTATAACTAAAGAGCTCTCCAATGAATTCGTCGGACCGTAAATTTAACATTGAGCTATAGGTAACGTATGGAACATTGAATTATTGTTAACACGTGAAATATTTGTGAATTACTTTAACATTCAAAAATATAATTAATTTATTAAAACTGTAACATATTTATGTTGAAGTATTTATCTAGGAAATTAAAATAATAGCTTATACTTATTAATTTACAAATTATCGTAGGTTTATGAGTTTTGTAAATTAAAGTAGTACAATTTAATTAAAAAAAAAATAGTTTTGAAATGTTAACTGTTGAAAAATATTCCAAGTAAAAATATTAACTATGTGTGACTTTTATCATCATAATAAGACTTGCGAGTAATTTAATAATATTAAATAATAACTAGCGTGATCGTGTTTGTACACCACAAATTCATCTTCCTGTTGCCTCATACCTCTCATATTAAGCATACTAGATATGTTGATAATAATATTATATTATAATATTATGTTTGCTGTGCATGTTTAAAGAAAGCATTATAATGTTCGAAATTTCAATCACAGGATGTATCATATTACTATACAACGGTTTATCGGTAGTGATTATTATAATTTGTAGTTCTTACTTCTAACAAGACATTAATACTTAATAGTTATATTCAATATTATGCATAGGTTTGATAATTTCTCTACTTTATTTGCTCTTTCGCTGTCAACCGTATAATATGATCATCTAAAGTCAATTTTAGTTTTGAAATTCTTAGTATAATATAAATATATAAGTCTTTTTATAATATTACCATTTTTTTAACAAGTCTGAAATCATATTTCTTAGAACCATTATCAACCATTCATAATTAATTCTTTTATCATTTATTTATTGGTTCTACATTTGTTACCGAATTCTCAAGTTAACAGCATTATTATAATACTATTGATTTTTGATAAATATTTTATGAAAGTGTTTACATAGTAACTATATCGGTTTTATTGTTCCTAATATATTATTTACTGTGACGTGTTTGTATTCGTTTGTGAATTATTTTTTCAAGTCCCAGGTGCTGAATGTATTTGGCCATTTGGGTGTTCAAACTTCTGAATAATAAAAAATATAAACAAATATTTAGATTAATATGGTCATACGGGTGTTAAGAGAATGTCACGCTCGTATGTGTTCTTCTTGTCCGAGTGCGTACTTTGTGGCAAATTTGCGTTCAGTAGGGTCAGTTTTTTGTTGTTAAATATTAGAATGATTAATGAAATTTTTCGAATTTAAAAAAACAGAACATAATCTGTTTTTATATTATGATGATCTTTTACAATATTTTTATTTTTAAGCGAATATTAGTGTAAAATATTATAGTTAAAAAATGCTCATAATTCACATAAAAATTAAAATATTGAAAAAAAAAAAACAACGTACAAACATTTGTTATGTAGTTGTACATTATAACGTGTTAGACAGAGACAACACGCGTGGACGTCCTTAAATAATCGATAAAAAATGTAATTTGTAAATCGTAAAAGATTAATTTATTATTATTTTATAGGTATATATTTGTAAAAAGTCTTATAAAATAAGTAGAAATGTAAAAGGTTTAAACCGAACTATACAAATTTAGTTTATATTTATTTATTGTTATTTTACTGTGATAAAAAACACAAGTTAATTTATATTACAATCAACGAAATTACGATAATTAATTTAAATATTTTAAAATACTTCTATAATTAATATATAGGTACATTTAGGAATAATATAATATTTAGTTTTAAAGACAATGACGTAATAATATTTTGTATTTTAAAACAATATAATATTTAAAGTTATCTAAAATTATCTAAATTTTGTTTTTTAAAGTCAATGATGTTAAACTTATGTATTTTAATTTTATTCATCTTTTCTTTAGATTAATTTTAGGCCTGTTTTACTATTTTCCGATATCGTAAGTATCAAAAGTTTGCATTAACTAGTTTGATAAACTGGAAATCCTTTAGTTTAAAGTTAACCACCTCGAGTAGAACGAGTTGAACCTTTCCGTAGTGGACACCCATCAAGGTCAAATTGTACAGCAGGTTTTTCCCCTTGATAAGAATTAACTTGAAATTGTATGGTTAAACTATATCGAGTCCTAGTAGTAGAGTACTAAATGTAATAAGAGATCTAACCTCTTTATGTCTCAGTAGTTTACTTAAATTCACTAAACACTCATATGTAATTTACTTCTTATATGTTTAATAATAATAATTATTATTGAGAAAATAATTTTTTTTGTTTTGACCGTTGAACTTTTTGTTTTGTATTGTGCTTACTCATGTGAAAACGGTCGAACGCTCTCGATTGTACATCAGTGTGCCAAGGGTGAATATATTTGATTAAATCATTAGCTTAATTTTCAAAAACAAAATATTTTATTTATGTTACAAATATTCACGAACATATATTAAATATATTTGGTTCAATGAATTAAAAATGTTTCATTTTTTTTTCTTTATTACGCGTGAGTATTTACTAAAAATATATTACACTTTAAAAGTGTTGTTTACGGGTATTAATGTGCCAGAAGAACTTGTACTAGAAATTTCAGGTTAGTTTAGAATTAAAGTTTCGTATTCAATTAAAATGTTATCGAATAAAGTTCTGTCCAAATATTATATAATATATTATATCATACAATGAGGAATTATATTTTTATTTCTCTAAGAATAGAAATATTAGTATGTTATTAAAAGAAGTACCTACTTACAGACATGATGTAACGATTAGGTTTTGGACCTATAGGTTTTGAATGTTTGGTGTGGTAAGACACTACTTAAGCTGCTCGTTTTCATAATGATATTTATTATTTGTTATAGACCTTTATTTAATAAAACATTGCATCTTGAATTAAAGAAATTATTAAGCGGGCCCCGATTAACAATAATAAAATATTGAATGAACAGTAGGGTCACCAGCTGATCAAATATAATTAAACAGTTTTATGTAACATTATTATATTTATTATGTAATATATTGTAGAATATATTCTGTATATTATATTCCGAATACTATAAAAACCCTTAGTTATATTTTAAAAAATAAAATTATAATATACTCAATGTTTATGTAGGTATATGAGGGTACATTTTTGAAATTAATTGAATAATATTTAATCAATAAGAAATAAGTTAGTTTTTATTACAATTAACAGTCTTAATACCAAAACTACTTAATTTAAGAGTCTAAAAATAGTATATATTTGGAATTTTTAAATCTTCACAGTAATTATAACAAATTTTAAAAATAAGCCATTAAATATTATTAAATTTGTAAATATTTCTAAAATTAAAATAAACAAACTCAAAATGTTTATAATATAACATTATATTTATTTAATACTTAAATAACTTATTTCAAGTTTTTGAAACGGGGTTTTATCTTCCGATTAAATTTTTTGTATTAATTAATTTAACTTGCAGTTTTTTAGTTATAAAATCATTATAATATAAAAACACTGTTAACAAGGGTGCAATAAACTTGAACGAAGTACGCTTAATCGTGTATTTTATAATTAAATAAAAATCTTAAATCCTTATCAGCTAGTCAAAACTAATTAAATAATAAAAATATTATAGTTCACTAAATTTAAAGTTATAGTGTTTTATATAGAATATGTTAATGATACATTGGTATTAACTGTTATGTAAACTGTAAGTATTACATATAAGCTGTCTTAATACAATATTAAATGTGTTTAATATTATTATATAATATTAATATCAGTATTGTTACTAACTTTTTAAGTATAATGTAGTACCTACCTCGAAATCTTGATAAAATTTTCAAATAAAATTTTTTTTACTTCTGTAAAGTTGTATGACATTGACATAACTTTCTTTTTACGCACATCCGCGATTAACTATTAAGTTGTTTGATTTAAATCTCTCCTTCCAAGATACTAATTAATTTCATAGTATTTTTTGACCCTGACATGATTAGTTTAAAAAACCGACACGATGAATAAGGTGCTTATTTAAACATAAGAATGGGTAATGTCATATTACTTCTATTTTATAATCTAGATTTTACAATTCCTAATAGTTAAAAGCAATTAATTATTATTAATGATATCAGTAAAATATACAAATAAATAGTTATATTTAGTTTATAAACTAATGATTTAAATTCTGGATTTGTAGGTGATATACGATCATATATCTTAAGTGAATTTTTTGATTCTTATTAGAATACTTAAAATATTTTATGATAAAAAATGAAAATTACGACAATTGTAACTAATTATTTGTCATAATTTAAACCAACTGAACTTTAAATAGTTCTAATCCTAAATACAAGTATCTATTTTATAAAGTAATTATAATATTATTACGTATGAATTAATATAAATATATAAATGTTAATACATAACAAAAGTATTACTTTATTTATTAGTTATTAATTATTCAAATTATCATGTTGAAGTACATTTTAATTTTTTATGTAATAATATATATTATATAATATTATATTTTGTATGGAGTAAAGATGGTTATTTATTATATTAATACACAATTATATTTTAAATTGTATCATTGTATTGAAATATTTATTTTAATTGTTTTTTTACTTAATTTATTATGCATAATTTAGTAAATGAATACATAATTTTAAATTGTGTAATATGTATATTATTGTATATATAATATTTTTTCAATCATATTTCTATAAAATGTATGAACAATATTTTTAATTACTTTTTGTTTGATAAGAATGGTTAGGTATTAATTTTTTTCAGTAAAATTACTTTTTTAAATAGATAAATTGAAATAACTACTACTATTACTCTATGATGGTTGTAAATGACAATTCTATTCGTTTTTTTTTTTTGTAGAGAGCACAGATTGCAATAACTCTGAAGAAGCTGTTTTAATTGATGATAAGATGAGTTCCGAAACAAGTGGTGGTGTAAACTTTATTGTCGGCGACGAGGATGGCGTTGATCAAGCGCCTACCGAACTTGTCAATGGAGATTTAATGAGAGCTTTAGAAGAAGAGAAACACGAAAATACTGATTCTTTCCCTTTAGGCAAAGAAACACGTATGGGCGTAACATCAAATAGCAGCTCTTATAACAACATGTTTGGCTTAACAGAAAAGAGGAAACGATTAAGGTATCTAGTTTATTATGTTCTTTATAATATATTTATAATAGTTTGTTGTTAACATAAAAGAACTTTTAAGAATTATTTAAGAATGTGACTTATGTTTGTCATTCAATTTTTAAATAATTTTAACACTGGCGTGGTTAATTTATGGGCACATTTTGCATTATAATTTTAAAACTAACTTATTCGGTAAATAAAAATACAACATTTTATATTTATTATTGTTATAGATGTGAATAGCATTTTTAAGGATTTTGAACATTAAAATTAAATGTTTCTAAAATATTAAAGCGTGTATTTAAATCACTGGAGTGCTTTATGATTAGATTTTATAATAATATACCTAATTTGCAAATTTATGTAAAAAAATACATTCAATATCGATTTGAATTAAAAAATAATGTTGAATAACCTTATTATTATCTTTTTGAAACTGTTTGAATTAGTACATAAATTGTATTACGAAGTTTTAATCGAAAACAATGACGATCTGAGAATTAACGAGTAACTTATAATATATTATATATCTACATGTTAGATTATTATAAGACGCAAAGTCTCTATACATTTAATTAAATAATTGGTTAATTTAAATCAACTATGAACTTTCAAAATTCTCGAACTTATATTGTTGGTGGTTTTTAAAACTCATAGCAAATTAAAATGAATAAATTGTATACATATTATATTGTATATCATTGTTTTTAAAATTAATATTACATTTCTTATAGTTATCGTTTTTATAATGTGAAAAGATACAATTTTGTACACCTATTAATATTATAGTGGTTAAATTTTACATTAAATTTGATTAGAAAATTGGTTGTAAGATGTAAATTATACTATATGATATACAAAAGTAAAAATTATGTAATAATTAAAATTAGCTATGATAAAGTACCTATAATAAATATTATCATTATGAATTTACCTATATGCTTTATTATATTTTTATTAGCTTCAACTACGTGGGGTTATTTGATTTTAACTAACAATAATTACGTATTATAGATATTTTTAAAACGGAAATTTGCCGTTTTACGATTCATTTTAATACACACATCATACATCATTTGTTATTTACTTCATTTTCTAAGTATTATTTCAGTAAAGAATTTATGCAGACAACGTTGATGTTTATTTTTCTGTATTGACTAATTTTAAAGTTAGCATTTACTTTATAAACTAAGCTTTGAATTGTTTTTTGAGTTTGGTTTGATAAAAATGTTTTTCTATTAATATTATAAATTATAATATACCGTCCAAAAATCAGCTTACTTAAAAAGTTAAAATCAATTGCTTAACCAACGTGAAGAATTATTCTTTTTGATCATATATTTAAAGTTATGATTAATTTTACTTATTTATTAAGTATTCGTGTTTATCCAGGGCCAAATTTTATGAATTAATTAGAATATTAAAATATTTTTGATTACGTTCCTTTATAGAATTAACATTTTCGTAATTCTCCATGTATTGGGAAATCTTTTTTTTAAAGATACTAATGTGGTATGTTCAGCTTTTGTGAAAATCATTAAAATGTAATTAATACATTTTTTCACGTTAATTAAGGCGAAAATCTACTGACAGAACTCATCAACAATAATATTTAGACACTGGGTAATTTTTTTTTGTTTGTGCATTCGCTTATTAGTCCCTAATGAGAGTATATGCGTAACTGCAGCACAACATAATACGTTATTTGATCGCGAAGTGCGGTGTTACGTATTAGGCAAAATAAATATTAGCATCACTTGAAATAACGACACATTGCGTGTATAAAAAAAACCTTTAGAAAAAAACGTTCCGCGCTCAATCCCCTAATTGATATTATACCTATTCATATTCTGTACCGTGCCGAATTCATGTAAATAATATATTAAAATATGTGTTGTTTCTTATTGTAATTCTGAGTTGTGACCGTAAAATATGCGGTAAACGAGTGAGCTGTCACACTCCTGGTGAGCTATTGTCCAGGTGAAGTTATCTACCAAAGACAATTAGGTATATCATTGCATCATTTCTGCTGATGTTATAATCACAACACAGTATTTGAAAAAACAGAATATTTTTAGACTTTTAAATAATAAAATAAAAATTATACACAGTAGTTTTTAAAATAAAAGTAATTGGTTGTTCCTATATACGTAGGCGGTAAGGACTAAGGACTAAACAACATGTTTAGAAATTCTATTCCCTAAAATTGTTTGATTAGAAACAAAAGTCTTGATTTAACGATTACGTTATAGAGGTCTATTCTGTATCACTTTATCTTTGACAACTTATAGCGTTATATACATTATAATAGATATTTATATTGGGTAACATAGGACATAGGTTAAAGTATGCCAATAACTTACACGTATTGTTTCCGTCTTAAATTATCGAACATTTTCGTTCAACTGAACCTATTTTGTGTTATTAAAGTGAATTGGCCTGTTATTAAATTAAAGGTAAGAATATTATCAAGGGCATCTCGTAGACTTTATTGATATTTGCTATGTTGTATGTATATAAGACGGAGACAAATATGATAAGTCCTTGTCAAAAGATGTTATTAATACTTGATTTATAATATTTTAATTTGTACTATGACATATGTTTGCATTAAAAACAAGAGGAGCAAATAATATTACCTATTATATTATAGATACACGTGAACACGACAATAGTCTAAACACATTAAATAGTATATTTTTATAACGTATTGTTGTACTTTATCTCATGGAGCTATACCAATAAATTATATTGTATAATATATTATTATGTGTAGTAAAAATTTTAACAGACTTTTTACATATGATAGATTACCTGTAGCAAAACGCCTGGTTTGTTCTGTCTTTTCGGTCTTTGTAGCGCACCTAATTTCTATACTTGTCACTAGTAATTGCTTTATTAATGACTTATTTACTGTCGTCGATAATCAGCAGTGGTTCGGCGGCTTCGTTGTGCAGTTATAAAATGGACCGCGTGTAATGGTCTTGGGAAAGGTTGGGGGATGGGTTAAATAAGGTGTTGCGAATTCGAAATTTACATATTATACATAGTTTCCCTGTCGTATCTCGCCGATAACATCCGTCGAGTCGAGTATAGGTTTATAAACGATATTATTGCAATATTATGACTTCCGACTGTGTGCCATAAATCATCAATACTGCACTGCAATGTCGTGTATCTATTGGCTGGCTGCATACAATGTGTACTATACACTATTTTAACGTTATCGGCTGTATATAACTAAATCTTTTCTCGGTTGTACACCGCAGTTTTATTCGCGTTCGACTGTTGAACGTGCGCGCGCGTCCGTTTGCAGTCATCGGATTTTCAATTTTCGTTCCATTTTATGTCTTGTGTTCTCTGCGTCGCAGTCGTGTTAATTATTTACTGCCTGTGAAGTGTGAGTACCCGTGGGAGCGCTACCGTATAGTATACAATACAGGTATCCACGTCGTCGCAGGAAACTCATTAATATAGTTAATTACTTTTATATCAATCGCATCGGAAACCGTAAAACGATATTATTAATTGATGTGTTCACGCGCTGCACAACAACCGTATTATAGTAAGTGTACTTCGTGTCCCACACATTATCATCCGACCCGTCCGCATAATTTTGTCGGTTTCTCACGTGCCGTTACCTGTGTATCACAATAACAATAATATTATATATAGTTAACGTACGTTACATCGGTTCGCCGCCGCGAACAATCTTCTACGCAGACACGTGTACACGACACGTTTACCGCCACCGGTGGTCGCCGTCGGCCTTGGCGGCCGCGTGCAGCGGCGCTCTGTTCGCACGGTGACCGCGACGGGATCCCCTCGTGCCATAGCGATTGTATTATTATTATTATTATTATGTGTCGACGTAACGACCGCTGCGACGGTCAATCATCATCATTACGATCGTCGTAACGCCATTATTAACAACGCCTAACGATGTTATTAAATATATTATTATAAAAATAATAACAATTTATAACGCGGCGGAATGTATTTTTAAATAATAATACGAAAGCGCCTAATGATTATAATATTTGTTGTGCGGTGGTTGGGCGGCGATATTATGTTGTGATATTCGTATGTCGACAGTCCGACCGAGTTGTTGGTCGGTAGTTAGTGTGTAATTCGCACGTCGAAAAATTCCAAAAAATAAAAACAATAATATTTTGGTTCGATCCCGGTGTAGTCGTCGTGTCGTCCATGACATGTTGTTATAATAATATCAAATCGTATCACAATATATAAATCACACACGTAATAATACACGACCGTCTTCAGGCGTGTTCGGATACCTACGCGACCACTATCACCGCCGTCGCCGTCGCCGCCGCCGCCTTCGCCGCCGCTACCACTACCGCCGCCGCGGCCATCATCACAACACTGTCCGACGAGGCAGCTTAGCAGCGTGTCCTCTGCCGCCGACTACAACCGTTGGCGCCGCGGTCACGATATCATCGCCGACGCGCCGATCGCTTAACCGGACAGAAACACCCGCGTGTGTGTCCGCGAACGCGCGCCGTATACCCGTGTGCCAGACAGACACCGACCGACCGCGCGCGACTCACGGGGCCGAACGATGCTCCAGCAGCGCAGGAACTCCAGGCGGTTCGTCCTGTCCGAGCTGCGGACGTTCAGCGGCGGCACTGCCGCCGCCGCGTCTGCCGCCACGGCCGGCGAGGAAGCGGAACCCGCGGACGTCGACTACGACCCGTCGTCGACGGCCGCCGCCGATTCGGACGACGCGGACGACGGCTTTTGCATACAGTTGGAACCGATGGCGGCTCCGTCCCCGCGGCCGAAAATGACGCTGGCCGACCTGTCGTCGCTGCAGCGTCAGCACGACGACGGGCTGCCGCCGTCCAACCACGAAATCGCTCAATGGAAATCGATTAAAAACCTCAAGTCCGGCATCACGTAAGTGTCCTGCAAACACTGCTGAGGGTTAGCCCGCAATGCCGCCGCGCGTCTAACATAATATAACAACCACGTCTGCCGTCCATATAATATGATTATATCGTTTATATATATCACATAATATTATTGTCGTGTACAGATCGTAGTACAGTGGTGCACTGCATTTCGTTTGATCGGAAAGCCTGTCTAACTGTGTATGCTCGGCGAGTTTTTTTATACTAAAATGATATTTAACGATTTGACAACATTTTCCAAATATTTATGCGGGCACATCCGTGTTAAACAATTTAGAGAATTTTGTCATCATCACCTTTGAATGCCGCACATCGAGTACTATAGTGTATATATTATGCTTTTTATTCAAATTTTTATAAGCACATTATTATCAGTACGACTTTCCGCGATCAAACAAATTGCACTGCAGTATTGACACCTGTTCAAATAATATATTACCTAATTTATATTCTATTTTGATTAACGTACACCTTTACCTATATACGTACTATTGTTACGTATAATATACTTGCATACCGCACTTGTATAATAATAATACCCGATTTCAGGTCTATATCACGCCTCCTTACGCACTTTAATTACTTATACAGCAGTGTATACACACCAATGTACAATAAATATATTTATATTGCCTGTGGCTGCAATTAACACGCGTGGTGTGAGAGATTTCGGTGACTAAAAGATTTCAATTTTTATTACTTTTTTCAATCGTACATATCGTATGCACACATACACACACATTTCACGATTACATGATATACACACGGTGATGACTTTACACTTAGTTTTCTATTTTTTTCGTTCAATCCGTCGTATTATTATAATGTATATTGCACCATAATACTTCCCTCTGCCGTCTGCATTCGAATTCGAGCACTTTTTTAGGTTGGGTTTTGGTCTTATCGTTATTATTATTGCCGTACGAAAATTTCATGTGTTGCAAACTATAACTCAATTAGGTCTAATAAATTGGGAAAAGTGCATGAGTGATAACATGGTGATCTGTTGTATAGCTACACTGCCAACACTAATTTTTTAAATAAATTTTCATGTTAATGAAAAATTAATGTTTTACAATTTAATTTGAATTAGGTATTATAAGGCATTTATTGGTTATTTTTACAGGAATAGTATGTTTTATCAAAGTAGATTTTAAAAATACTATTGTCATTCAGTATTCTGTACTTTATATATCAACGTTTTTAAAAATGTATTATTAAAAAAATTGTGAAAAATTCTACTTTTGAGTAAAAAATGTAGTGTTGTTAACACTTCATACTTTAAAAAAAAAAAAAAATTTCCTGAAAAAGATTGTAGTCGTGTAAAATGGATCACCACAGCATACATACCTCTGATAATCAGGTTGCGATATTTCGTTGAGAAATTTTTCTGTGCCACGGCCTATAATATTTGCTGCGTAGGACGGGTTTTAATGCCAAAAACGTATATAAAACATGACGGGTCTTATTACGATGCCACGAGCCTGTTTTTGTTATTCCGTCATCTAAAACTTGCCTCCTATACATACATTCGTGCGTGCCTATCTTGCAGGTTGCAGTTGTATTCTGTATAAGTCCAAACAAAGTTTCAATACTTTAAAAATATTATATTTATAAATATCGTTATATTATTATGGTAGCCAACGTGCAATAACTGAGCTTTTCTATAAATATTATTATTATATAATATATTTCATTTGTTTATACTATTGCGGCGCTTGTTTAATAATTGTTGAGTTTTTACAATTTTTTTTAAATCGATTTGAAATGTTAGTTTGCTTTCAATATACTGTCTACGTATCCATAATTATTATGTATATTATTGTTTAATTTTAACGTGTTGACTTATTGCGTTAAAATCGTATTCGATCGTTGGTTTAGCACGTTTTTAGCGCATTAAGTTGTTAGCTTAAACAGCACAACTACCCTCTACAGTCCAAAGCACACCATTATATGACCTATGATATAATATATTATGATTACATTTATATTTATTATAATTCAAAATATAAACACAAATTATAACGTTTATCTAATAAAACCTTGCGGATACTTGCATACCTACAATTTTTGACATATATTTCTCATTTCAAAAACTATTTGGAATAATTTACTGTGGTTCGTAACATATTCGTAGGTGAGTGAGTGAGGTAAACCGGTTCTCGTTTAGCCATGGGTTTCAGATAACCAGATATTTTTCGATCATTTCAAAAAAAAAAAAATAAATTATTATTCATTACTTCATTAGTGTTTTTGCACGGTTGGTTGCGGTAATGTTGGGCAATACTCGCATCAAGTGTGTATATATATAATAATTATCAAGAAAATATAATTTAAAAAAATATACATATAATGGTATAATATTATAATTCAAGGGAAATAACAACTGCTAATAATGTTAGGTTGTTAGGAATAACATTACGTAACTTAAGTAAGTTATGTATCGTTCGACGTAGGTATATACTGCAGTTATTGACAGTCGACTAACAAAGCACAACAATATCGTAACATTAGAACGATACATTTGTTTGAAGTGTAAATCAATTGTACTAACAATTCAGTTGGGTGTCTATCTAAGCTGAGAATAAAAATAACAGTCATAATAATATTATTATTGCCGTATTATACTTATATCCAAAAGTATGATGTTACTTAGTAACAGACAATGTTTTTGAGTTACGACTTACTAATACATTCTAATTTTTCTTTTATTCTGATTTCTGTTTTGTTTGGACTAGTTTGCACGAATTGGTTCAAGGGGATTTCTTTGAATTTCATCTATGTTTTCTATTCACTATATGTGACGGAATCAGTATATATTCTTAATTACGAAATATATTATAATTCATAAAAATTAATTTAGTTATGCTCGAATGTGGATAATCAGTGAAGATTAACATTTTGATTCGCTATAAAAAAAAAGGTTTATAAGTGTTTGTTATGATTGTTTATAGAATAAAATATTTTTTAACATTACATGTTGTACTTCCTACTAGATGGATTTGACATTCCCTTGAATTATAATATTTAAGTTATCAATTATCAGTTAATGCTTGATTATTATTCAACATTGATTATAATATTCATTAAACTGTTTAAAAATAATTTCATAATTAATTATTTGATTAAATATTACATTCATAATAAATCTTTTTATTTATTTTAATTTTATAATAAATCTTTCCTAAATCAATATTGTAATTTACCTTGATATTTGCCTTGTGTGTGTGCGTGGGTGGGCATATTACTGAGTTTATCATTGTCATAGCACAAAATAAATATTAAAATATGGGTTAAAATTAAATTTTTATTCGCATATTTTAAGACGTATCTTTGAAATTTTCTTAGCTAAAAATTCTGATTGGGTTATATCATTTGTGCTACAATTGTTTTTATTTCAATGATTTCATAATGTCATCCCATCTATAATCATATTTACCGTATTAAGCCGTTTTTTTTAAAAATATTAGAAATTATTTATTTGTTGAATATTTTATTTCAAAATATAAGAAAACACATAAGAAATTCAGTTAGTAAACAAATGTATTTGTATATAATATGTATTTTATTATTTCACATTTTTATATTTGTCTTGTATAAATGGTACTTATTTTATTTCTAAAATAGAGAACAGGTTGATACCTATAGTAAGTAATAAACATATATTATTGGTACCCTGATTCAATGTAATTAATTCCAGTATTTATATCTATTTGATCTGTTTCCGTATCTTAATCAAGGACACCAAGTGATATATTTAGGTTATGCTTTAAAATTAAGAATAAATACATTTTTTCTAATGTAGGTCAACTTAACTTTTTCATAATTTTAGGCACATTACAGTTTTTTAAAATTGATATTTTGTATTATAGACTTATAGTTATATAAAATACTTGTTGGTAATTATTTTAAAGTCAAATTGTTGAATGTATAAGGTTGAAAATTGTTCTAAAAATAACTTATCTATTGCTGATTTTTGTTTATTATTTGCCCTTTATTGTAGAAACAAAAACTTCACAACAGTATCTATTATTTTTGTCCTTTTTTATTCCAAAAAACCAGATTTCTCAATAAATTACTTATATTAGTTTTTCAGGGCTATCTGTTACATTTTTTGTAATGGTCTTAATGGTGAAATACTCTTAAACATCTCAATTACTAGAAAACATCAGAAAATTAATTTCATGAACTACTATCTATCTTATTTATGTCTTATAAATTCCCACTTGTATCAATTCCAGCTTTAGAAGTAATTCCAATATCCCATTTAAGTTGATCTTATGAATTCATTAGTGAACATAATGAGTGTTTCATAGTTTTCTGTTTATTTTTATAACTTAATTACTATTAGATCAAAATTGTTTCAATTTAGATGATTTATTATTTTTATATTTATATTATTTATATTTTTTTTGTGTGTACTTAACTATTAACTAAAAAAAAAAAAAAAAATTTATGCATATGATAGCTAATCTATTGAAGTTCTGTTATTTATGTTATTTATTTTAATTAGGTACTTACAACTATGAAAAAAATACTTAAAAAAAAAATACCGTTTACAATATTATACATTTTATTTATTTAGCTTATAATTTTTTAGGATATTATAACCTTGAAATTTATAAATAACACAAGAAAAAAACTGTTTGAAAATTTAACTTGATGAAATAATTGTATATCAGTTAGTAATAATCTTTAAAACTAGTGAATGATTTTGTATTGCTGTTTAATTTAACATAAATTTTCATATATATTTAGGTACCTACTTAGTTTCCACCTAAAATACATCATAATTTATGGTTCAGAAAACTTTGGCCCAAAGTCTTAAATCTTAATTTTTTGCACTGACTTATTATGTGAAGAAATGTTAATTAAATTTTACTATCAAAAATGTTTAGTGAGGTAAATCTTGACATGAATTAATATTAGATAAATATAATTAAGTGAAATAAGGTCGGTGCATTAATCACTATTCATTATTTCAATCATCTCTGTCCACAGGTCTAATGCTATTGTTCTTTTAAAGAATTGCTACATTAAGCACACAAAGACGATGTAAAAATTATTTTTTAATATTGTCGTCACTACTTTTGGTTTATTATTTTATTGTACCATTACATAATAATATGATTAGTAATATACAGCATCATACCATTAATTTAATATAATATGTCAGACCACAATTTTTGGTAGACCACAATTTATGACACCTAGTTTGTTATCCTCTTATATTTTATACACAGTTATATTTTATATTATGTTGGGTTTCTTATGTACTGTCCTGAAACTTCATAGTTATTTATGATGAGTTGTCTCAAAAACTGCAATAGCAGTTAGGTATAAATATACAAAACTAATACCACTTTTAACTAATTTTATTTAAAATAAATTATTTTATTTTGTTGAGAATATTGCCAATATACAAAAATATAACAATAAGTCCTTCATTAGAAAGCCTATAATGAGTTTACTACTTACTTAATAATGTATTAGACATAAAAATAATTAATTTTAAGATTAATTTATATCTTGAATCCTTGACACAGGGCCAGTGCAAAAATTTGATAATATATAATTATGAGTAGGGCCCAGATTTATATGCAACAAAAATCTATAAAATATGCAGTTTCATATCATAAATATGCAAAAAGTATGAAAGATATTTTTTTACAAATTAACAAAGTTAAGGTTTTGAGTAAAAATGTACACAATCTAAATATATTATGTATAAAAATTTGCTAAAATTTATTAAAAAAACACATACATGTACACATATTGTAAACACTTACATTGTATAAGTATATAAAAATATTATAAATTAATTAAGTAAAGTATTATATAAAATTATTATTTTAAAACTCAAAATAACCAATAATATTATTTATTCCATGGTAAATTTTATGGTCTTTAATTTTTGTAATAAGTATTTTTATTGTAACTTGAAAGTCTGACTCTTTTAAGCGAAAACAATAAAAGGGGCACATCACACTTTAAAGATGGGTGGAGGGCTACATACAAGAAAAAATCCAGCTTTTGTGGAATTAGTTACGAACTTTGTTGATTTTTGGTCTAATTTGACTGGACTAGTAGATATTTTTACAGACGTAAAATCTACAAATTGTAGAATATGTAACATTTATGCAACTTAAAGAAATATGCTATAAATATGCATTTTTGTTCAAATATGCAAAAATATGCAAAAAAAAAAAAAATAACCATAGAATCTACTCATTACGAAACGTTGACATTTATAATCAAAATTATTCTAGGTGAATTATAGAAGAATATGCATTTGCATATAAATCCGGGCTCTAATTATGAGTATATTTTTCATATAATATTGTTTTGTTACAAACTTATAATATCTGTAAAATAAAATAGTTAGTTATAACAACATATTTTAAAATACAATATTTTAAATGTTAAATTTTAGAAAATTAATATAATTACTGAACATCAAATGGTTAGGCTAGTTTGAAGTCTTATAAGTAGAGCATGGATTTTTATGCACTTAAAAGTATCAAAATATGCTAAATAATATACAATAAAAATCATGAAAATATGCAAAAAAATATGCAGTTAAAATCATGAAAATATGTAAAAAATATGTAGTCAAAATTATGAAAATATGTAAAAATATGCAAGAATTTTTTTTTATTTAAAATTTACAATAAAACTTATAATAAATTATTATTTAAATACTTAATAAAAAAAAATTTAGGGAATTTTCTGAACTTAATTTATTTTTAAAATAGTGTTTATTATTAAAATGAATAATCTTATGTATTTCAAGTTTTTCTTCTGTGAAGCTGTGTCGTTTATCGATTAATATATTTTTAAAGACTGAGAACGAACATTTGACGTCAACCGAAGTTATTGGGGCATATTTGAAGTTTACGTCGTAATCGATTATTTATCTTATAACTAAATATATGTATAAACTATTATTTAGTGACTATGAAATTTAGTTTTAATTTTTCTACTTGACAAAATATTATATTATACACTTTTTTAAATTTTCGCTTCAGTAAGCAATAAATTTTGAATTTTGCCAAAATATGCAATAACCTTTAAATATGTAGAAATATGCAAAAAGAAATTTCACCATTAGCTTTAAATTATGATAATTCATGGAGATAACTGACAAAAATCCAAAAATATTAAAAGGAAAAAAATATGTAATTGCATAGAAATCCGCGCTCTACTTATAAGTTTGTAATTTTAAGTCATATAAAAAATAATGAGAGTTTACTTATAGATTATTGGACTAGTAATTTGTTTTAATGCAAATTTAAAGATTTTTGTATGTTTTTAAAGAATTAAGATTAAAATTATTTTATATTATATGCATAATTTATATAATTTAACAATTTTAAATACATTATATAATATTATTTTGAAATTCAAATTCTTAATTTTGAGGTAATGAGTGATTCAAAATATTTAATTAAAATTTAACAGTATGCACTGTATAGTAAAAAAATTTCCCATCTTTAAACTCATTTGTTAATATTACTTTTATATATTTTTGTGAGTAAAACTTAAACTTAAAGTTATTTATATAATAAACATGTTATATGAAATGTTACATAGGTAATTTTTCTTTGTCAAGTATGTCATGGACTTAGAACAATGCAGTTAGTCCAGGGATCTTCAATCTGTGATCCGCCTTGTCATAATATGTGACCTGCAATCACATTTGAAATTTAGCATCTATATATGTTTTAGTAATAATAATAGTTTGTAATTTAAAATTGTAATAATAAAACTGAATTTTTTGATAAAACTCATGTTTAACTACAAATGCAGCCCGCAAGATTTAAAAAAAATAAAACGTGACAAGCTGCATAACAAGGCTGAAGACCCCTGAGTTAGTAAATAACAATAAGCAAACTCAGGTTTATTATACATTTTTCTATAATTCATTTTTTTTGTTATCTTTTTGAAGACTAACATTGTAGGTTTTAATTTATCTTAGTTTTTTTTTTTTTTTTTTAAACTATTTGTTTTCTAAATTGTTTGCTTATTTAATCATTGAGTATTTGTATTGTTGTTTAATAACAGTATGAAAATGCTCTTATAATTATAAGTACCTAGTTCTAATAATTCTAATTAATACTTTTTCAACAACTTTATACGTTATGAATAATTTATTTTACAATACAATTAAACTATTTCTGTGATGAGGAGCTCTCATAAACTACATACTTATTTATATAAGTTTTGATTTTAATGCACTATTATTTTAAAGAATATATGATTTATTGATCAAATATTAATATGTTGTATATATAATTTGTGTTCATGTCTTACCTACAACACCAATAAATTTGTTTTAGATATTAATTAATAAAAGTACAAACAATAAATTATTTCTAAAATGCTATTCACACTTTAATAAGTAAAGGTTTTATTATATTAAGAATTAAAAAAATATATTATATGTAAATATATTTTACAATTGCTGCTTTACCTTTTCTATAAAATAAACACGTCTAATTTAATTTTAATATCAAATATTTATAATTACACAATTAATATTTTACACAAAATATGTTATTAAATAAATTATAGGCCTAGTATGTCACAAGGCAATGTGATCCATCAAAGACTAACTGAAAAAGACTTCAATGTTAGCACTCCTGAAGAATTTGTGAAACGTTTTAAAGGAACAAAAGTTATAAACAAGGTTAGTGTTCTTGAATTAATATATATTCTTTGGTTTTAACTTTTAATCACATTAATAATGTATAATCAATATTCTTAAAGTTAAAACTCAAACATTTCTACATTTTATAGTACAAGATAATTTTATTTTTCTTATTACAGGTTTTGATTGCTAACAATGGTATTGCTGCAGTCAAATGCATGAGATCTGTTCGTCGATGGTCTTATGAAATGTTTAGAAATGAAAGAGCTGTACGATTTGTAGTTATGGTTACACCAGAGGATCTTAAAGGTATTATTTTTAATATATATCTAATTTGGTTTATGAAGACTAACGTCAAAATTAGTTAATAATAATTACTCTGTATGTAAAGAAAAGATAACTATTTAATTTATTTTGAGTTATTTATTTATGTTGGGTATTATGTATGAATAAAATAGTATGATTAGTATATTATTATTATTTTAGCAAATGCTGAATATATTAAAATGGCTGATCACTATGTACCAGTACCTGGAGGTACAAATAACAACAATTATGCTAATGTTGAACTCATTGTCAATATAGCCATACGTTCACAAGTTCAGGTATATATTTATTTACAAAATTGAAAGGAAATATGTAATAAATTATATTTATATTTATGTCTGATTTATGTAGGCTGTGTGGGCTGGTTGGGGACATGCTTCTGAGAATCCAGAACTACCTAAGCTCTTGGACAAAAATAAAATTGCTTTTATTGGACCACCTGAAAAAGCTATGTTTGCTCTTGGTGATAAAATTGCTTCAAGTATAGTTGCACAAACAGCTGAAATTCCAACATTGCCCTGGTCTGGTTCAGGTAGAATATTAATAAATATTAATTAATGAGTTCATTACTACACATACTAGTATAGATTTCCATATCCATGTATAGAACCTTATATTGTATTGTGTGGAATTTTAATTGTTACAGAACAAAATAATATGAACTTCTATAAAAGGATATATTATAACACATGTTTCTTCATTTTGGACGACCCACTTTTTATGTCAATTTTAAACTTTTATAACATTACGAAACTATCTATTACAGTTTGAATCTGTTGAAATGAACCTAACCTAACCTTTAATTCTTTATTTCAAACAATTTACATAGATAATTTACTTAGCCAGCCACAATATGTTTACAAACGTTATTTTTAAAATTTAATTTTACTTTTAAGCCAAAATTGACACTTAACATTTTTTAATCAAATAAATATGTGTTTTTCATTTTATTAAATTTAATTATTCTCATTTTGAAACACACTACGTTTTATAGTATAAGATAAATCTGTAAACTAAATTAAAATGTATATATAATTGTCTTTTAAATTTATACATTTCCTATATAGGTGTAATTGGACATTACTCCGGTAAAAAAATTGAAATTGGACCAGATTTGTATAAAAAAGGTTGTGTTGCAACAATCGAAGAAGGCTTAGTGTCAGCTGAAAAAGTTGGATATCCAATTATGATTAAAGCTAGTGAAGGCGGTGGCGGTAAAGGTATAAGAAAAGTAGAAAATACTGAAGAATTTCCAAATGCATTCAAACAGGTAATTGAAAGTTATATACTTTACAATTGTCTGATTTGGGAATGATTGAATACTTTTTATTATAAACTTATTAATTTGTAGGTTCAATCTGAAGTTCCTGGATCACCAATATTTATTATGAAATTGGCTAAATGTGCTAGACATTTAGAAGTACAACTTTTAGCTGATCAATATGGTAATGCTATATCATTGTTTGGACGTGATTGTTCAATTCAAAGAAGACATCAAAAAATTATTGAAGAGGCACCAGCAGTGATTGCCGAACCTAGCGTTTTTGAAGAAATGGAGAAAGTAATAATTTTATTTTTTTATAATAATTAGTAATTTCTAACCTTTTTTGTTTTCATTATTTTATTTTAGGCTGCTGTTCGTATTGCTAAAATGGTTGGCTATGTTAGTGCTGGTACAGTTGAATATCTGTACGATACCGACGGAAATTATTACTTTTTGGAGTTAAATCCTAGACTGCAAGTCGAACATCCATGCACTGAAATGGTATCTGATGTGAATTTACCTGCTGCACAACTGCAAATTTCAATGGGATTACCTCTTAACTGTATTAAAGACATAAGATTACTTTATGGCGAATCTGCTTGGGGAGAAAGTTCTATTGATTTTGATGCACCAAGACATAAACCTCATCCATGGGGTCATGTTATTGCTGCTCGAATTACTAGTGAAAACCCTGATGAAGGTACATTAAAATTTTAATTACTTTTATTATTTTTAATATACCAAGTTATTAATTTGTCCATTAATATCTTTAGTTGCTGTATCTAAACATAATTTATAACTGTATTGAATTTCTATGTAAATTTACATTTTGTATTCATTATACTAACTAAAATAATTAAATTAAATTAATTGTTGCTTATGAAATTATATGTTATACAATTTCATGTTTAATTACATTTTTATTTTAGGTTTTAAGCCTAGTTCGGGAACAGTTCAAGAATTAAATTTCCGTTCTTCAAAGAATGTTTGGGGATACTTCAGTGTAGCAGCCTCAGGAGGATTACACGAATTTGCTGATTCTCAGTTTGGGCATTGTTTCTCATGGGGAGAAAACCGAGAACAAGCTAGAGAGTAAGATTTTAAAAAATAAAATGTATATTTTATAGTATTATTTATGTATTTATTTTGTCATCAATTAGAAATTTAGTTATTGCACTTAAAGAATTGTCAATTCGAGGAGATTTTAGAACTACAGTTGAATATTTAATTACACTTCTTGAAACTGAATCATTCCAGGTATATAATTCTTTGCTATTTTATACAAATACTTTAAATTTTATTAAATTTTTCTTATTGTATATTTCAGTCTAATACAATTGATACAGCTTGGTTGGATTTATTGATATCAGAGCGAGTACAATCTGAAAAGCCAGACATATTTCTTGGAGTCATTTGTGGAGGACTTCATATTGCTGATCGTACCATATCCGAATCATTCCAAAATTTTCAAACATCTTTAGAACGGTAATATGTGTTTCAATATTTACTTTAAAAGAGTAATACAATTATAGTTATGTTTGATAATTTATGTAATAATTATGCAGTTGTATCTTAAAAATGACTACCTGTATAAGATTTTTATTTAATTCTTTATATTGTTTTATTTACCTTTTTGAACTTCAGTATCTTTTATTAACAAGATACAATAAAGAAAAATGTGTTTAAACTGGTCCACATTCCTTTAAATTGAACGCATTTCTTTAAAATTTCAAGTACCTAGATAGTTGTTTGTCCTCAAACTTTAATTTTCAAAGTACTAAGTTAAATATTAAAATAATATTTATGTTTCAATATCAATAGTGTTTATTTTTATTGACTACATGTAATAATACTTATATTTTATATCTTTTTTTTTAGTGGTCAGGTACTGAGTGCTAGTACATTAGATCACCATGTATCTGTTGAACTTATAAATGGTGGATACAAATATAAAGTTCAAGTCACCAAATCTGGACTCAATTCATACTTCCTTATTATGAATGGCTCATTCAAGGAAATCGAAGTCCATCGTCTGTCTGACGGTGGTATGTAAATCATTATTTAGTATTTATATTATTATTTATAGTTGTAAAAAATTCTATTACATTTTAAATTATATTCAGGAATTTTGTTATCTTTGGATGGATCAAGTTTTACTACTTATATGCGAGAAGAAGTAGATCGGTATAGAATTGTAATTGGTAATCAGACATGTGTTTTTGAAAAAGAAAATGATCCATCTTTATTACGCTCGCCGTCTGCTGGTAAATTGATTAGTTTTCTTATAGAGGATGGTGGTCAAGTTAAAAAAGGTCAACCATATGCTGAAATAGAGGTAAATAAAAAGCTTGTAAAAATATTATTTTTAAGATAGTTTAAATGGTTGTGATTAATTTGTATTTTTTTTTAATCAGGTAATGAAAATGGTAATGACGTTAACAGCAACAGAAAATGGCCGTGTGTATTATAGCAAAAGACCTGGTGCCGTTCTTGATGCTGGATCATTAATTGCAACGCTTGAATTAGATGACCCATCTTTGGTTACAAAAGCTGTTGAATATAAAGGACAGTTCCTTGAACTTGATGGAACGTCACATATTTATGGAGAAAGTCTTAATAATATACATACATGCTATAGAGGTATGCTAGATAATATTCTGGCAGGGTATTGTTTGCCAGAACCATATCATCTTGTACGTTTGAGAGAAGTCATTGAAAAGTTTATGAATTCTTTACGGGATCCAAGTTTACCTTTACTGGAGTTGCAGGTTCGGTATTGTTACTTGCATCTTGAAATATTAATTATTGACCAATTTTTATTTACATTTTTTAGGAAGTAATATCTTCAATATCAGGCAGAATACCAAAAGCTGTTGATAAAAAAATTAAATCATTAATGAAGCTATATGAAAGGAACATCACATCTGTACTTGCTCAATTTCCTAGCCAACAAATAGCTGCAATTATTGATGGGTAAATTATTATTGAACAAACTACTTAATACATTTGATATTAATTATTTATTTTTATTTTTATGATTCATTTCAACCAAAAGTCATGCTGCAACTTTACAAAAAAGAACAGACCGTGATAGCTTTTTCCAGACAACACAAGGCATTGTTCAACTGGTACAGAGATATAGGAATGGAATTCGTGGTCGAATGAAGTCTGCTGTTCATGAGTTGCTGAAACAATACTATGAAGTGGAAAGTCAATTTCAACATGGTAAGGAAATGTTTATATATTATATTAAGTTAAAAATATTATATATTTTCTATAGTTCCTTGTATGATATTTAATTATATTTAATATATTTAATGAGCTGTAATTTAAATGTGTTTTAGGAAGTTACGATAAATGTGCTACTGCATTAAGGGATAGATACAAAGACGATATGGCTGCTGTTACATCAACAATATTTTCACATACACAAGTAGCAAAGAAGAATATGTTAGTTACTATGTTAATTGATCATTTGTGGTCCAATGAACCTGGTTTAACAGATGAGTTGGCAGCTACATTAAACGAGTTAACTTCACTCAATCGCAGTGAACATTCTAGAGTTGCTCTTCGGGCCCGACAAGTTAGTATTTTTAATTTTATTTTAAATATTTTTAGTTTTTAATCATTTTTACTTTTTAAGTATTATAGGTTTGATCAATAAAAAATCTTTATGTCAGATTTTATATTATGTAATATTTTTCATAAAACATGTTTTATAGGTACTCATTGCTGCACACCAACCAGCATATGAATTAAGACATAACCAAATGGAATCAATATTTTTATCTGCTGTTGATATGTATGGACATGATTTTCATCCTGAAAACTTACAAAAACTTATCCAATCTGAAACTTCTATATTTGATATTCTTCATGACTTCTTTTATCATTCAAACCGTGCAGTCTGCAATGCTGCATTAGAGGTAATATATATTATTGAAATAAACTATTTTAAATACTTGAGAATATTCAGTAATCTAATAATAATAAATTAATATCTTGATGTCTAATTAGGTTTATGTTAGACGTGTTTACATATCATATGATCTTACATGTTTGCAACATTTGGAACTGTCAGGAGAAATACCATTGGTACATTTCCAATTTCTTTTGCCTTCTTCTCACCCAAATCGGTAAGCTTATTGTATTTTAATAAAATTGTTACAATAAATATTATTTTATTTCTATTTTTATTGTGTATAGTCAACAAAATAAGATCAATTCTGGAGCCAATGGATCTGAAACCCTTGAATCACCAATCAAAACTCCATTGCCATATATCCCAACTTATCAAAGAACTGGTTGTATGGCAGCATTTGAATCATTTACTCAATTTGAACAATATTTTGATGAAATCTTGGATATTATGGAAGATCTATCTTCTCCTGTTTATGTTTCCCCAAAAATCATTGATGCACTTGAAAGTGGAAGTGAATCTAGATTAAGCTCATCTCTCAATGTGAGCTTGTCTCTTGGTGACCAACGGCCCCCAGACCAAGAGAATGTTGAGGTAATAAGATTTGTAATTGTATATAATGCAAAATATAGTAAAACTTGTTTAAGACACTTTCCCTGCTTAAAATGCTGTTTTCCATCGGTCACTAGATAATCCTTATACTAGTCAATGTAAAAACCACCTGTTAAGAAGTTTGATTTTCTCTAATCAGATAAGACATTCTTTTTTCAGTAAATAACAATAAATTTTAATATTTTTGAGAAAATTAAAATAAGATTATTAAGTAATATTGATTAATGTTAACAAAGTAGAAAACTTCCTTGCTAAAAATGCATCCTCACAATCTCAAGCAATCAAAAATATATACTTTTATTAGTATACATTAAAAAGATTAAAATGAAAAAATAATAATAATTATAAAATGTATGTATAAGTGTATTTATTTTTGAATTAAATTTAATAAAAAAATAAACATGGATATATTTTTAAATACTTAATTTTTTTTCAATTCCCATATAAGACTTCACCGCTTTCTTGCTTAAGATGCTCTAGAGAGTTAGTGTCTTGAAAAGTGTCTTAAGCAAGTTTTACTGCATAATTTTTATAAAAATTCTTTTTATTAATTTCAGATTGAACCGTGTCATATATTATGTATAGCTATGAAAGATACTGGAAATATGGAAGATGATAAACTTGGTAAGATGTATGAAGAATTTTGTCAACAACGTAGAGAAGAGTTGAAAAAAAGATCAATCCGAAGAATCACTTTCTTAGCTTTGAATAAGTAATTTATTATATTTATATATTATTACAATCACATTTTTGTTGTGAGATATATTATACACTACTTATTTGTATTTTGAGAAACATAAAATTGAATTATAAAAATGATAAAAATTTTTGTATAAAGAACTAATTAAAAATATTACTCTTATCTTACGTATTAAAAAGTAAAATTAATAAATAATGTAATTACTGTGAGATTTATAAATAATAGCAAATAATACCTACAACTATACCCTATATTTGAAACAATGATTATATGAACAGTAATTAAATTATTTTTGTTTTTGTATCATTACAACCATGTTAGTAGTCACCTAAGCATAACATGTCATGGGATACTTACCAATAATTAAAAACTCTAATAATCAAATTATGAATGATTATAATCAAGAAATCATTCATTATTTGACTATTAGAGTTTTTTATTATTGGGAATAATCGAATATGTCTACAAATTGTATTTATTTGTATTTCGTGTTTATTAAATGTATTTATTTGTATTGATTTGTAGAAGGCAATTCCCTAAATTATTCACCTACAGAAACTATGAAGATTTTGCTGAAGATAGAATTTACCGGCACTTAGAGCCAGGTATGGCTTTCCAATTGGAATTGAACAGAATGAGAACTTATGAATTAGAAGCTTTGCCTACATCAAACAGAAAAATGTACCTGTATTTAGGAAAAGCTAAAGTAAATTGAATTATATACTTTAATTTAAAATATTCTCATGTTTTATTTTTTCTTATAGGTTCCAAGAGGTCAAGTTGTAACTGATTATCGTTTCTTTATACGTTCCATTATAAGACATCAAGATTTAATAACAAAAGAAGCATCTTTTGAATACCTTCAAAATGAAGGAGAACGTGTATTGTTGGAAGCAATGGATGAATTAGAAGTTGCTTTTAGCCACCCACATGCACGTAGAACTGACTGTAATCATATATTTTTGAATTTCGTCCCTACTGTTATTATGGATCCTGCCAAAGTAAATTTAACAAAAAATTAGTTATATATTTTTACTCATCAAAATATACATTATTTTATGCTTAGATCAAAGAAAGTGTGACTAATATGGTAATGAGGTATGGTCCACGTCTTTGGAAATTGCGAGTTCTTCAAGCAGAGCTTAGAATGACAATACGGCCTTCGCCTACCAGTAAAACTTCAAATGTCCGATTAAGCCTTGCAAATGGTAGCGGTTATCATTTGGATATTTGCCTTTATAAAGAAATTACTGACTCTAAATTAGGAATGGTAAGTGCATTAAAAACATTTCATAATTTTAACATTGTTATACTAAGGGTGTAGTTTAACCAAGGTTTAGTCAAGCACAAGTAGGCAATATAATTTGTATTACATTATAAAAATCTAAAATATTTTTAGTTTTTGACTAAATGTTAAATAACTTAATCGAAACTCCTCAAATAAAAAAAAAATATTTTTTAAACATACATTAAACGAAGCTTCCTTCAATTATACGTCTAATTACTTTATAATTCTTATTATTTTACAGATTAAATTTGAATCATATGAATCAAAGCAAGGACCATTACACGGACTTCCAGTTTCTACTCCATATGTAACCAAAGACTTTTTGCAACAAAAAAGATTCCAAGCTCAAAGTGCCGGAACAACTTATGTTTATGATATTCCAGATATGTTTAGACAAATGATAGAAACTTTATGGCAAGAATACATTTTGGAACATCCAAATGGTAAGTTATTAGTTTACTGAAAAAAATTTGGATATATATCATTCTTTATAAAAAAAACATGTTTTTTTTTTTTTAGATGGAGTTTTAAAAAGTAGCTTAGTGTTTGACTATGTTGAACTTGTTGTTGAAGACAATCATTTAATTGAGCAGAAACGTTTTTCTGGTGAAAATACTGTACGTATTAATGTTTGGTCAATGTTTGTCTAAAATATATTAAATTGTGTTTTTATCATAAAGGCTGGTATGGTTGCTTGGAGATTTACAATGCATACTCCAGAATATCCTTCTGGTCGAGATATAATTGTAATTGCTAATGATCTAACTGTGAACATTGGTTCATTTGGTCCACAAGAAGATATTGTCTTTGATTTAGCTTCTAAAGAAGCACGAAGAAGAAAAATTCCACGTATTTATATATCAGCTAACAGTGGAGCTCGTATTGGTCTTGCAGAAGAAATAAAAAGTTTGTTCAATGTAGCCTGGGAAGATCCATCTGATCCGGAAAAAGTAAATATCATTACTTCTAAATTATTCTCACTTTGATAAATATTTATAATTTTAAAGATATTATTATTAATTATTATTGTTATTAATTTGAATTATTTTCATCTTAGGGATTCAAATATTTATATTTAACACCAGATGACTATGGAAAATTAGCTGGTCAAAATTCTGTAGAAGCAGAATTAATTGAAGATGAAGGAGAACCAAGATATAAACTAACTGACATTATTGGTAATAACAACACATTATTATTTATTACAATATTTAAGAAATATGTTAATGTACTGGTGTTTGAAAACAGGAAAAGATTTTGGTTATGGTGTTGAAAATTTAAAATTCGCCGGAATGATAGCTGGTGAAACTTCTCGTGCGTATCAAGATATTGTTACAATTTCAATGGTGACTTGTCGTGCTATTGGTATTGGGGCTTATCTTGTACGACTTGGTCAACGTGTTATTCAAATTGAGAATTCTCATATTATTCTAACAGGATACAGTGCTTTAAATAAGGTTTGGTTTTTTTTTTTTTTTTTTTTAAATTATTTATTTAGATTAAAGAAAAAAACATCAGTTAAATTCAAACTTATTTTTTTAGCTTCTTGGTCGTGAAGTGTATGCATCTAACAATCAGTTAGGTGGTATTCAAATTATGTATAATAATGGTGTGTCACACAAGACTGAGGCTAGAGACTTAGATGGTGTGTACAGAATTCTGAAGTGGCTTTCTTACATTCCAAAAACTAAAGAATCTCCATTGCCTGTGATTAAAAGTGTGGATCCCGTAGAAAGAGATATAGACTATGTGCCTACCAAAGTCCCATATGATCCTCGTTGGATGATTGCTGGAAAAGAAGATACCAGTTAGTGTTATATATTAAATTAATATATCCAAAATTTACTTATTTGAAAATGTATTTATTCAGATGGCCATTGGGAGTCAGGATTCTTTGATAAAGGATCATGGGATGAAATAATGCAACCCTGGGCACAAACTGTTGTTTGTGGAAGAGCTAGACTAGGAGGAATCCCAGTTGGTGTTATTGCTGTTGAAACAAGAACAGTAGAAGTTACTTTACCGGCAGATCCTGCCAATTTGGATTCGGAATCTAAGGTAATCATCATATTTATTTTATGTTATGTTAATTGTTATATCATGTATTAATATATATATTTATGTTACTAGACTGTGTCTCAAGCTGGACAAGTATGGTTCCCAGACTCTGCGTATAAAACATCTCAAGCCATTAAAGATTTTGCTCATGAAGATTTACCACTTTTCATCTTTGCTAACTGGAGAGGTTTTTCTGGTGGAATGAAGGTATTTCATTTATAATTATAAAATTAAAAAATTATTCAGTTTAAATGTATTTAATTTATTGCTGTGAATTTTTGTGATCATCATTTCAACATTTGAGTTTAATTCATTAAATTTTCTTAATTCATCAGACATGTACGAACAAATTATGAAATTTGGTGCATACATTGTTGATGAACTAAGACAATACAATCAGCCAATCATCACATATATCCCACCATTTGGTGAGTTGCGAGGAGGAGCATGGGCTGTTGTAGATACTACTATTAATCCAAGACATATTGAGATGTATGCAGATCCAGATAGCCGGTAATAATTTCAATTTCAATATTTTATTTATATAATGCTAAGAATTAAAAAAAACTAGAACCAAATTTATTTAGTGATGCACAAATCTCTGGCTTATAATAATTATTAACCTTATATTTTCTATGTATATTCTTAAAATGATTAAACCTATATCTGTAAATGATTATTATTAGAACATTTTAATTGCTTCATCATTAAAAATATAAACTAATTTAATTTATATTAATAGTATAAGTGATGCTATTTATTTTATACATTATTATGAACATGTGGATTTTCTCCAGAGATTAAGATAAAATGAACTGGCAACGAGAGCCATATTAAATTTAAAGAAAGTCTATAACTTCAGGGGGGGGGGGAAGAATTTATCAAATTTTACCTATATTTATTTTATAACTCTGCGCCCTCATCTTTTTGTTACCAGTCCATTCTATCTAAGATCCATAAAATCTATTTTATTAGTTTTAGTATACATAGTGTGTTAAAATATATGACTTATATTAATTCAATATAGTTTTTTGTAAAAGATGAATGTAATAAAATATAAAACAAAAATACTTTTAAGTACAATTAATTAATAACTTTTGTACTTTTGTATTAGTACCAATTATCATGTCTTCATATTATATTTATTATAATAATACTATAAAATATTAATTTCATATTTATAATCGTATATATAAATTGTTTAGTTGTGTAAGTTTTATTATAATGATAACCTAAATCTAAATATTAAATGTTTGTTGTTTACAGGGGTGGTGTTCTAGAACCTGAAGGAATTGTTGAAATTAAATTCCGTGAAAAAGACATCTTAAAATCTATTCACAGAATTGATACAAATATTTTGAGTCTCAAAGCTAATGGTACCCCAACTCCTGAAGAAGCAGTTGAAATAGAAAAGAACGTTGCAGATAGAGTATCAGTGTTGAAACCTATTTACCATCAAGTAGCAATTCATTTCGCTGACTTACATGATACACCTAAATGCATGCTTAGTAAAGGTGTTATCAAAGATATTGTTCAATGGAAAAAATCTCGTAATACATTATATTGGCGTCTTAAACGGCGTTTATTACAAAACCAAATCCAAAAAGTTATAACAAAATCCAATGATGCCATTCAAGATGATGTTGCCTATGAAATGCTAAGAAGATGGTTTGTTGAAGACAAAGGCACCACTGCTGTAAGTGTTATTTTGCTATACATTTTATTAGTTTTAATTTTTTAATAAGAAAAAATAAAAGATTACCTGTATAATATCAAACACAACACAAATGCCTCTAATAATTTTCCTATCAAAAAAGTTATTGATAATATTTTATGTAATTTTTTTTACAGTCTTATCTGTGGGATAACAATCAAGCCGTAGTACAATGGTTAACAAGTCAATTAGATGAATCTGATGGCACAATTGTAGCTGATTCATTAATTGGAAGCAACATCAAGAGCGTAAGGAAAGATGCAGTTATAAATCAAGTCACATCTACAGTAAATGTAAATATGATTGAACTAAACATAAATATTTATTTTAAAATTTAAAAGTTTATTTGTTCTAACATTAACGTGTATAATTTTTTGTTGTTAACAGGACACACCTGAAGTTACATCAGATGTAATAATGGGTATGTTCCAAAGTCTATCAGAAATGCAACGTCTAGACCTGATTCATAATTTAACTCAGGCCACAAGCATTGGAAATGTGAAATTAAATAGTTGATTACCCTTTACTATAAGCAGTTATTGTTGTTTATTATAAAACAAAAATATAAATAAATGTACGCTTATACACGCATACACACATAAATATGTATACTATACATAATAAATATGTGTGTATGTGTGTATGCGTGTGTTACTTTAAAATAAATATTTTAGTTATTTCTGTACTGTGCGATTGATGAAAAAAAAATTAATTCTGTTAATTTGATTTCAAACAATTGCTTATAATTGTAATTTTATTATGAACAAATAATTACTATCAATGGTTATATTATATAGCGTGTAGTTTATATCTACAATATATTGTATAGTGTTTACCAATCTTTTTTTTCCTTTTTGATGAAATATCATTGACCGTTTTTTTTAATCTTAATAAAATGTTTTATAGCTAAAGAAAATTATACAAATTTATTATATGGGTACATGATATTTTGATTTATTATTACATGCAGCATGCAGCTATTATGAAAATATAATGTAAATATTTATTGTTTAATGTTGAAAGATTTAAAGACAATTTTTTTAAAAATAATATATTATTCTTATGCTATTTATAATTCTAAAATAATTATACTTGAAGTTTAATTCTATAAAAAAAAGAAAAAGAAAATTACTATATTTCAATGAAAAATATACTCGTTTTGTATGCTTATGTTTGTTTAATATATGTATAAAGTATTTCCTATAAGATTCATTATATACTCTGTCCAGTGAGAGAACGCCAACCGACCAAAATCAAACTCTGCGCATTCCCCAATGATACCCAACCATAAGCAAACCAGTTTTGATAGTATGGCGACGCGAGGGGTTGCGCAGAATCGGCGCATTCTCTTGCTGGACAAACTATGGATATAGTACTTTTCCGACTAGGTACTTGGTACCTATTTTAAATATGCTACCATTATACATATATTATTTTATATATTATTATATATTTTATTTTCAAGTGAGTGATTGAGGTTACAAATAAAGTCTTAATGTAGGATAGTGATTAATTTCTAAAAAAAAATTAAAGAGTGTATACCCTTTAAAAGAACGCTACATCTGCATTTGTGATCTCCATCAAAGGTATAAATGTGGCACATAGTAAATTTACAATCAGCTGCAGCAGTTCAATTTCAGTAAAAACCAACATAATATGAACAATGTTACTTAATAAGATGTAACAATAATTTTGGCTAATGATTAGCCGGCGCTTCGGATAGGCATTTATGATGCATGGATGTGAGGTATGCTAAATAGTTATTTATATTTTTACCTATTCCAAGTTTAAAATTAGTGCGATATGAAAATACCATTAGAAAATATTGCCCATGGCTAGGTTAATAATACAGTATCTTACAGTGTTAATATACTGTTTTATTTTTAGCATTAGCTGTCCCCGTGTATATGTCCTCTTTAAACGTAAATTACATAGTATTTACTATATACGTATTATTGTATAAAACCAGCTAAAAATATGGCTTATACATTTTTTTTAATTTTTCACCTAACACCTTCAACGATTTTCCGTCTTCGACCCAAAATTAATCCTCTATTAATGCGATATTTGACCGCTTTTTTAAGAAGTGTGGAGATACCCAACAAATAATTTGTTGATAATTATTATCAAAAATGTTATTATAAATTATAATTAATATAATATTATGTGTAATCGCAACGAATTTAAAATGCGGAGGTAGAGAAAGAGGCATAAAATAATATCGCCAATGCAGTTTTTAATCACAATAGTCATGCGTTTATATAAGTATGATACAACTTTAGTATAACATAATATGTTGTATGAAAATCGTATGTATAATGTATACGTTGATTAATCATGTGTATATGATCAATGTATAAGTAAAAAAAAAGAATAAAAAATGAAAAATGAAAAAACATAAAAATATACCTAAGTATAGTAGGTAATAACCGTTGCAAAAGACCCCATTAACTGATTTTTTTTTTCATACGAAAATAATTTGTTTAACAAATATATATTTTATATCTATATTTGCTGCAAACTAAACACTATTTATTTTAGATGTTGACTACTATACCTATACAGTATACATGTATAGTATAATTTACATTCTTATCTTTCTCCGCAATAAGAATCGTAAATCACGGCCGGTCATCCCTATACGTAGTAATATATATGTATAATAAATTAATATCATATGTACACTGATATTCGATTCACATTTTCTACGATTCATCATATTTTTTATGATTTCGTTGTCTCGTAACGTTTTATTTTGATAATTGGAAAACCGTCGGAAGTTTGGATCACGAAAATATAATACATCATTCATACCTATTATGTCTATACAATACACTAACACACCCATTTAGTCTTACCGGTGTGATGTACATATGTATTTCAGACTTATCGAATGTCAGCATTCAATATACCCATCATCCATGTATAGTATAATTACAATATATACGAATTCTGATTCATATGTTTATAATCTACAATACGTTATTATACCTA
This sequence comes from Rhopalosiphum maidis, assembly GCF_003676215.2. Taxonomy (NCBI): domain Eukaryota; kingdom Metazoa; phylum Arthropoda; class Insecta; order Hemiptera; family Aphididae; genus Rhopalosiphum; species Rhopalosiphum maidis. Next base: position 13,622,753 of record NC_040879.1, read on the forward strand.
TATTGTTTTATTGTTATCAATTAATTAACTTACTTGGGCGTGTCACTCGTAAAGTGTAGTCACATTAATATAAACCCCGTGGTCCACGGTGAACAAGGGCAACGCCCTGCCGTAGCCCGCATTAATATAAAAAATTATAAATCATACTTAGTACTTACATACGCCTACGCCTACATATATATGTGTGTGTACTCGCGTTATGTATACGAGTAGCTTCAATTAAAACCCGTAATCTTAGTACTTCCGTGTTTTTATATCGTCATTTTTATTTTATATATAGCGGTAATGCGATCGCAGTTACACATATGTATAGGTAATAGATACATAAGTTTATAATAAACTGTTTATTGCTTATTATTTAGGTATATTCAAATTCCACACGGTCGATGGTTCGAAGTCTTGCAGGCTGGGTGTTGATATTCCATTTATGCGCAATCGATATTCGATAATATATCACCATATGAAATGCCTCACTAGTCATAATATACTAAGGTTGCGTCGAGTATATAGGTACAAAAATGATAAAATAGATATGTATAATATTAGAATAAGCAAAGATAATCGTATGCAGAATATTAAGTGATTACGAATACATAACTAGATTTAGTTATGTTTCATGTAACACATATTGAACATAAAATAATTAAAAACGCTATTCTTCGTTTAAAAATGTCGAATCTAAAATTGAAATATTGAAATAATGAAATACCTAAAAATAATAATTGTGTTTAATGTTAATATATTTTTTAGATTTTTTAGTTTCAGCACGAACTACGTATGAAAAACATCGTATTAAATGTATTTAAACTTATGTTATAAATATTGTACATTTGTCATTTTATATACATTTTTAACTTAAATTGCTTATTTTAATCTTATCTAAGTATTTTTAATACTTTTAAACAGCTATTTTATAATAACTTAAAGAAACCTATTATTAAATGATAAAGCTTTTGATCCAGCGAAAATTTTATATTAAAGTTCATAGAAAATAAGTAAAATACTGTTATAATTTCAAATGTCTTAAATAGCTCAAAAAGAGTCAATATATTTTAAAATTGTTATCATTTATAGAAAATTTTAATTTAAACATTTAAATATAGTTTCAAGCAAATATTATTCGAATAATATATAGGTATAACTGTATAAATATATTTTTTAGATTCTGAGTGGAGCAATAAATGTATTGATTTTACTATAATAAAGTGTTTTTTTATGTGTTTAATACATAATGTGTACCCTTGAGGGTGGTTTCAAATAATAAATTCAGTTTTTAACAAAATCGATTTTATTTTTTTGGTTTAATTCGAAAATAATAAATCGTAAATAACTAACGTAAAATTTCACCAGTTTTTATAAAATCGTTTTATACAGGTACATAATAAAAATTTTCATTTTTACATGTCGATAAGAATTATCAATTGGGTAAAAATACTTGAAAATTTAATACATAATCTCACATAAGTTCTTAATTTCTTATAGATATTAGAATATATAAATATTTTTATAGCTAAGATTTGAAAAATTTAATTCTAAGTTTCTTATAAATATTTCATACTGAAATCAAAAAATCTAAAGAATATAATATACTTATGCATAATTTTTATAGATTTATTAAATTTCAAATTTCAAATTTCAATTAAAATTACAATATTTTTATATTTAAACTACTAATAATAATATTCAATATTTTGTTATAGTTCAAAAAAATTATTCGTTACTACGTGGAGATATAAAAGTTTTACGTATTTCATACACACTAATACACAATGTAGATACATATTTTAAAATGCAATGTTTTCCGTAAAAAATAATTCAAACTAGGTACTATATTACTAATAGTAAAATAAATGTATTACTTTATCTAATATACAATATCTAAATATTACGAAATATACTTAGCGATATAGGCTGATAGATCATCTTCGCTCAGAATCGTTTTTCTTACACAATGATGTATCATTTAATTTAAATATAACATATGCTCACAGTGACTCACTCGATACCTACTATATAACAGAGCGGTACCCACTTGTACGCTTTTTTTCCCATAAATATTTAGCTTATAACAAAATCAATATAGCAAAACATTTAGGTTAACTATATATAAAATAACGATTTTAGTTATTTCGTTGTATTTAAAGAAACTTTTTTTCGTGGGAACTTTTTACAATTATGTATAGTATTATTTTTTAAACATAATAACATTTAAAAAATATTTAGGTACATTTTAAACAATTTATTTCACGAATCTATTCAAAATGGTTTTTCAGCATAATATAAGCATGTCTGTATTTTAACTTATAAGTTAATAACAACTTACGGCTAGCTTTTTTTGTAGGGAATTTTCTGTTTTAAATTTAAAGCGGGAATATTAATTTAACAATGATGTGTGTTTTTAATTTTTTTTTTTGTATGAATACATGACAAGTAGTATTTTATAGTTTGAAAATGCCACAAAATTTGTTCTCTTGAATATATTAAAAAGTTATTAATTAAAAATTATTGAAAGTATGAAGTAATAATATTTAAAATACATACTCATGATTATTATTTACAAGCATTTGACATCGAAATGTTGACAAAATTTGTTAAAATCACAAAAATTTGTAAATAATTATATTAAATGTATAAAATGTTCAACTAAACATTTAATTTAATAAATTTCTCATATAACTAGTTCATATTGTAACCTAAAAATCATAAACATTTATAAACAGTCTTGTATATATTTATTTTATTATTTTAAGTTTAAATTATTTAGACAAAAATAGATTTTTAAATAAAAAATAATGATTTTAGATAGGTATTTTGTAATAATCTAATTATAATATTATTAGTGAGCACTTGAAAGTTGATTTAAAATTTAACCGTTTTCCAATTGAATAGATTAATTTGTTTATATTTATAATTTGTGGTTGTCGAAACTAATTTGTTTGAGATTATTTAAAAATATATTCATATCCTTAATATAATAATATCGTGTTTTATTATGGTATTTACTTACTTATATATTATATAAACTATCTTAATAGAGAAAAAAAAATAATTTGAAACCTAACCTTTAAGTTTAAAATTTCATGGATACTGCACAGTCATATCATCAGTGGTTATTAATATTTATCTTTGTGTCTCGTAATGTATCATATTTTTATATACATGTATAATAATATACTCCCAAAACATGACTACCATGAAAAAAAGCACATCGTTATATATTTCAAAACTAATAATTTCTTATCAGCGTTTAGTTTGTTTGTAATATAAATAACGCTCATCATAATATGCATGGCCTTGTAAATAAGTTGTATTTTTTCGTAAATATCTCTGACGGTCACTTATAGTGGGAACCAAACTCAATAATGTAGGACAAATTAATTAAAATTAAAACACCTAGGCTATACTAATATAATGATTAATTTTTACTCGACATTAAAGATAAATTTGTAAATTGAACACCCCGCTTTATATAGATAATAACTATGTATAAGTGTTAATTATATATCTTAATAAAGTAACAATTTATATCATTTTACTATGACTAACCACACCAGGAGCCAGTTCACTTATTAGTTATTAGTTTATTACCTATAATATAATAATATATACATAATATGGGAAGACATATTATATAATGTTTTTGTGTATTCCTTCATATATGCGTTGACCTTTATCTACTATATTATGAATTTAGTACTCCTCCTAAATCACTACCAATTTCTCCTAAGTTTAAGGACAGATAAGTACTTTATTAATAAAATTAAATATTATTTAACTATTGATAACAATTATGACAAATAAGACAAACCTGTACGGTTGTACCCGGTTTCAGTTTAAATGATTGATAAGGTCACCAAAGAAGTTATCGTAAACATGCTCTCAACCCTCAAGGAGAATATGATATATTCTGTAAAGTAGTGTAAGTTGTGCGCTACTTTTTCGAAGACTGCAGAGGTGAATTAAACAAGTATTAGTAAGCTATATATTATATATATATATATATACATAATTATTAGTAATAAGTACTATAGTTTAATTTTTACATATTAATGAAATATTTACATTAAATATTAAACAAAATAATAATATACAAAAGTATACTAATTTACATCACCAAAGAAAAATAATCGATCTGTACACCACTGTCTATAATAGTTAATAATAACCACCACGTGTAGGATGTATTATGAATTGATTTTTTAAACCGAATATGCATATTTAATGTAATAATACCTAGTTATTATTTATGATTCATGTTTCACAATTATAGTCGATATAAACGCAAAATAGTTCAGACTTTTGTAATTTCTGGGAATGTATATGTATATAAATATTTTAAATATATATTTTGTAAACTCGTCACGTAATGTCATCATTTTTATTATTCATTAATTTTTTTCTTTACGACCACAATACTATTGGTATAAATTACGAAGTAAAACAATATTCAATGATAAATTCACAATCTTATTTAAACTGAACAGTAACTATCAATATTATAGTATTCTACCTATATTATATAATATAGTTAATAAATAATAATCCATATTTTTTACTTTCTTACTAACAACCTACACTAATTGTTGCATATCGGGTTTTGGGTTTGCTATTTTTATCAATATAACTACACTCATTTATTTTCCGTTAGCATTTTATAAATAATAGATATTATTATAAGTAAGTACCTATACAATGTATGACCTACATGTAACGTGTTGATTTCAAAATGTTTAAGGATTTAAGGACCTACTCTTATATAATACACCTATTTCTGCCCTTAACTATTGATTCTTATACATTAATAACTATGGCCTATATAAGGTGTAAGACTTTATATTATATTAATTTATTTATTATACAAATATATGGGCAGTATTTAGTGTATTGACCGACGGTTAGCCGAAAAATGTTGTTCTATAAATTATCGCGAGTTTGTAAAAATAAATTATTGATATTAAATATTAATATGTTTTTATCAAAATGGACAAAATGTTTATGTATAAATATTTATAGGTAGTATATGGCAGACATACGAACAAGACCAACGATAATAATTTATGAATTTTTCTTATTATTTTTTTTATAAAATGTAAGCGCTTTAAGTTTCGATTAAAGGTTTACGACACACCATAACATTTAAACTGTCTGCATGGAAGAACTTGAAGAAAAAATATTTTTTATATTACATTCTTAACAAATAAAAGCAGAAATTTCATTATTTTAATTTAACATTCGTTTGTCTGCGTGCTTCTTTAAATTATTTATTAATCGTCTTTTGAATAATAGTTGTTTGCACTCGGGTTTCATTTAAAAATCTTTAAACAACATACCTACGATAAACACAGTTGGAATAGTAGGATACTTTGAAATAATAAATAATAATAATGCACCACCAATATTTATTATTTATCACAAACTATAAATTATAATGGCATATTTATGTATAGCTACATAGTATACGTATATCTATAAACGTAATATGGGTAGATAGGTAGTACTGTAGTAGCATAGATTAATAACATTAGTGTTATTAATCTATGCTAGTAATTACTTATTACTCGCGTAAATGGAATTAAATTTCAAATATTGGTTATCCAAAACTATTGAACATTGTCATTTGTTAATCGTCTGTCGATCATAAAATATAAACTGTATCACCTATATATATATAACATATTTCACATTTTGTAATAAACTAATAAACGATGTATATATATATATGTATATTATGTTGTATAGTGTATATTGTAGGATAAACCTACGATATTTTTATATAGTATTACATGTACCAAAGTTATTAATTTATATTGTGCTAGACTTTTTTTTCATACACCTATTGCCTATAGTATTTGTAAAAACACTCTCAAAAATTAATTCAGGAAAATTATTAACAAAATTCACCCTTTACAATTTTCTCAATATGATTTCACACTGCCTAGTTCTAGGCCGTAGCTCGTGGGTACATTATACTTTATAGTTAAGGGGTCGCTACACCAGCATTTGTTTTCTCTGTCTATCTCACACATAATATAGGAACAAAGATACTCCGTATTACCACGATAATGACTTTCTGGTTCAGTTTAGGGCAAAAGCACCTATAATATTTTTTATAAAGAAGAGTATTTCCTGTGCATTGACCTGATAGATTTTTAATATTTACATTTTTTATAAATATAAACATATTTTAATTTAAAATAATTTCGATTATTTTTAACCATTAATAATTTATTAAAAATTGTTTATATTAAAAATCTATCCGGTCAATGCACAGGAAATACTCTTCTTTATAAAAAATATTATAGGTACTTTTGCCCTAAACTAAACCAGAGTCGTTATCGTGGTAATACGGAGTATCTTTGTTCCTATATTATGTGGTAGATAGACAAAAAACAAATGCTGGTGTAGCGGCCCCTTAGATATAATAATAAATTTATATTAGCTATTATAGGTGATAAATATAAAAAATAATAAATTATTAATATTTAATGATTAATATAGGTAAAGTTACTAGGTCACTAGGAAACCTATTCTTCTTACATTCACGGTAATAGATATGGTATGATTGGTATGAAATGCTACAAATATGGACTCGTGGAAACGCAATACGTAAATACGTAGGTAGATTATCACTAAAATAAACATTATTTATAACATAATGTCAACATTTTGTGAGTTTTTTTCCTCATTTCTTATTGAAAATGTATACGTTATTGATAAGTAATAACAAATATTTATGTTTATATTTCTTTTCAACTTGCAAATATTATTAATTAATCATAATAAAAATCTGTAATATCGTTGACTAATGACATCAGCTGCTTAAACCTGTAAATACATAATTAAAAAAATTGAAAAGTAATGGACAAAGTATACGTATACCACTTTAATAATGAATATAACCACATTTAAATGTTTCGCTGTCGATAAAAAAACGAACAAAAAAATAAAATAATAATAATAAGAAATAATTGTTAATTTAAAAAATAAATATTTTAATATGAACTCTCACTTGTTGTATTTCTGGTTGTATCCCAATTGACATATAAAAATACAAATAAATTAATAAATTAAAAATAAAAATAATTCATGCCAACAAATTATGGAAACTTATTTATTCAAGATTTTAAATTTCTTATTATAATATAATGTGATATTATTTTATAATTTATAATAAATTATAAAACTCAAACAAATGTCTATTTCTATGTTTAAGTTTTTAAATTTTAGTACCTACCTCGATGACTTGTCCAATTTATATTCCAGTACTCTATATTTTCACATTTTTTATAAGTATAAAGTAACATTAAGGATTCTTACCAACTATTTTGTCGACCATCATTAATAGGTATTTAAAAAAGTTATGGAATTTATTTTCTTAAAAAATCACATTTGAAATTTATAACTAAAAATATAAATCTATTTTTAAAATTAGTACCCCTTACTCATCATTAGCACGGCTTCATCAGACAGGTAAATAACATTTTTAATGAGTAGTTTTTAGTTCTACTTACTTGGCTACTTATATTGGTTTTATTACGAGTATACTCTCTAGTTAAACAAACATTTCATAAAATTATTATAAATTAGAATTCTTTATTCAATTTATTTAATTTGTCACGGGCAACGCAGTGTGAGATCAGCTAGTAAATAAATAAACTATATTAGGATGTATTTACAGATAATTGTTTAACAAGAAAACACACATACACGTAATATGGATTTTAAAATGTTTTTGTTTATTAAATTTACACACCACTACTATAGGTTGAGCCGTTGATATGAGAAATATTAACAATTTTTAACAAAATTTTACGAGTATAAGAAAAATCATATTCACACGCGAAATAATAATACACACAGTACTTGTGCTTATATAAACACAGCTGGATGGAGTCGACGAAAGTGCCATTCTCGTACAAGCGGGCCAAACCACTGGACTTGTCGTTCGAAGACCTGGAGTCGCTGGAGCCCAGCTCGATGCGCGTGCTCACCACGGGCTTCGTCAGCTCGTATCGGATGCTCGGCGTGCCGGCCAAGCGCGACGGCAAGTACAAGACGGCGTCGATGTTGCTCAGCCACAACCGGCTGACCGGCGGCCTGGACGACATCCGGCTGCTGGTCGACAAGCTGTTCCGGCAGCCGGACGCCCTCTGCTGGCTGGACCTGTCTCACAACCGGTTGACCGACGTGTCGGACGCGCTGTTCGGGTTTCCGAACCTGAGCACGCTGTACTTGCACCACAACCTGTTGGCCACCATGTGCGTCTTGACCCGGATCAACCAGGTGCCGCAGCTCAGATCGCTGACGCTGCAGAACAACCCGTTGGCCGAGTACCGCGGTTACCGGACCGTGGTGCTGGCCGTGTTGCAGAAGATCACCCGCCTAGATTTCGTCATCGTGACGGACAGCGAGAGGCGTCTGTTGCCGCCCATACCTTTGCAGAGTTTCATTAAGAACTATTTAACGCGCACTAATTGATCGAGATTGGCCGCCGAAAACGGATAGCGTGCCGAGAAAGGTCGGCTGCGGAGGTATAATGAAAAGCCTCCCGGAGACGACGCCGGCACAAATAATAATAATATATATTATAATCGTGCCGCCAACTGTTCTGCAGAGAGACCCGCAATGCTACAGGTCGCGGTTATCGTGGATAATATTATATTATTATATAAATTATAATGCACGCACACTGATGACACCGTGAAATAACACTTTATATTATTACTATATATACAACGATTCAATAAGTGTCGATGTTTGAGCCTTTGACGTTTGAAATTTAAATTGGTCGTTGTAATTAATACAGTAAACGCTTTAACATAATATAGGTATCTATCATGTAATAATACACATGTACGCATGGACGCCTTGGTGAATATCGGGGCTATGTGCGAGATGTTTTTGCGGGGCCTATTTAGGGAGGTTGGTATTTTACACCAATTTTATTTCTTGCTATTTGCGTAACCAGTAGGTAAATTTAAGTATACGTATGTATTTTGCGCCACATCTAAAAATTAATTTTGATAATTAGCACTACGTCAGAAAACGAAATGGAGTATTTAATCTGTACTTTACTCTTTCACTCATCTCTAACTTCAATTGTTGAAATTTACCAACTGATAAACTAACTGGTATCGCATCATCAGTTATACGATAATACCAACGTATGCCTAATCTAGTCTCATCTAATAAAAAAAAAAAAAAAATCGAATAATATTTACGGTAGTATCGTGATATTTACAGTTTGTCCGATATTATTATATTAATCGCGTGTGTGGTGTGTGTTCACATTTTCACGTTTAAAAATTATATAAAAGTTTAAATAATGAATAAAATATTGATGAAATTATTAAAAGTACTAGAAACAGAGATTTGTTATTATTTGTAAATTTTACATATCGTAAAGTTCACAAGTCTAAAATTGTTTAGTGTTATTATTATTTTAATTAATTATATATCAATAATTGTAATCATTTTCTAAAAATGTATCTATTTAAATTAACTTGATTGATCAATGACTAAAAGTATAACATATTATTAATCTGTAAAAAAAAAATTATTTAGTTAATTAAAAGTGATGCAAATTATCAAACTTAATTTTTAGATTTGGCGGGGCTTGACGGTTGTTTTGGCGCAAATTACATACGCCCCTATTTAGTGGTTGTTAGTCATTAATTATTTCATAAATATCTCGAAGATAATTCGATTTGAATCTGAATCATTAGTTGAATACATGCTCTATGGACCCATTTCGTTTAAGCCAAAAACCCTAAGATTAGGGTGTCAATTGCCTCTGCAGTTAACATTTTATTTATGATAAATAAAAGTGTTTTATGAACACAATAAAATTTAGTAACTGACCGTTTATTATTTACATATATTTCCCTTTGCGACGTATTACAAATGTTCAAAAATTTAATTTTGCAACAGGCTGCGGTCTGCGGGGCCCAATGCCACGGCACAGCTCGAACCGCCTTCAAGCCGGCCCAGTATTTACGCGAGGTAGTCTTACAGAGCGTATAATCGTAATTATACATAAAGGGATGGGATGTTTTTTTTTCGTGATGTTTAGATAAAGATTTCCCATCTTAGCATCTACAGAATACTAAAAATCACCTATATATATTGTGTGTATTGTCACTACTCTTTGTGTAAAACAACATTTTAAAGTGTGCACTGTACAGTGGTACGTTATACCCACCCACATTAAATTATGTAATTAAAAAAAAAAAATCATTGATAATATTTTATTATATTGTCCAATATATTAATTCAAACAATATAAATTGTGATTTTTCTTATTATTTTTATCAATATGTATCATAATAAGAAAAATAATCATAGAATACTGTCTGTGGTTTGCAATGTTATTCACATATACTATTACATATTATTATTTATTGGATATCATGTCCTTATTACAAATGTTTTAGAATTATCACAAGATAATAAATATCAATATACATAGTTTTAATATGCTGTTTCATACAAATTTTAACTTAAAATGTCTGAAAAAAATTATGTTAATATATTTTTAAAATTTTTGATTTCAGTATGAAATACTTACGAGTTACGATGAGAGACTTATTTCTATTCGACTTTCAAGCCTTAGCCATAATAATTTCAAAATTTATAAATTATCAGTATACAGACACAAAAACCCATATATATGTAAACATTTTTAAAAATACTTATCGATTCACTCAGAATTTAAACTTATCTCCTGTCCCCTTCATATATTTATAATAGATGTTAAACGAAAATGTCTATACCATTAGATGATTTTTCTAGAAAATTTAAAATTGGAATATCATATTATAATTATATAACTTATAAGTATATTTACATTATTGTTTGGTATTATAGCCGTTAGTCTATACTGAGTATAGGTGCATTGTTGTGTACCTATATAATATAAATGATACCTATCTATAATACTACAACTATGAACATAGTACATACAATATTCTCCATTAAGTTACCTTATAAATAATGTAAATTTTAATTTTCTCGACATCCACATAATATACGCCTATCTAATTTTACATTAAATTATTATCGTATAAATTTCTTTCTGATTCTTTAATTTTAATTTTTAGTCATCCTATCGAATTCTATATGTGTATACTGTACACTATATTAATTTATGGACAGGACCATTTTTATTTCAAACGAGATACCGTTTTCCTCCACATAAAAAAATAATAGTTTCCATTTGCTTCAAACATTTTTTTGGTTTCAAACAACATTTTCGTTAAAATAAAAAAATTAAAATGACCAATTTATTTTATAGTCAAAACCTGCAATGCTGTAGAAGTGTTGTGTACCATAATATTATAAAGCTAGAGTAAGGTGCTATAACAGTCGATAACTTCGTAACGTCGTAACACTCGTTACTCTAATTGAGCCTAATTGAGATAAGTACACGTGGGCATATACGTGGGTACATACGATTTGAAATATTATTTATCATCATCGGTTAACAGTTGAACGATATGATTAAAATATGATATTATTCGAATTTTTCATATTACTTTGTATTGATAATTAATTATCATTTCTGTAGATCAATAAGTGATATAAAAGCTATTGGTTATTAATTTATAATTTTTAAGTGGCACTAAATATCTTATGCTTGGTAATTGTTTTTACTTCACAATTAATTGGTAAAGTGTTCCTCTTTCTAAACATTTTAAACTCTCAACTTGGTTTTATTACGTTTAAGATATTTAAAATTAAAATAACGTATTCATTTTATAGATTTACAATTTTTAACCTGAACCTCTAAAAACAAAGTATAATACTATTAATTTTTTTTCTGAAGTTAAATTTTCTTCAGATGACTCTACAAAAATAAAATTATTCTTAGGTATGTATAATACTATATAATATACACGAGTAAGCTTATGACACGGATGACTCGATGTAAATTACAATTTAGTTTTTATAGTTTACTTTTAATGGTGCGTTTATTGAATAAATAATTTATAAAATATTAATACGTGTTTATTAATATTGAATCTAAATTAATTATTAATTACTTCCCAATAATATTAAATTTTCGTATCGACGATGTTACCATGTTTAATTTGATATTTAATATATTAAAATCATAATAATTATTTTATAATAATTGTATTTATTTCGAATTATAATTTAAATTAAAAAAATGTCTTTGACTTATCACATATTAAATTCCAGATGACGACATATTAATGTACAAATTATGACTTAATATTCTAAACGATTATTTATTATATTGGTCTTATAATGTTTTTAATTAAACAAAATAAAAATATACGTAGGTATAAGACGTATAAACTTATGAGGAACAATATTGACTTGAAAAGGAAAATATATTTTTAAACATTTAATACGTTAACAGAGAAAAACTAAAAAAAATATATAAATAAATCATGATATATTATAAATATTTCAAAAATTGAATTATTGTGAATAGAAATTAGTAGCATAATTCAAATTTCTAGTCTATTTAGAATTAGGATTAATATTAATCCTATTATAATATTTATTAATATTGTGTTATTTTTTTAATATTTATGTGAAATATATTCGACATTTGAGTGTCTTAGCGATTTGGAGTTTTGCAAGCTACTTACATATTTTTTAAATCATTTAATAATATTATAATTTTTAGTAACTATAATGTGTGTTCACCTATACAACTGTTTAAATCATAGCGCACAATTTTTTCAAAGTTATTATTAGGGCTCGGAAGTTGATTTGCCTTGGAACTTTTTAGACTATGCTCTCCTACCCACAAATGTGTATCATTAGCATATAAATCTGAACAACTAATTTTTATTTTGCATTTTTTTGTATTTTTTGGTGTTTATTATTTTTAAAGTCATTTTTTGAAATTTGTTTGTCATTTCCCCACATTTTTAGTCTTTTTACTGATTTCACATTAGTTTACTTCTTATATAGCATTATGTCGATAACTTACTTAGAACTTTGAAATTACCACGAACTAAGATAAGTACCTATCCGATTTTATCTCACCGATTACAGTCGTCGTTGTCGTCTTGTGGTGAATAATATTATAATATTATTATACTTAAATTGTATTATTATTTTTTAATATTTTTGAAATGCCGAAATATTTTTATTTAATTTTTAAGGACATTTTTTGAAATTTGTATGTCATATTTTGAGTAATTTGTAAGCTTTGATAAATGTATATAGAATTTTATAGCACAATTTAAAAAAATATACATTTTTATTATTTACAAATATTTGTATTTTTTTTTAGGTAATTTTTGTTATTTTTATGTCGTATTTGCATTTTTTTAGGTCATTTTTAAATTTTTTTAAGGTCATCAACTTCCGAGCCCTAGTTATTATATAATAAGTACAAAAATATTATTTAAAATATTATATTATTGAGCTGACAAAATAAGTGAAAAAATATAATTTTGTCATATAACTTATGTATTAGTTATGTTGTACTGCTCTTAAATTTAGGTTCATTATGGTTTATTTTAGGATATAATAAATATCTTATAATAGTTAATTAGTTTTGAATAATTAGATTTAAATATTGGTATTTACTGCTCCAACAAAAGTAATTAATTTCATAGGAATAAATTTTTTTTTTTTTGAAAGACCAATTTTTTTTGGTGTTTTTATATGTTTTGTCTTGGTCATTTTTTTTTTTTAAATAATTTAAAAAATATTTTTATATTATTTTATCTACCTACATAATAACTTGAAAAAATCGGTGCGTAATGGTTTAAAAAGTTTTATGTGTACTGCAATTATTATTTAACTGTAACAGTGTAGACAAAATCTTTACGCGAGGGTTGCCAAACTTTAAAATTCTTTAATTTATAACCGGCAGAAAACCGAGAGTTCATTTTTACACATTTATAATAATGTTGTAGGTATGTATGCAATTTTTGTATCATTTCGCCGATGTGTGTTCGGAAGGGATCGGATAGGGCTTTTAAAAATATTGGCCCTCTCGACGCGCGAATGGCGCCAAGATCACACCGTGCAACACAATATCCCTCCCTACGCAATATATTGGCATTATTATTCTTATTATTATTACATCATCGGTGGTTATCTCTTGGCCCCACGAAATAACGAGTCTAACAATTCGCGGATAGTATTAATATTTTAATATTACTCCCGGCGCGGTCCGCGACGCCATCTAGCGGTCGGATTTATGCCGATTGATTATTACACGGTTTCTCGGGCCGAGTAGCCGCCGCCGCCGCCGCCGCTTTGTTCACCACGCAATCATTCTACACGCAAGCGAGCACTCGGCGTCGCCCGGCCGCTTGTCGCGAGTGCCGCGCTGTGCAGTCGTCGCAGCACTCCGGTGGTCAAAGCCGACAGTCGTAGACGGCTAGTCCATACATGGTGTCGTCGGGCGGGCGGTTTCGGCGGCGTGCGGCAGCGAGACAACAACAACAATAATAATAATAATATCTCCTACAGATCGATAAAAGTTTTCGTTTTCTTTTCGTTCATATAATATGGTACTTTGACTCGGCGACGGCGGCGGAAACATTGTCTACACCGTCGTAACGCGTACAGAATATTATTATTATTATTACGTAGTACACTTGTATTTGTTGCGATTCGGTGTACGATATAATATTATATTATGATAAAATATACAGAAGTGAGTTGAATAGTTTTTTAATAATACCTAATTATACATACTTTTTTATTATTGTGCCGTTGTTAGTTATTTTACATATTATGGTGCATTGTTATTATTATTATTGTATATACGGTTGAAGTGTAGTTTTGAATACGCTTTCGTTTCCCGCCTAAGCCTAATTATATAATAACGAGTACGACGAGTGTATTTTTTAATATTACAGTTGTGTATAGGTATTATTATAGATACTTATATAGTTGCCGAGTATATGGTTATTGAATTCGGTGTCCTCATATATATATGCTTTTGCTATATGATTTTTACACGTTATATATAGATATTTTCGGACGCACCTACGTATTATTTTGTACAAGAACTGTGTAGGACGCGATCGAAAGATCGTAAATCACCATTTCGACTAGACAAATATTTTAGGTAATTTAAATTAGCAATAAAATAGAATATTATGTGTATAGGTTTGTAGTTTGTACAATACGATCCGTTTGGTATGTTTTATAATTATACGCGTTACGAATAATATATAATATTGGTTGAGATCAACTTATAATATTTAAAATTTTTAGTATTATTTATTAATTGGTGATTTTTAAGTAAATATATGATTCACAAGCACATTTATTATTTAATATATATATTTTTTAATGTTATTCATAATTAAACAACAAACACCCTATCTCTGAAATTTTTGTAATCTATATACTATGTGATTAAAAACTATTTTTTTAATATTTAACACTTTAATTTTTAAATTGGTACTATACGTACTTTTAGAAAGTAGTTATTTTGGTTTAGAAAGTACTTACCTAGTAGGATACCCATGTAAAATTATCAGTGCGTGACACAATAAAGTCTTATAGTAATTGATACGAAAACCGTGCAGGTGAAGGGCATTTTGTATTATTATTTTTTTTTGTATGCCTACCGTAATTAACGTTCTAAAATAAAACGTTGAAGTTGAATCTTTGACTGTAACAATTATTGTAAAGGTACTTTTTAATAAATGTATAATATGTAATTATATAAATGTGGAATATAAAAAATTTTAAGTGATGCCTAATATGTTACTTATATAATTTTATACTAATGGGTAGTAACCGTTTATTTTAAGAAAGTTGAGTATTGAGAATAGAAGATACCTATAATTATCTAACTCATTATATTCAGTTGAACTTTTTGATGGGTATACTTACCTATAAAACTAAAAACCAGAAGCTATTTAAGTAATTGTTACGAGGTACTTACTGTAAAATAATAAATAATAATGTTGACTCATAATTTATTCGCATTAATTGACAATAGATATCTAATATAATACTATAATAATATACATTATCGTTACATTGTATATTTATAAACTGATCAACTGTCAAGATCGGCTGTAAAGATAATTATTGTAACCTAGGCATAGACGACGAAAACGTTAAAAAAAAAAACAAAAATTAAACGAATCAATATCAGATTACAATCATCAGTGCTTTCGTTTTATTTTTGGCAATCCAAAGAAGGTGTTTTACGAAAAAGTAGGTGTGAATGCTTAGTGGGCCCCTCACCATCCACAAAAGACTTGATTTTGCTGCATTTATTAAATCGAGTACCTTGTTAAATCATCTATTAAATAAATTTAAATTGATAAAAGAAAAAACTTATAAGAGGTATATGAAAACCTAGAGTCTAGACCAAATGGATATTAATAACTTTAATTATATACATTATTGCATTAATAGTCACTATAACCATTAAGAGATATCTATAACGTTGTTTCAGACTTTTAATATATTGTACAGGCATTTTTTTTAAACATTTCTTGTTTATTGAAATTTATTTCACCATTAAAAAAAATAAATCATATATCTTAGGTAATCTTCACAATTATTTCATTTTTAAGTGTAATTTAGATTTAATTTCTGTAGCTTCTGTCATGTTCAATTAAATTATTTATACTTGCTATAAATATACGTTTTCATATTTGTTTGTATTACTTATATATAACAATTATATGTATAGGACTGTGAGTTTTGAGAAAAAAATTAAATTGTTTTTAGTATAATATAAAACATATATCACAATTACGTAACACAAAGCTTGAATTAAATGATATAATGATTTAATTTTGAAACTTTGATTTTTTTTTTTCTAGATCAATTTTTAATTTTTTAATAATTTTCATAAATTTAAACTTTTTAAACGCATTTCATGAGTTATTGTTTAATTTTTATGTTATTAATATATTTTACATGCTTTATACAAACTTATCACACTTGCTTAATAATATCTTTAATTTCAAATATTTTACATTTTATGAGCATTCTATGGGATGCAAATACACACCCTTCAACCCTTAATCCCCACAGAAAACACCCCTAATAGTGCTGCTCGCTAGATTGGTTTAAATATTCGTCGTATTATTTTTCACCAGATAATAAATGCTTTGAAAAAAATCTGTTCTATTATTATATATGTATACATCGGAAAAAATGGGTGTAGCTATGGGGTAAATATAATAATAAGAAAGGGGTATAAATGTCAAAATATGACTGGTGACTATAGGGGAGTAAATGTCCTTATTGTACTTATAATTAGACACCAGTTGTTCAACGGCCGCTTTTTTATCTAGAGCCCTACACTCAAAGGGCTCACAATATCGATTTATTTAACCCAATTTAAATCTGACGGCTTTAGTTCCTAGGCCATTCGAGAGTTATGGCCGATGATAAATACATAAAATATATAATATATATATATGAATATATAAAAAATCAGTTCCTGTCATTGTTTTAAACATTACATTCATTGCGACTGACATAAGTTCTTGTTTAATGAGAAACATTACTGACTTTTTTAAATTAATTTTAATAAAATAATTATATTTTGTTAAAAAATATTTATAACCATAATTATTAGTTATAAATTGTTATTTTTGATTTATAATTTTTAACTAGTTCAGACAAGAATTAGCGATAAAAATAATAGAGTAGTAAATTTAATATAATTAAGTTTAACTTAGTAAACTTTAGTATACTGCTTTGCTAAACTTCTATATGTAATATGTATGTACACTGTTCTATATGCAATATGCATATAATACACAAAAATTAAAATTTATTCCATTATTTGTAGGTATATATTACAATTTACATTATCACTTAACATTAGTTAATAGAGGTATATCTACGATTAATAATACATTTTAATATTATTTATTTTGTAAGAAAGCTCATAAAATGTATAGGAATCGTGAAAACCCGAACTTGACCAATATAAAATTTAAATAAGTAAATTATTAAAATGTTATGTTGTTATGTAACGTAGTTTAGGTAGGTAGTATAGTATTTTATAAAATCAATAATATTAGGTAGGTACATCTACCTATTTTTACAATTTTACGTTGGGAAACCAATTATTCAGATATTTTTACGACTACATAACTTTTTACTGAGAAGCAACCGTAAGGGTATATTATTTTAATCCAGAGACCATTCCATATTTAACTACCCAAAAAATGCTGGTTGAAAAATCTAGTATCTGACTAAGTTATTAAAATGATAACCACTGTGTTCAAATATAAACGCATTTAATTCATATTTTATTATTTTAAACAATTAGATAATATTTAGATACTTATTTACAAAATATGTATTTATAACAAAAAACATCGAGTGATCGAGTATCTATAATACGAGTAATATTAGTTTTTAAGCACCTATACCTAATACTTATCTATAATTATAAGCATATATACTTATTATGTAAGTATATCCATTATAAATTATAATTTTTATTGTTTCTAAAGTAAATTATACAGGGAAATGACAATATTATCAATTAATATAATATATATTATAATATCTAATAATAGTATTATTGTTACAGGAAACATTATAAACTATTATTATAGTACCATATACCGTTTATAAGAGGATATTTGAAAAGTTCTTATCAGTGTATCTTCAACTAAGTTATGTTTTTTATTTAATCTTCAGATTATTTTTATAAAATGTAAGTACATCATGAATATTTGATATCTTTACTTGAATAAAAATATATTAATAATACATTTTTACATACATATTTTTTTTCAGTATGACTAACGTGCAAGAACCCCCCGACTGATTGGCTTATGATCATTGCAATTTGTTTCATAACTAGTTGTGTATTAATTGGAGTACTGTGTGTTGTTTGTTGTTTTTGGTCTAAATGCTTACTATTCAATTGTTGTCGACCGAATTATAACAACACTTTTATAATATCTTATGGTAAATATATATACTCGAAAATGTTCTAATACATAAAACTTTTTCTTGCCCCTTAAAATATTTGTATATTATATACTTGTATTTGAGGTATTAACTGAAATTTGTTTTATTTCCCTTGACATTTAAGTTACCACGATATACGACTGTATTCTGAATATAAATAATTATATTCTTAGTTACACCATATCAATTTAAGAATGAGGATATTATGATGAATATTTTTATTAGATGATGGGTAAAAAATAACAATGAGATCAAATATTAAAATAATTACTATTTTTATTATGTATTATGTATGCTTAATATTCTAAAATTAATCAATATTATATAATAATATATAGCTACTACATTCGAAATTTTCATTGTTAGCCAAAACATTTGTATTGATTAATAAATTGGTTATTGATTCATCACTTCTTTATACTTATGATAAAATAAAAATCTTTTGCCAACATATTGAGTGTGTGATTGCGTGAGTGTGGCACAATGAATTCACTACTGTCCATCTGAGTTTATACTTTTGCGAATTATCAAAGTATAGTTATCGAAAATCATAAAGTAAATATAGTCATAAAGGTTAAGTTTAAACCAAAGAAAATAGATAGGTATAATAATAAGGCCGGGTAAAAATCAGCCGACCGCAGATAACAACGAATAGAATGCGTTTGACGGTAAATCGCATACTATAATACTCGTAATATGACTTTGACTTCCTTTCACTAAAACTAATGATTGGATCCTAATTAAAAAATTATTTTCCTATTCGGTCCGAGTAAGTTAATGAATAATTTTTTAGTTACCATTTCCAACATTTTTTTTTGATACAATCATTCAATGCAATCGACTTAATATTATAATAATTGTTCATAGACAAACCGGAAGAAGCATTGAATTTACCGCCAGAAGACACAAATAACACTACTTGTTATTCACCCGTACGAATGAAAAAAATAAAAACATATGATTATTAAATTTTAGTGAATTTTAAGGTAATAATATAGTTTTGATTTCAATATTCTAAATATACTTTAAGTGTATATACGGTATACAAGTACCTATTTACCTATATGTACATTGTATAATGTAAATGATAAAATAATTAATAACCCAATTTATTGTATAATACTTTATAAATTATTAAGTATTATTAGCAATAATATTATATTTTATCAAATTTGTTTTAAAATTTATATTTACAGCAGTAAGATAAATGCTTGTGTTGTTTACTCGTGACTACAAAAATTTATCAAAATGCAACGAATGTTCCTGATCTCAGTATTACATACAGCTACAAATAATAATAAGACAAGTGAGTTATTTTTTAATATAAGTATAAAATATATACATTTGTATCTAAGCTTTTAAACAAAAAAATTGCCCATAGATGAGTACAGACGAGTAACTTATTGGTAATATGTAGGGCTCGAAAATGATGCATTTTGCATTTTTTTTTTTTTTTGGAACTTTTTACACGATGCTCTCTTGGTCACAAATGTGTTACTCTAGCATGTGAATCTGAAAAACTAATTTTAATTTTGCATTTTTCTTGCATTATTTGGTATTTATTACTTTTTAAGTCATATTTTGACATTTTTTAGGTCATTTTCCTACATTTTTTTAGTGATTTTTACTGATCTTGCATTAATTCACTTCTTATTGTTTCTTGTCGACCATTATACCCATAACTTACTTAAGACTTTTAAATTACTAAAGATTAAGATTAGTACTTATCCAATTTTATCTTACTTATTACAGTCGTCGTTGTCGTGTTGTAATGAATATTATTGACATTTGTTGTACCTGCATTATTTTTTCGTAATATTTTCGAAATGCCGAAAATTAAAACGTCGGTTAGTCGTTAGTGCTTATCTACGTTTACTATATTTGTAATTTTTTTATTTAATTTTTAAGGACATATTTTGTCATTTTTACGTCATATTTAGAGTAATTTGTAAGCTTTGATAAATGTATATAGTATTTTATAGTGTACAATTTAAAAAAATATATATTTTTATCAATATAAAACAAATATTTGTAATTTTTTAGGTCATTTTTTAATGTTTTTAAAGTCATCGACTTCCGAACCCTAATAATAAGCGAAAGAAAAATGTACCCAGTAACAAAAGTCCGATATTAATTTTGAAAACATATTTGAATTCCTTATACTCAAATAAGGTGAATTTTGAAAAAATATATATATATATACATATAATTAATTTGTTTATTATAGTAATTAAACAATAATAAAAAAAAAATCGAAAATCCATTTCTTACATAACCTAGAAAAGAGAATAAGGAATTCAAATATGTTTTTTAAATTAAAATCGGACTTTTGGTACTGGGTGAATTTATCTTCCGCTTTTCGCGATTTTCATGTAAAAAAACTTTTTTGTCGCAAAATTTAGTGTCGTATGACTGCACGTTACTGATTTTCAAGAATCTTAGCGGTGGTTTATCTTTAATTACATAAAGCTTTCGGGAACTCACGCATACTAATAATCAGTCACAACACACACAGTTACACATAAATCACGAAGGAAATCGAATATTGCCTAAATACAACCCCTTAAAAATGGTTCCGCTTTCAACATTACATACTACACTGCAAGCGTTGTCGGTTGCTACCTATTCGAACGATTAACGCGCGCTCGTCTGCATGGGACCTTGGTAGCTACGACACACAATTTGGCTGATTGACTGATGCACAACGTTTTCGTGTCTTTTTCTCGTTTCCCAAAGTACAACACATAATTACAAATACATAAGTGTATGTTTTCAACGAAATTTAAAAATCGGATGTTTAATATTTGATAAAGAGTAAAGATAAAAGACTTAGACGTTCATCATTACTATTAAAAGAAATAGAAAAACATTTTATTATAATATTTATACGAATATTTCATATTATTATTAACTTGGTAACATTCAAATTTTACATAACAGTATAATATTCTGTATCTGTATCGATATTTTATTATTTTCTATTTAAATAGTTATTCGATAAAATGAGTAAAGAAAATTGAAAACGAGTAAATTTGTTTATAATTTATAAATTATAATATATAAAATGTATAACAAATATATTTTTACAAAATATAAAAATTAAAAATCTGACTAAAAGGTGTACTTATTTTTAATTTTTTTAATTATATGTTTTATTTATACTTGTACATTATCAACCCTGAAATAATTATACCGTTATGATGATAACGATGATTGTTGTGAATTATAAATATTAATAAGGTCTTATTAAAAGATATACCAATTGCCCTCACATATTATTATATAAACATGACTATATAAATCCGTAAAATAAAGGAGGTAAATATGTAAATAATAATCATAGTATATAAAAAATAAAAATTGTAATTTTAGACGCGTCTACGTATACTTATAAATTGTACCTATCATTTTATACTATTTTTATATAATTTGTATTTTTCATGTTACAAATTACAATAACTACACATTTTGATACATATAATTGCAAATATCAATTTTTTTTTATCATACGATACTATTTTATCTTTATGACAAATTACATTGTATTCTGCTTACTATTGTTTTTGTATTTTTTTTATTATAAATAATATTATTATTTACATATTTACCTACCATATTTTATGGATTAGTTTTATAATGATGTATATAATAATATGCGATAGTAACTGGACATTTGGTTGAGGGCAACTGGTGAATTTTGGTCTATGTAGTTTGGGGGGGGGGAATTGGTATAAAAAAGTAAAAACTAAAATGTATTTTTGAGTACAACTGGTACACGCCCCACGATTTACAGTATATACAATTCACCCGATTAATTATTTTATTTCGTTAAACTATCAAATACTATAGTTATACTTACTTTTTAAAACATGATATGGTTTTTTCCAAAACCTCATGTAGACATGTAGTTGGTAGACCTCCAATTGTCGGTTATTTCGAACACCAATTTCTTGGCTCCTTTGTCGCTAACGTTGTCCAGTTTCACAACTGTAGTAACCTCAGGCACTCGCACTACACTTGTAATTTTATTATTGTCTCTGTGAACGCTCGTCGGTCGTACGTCGAGTTGATGAGTGCAGGATTGTTGAAATGAATTGAACAACAGTGGTTAGATTAATAAGTTGAATGTTAATTGTTTAATAATAATATAAATATTTAATATAATAAATTTGTAAAAAAATTTGTAGACCGAGTGAAATAACTCTGCCCGAGAAATTAGCTAATTTAATACTTGGTATCTGACTCAGATAACAAGCGGTGATGTTAGGGCGCGGCCCAACGACTCAACTAAGTCCGGTGATTTGGGATGTAAAGACTAATTCTGATCGTACAGCGTGTAGAGAGACCTGTATTTATACTAATAAGTCTTCGCTAGACGAATGATCGCAGTGCCGTGTCTAACGTGGGGGAAAGGGGTCAGCGGCATCACAAATTGCATGTGTTAAGAACGACGTCAACTATTTTAAGTACCAATAATCTATTATTTGAAAAATGTATTTTTCCCCCGTCGTCTTTAACTCTTAATCCGGTGCTGAATGCACGGTAAAGAATCAGGTCTCTACACGCTGTACGACTAGAATTAGTCTACTATCCCAGATCGCCGGACTTAGCTTAATCGTTGGGCCGCGCCCTAATATCGCCGCTTGTATTCTGAGTCCAAGTCCAAAGTCTTAACTTAACTAATTTCTCGGGTAGAGTTATTTCACTCTGTCCACAAACTTATTAAGTATATTACAATTAAAACATTCATATTTTTGTCTTAATACAATAAACCATTATTTACTTACTGCTGTGGTTCAACTTATTCAACCAAACCCGAACTCCGTCCACTCACGTACGGCCGACGAGCGTTCACGGTGAAATATATATTATATAACGCGTGCAGTTTAATACTAATAAATAATACGAGTAACACGGTAATATACACAGTGTATCTACAGTGTAGACACGTAGATAACCGCGAGTAATAGTAAAGGGACTACGTCGGTTTACCACACGACCATTAAAGTCGGGGCCATGCTTTAGGCCAGTCCCACTGTGCATAGGATTTCTTCGGTCCTGTTAGTATGTCCCGCATAAATATACACACCTAGTATCAGTCACGGCGCTAGGCATTGCGGGGCCCCGGACAAGGTATTAGACATTAGGTACCCCAGAGTACCCCATTCTAATATTATGCATGTGTGATGTGTAGTATAGAATAATAAATTTATAGACTTATAATTTGTTAATTTAAATTGTAACTATGTAAAATGTCAATATCTCACGGTATTTAGATGATAATTAAAAATCGTGAGGCCCTTTAACAAGAGCGGGGCCCGGGACATTTGTCCTCCCCTAGCGCCGGCACTGCATAGTATTTAGTTTTATTTTTTCTGTAGAATCCCGTCCATTACTGTGATATAATATATTCGCGTGATAAAAATACCGTATTATACCGGGTATACTATAACTCATCATGAGTTGACTATAGTAAGACTGATATGTCTTTTTTTTTTTTTATCAAAGTTATATAGTATATTGGGCATTTGATGTGTTAACTATTAGTACACTTGCTCTGTTATTCGATTATTTAAGTTTAGGGTTTGCTTTTGATTCTCGTCGAGTTTTTTTTAGAATTATTCTTTTCTATTTTTTATCATTATTATGTTCCACAAATTATTTTTTGAAGGCCATACCTATTCAATTCCTTTGTAAATACCTACTTTCCTTTGTAGAATTTTCGTTTAATTATTTTTTGTTACCTATAGAATGGCATATTGTGTTATTAATTATTATAATTATGCTGTTTAATTTTTAAGCTTAATAAAGATTTCCTGTATACTGTAATGTACTCAATTAATAAGCTCTTACTGTACCTAATATGTCTGCATAAATTAAATATAGTATACCATTATATTATACACCTAGCTAAAAATTAAAGTTTTAAGACAAATTGTATATTTAGAAAAGTACTATTTTAATGAACATAATGTTTTCATAGATAATACTTATCTAGTTAGCTGAATATATTATTGATGGTTATATTTTTTTTTCAGGTTTCAAAAACCAACTAGGATATTTCATTTATTCAAAAACAAACAATATCATAACAATCGATTAATAATTAATGCCTTGATTGACTATGAAGATCTCAATAATATATAATATTGTGTTTGGTAGATACCGGTATGTTGCATTATATTAGATACCTATCTACTTATCAGGTATCATGTTAAATAGTTAATGGTCAATGGTTACATTATAAAGGTATGTTTTATAATGCGCCAACGCATGATAAAATGCCTTGAAGGTTAAAGGGTAGAAATCATCAGGAAAAGATGAAATGTAATATTTTAATCATGTAATACGATAATATTATATTATTATATTTTTAATAATATTATTTAATTACTATTATAAAACATTATACCTGTATGGCTGTATACCTACTAACTTAAAGGATGTCTTTATGGTCAATTAAATTAGTATTTGTCTATTTTTTTTTTTTTTTTTTGATAAATATTTATTAACATTCGTTAGTTAGGAACAGATTTACTTAAATTACATAAAGTAACAATTCAATTTTTTATTTTTAAATATCTATATTTAAAACAAAATCCATTCATGGTTATTAAATTGATATTTACTTATTAATTTAATACATTAAAAATAATATGTTACCATATATTTTTACTCATTAATCAATGCTATTTTTTAAAATTTATAATATAATTTATTTTATATAACTACCTAAATAATTATATTCAAATTTATACTGAATAATTGGCACACATCATAATTATTAATTAATAAATATATCTCATGACTTTTCTCAATGGGTACCAACAAGGCTACATATTTATATTACTTATTTCTATGTATAACCGTGCTTTACTTTTTACTCTTAATAATTTTGCTTGTATTCAAAAAAAAAATTCATATCTTAAATAATAAATTGTTTATACAAACTAAATGTTTTATAATAAATGCGTCATTTACTAAGATTCTTGCTTATTACTTATTAGTTATTTATAATATTATGTTAAGATTTTTAACTCGCATACAGCAAAATATACAAATATAATAACATATAAGTTATAAGTTATAAATTATAAATTATATTAATAAGTGACTCGAACATTTTATTCAATTACCTGTTACTATTTTAAATATAAATCTTAAATAATGAAATATTATGAATTATGACTTAATTTAACAGTTATTACCCGGCGGTCGCCGATCGGCATAGGTACTGTAGTAAACCGACGTAGTCGCTTTACTGTTTCTATTGTATTAGTATTAAATTATTAGATATAGTAAACCGTCGGAGCCGCTTTACTATTATATACATATTGACGTAGCCACTTTACTATTGCTGTTATGTTAATATTAATAAATTAATATTGCAAGATATCACGATTCGTGACTACGAAGTTTTAACTGTTTACACATAATGTTACGTACGTTATATTAATTGGATTTCAATTCTACGAAATAGAAGATTAACAACCTATGTAAAGTGGCACAATAATAGTTGTACTATTAAATCATAATTTTGGAAAAATCAATATATTTTCGGCTTCCTTTATCCACCATTTCTATTTTTTACCGTGCATTCGACCAGCGGAGACTTGGTATGTATACAGGTCTCTACACGCTGTACGATCAGAATTAGTCTACATCCCAAATCACCGGACTTAGTTGAGTCGTTGGGCCGCACCCTAACATTGCCGCTTGTATTCTGAGTCCAGATCCAAAGTCTTAACTTAACTAATTTCTCGGGCAGAGTTATTTCACTCTGACCACAAACTTATTAAGTATATTACAATTAAAACATTCATATTTTTGTCTTAATACAATAAATCATTATTTACTTACTCAAACTGCTGTTGTTCAACTTATTCAACCAAACCCGAGCTCCGTCCACTCACGTACGACCGACAAGCGTTCACAGAGAAATATATATGTAACGCATGCAGTGCAAGTACCTGAAGTCACTACGCGTTCACTACAGTACGCATTACGTATAATTGTAGTACCTAACTGAAATAGGTAACGATATTGTCGATATTACATTATTTTTACGCAACTACTTAATATGTGTGAGTAATAAGATAATTATTATCAGTCAAACAGTATAAGACTGTGATTTTATTTTAAATATATACCTACTTCAATCCTAAAATCAAAAATAACTTCAATTTGCATTAACTCATACAGCAATAGTCGAACTGCTTTAAAAATAAAGTGAGTCATTACAAATTGCTATTATTATGAGTTTATGGATACTATAATTGATAGACACTCGGCTCGTTTTAGTGAAAAATATTGTAGTACCGTGTTATTAAAACTTGTAGATTTGAAACCAAAAATAAATCGCTTCGTGTCAAAAAGACCCGGCGATCGGGCGATGAATGGATCTCAGTTAACCGGAAAACATATAAACATGAAATATGAATCTTGATTTCCGAAAGGAAGTTCTTTAAGTTACAAAAAATACTTATACCTACTTCTATGTATACTGGAATCAAATTTCCAATCTATATAAATCAGTTGAATATACTCGTATACCTATACTGAATATGCTGAAACACAATTTTGAAGCACTATAATTTAGAAAAATCATATTTAACGATGCAATGAAGACCCAACCAAATGTAAGAACACACGTCATCTTCAACAAATCGTTATGTTCAAATTAATTAAGGAAATATTTTTCAACTTATAAACTTAGGTCATATAACGTCCTTAAAAAAAGACTGAAACATAATATGATTAACCATTAGCAGACGATTAAAGTTCAAAAATATTATATTTATAATTTAAAATTGATTAACCTAAATTTAAATGAATATTAATTTAAATTGTCTAAACTTTAGGATTAAGATTTAAAGTTATGTTGTAAATATTGATGTTAAAAATAAATAAATAACATTTAACCAAGTAGATAGGTGCCTAGTGAAACTAATTTTACATCATGATAAATTTAGCATAAGTTTAATTTAATCTGTTATAAAATACATTGCATTGACCCTCATAGCCAAGGTATTGGTAAATGTCAAATTCGATTAATACTAAATATATAAATTAATTAATTAAATTTAATAATTTCGTGAATTTTAAATTTTAGTTATTATATGGATGATGGATACCTAGTAACTACCTACATGTATACATTTTAATATTATCGGCTATCTAATACTCGAGATTTACACAGCAGCAGTGGGCATATGCCATCATGTAAGAACAAAATAATACTTTTCAGTCATACATACACATAATATCTGATAATAAACTACTGCAATGAGTGCAATGCCACAGTAATAATTAATTGGACACATCACATATACAACGCGTATGTTGCAGTAAACCAAAGCAATAAACATACCTACTGTATGGTTTGTAGTAATATAATACGTATTATATACCTACTACTATAGAGTATTGAGTATTGACAAATACTACGATAAGCAATAGGTATCAGGTACACGCCTAGTATACTGTTACAACTTGCAAATCGATAAGGTATATACTTTTTTTACTCCATCTACTATATATATATAAGTATTTATATTTTTCAGTTAATTAAAAAAAATGGTATACCTAGTTCTCGTACTAGTGATAACTTAGGTCATCTTGACTTAATTACATAGACCATAAATAGGAAAACATAAACAATTTAATAAAATATTTACACATTGTGTTATTTTTTCTTTCTAAAAAGTGTTATTGTGGCTTTCACTGTATTATCCCGCCAAAAAAATGTATATTACATTTCTTGCATACCTTGGTGTCAACTTTCAAATATATACTTATTTTTCATCGAGTATGTCATTGTAATGTATATGTATGTACGTGTTAAATTTTAACTCAATGATAAATTTTCGCATACAAAAAATAATTCTGAATGAAGATGGAATTTATTAATTAACATATATATAGATTTATAAACTAGGATAACTATAAAAATAGAAAATATTTCCGAAAGCGACATGAAAGCTCTAGAAACGTTAATATTTGATTTAGACATGTTTTGATTTTTAGATTTTCGAATTTCGGTCGGTATTCGGAGTTTGGGAATGTCCATGTAAAATAATTAAATAATTTATTAATAAAAGTTGGTAGGTGTTTAGACTGATAATCAACTAAATATTTATAAATTACCTGATGATCCCGTGCATTTTGTTGCCTATTAAAAATGAATAATGCCTACTCTATATGAATAATAATATTTTTTATTTTATAATAAAACGGACACAACACATATACAATGCGTATGTTGCAGTAAACCAAAAGCAATAAACATATTTACTGTAGTTTGTAGTAATATAATACGTATGTATTCTTGTATTATATACCTACTACTATAGAGTATTGATTATTGACGTATTATACTACGATAAGCTTACAAATCGATTAGGTACTTTTATACTTTTTTTACTCCATCTACTACATATCTAAGTAATTTTATTTTTCAGTTAATTAAAAAAATGGTATAGTTCTCGTACCGATGATAACTTAGATCATCTTGACTAAATTACATACATAGACCAGCGGTTCTAAACCTTTTTATATTCGCGTACCACCTACACAGTTTGACAATTTTTACGTACCACCTGACCATTTGTTTTACTTATTATATAATAATGTATATGTTATATGCATAGAATTTCATTTTATTAGGAATTACAAAATGATGGGAATTAAGTATTTAATGTACAAAAACAAATTAAATTAAATTAAATATGTTCAATTATTATTATTATTATTATTATTATTATTACGAGTAAAAACGACCTCCACACTATCAAATAAACCAAATAATATTTAATGTTAATAATGATTCATTCCAATTTTTTTTATAAAGGGAGATTTTCTTCGTGTAACAACTATGAGCTTTCCGCGTACCACAGGTTGAGAAGCGCTGACATAGACCATAAATAGGAAAACATAAACAATTCAATAAAATATTTACACATTGTGTTATTTATCTTTTTTTCTAAAAAGTGTTATTTTGGCTTTCACTTGTATAAGCCCACCAAAAAAATGTATAGTGAATTCCTTGCATACCCTGGTGTCAACTGTCAAATATATAGGTACTTACTTTTCATCGAGACATCGAGTAT